>NC_080044.1:6694847-7379021 GCF_012489685.1 Lotus japonicus
TACTACTAATAATCAGTATAAAGGAGTGATTATACTTACATCATTCAATGCCTCGGCAGCAGAATCAATATCTTCTTCAGCAAAAACATTCAACTCATGTAGGACCTATAATTTTATAAATGAAAAATAAAAGTTAAAACAAAAATATTTTTTGAGCCAAAGGATATATACATGTAAACTACAATTTGGCATATAAACCGAAGAAACAAATTTGAATTGTTTATTCACGTTACAAGTGATACAACCCACTCACGTTTCAACAGATAAAACAACTGATATGTTACCATGAGAACAGAAAAGCATCGACGGTAACAGGAAACATTCATAATGCAAAGGTCAATAGCATGTAAAGAGCACTTGAGCCTATATATTTACCTTCTTTGCATCATTTGTGTTCAAGGCAGGAACATGGTAAGTGACAGAGAAAGTATCACAAAATCCAATCGAGTCCAAGAAACCCAGTTCACTTGTCGTACCAATAACCAAGAGTTTTTTCCCCTGAAAACATGGTTAGAAGTTCAAAATAACATACGAGTTATATGTATCATCAACCAAAAAAAATAAATATTTGTGAGTGGTTTTAAATTTTCATTGGGCGATTTGAGTTATTGAACATGTGGAGATGAACTCTCAACTGTTAAACATACAGCTTGAATTTATTGTAGAAAAAATAAAAACATCCAAAAAACCAAGGTGTTAAAGCAAGTTGAAAATCAAAATCATTGAGAATCCAATTTTATTATTGTCAGTTTTGCTTTAAAACTGCTAATAGATATACTTTAGAATGGAACTGAAAGGACAAGGACAAACTGAAACCTTTGGTGGAAGCCGTTTGAGTAGGACAAGTAGTGTTTGAGAAATCAAGTTTGAAAAACGAGGACCAATGGCAATATACTCTGTTAACCTGAATCAATGTTCAAGGGTAAAAATAATGTTATACATTAAGGAAGAATTATAGGTAAGGATGATAAAAAAAATCAAAAATCTCACCTCTCAATGTCATCAAGAATAATAACACTCAACGGTGACTTGTATGCATCCTCAAAAACCTATTAGAAATCAGTAGACCTTAGAATTTAGATGATTCAGCCAACCAGCTAGGGAAATACAAAAATACCACCATATCAGCGTAACTATTGAAATGCTAGAGATAATTGAAGGTCAAAAGTACATACTTGACAACACTCAGTAAAACTAAAACCTCACCCACTTATAAGGCCAGTGAGGCAGTAACTGAGTCTTCAGAAACTATATACAATCCATATTCAATAGATTCAAAAGAAGCGCTCAAAATACCGTGACAAACCTTAATAATCTGTGCACATTTAGTGCTCTCATGTAGACCAATCATTGATTCAGCTGAAACCTACTCAATTGCAGAAGATCAAAATTACACGTAGCCTTGATTAAAAAGTCAAAACAAATGCAGATATCTGGCATGCAATATTCAAGATATAGAGAACTTACTATCTTGACATATGGGAAGTCACTGTCAACACCAACGGTAGCTGCGAGGGCGGTTTTACCACTATAACAACAAAGTGATTTAGAAACACTACCAAAAGAGTCGAATGAAGATGAAAATTCACACATACCTGCCGGTAGAACCTTCCAGAAGACAGGTAACAAGCGAGCTTCCTTTACTCACTTTAACTTGCTCCACAAGTAGCATTGCTCTTTGATAAATGTGCTTATGTCGATCACCACAGTCGACCATGCCATGGAGTCTATAAATCAAATAACAGAATATAACACATTGCAAATTTTCTGATACTACAGTACTATCAGACAGACTTATATTCTAACTTGATTACTGAAATATCTTCTATAAATTACATTGTATGTTCATTTTCAGAATGATAATGAGCAAGAATAAATCAAAAGAAATTGCTTAGCCAATTTCTTATAACTCTATATCCTTGTGAGAAAAAGTAGTACCTGCATCTTTCAAGGTCATCGGTTGAAGCTCCAAATGCAGGAACAACTTCATGGATTGCATTCAAAAAGTCATCCATCGTGACCTTAATATTCTCTTCCTCCACTGGCCTAGTGAGATCTTCAAGGCTCAATTGTCTATTTAAAGCATATGAGACAGCACTTTTCACAACACCTTCAAGTTCTGCACCACTGTAATTTTTTGTTCGAGCAGCTGCACAAGAAAAGGTAAACCCAGTAAACCTCTCATGTTGGCCACGTCATGTCAACATATATATACTAGGTTAAGAGTGAAGTGCATATGCAATACAAATTGAGAGGAATGAAGTACAGTCTCTAACTCTTAACATGGACCAACAAGTTGTATTGACCTTCTCCATGTTGGACACGTCATGTCACACACACCTAAATACATGACGAAGTAATTGGACACCTCCAATCTGCTGTGTCCCAAATAAAATGTACAAGTCTATGTTATTGCGGTCTTAGAAGATTTAAAACCATTTCAAAGTTATAATTCATACGGGTTTCTCTGAATCCGCTTTCAATTTGCTAAACTCCACTTCAATTTCATGTGATAAAAAAACTATCAAATCAAAGAGCTTAAAATAGATCATGTACAATATCTCTCAGTAAAGAAATATTCTATGATGCAAGTAAGAAGCATAACCATCCAACCTTTTTTTATTACATCCATAAATAAATAAAAATGAGTGTGAACCTATGTAGTAAGACAAAACTAGGAATTACTAAAACACATACCAAGCTCTGGAAGGTTCACATCAGGAGCTAGAAAAGAATTCTCTTTCATCTTGTTAGTATGAATATGAAGAATTTGAAGTCGACCATTTTCATCAGGAAGGCTTATCTCAACCTGGACTTCCAACCGCCCTGGTCTACAAGACATAAGTAAATGATGAATAACTAAAAGATATGCACCACATGCACAGATAGACACATAACTACAATACAAATCACTTTAAGTGTCAGGGCTAGAATTAGGATTACATGCATAATGACTAATGAGTAGAACTATTACCAACCTATAGGTTTGCAGCTTATTAGCTCTCAGTTGAGAGCTAATTCCGACAATTGATTCGGATGGTCAAGAATGTTTTATGTCAATATATTCTTGACCACCCATCATAATTGTACAGTCATGATTAATTCTTCTAACCTGATATGCTCCACACACACACACAAGTGCAGATTGATCAGTCATTGTTTTCTGCACAGATTTCATGCCAAACACCATTTATACTCCACATTTAACAAATCCTACTATGCAACAGCATGCATTAGACAAGCTGCAACCTATGACCACCTTAATATTTAGCAACTCTATCAACCACCCTCTCCTTTTTTTTCTACCGCTCCTCCCTACTCCCTAGCTAGAAAACCAAAAAACTCCACTACATCCCATATTTCAGAACTATCCTAGCAAAACATCCCCTCATTCTCTAATTCAAACCCCAAATTCTTAATGCTTTAGTGCTGCATCTCAGCTTCCTAAGCAATAATCTTCATCCAAACCAGCAAGTCTATTTTTCAGCACTACTAGCACTCCTCTTGCTGTAAATTTCACCACTGTCCCCTTGATTCTGTGTGATAATGATACGAACCTTTGGAGAACCATACCACAAAAGCTAGCTGTAGTAGTTGGAGAGCACAAAGCCTTATAAACCCCACATTAGAATCTCATACTTCCTATGTGTGACCCAAGTCACATACCTTGCAATTGGATCCTAACATCCCACCACGCTCTGCAACCCCGGCACCCACACAGCTCTCTGTGTACTAGCCACTTGACTATGAATGTAACCCAGGTGTTAACTCATGACAATTACACAATTTAATTACATAAAACTTGTAATCACATTAACTTCAGTATTCTGAATTCTCTAAATTCTATCTCTCAAGTTTTCATTCATTTTCTATCATTTTCTTGCACTTTCTTATCTGCTCAACTTCCAATATTCTATAAAAAGCAACGAGGGGCAGTAGATTGGATGACAAATATAGCATATCCTTATTGACAGTTCATATTTATTCTTTACACAAAAGTTTATTCAAAGATTTAGAACAGGGGTCGAAGATATAGATACCTTAAGAGAGCTTCATCAAGCATATCCTTTCTGTTAGTCATTCCAATAAGCAAAACATTATTTAGTGACTCCACACCATCTATCTGCAAACCAAACAAATAGTCACTTAGAATTGCCAATGACTACCATAGAAAAGTTGTGACTATTATATTAAAAAGGAAGGGCATTAAACACCTACTGACCTTAGTAAGAAGCTGGTTAACAATGCTATCATGAACTCCAGTACCATCTCGAGTTGAACCTCTTGACTGCACAAGACATTAAGAAAAGAATTGCAAGTTTATACATAATGTCGGGCGATTCAATCACAGTACAACTTTAGCTCCACTGCCCGTGATTACTCAGAACAGCAGGCAACATTTTCAAGGCCCAGAATTGAAATTTCATCATGTTCCCAATGGTCACACTTATCCACATACTCAGAAATCAAGATGACAGAACCATATTTCTACTAGTTATGTACATTAAAACAAAATGTGAAGAAAAAATGAACCCACCAAAAAGAAAGTTTAAGCTATAACTAAAATGTAAAGATTCCACCAGCTAAGGCTAACTCAATTGCTGCTTACTAATTGTAAGCAACAAATTGACAATAGCAACACAGTAATCATTGATGGTTATCTAATGTTCAGAAACACCATACCTTACAAATGGCATCAATTTCATCAAAGATTATAACATGCAATTCACTTTCATCCCCTGGAAAACAGTGAACAATAAAGTGAATTATCTGCAATTTTAACTTATGGAAAATGCAATGCATGTGTGTGTGTGTGTGTCCCTCACCTAGGGTCCTCTGATCTTGTTCAGCATCAGCAAAAAGGTCCCTCACATTCTTCTCAGTTTCACCAACAAATTTGCTCAGAACTTCTGGCCCATTTATAATCTAATACAGGTCACAGAGGAAAAATAAGATTCATCAACCACCACAAAAGATAGTTACCAAATATCTATCTATAGAAAGAAAATTACACATTTTCCACCCAGTATTAAAACTATTCAAGCATGTCAACTAGTTAAGGAATCTGACAGGAACCAAAACGTTAGAATGTCCCAAAAATCTAGTCAGTATAGAAGGCATAAATGAAGGGTGAGATTTGATAATATTCCAGAAGTTACACCAACCCATATAAGACTTATGCAACCAACATATAAAGAAATAGACAAGAGTTAAATACAAGTAACAGGATTCAATATTGTCAAATCAAGCCTAGATTCATTATCAATAACAGCAGATGAAAATGATTTTATGTGACAACAAATGAGACAAACATGTTCTGCCAAATTTTTAGCAAAGCAAGATAGTAGAAAATTTATAAAATACCAAATTGTATTCAAGAAAAGCATATTCCAAGGCAATTGTTGGCCGATACGAAGAATAATTAGGAGATTGAATGATATTAATTCAACTAAGGAAATTACAAATATCTTTTCTCTATTAACTACTGTTGAATGCATGCATACATAATTTCATAAATATGTAAATAGGGAGCATATCAGGTGAGAGGAGTGGTTTATAATGAGAGATGAGAGGATTAATTGGTAACCATCAGATAAAAACGAACGGCTAAGATTTAATTTTCATTTTAAAGAGTCACGTGACATGTTCTTCTTCCTCTCTTGGGTGTCGTTTGTTCTGCTTCCGTCTTCTTCCTATCTCAAATACTTTGTCCATCTTCTCTTCTCTCGTCTCTTTGCCCACATACTTGTAACGATGAAGCAAGGTGCTGGAATTAGAGGGGACGAGCGGCGGCGCTAAGCGGCGGCGGATCTCATAATGGAGGAGGAGAGTGGCGGCAGCTCGCGGCAGACTAGCAGAGCGCGGTGGTGGTTCGCCGGAAACAGAGGAGGTGAGGAGAGTGGCGGTGGCGCGCGACAGACTAGCAGAGCGGGGTGGTGGTTCGCCGGGAACAGAGGAGGTGATGGTGGCTGGTTCAGATCTGAAAATGGAAGATGGCGACGGAGCAAGGGCAGTGGCGACGGCGCACGGTGACAGAGAGAGTTGCGCACGGTGGTCGCGCAACACCGTCTCTCTCGACCAAGAATTGTCTTTTTCTGTATTATAATCAGGGAGGTATTTCAAGCAATTTCTAGGAATAATCCTTTCAACAATTTTCCAAAGTCCAAATCCACCATGGCCAATTAAATTGAAAGATGGTTGAATCGTAGGAACAGATTGAAATCAAAAGGGTGAGAGAAAGTGGGGCGGAGGGTGAGAGAAAGTCGCAGAGAGAAGGAAGAAGACGTAAGGTGTGAGAGAATGAGCATAGATACTCACGTGCATTTCAAAATGAGAAAATAGATCTGAGCCATTTATTTTTATCTGATGGTTACCAATTAATCCTCTCATCTCTCATTATAAACCACTCCTCTCACCTGATATGCTCCCTATGTAAATATTCAAATTTATTACACAAGTATAAGGAGTGATTTCCAACCTTAGGTTCCTTTCCATTCAAAATTTTTCCAATTTGACGTGCCATAAGGGTCTTTCCAGTACCAGGAGGCCCATAAAGCAGCATGCCCTTCACATGCTTGATTCCTAATCTGAAAGGTTTTCAAGTAAGAATCTGGTATATCATAAAAAAAGTGGATTAAATGGACAACAACAGCTGATCTATTACTTAGATGTCACGTGGGCAGGGAAAACACGAGATGCAAAAGCTCTTCGAAATATATCTGCAAACTCTGCACTCAGGCCACCAATACCCAGAGACTCAAGGTTAAATTCTTTCTGCTTAAAAATGTTGCTAGTCGCAGCCTCACGCTGATTGACAACCTGCAAAGCAGAAAAAAGACCAGTAAATTTATGCAAGGATAATTTAAGTCAATCGAGTACATATAAGTTTTCATAACATGCCATTATATTGTTTAGCAAAGTGTTGGTCATTACCTCAAATGAAGTGCATGTAATAATTATCAGTGCTAAATTACAAGGTTCAGTTTTCTAAATGATACAGAGAAGATATTACCCATAAAATAAAACTTTTGTGTGAATATTCTCACAAGGTTAGCCAAACAATCCTCAAATCAAGTAAGTTAAAATAAGCATCATGGGATAGTTATGCAAGCAACGTAAGCATTCAGAATATATCAAGACAGGACTGAGCAAAATAGTCTAGATGTCAAAGGAAAATTAGGAAACTCACCTTGATTCCACTATCCCGTGCAGTTTCAAAAACAATATATGTGTCATCTGAAATCATCCCTCTTTCAATAGTTTTAGACTTTTCATGACCCTCCAGAGTAGCTTGATTGACAGTAAAGCTATAATTATTTCCATGAAACTCAAATAACACTTTCTGCCCGGCTGTCATGACCTGCGTAAAATAAGATCCAAATTAATAAATTTTGACACATGGATATAGTAAATCAAACTACAAGAAATAGAACAGCATGCCTTAGACATCAAAACAACAATATAGGCAATCTGATGAATATTAGAAAATCTGTATAGCTTTCATCCAACTATTTGCAAAGAAAAAATCATGATTTAAGTGAAAAATGAATGAGAGAAATGAGAAATCCCCAGGCATCTCTATCTTTCTCCCTCACTGCTCTCTCTATTCTGTTCCCCTCCTTAAAAAAACTACAAAGGGCATTGCCAACCGGAATAGAAAACAATCCTCCTAACAGAATGTAGGGATCAAAAAATAAACAAAATTATAGCTACGAAATTCAAGGAAAGACTATCAGGTACCATGAAGCATGAGCCAGTTTAAGTTTAAAATAACCATGAAAATCAAATAAAAAATAGTATTAGTTGGCTTGGCATAACCATTTAGAATAACTATAAATAATTGACGAGCTGAATTCTACTACCATGTATCATATCATATCATATACAATAACATCCGGCAACCACTCAGAAATGTCAATACTCTCAAGCGCAATAATCAGAAACAGAAGGCCCCGATATTAATAATAAAAAAGCAACCAATTGATGACAAGTGAAAAACCACCAACATTAGCTAGTTAACCAAAAGGTATAAATAACTAGCCTTGTCAAAAGACCTTACCTGGTTCATAAACCTCTTCCGAAGTTGCTTAGCCAGTATAACAGCATCAATCTACAAGAAAGAACACCATCAACAATCTTAACCCTAAACCACCCTAACCAGCAACAAATTGATAACAACAGAACACAACACACCTGTTCACTCCTGTTTCCAACCCTTTTAATGAAGTCCAATTCAAGCGTCAACAGCGCCAGGTTAAAATTTTCAGGCGGCACGAATCTAAAACAACAAGACAAATCAAAATCACAACGAATCGCCATGGTAAACACTAAAAAATGAATACTAATCACTACATAAAACTACATCAACAAACTAACCGGGTGACAGTTATGGATTCAGCAGCAGAAACTCTAACACACCGACGCTGAATTGAATTCAACGCGATATGACCACTGCGAATGCTTTCATGACCTGTATCTCTCAGTTAAGGCCACAAAATTCAAACAAATAAACAAAAAACCATCGATGATGCGACTAATTCATTAATATCAAAGAAATTGACGATTAATTGAAAATCTATGCTACTCAATCGCTCAACATGATTTGCATTCTAATCTGAAAATGCAGAAATGCGGAAATGAAAGAAAAATGGTGCGATGAAGGATATGAGAGAGCGTAGACGAAGGAATCGGCGATGGAAGCGAGGAAGAGGTTAGCGCGACCGGAGACGGCGAAATTGGGGAGATCGGAGGGGGAGCAGTAGGCGAGGTTGGAGAGAGCGAGGTCCTGTGAAGGCGTGTTGGTGACGATCATCGTGATTGAATCGGAGGAAGAAGAACCGAAGAGCCTCGCCATTTGTGTTCGCAACAACAACCAGATCTAGCTTTGTTCTTGCAGTTGCAGAGAGATCACAGGGAAATGGAGAAGATGATGATGATGATGATGATGATGATGATGCTAACCTGCGCGGGAGAGTGATGCCATAAACAGACAGGTAATGGTAAAACGCAAATAGATCTTCTCAACAAAAGCTTTTTTTTTTTGCTATCGCGTTATTTTCTTTTTCTAAATATTGGCTTTTTTTTCTGGTTTATTTATTACACTTTTTTTTGTCTAGCTGCTTGTTTGCTAAGGTACCCAAGTCACTTAGGAGGTAAGTAAGCGAATTTTCCTGAGCCATCCCTTAAGGAGGTGCAGTGATGCCACATTGACATGGTCTGATAGGAAACTGTTTAGGAGTTTGCCATAAGTTTGACCAAATGGTTATGAGGTAATCTTTGAGGGAGAGGATGACAATGAATTGGGTGGAGTATTGATGATACGAATTGCGATGGTACAAAATAATCAGAATGTTCAGATGGTGAATATAAGAATGTGTTAGTCTTAATAGTTGATGAAATACGAGATTTAAAGTTTAGCAGTGATTTTGATGTATACACTGTTTACACTGCTTATGCGAAAGGAAGGGGATTTGTGGTGAGGAGAGATGTATGCAATTGAGATTCAAATGACAAAGTTGAAATGCGACAATTTGTATGCAATGTAGAGGGGTTGGAGGATGCAAAGTACTTCATGATGGATAGACAAAGAGACCATGGACTTCATACTCGCACTAAATGACTAGCAAAGCTTCGAATACACTAACGGTTTGTCTAGTAGAGAAGAAAGAGATATAGAAGAGAGCGTAAAGAAGAGATAAATAAGTGAGAAATATAGTAGATTTGTAGGTTGTTTGGTATGATAGAGATACATAAGAAAGAGAAGAGAATGAGGTGTAAAGTTACATTTTATATTAAAAGACATTTAGAGCCAACTACATAAAATAATAACATAATTGCATTTAGAAAAGACATGGAGACATAAAGGTAAAAGGAAAAAAGACGTCATTAGTTCTATCTCTCTTCAAAATGTGGGGGGCTAGAAAAAGCTTATGGACCACCCTCTTTCTTCTCTTTTTGCGCTACATTGTTTGAAAACAAATGAGGGTGAGATAGAACTCGATCTCTCCTCAAACTTCATCTAATCCATCTCTCTCTGCACAAACTCTGTGGTAACAAACAAAGCGTAAGATTATCGGTCTTTCCAATGGAAGGTGGGGTCGTTTGTGGAGGATCACGATCACAAACTTACGATATCCATATATGTCCTATGATTAATGCTTACCATGCTATTTTTGAAGGTGATAAAGCTCAAGCTAATAATCTTCATTCATTTAGTGTAAGAACCTATCATGTCATGAGTTATTTTGACGACCCAAAAAGAGAGATATTCTTAAGTAGGCTTCTTAAAAAGAAGACATGCACAACTACTTTAGTCGGCAGAGACATAAAAGAATAAAAGGTGGGGATGCTCGAGTTGCTTTAACTTACCTAACAACAAAGGTTGATACATATGGCATGTTCTATTCAAAATACACAACAACATAAGATGGTAGATTGAAGAATTTTTTTGGGCAGATGGTGGTAGTAGAGAAGAGTTTCAATGCTTCAGTGATGTTCTTGCCTTTGACTCTACATACGACAAGAAAAAAATATAACAATCCATTAGTTATATTTTGTCAGACTAATCATCATTCCTAGACGGTTATATTTTCATGTGCTTTAGTTGTGAATGATATTGTGGAAACATACAAATGAGTGTTGGAAACTTACTTCGACGCAATGTGTAACAAACACCGTAAATCTGTTATCAAGTGAGTGTCAGAAACTTTCTTGGAAACAATGTGCTGCAAACACCTTAAATCTGTTATCATCGATGACGATGGTGCTATGAGGGAGGCCATCAGAAAAGTATTTCTGCATGCATCAAACCGACTATGTGCATGACACTTGTTCAAGAATGCAAAGGATCATGTGAAGACCAATAAATTTTTGGATGACTTCTAGAAAGCACTTTATTGGCATTTCACTATTGATGGGTTTGAGGAACATTGACATACTATGGTTGCTAAGCACGGGCTTCAGCGAGACAAATGAGTTTCAAGCGTGTATGAGAAAAGGTCATCGTAGGCCACTACTCATCTCCGTGATCAATATTTTGGAGGAATAATACATACGACCTCAGTATGTGAAGCAACCAATTCTCGTATAAAGCTCTACATTATCAAAAGACATAATCTTGTAGACTTCATGCACAACATTGAGCCGGCTTTAAGATGGTACATATTTAATGAGTTGGTAACTTATTATAAAAGTCTTTTCACAAAACCTGTGTTGACTACCTTTTTGTATAAATTTGAGAGTGAAGCTGCAAAATTGTATACGCGTGAAACTTTGGGAGAAGTCCGAACTCAAATTGAGAGTGTGACTCCATTAAATTTTATGGGAACAAAAAAGGATGTAGATGAAGTGAAAGACAAGATGAACAAGTAAAGTAGGCAAGACAAACACATTGAAGTAGTCTACAAGTCAATGATAATGATGTAAACAGGGTACCGCAAGTTTGGAGTTACCACTGTTAAAACATATTTAACTTTTAAAATATTACATCTAACAATTTACTTTAAATTGAACCATATAATGATTTTTTAAGTGTTGGATAAATGAAAATGTATTAGTGGACACTGAATGAGAGAATATACTTAGAGTGAGAGAGAAAGAAAAAAAATGTAATGAATATAATATATGATACGATATGATAAAATGAGAAAGATTGAGAAAAAACAGGGACTATGTGTGGTGTATGTTGCCATGTGGGGTTTGTGATGTATACCTATATTATTTTTGTCAATGGATGTATATCCACAACTCATAACTGCTAGACAAACCGTAAACCAACTTTGGACTGTTCTCATAATCCTTGTCTTGTGGTTCCGTTTCAAAGAAGCTTCATAAAGCTGTTTCAAAGCTTGATAGATATTTCCCCCAAACCAAAAAGTGAGAAAATTATAGTTCTCCATGTTACTGCAATGTGGTGGTTGGTCACGGGTGGACACTGGACAGCTCATTGCTTGTAGACTCTTATCCATTGAGGATTTATAAGGAAAATGTTTTATTTGCCTCCCACCTTTTATGCTAGATTTGAACAACCATATTGTTTGTAATTTTAAAAACTGATAAAATGATTGCTTACCTTTATTTAATCTAAATTTCAAAAATCAATAACAAAATGTTCAAAATTTGTATTTTGATGACATTGAAAATTATAGAGAAATGATAGATTTATTTGATGATCTACTGCTGTTGCTAAAAGATTGTTTACTTTTTGATTTGGCAATACTGCTTCTGATATCCATGTGGAAAACTTCAGAGTTTTGAAACATACACTTAATCTAACATACAAAAATTGGAAAAGAAAAGAAAAAACACTAACCTATTCCATTCTTATGCTAACACCCATGCCTCTTGACAAATTATACAACAGGGAAACAGAAAATAGCCCCAATTGCTTGCTCAGAACACAATGAGACATAGAAGAAAGCAGCAAAGGAGAAAAATTGAAATTCTGTTCAATGATTTGTCAGCCTGCATCTCTAGCCTTCTAAACCTGGGAGGTGAATTTGGGTTGTTGTATGAATTTGCTGAGCTTCCCACCCCAAACATCCCAAACACAAGGTGGGGGAATCCTGTTGCCATGGTAGCACCACCAAGATTAGTGACCATTTGTTGAGATGTCTCATCATCATGCTCCTCTTCTTGATTGAAATCTTGATTCTGATAAGGATTGCGATATGGAAGCTGCTGGCCACTACTTTGAGAAGATGCTGCAAAGAGAGATTTAGCACCAGAACAAGTTGGTCTTGGTGGTATCAAAACATCTTTATGTTGTACCTTCAAATTAGAGTCACTTGGGCCACGACCATAGAGAGGAACCATTGTTGTGTGTGATATGCCATCCTTGCAAACAGGGCATTGTGGTGGCTCATCAGGTGCAAGAGAAGCACTTTGCACATAGAGCCACTTGTAGATGCAGGGCCAGCAGTAAAGGTGACCACATAGAGTCACCACTGGTTCATGTGCAAACTCCAAGCAGATATTGCAATCAAAACCACCATCACAACTTACTGTCTCTGTCTCTGATCCTTCCCATTCCTGGGTAAGATAGTGCTCAAAGGCCATGAATTAAAGAAACCCCTCTTGCAGATTTGGCTACTTTTGCAAGAGACCAATCACCAATCTATGCAATAAAAAAGATAAGTAATGAAGAATTGGGATTAAAGTATAAAACCAAAGGTGTCAAATCAAACATGAATAGAGAAGAGGGAGGAGTGTATGTATTGTATATATCACTTCAATTATTTAGTAGTACTACAAATGGTAAATGATGAGATCTGTCACAATTGTTGTTATCCATTGCATTAATCAACAATCCCTGTCTATATTTCGTATACGAAACCTCTTCAAAATTAATCAAGAAAAAATATCATATATATATATATATATATATATATATATATATATACATACTTAGGGTGAAAAATGAACATCATTCTGTTTACACGGATTTTTGGTAAACAAATATCCTCTTAGTTCGACTAAAGGAAGTTTAGATTTCAGGGTCCTTTTGAGAAAACGCTTTGCCAAAGTGTTGTGTGTACATGAATGTGTTTTCGACAATAACAAGCAGCTCAGATGAAACTGGAATTTATTGAATACGAGTCGATTACAAAACAGTCAAACAAACTAAAATAACATGAAAACTACATGAACTGCAGATTTCGACAAACAAACTGCACAAAAGAACTGAAAATCAACAAGCTGAAATGCAGGGAAACTAAAGTGTTGGTTCTGCAACGTACTCCTTCATCATCACGTTTTGCTCCTTAAGTCTCATTGATGTGGACATTAGAGCTTTCTGGTGAATTTTTCAGAGTTTGAGTTGGGAACCCTCTTTCTGAATTAGATTCTCCTATTTATAGAGTTTCGTGCTCTGCGTGTCCTTGACGGTTTTTTTTTTTCCTCAGTGGATAGGTTAGTGGGTCTGGTTTCTCCCACGATCTGATGCTTGCTCCGGAAGTTCTGCGCATGGTGGTGGAGATCGTGTGCTTCAACTGCTCCAACCGTTTCCTGGCCATGTTTTCGACCATCGTGGGGGGAATTTGACTTGGTCAATGTGGCACGTGTTACATGTGCCTGTGTTTAGCAGTAATTGTTGTTGTCGAGTTTTGCCGCCCCATTAACTTGGTGCAACTTCCTTTTCCTTTCTTTAGTCAGAATTCGACTTCCTCGAGAGTTTTGGGCTGAATGCGTTTTTTCTTTCTTGGGCCAAAATATTGGGCCAACAGATGCCCCCCAAAAATGTTGATTCTCGACTACCAGTCCTTGGAGTGATCAAGCATTTTTTGCCCGTGCATTTCGACGGATCTTGACGGCCGTTCGCGACTTTTCCTTTTCTGATTTCAAGTCCCATCAGAGATCCAATCGTTTGACTTTTGCTCCAATCAGAGGCTTTGACGTCTGACCTCGTCTGCCGTGTGCCGTCTCTACTTTAGAGTAATCATGGCCTTTTCCTAGCCTTTTTATTAGGGTTTGCGGTTATATAATAAAATAACCGTTGGATTTCAAAAATTTTATGCATCACCCTGTAATGCAGCTTCACATCCGACTATTCGTTTGCCTATAAATACGCCATTGTTGGCCTTCTTCAAGCTTTACCGTTCTTTCAATCACTCACGCTTTCAAATCCTCAAGCTTTCGAACACTCAAGCTTTCGCCTGATTTTGCTTGTGACTGTCTTCCATCGTTTGGTTTCTGTTTTCCCGGTGTATTCTCTGAACATTTCCATGGCTTCTGGTTCTGGTTCTGACAATGTCATCCCTTTGGCTGCTGCTTGTGAGATGAATGAAGCCAAGCGCACTCCCATTCCAGATCCACCGTACGACGTGGAGAAACGGGCTATCTGGAAATCCCAGGTATTTATTCCTATTTCTGTGAATGGCAATTTACGTGCCATTTTGGGCCCTTTGAAGAAGGCGAAGAAGGGCAGGCCCAACAGTCTCCCTGAGGACTACGAGCATTTTCACCCCAGCATTCGTGGGGATGAGCTCATTCTTGCATTCCAACCTTCTTACTGCTTCCCTTTTCTGAAAGATCCCAAAAGGGCTTTCAGGTCTGCGCCTCCTAACCCATCTGCTGGTGAAGGAGCCTATCTGAGATGGCTCAACAGGGTGGAGGCCAGTAAGTCTGGGCATTGGAAAGTGACTGGCATTTTCGACCTCATTCAGTTGTCGAGGTCGCCGATTACTTACAACCCTGCCATGCTTCTGAGTTCTCTTTTCTTTTGGGAGCGGTCCACCAATAGCTTTCATGTCCCCTTTGGGATGCTTTCTCCTACTCTTCTCGATGTTGCTGCCATCACTGGCCTTTGGGTGGTGGGTGACAATTATCATTCTTCTGCTGCTCCCACCGATCCTATCGCCATTCCGACAGATAACATTGCTTTCAGTAAGTTTATTAAAGATCATTATGTCGAGAATGGTGAAGTCTCCGATGCTGAGCATGTCGCGTTTCTACTGTACTGGCTTTCTGCCTATGTGTTCTGCACCAAATCTTTGAGGATTCCGGCTAAACTCCTTCCTTTAGCCAATCTGTTGCACGAGGGTCGAATTATCGCCATGGCTAGGCTCGTGCTCGGTAATCTCTACCAAATGATCAATGAAGCAATCGCCGATATTCGAGATCCTAAGGTGGCGTCTTTGAACGCAGCTGGTCCTTTCTGGCTTCTTCAGCTTTGGATGAATGCGGTTTTCGAACCATCTCTTCCAGCCAAGAACTCTCCTCCTGTGGTGTCTAACACAAGGATCGATGCTTTCAGGCTTGACGCTCTTACCCCTCCTTATGATGCCTCCACGTTCGAGTTTGATTTTAAGAAGTATTTCACCATGTTTTTCGAGCTGAAACGTTTCCGCTCGAGCTTTGCACCGTATCACAAACCCTCTTACGGCCTTCGGTGGCTAAGGAATTCATATCCTAATCTTCCCGGTTCGGAGAACCTTTCTCAACACCAAGTCGAGCTTTGGCAGACTATATTGTCTCCCAGGGTGTTAACCATCAACTTCGCCAGTAATGATTTTACTCTTTGCGGTTACAATCCTCAGCTTGTGTCTCGACAGTTTGGGCTGAGTCAAGATTTGCCCAATACCTTGTTCGACAAATCCCTCATCCTCTATCCTGGTACCATCACCAAACGTAGTGTTTTCGACACTACCATTGGTTACTATAACGATGAGGAGCTACTGGGTCTTAGTCCTTTCAGTTTCACTCCATCCTTTTACGTCACCCAGGCGTTTAAGGCGTGGTGGTCTGCTTATTGGCATGATATTTCGACGCCAATTGAGGATTGCTTCCAGCGCATAACAAACGTTTTTCTTTTGCAGAGGCAGGCCCCAAAGAAAACCAAAGGTATGCATACATCTAAGATCAACGCTTTTCAACAATTCTTCGGTGTAGTGTACTTTCCGGGTCCTCGACTTCAGGAAACGGTTGCCAAAGCAGCTCAAGTTCTCAGGCGAATGTGGGAAGCTAAAGCCAAGAAAACCCGATTGAGCCTTCCTTCTGATGAGGACGGTCTTTCTTTTATTATTCGAAAAACTGGCTTTAGGTTCCCACCACTGCCCACTTGTAAGTATGCTTTGGCTTTTCCGGTAGTGCTTCCTAAGTGGGTTGATCATGTAAGTATCAAAAACTTCTACCACAGTGCACTGCCCCCTCGGAAGCGGGTGACCTGGACCAAGCGTTACCTATGGAATTATCCTCTCCATGTGCCGGTTGAAATCTTCAACCACATATCGATAAAATCGCTTATTGGTCAAGGTAATCATTTCGACCTGGCATCTCTGCGATATTTATGGCTTAATCCTCTTTTGTTTTCTTTTTGTAGCTGATCCAATTCCTCGACCGACCCCTCAGGTTTCTCCTCGGGTGGCCTCTGCGATTGTCGAAGTGGAGGATGATGATGATGATGATGTTGCCTTGGCTGATAAGCTCAAGATTCCTAAGGTAATACTGAACCTTGTGAAACTCTGACTTTTACTCGACGTGTATATCTTTGTGATCATTTGCTTTTGTTTCAGAGTCGAAAACGGGGAGCCACCCCAACTACTTCTGCGAGCCAAAAGAGGGCTAAAGGCGCTGGTGAATCTTCTGTGGGAAATCCCTCCCCGGCTAAATCAGCCAGTCGACGTGAGGAAGTGCAGCAAGGTGTTGAACAAGGTGTTGATGAGCAGGCTTCTAATCCTCTGCTTCGAGGTACTACACCAATTCCTGTCGAGATGGCTCAAGCCAAGAAGACCTCCGGGAAAAGGTCTAGTCGCAAATCTGGCAGCTCCTCTTCCCGCCATTCTAAGAGTTCAACCAGTTCCAGTCCCCTCAGAGCATCTGGCCCTAAGGTGAATCATTAGCTCACATCTTGTTTCAATTTGCTTCCTTTTCCTCTTTCTCAATCATTTTTACTTTGATTCCTCAGAGGGTTGGCATGTCTAAAATGGCTGTACCTCGGGCCACGTGGTTTTCTTCTAAACCTCCACCAATTGCCCTATCTAGTTCTTCGAGCGGTTTAGAGTCCTCTAGCTCGAGTTTAGACTCTACTGAGTCAGACCCTGTGTGGGACAAACTGACATTCTATTTTAACTCGAAACCAATTGCTTGGCAACATCCTGGTTGTGAACCCTATTATACCAAAGAATGTCGAGATAACCTTTCTAATTTTCCTCCACAGGATATGCAGAACCTGCCTTCCCCTGCTCGTGAAGAAAGCGTGCCGCATGATGAAGTGCAGGGTGGTGAGGATCCAATCATTCAGCCTGACCAAGTGATTGGCGTAATGCCCCCACCCAAGGCTGATGTTCTGGCCTCTGCTCATTCCGAACCTTCTTCTCGACAGCTTCAAACTTCCCCTCAACGGCCTCGACTTTCTCCTCAGCGATTTCAACAAGATGCTAGAGCCGCTTTGATCTCACCTCATGCTAAGGGAGGTTCAGCTTCTTCTAAGACGGCTGCTTCTTCTCATACTTCTAGTGAAAGGCTCAGTGCTCTTTTGGTCGAGGATCCTCTCTCTATCTTCCAGAGCTTCTTTGATGGTACTTTGGACCTCGAGTCTCCGCCGCGCCAAGCTGAAATTGCTGAGACTGCTCAGTCTGGTGGAGTGCCCGATGATAGCCGGATTGAAGCGGCTCTCGTTAAGTTAAAAGGGCTGGTTTTCGATACTGGCTTCATTGGCAGTGTCCGAGTCACTCCTCAAGTAGGCCAAGAAGTGAAAGAACTGCTTGCCTTCCTCTTAAGCCAACAACTTGATCAAATTCAGGCAGATGCTCTCGTCGAATTGCAAACTCTCGTGGTCGATGTTGTGGCCACGCTTGACAAAGCCATTGCAGTGGAGCAATCTATTGAAACTAAGAAGGCACAAGTGGTTTCCAATACCAATGGCCTATTGCCCGCAAAAGAAGAGGCTCTCAAGCTGACTGCTAGGAGGACTCTCATTGCCGCTGAGTTGTCGAGTGTTGATGCTCGACTGGATGAGCTTCACAGGGAGGTAGCCAGACTCGAGAAGCAAAAGGCTATGTTGATTGATGAAGGCCCAGCTGTGAATTCTCAACTGAATGCGCTGGCTGCTGAGTGCACGAGCGTGATGCTCTCGACATCTCAACTTTCTAAAGAAGTAGCAGCAGAACAGCGTATGAAGCAAAGCTTAGATTGTAGGATTGCTGCTGCTGGGGTTCAGCTTGAAGCCTTCAAATCGAGAATTTAGGCTTCATAATTGTTGCTTTATTGTAATGGCCATGGATCTATTATGGCCTTTGTTGCCAACTTTGTAACAATCATTCCTGTCCTGTAACTCGATTCGATTTCCAATTAATGAATGACTTTGTATTGGCAATGCTCGACATGCTTTATTTCTCGATTTGCATTTTATCGTTGAATCAGCTTTCGCTACATTACTCCTTGCATTGAATTGCTAAGCCTCACCATTTAACTTGGTGCTTAATCTAACCTTTCAGCTTCCAAGTTTCTTGGAAAACCACGATAATTTATAACGCTTTTATCACGTTTCTGTTCAACGACTCAAGAACTTCCTTCACTTGTGGTAGTGGTTGACGTGGCTTGCCGTGTTTGGCTGACGCTTTGGTAACTGCATGCTTGCATTAATACGTCTGTTTGTTATTTCCCTACTATAAATGAAGCAGTTTTCTACTCGTCTTTCAACAGCAACTCTTTTCTTTCCATTCTTCCCTTCTTTCTGCGATCCAAGAACCTTTCATTCTTCACCATGGATAGCAGACTAATTCTTCGTCGTATAAAGGATTTGGCTTTCCAAGAGAACCTTTTCCAGAACCTGTATGACTCCTCCGCCGGCCTTGATGAGCTTTTAGGGCTCATTGATCAACTGCTTCATAGGCCAATCGTTGCGCGCGTTAGAATTCCTCTTCAGGAGTTCCAGGGGCTTCTTTTGGAGGCCAAGCCTCTGTTTGAAGAGTTCCGGGAACTTTCAGTAATGGTGTTCTTTCAAGAACACCAAATAGATGAGTGGAGGGAGAAATTCGATTTTCTCCAGGCCTCTTTGGATCAGCAAGATCTTGAAGGTCTTGTTCAGTCAGTAGTAGCGATTCTTGCAGCCTCCTTTGAAGACCTGGTTGCTCGTCAAAAGAAGGCTCGACTTGAGGGCCAGATGGTGGCGCTGGTGGGTCGATTAGCACCCATGCAAGCTAAATATGACGGATACAGAGCCATTTTTCCTTTTTAGGTTTCTAGTTTTACTTGTATTTTGCCATACTTGTAACGTTTTTCGATTAATGAATATAATTTGGCAATTTTATCGTTCATGTTTTATTCGATTTTACATTCGTGCAACATTGGCTTATATGCTTTTAAATATTTGCCATTTATCGTAACACATTGACTCTGATTGCCCAATTCCTTAATCACGTAAGCATTATTGGGTAACGTTTTCTCGACTGTAAATGGCCCTTCCCAACTAGGGGTCCATTTTCCATAAACTCTATCCTTTTTATCCATTGGGAGAATAACTTTCCACACATAATCCCCTGTAATAAAAGATCGATCTCTAACCTTTTTGTTGTATGCTTTAGCTATGCGATCCTTTTGCCTTGTTAAGACGTCTAGTGCCAAGAGCCTTTCTTCGTCGAGGTTGACCATTTCATCTAGCATCATATTCCAGTAAACGTCGCTTGGGATTTCTTCTTGCCTTTGAATTCGACATGATTGCAAGTATACCTCTGCGGGCAATACGGCTTCTTGGCCATAGGCCAGTCGAAAAGGCGTCGTTCCTGTCGCTTCCCTTGGTGAATTCCGGTAAGCCCATAGGACTTGGCTTAACGATTCATGCCAGCTTTTTGGTTTTCGACCCACATGCTTCTTGATCAAGCTTATTAGGACTTTGTTGGCTGCTTCTACTTGGCCATTAGCCTGAGCGTAGTAAGGGGTCGAGGTTAAAAGCTTGATGCCCCAAGATTCTGCGAAGGCTGCCACTTTGCGTCCCACAAACACCGTGCCTTGGTCCGTTGTAATGGACTCTGGCAATCCAAATCGATATACAATGTGGTTTTGTATGAACTTGATCACCGTTTCCTGTGTTACGTTTTGTAGTGGGATGGCTTCGACCCATTTAGTGAAATAGTCGACTGCCACAATGATATACTTGTGCTGCTTTGATGAAGCTGGGTGAATTTCGCCAATTAAGTCTATTGTCCATCCCCTAAAAGGCCATGGCTTGATAATAGAGTGCAATTCACTAGCTGGCACATGCTGGATTCCTGAGTGTTTTTGGCAATCTTGACAACCTTTTGCGTACTCGATGCAATTTTTCATGATAGTTGGCCAATACAAACCTTGTCTAAATAGAATCCATTTCATTTTGGCCCCTGCTTGGTGAGCACCACACAGGTCATCGTGAGCAGTTGATACTGCTATAAATGCGTCGTCTTCGCTTAAGCATTTCAACAGTGTGCCGTCGACGTTCTTTTTGAACAACTCGTTGCCCAAAATGGTGTAACTTAGAGCTCTATACTTGACTTTTCTATCAGTCGACCCCACTGGGTTCTGCAGGTATTCGACAATTGGCTTTCTCCAATCGTCAGGAGTTAGATTATCAATGACCATAATGTCGAGATCTGAAGGACTCAGTTTTTCTTTGATCTTGATTAACTCTGTTAACTTTAGTCTATCTATCATATACCCAAAAGCAATCTGCGCTAATTCATTGGCTTCTTGGTTCTCTATTCTAGGAACATGTCCTATTCCAGCTTCGTCGAATTTAGCCAACAAATTGCTTGCTTTCACATAATATTTGGCTAGATGCTCACTAACGCACTTGTATTCTTTGGTAAGCTGCTTTACTACCAACTCAGAATCTCCTTTCACGACGACATTCTTTGCCCCGAGAGCTAGCACGATCTCGAGGCCTGATATCAGTGCCTCATACTCGACCTCATTGTTCGAGCAATTACTCTTGATCCTAAATTTGAATTTAGTGGGGATGCCCTGCGGGGACATGATAAACATCCCGATTCCAGTTCCATTCTTATGGCTGGAACCGTCGAAATATAACTTCCAAGGCTGTATGCCCACATAGGTTATGATCTCTCTAGGCATGGTGTGATCTGCCAAGAAATCAGCAACCGCCTGCCCTTTAATCGCTTTTAATGGGGTGTAAGTTAATGAATATTCGGTTAGGGCCAAAGCCCATTTACCAATTCGACTATGCAAGATTGGTTTGGATAACATGTGCTTTATTATATCATAATGAGAAAAAACCATTACATCGATTGGCTTTATATAATATTTCAACTTTACACAAGAGAAGTACAGGCATAGACACAATTTCTCGATCATAGTGTATCGAGTTTCTGCGCTATTTAACACCCTACTCAAATAAAATATGGCTCTTTCGTTGCCATCTTCATCTTCCTGAGCCAGCATGCTCCCGATGGTTTCATCTGTGGCAGAAATATACAGCTTCATTGGCCTCCCCTTGATGGGTGGTACCATTACAGGTGGATTGGACAGGTACTTCTTGAGTTCATCGAATGCCTTTTGGTGCTCTGCTTCCCAGCGGAACACGTCTTCCTTTTTTAGTCGAAGAAGCGGAGAAAATGACTTGGTCTTTTCACTGAGGTTGGTAATGAATCTCCTTAGGAAGTTAATCTTCCCCAATAACGATTGTAGTTGCTTCTTGCTGGTTGGTGGACTTGTGTCGAGAATGGCTTTAGCTTTATTTTTGTTGATCTCGATGCCCTTTTTGTGCACCACAAAACCCAAAAAATCACCTGCAATAACACCAAAAGCACATTTAAGGGGATTCATCTTTAAGCCATATTTCCTCATCCTCTCAAAGGATTTCCTCAGATGGGATAAATGGTCATCCCTTGATGGGGACTTTACCACAATATCATCAATGTAAACCTGCATGAAAGTTTCAATAAAATCATGAAAAATGGTATTCATTACCCTTTGGTAGGTCGCGCCAGCGTTTTTCAATCCGAATGGCATGACCACCCACTCGTATGTCCCTAAGGCACCAGGACATCGAAAAGCTGTTTTCGACACATCCTCTTCTGCTATTAAGATTTGATTGTAGCCTGAGTAACCATCCAACAAGCTTAAGTATTCATGACCAGCAGCTGAATCCACCATCATTTCAGCAATAGGCATGTGATACTCGTCTTTTGGAGTGGCAGCGTTAAGATCTCGAAAATCAATGCAAACTCTCATCTTGCCGTTCTTTTTAATCACTGGAACCACGTTGGCTAACCAGTCCACATATCGAGCCGTTCTGATAAACTTACACCTAAGGAGCCTTTCAATTTCTTCCTTGATTTTTACCAACACATCTGGATGGAACCTCCTGGGTAATTGCTTGACTGGTTTCTTGTCTTCTTTGATGGGTAACTTCAATTCCACCAATTCTCGACTGAGGCCAGGCATTTCATCGTAATCCCAAGCGAAACAGTCTTTGAATTCCTTGAGTAATTTCACCATCTTATCCTTTAATTCTGGGTCAATAAGAGCACTGATGTATGTTGGCCTCTTTTCTGAGCCATCACCCAGGTCCACTTCTTCCAAAGGGTCTTGTGCTTCCATTTTCTTGGACATGTCGACCACTGGCTTTTCGAAGCCTAATGGGCCGTCATCGTAGATGCAATCTAGCCTCAAATTGCGAAGGTCCTCGAATTCGCATTCATCGACACTCTGCTCGTTTTTCCTTATGCACGTGTTATCCTTCTGTGCTTTTGCCTCCTCCTGGGATGTCATTTCGACAGGAAGAATTGAGGCATTGGCTTCGTCAGTAGCCATTTCTTTGGCTATTCTTGCGGCCTCTAAGGCCGTCCTTATTCTGTTTTCGGCTGCGTAAGCCGAAATTCGAGCTAGGCTCGAATTAATCATCTTTAACCTCATTTTGCCACTCAGTTGTGGCATCCTTTTCTTCATCGCTGTGCCATCCACTCATGGCATCAGGTTTGTATGCTTCATTAAGGTTTAAACCCCTGATGGGATCCAACGTCACCGAGTACTCCGAATACGGGTTGAAATATTGAGAGGCCACTGTGTCTAGAGGAGCAATTGTGGCTAAACTCTTTTCGAAATTTTTCTTGCTGATGTAACCTGTCTCCGCTAAGTAGTAGCTCTGATCTGCTTGCACGTTCTCGACGACTCCATCTGCTTTCCAAATGGAAATACGTTGGTGCAGAGTTGAGGGTGTAGGATCACGCGCTTACCACTACGCCAAAACCAATTGGTGTTAGTGAGGGCGCAACGTTATTTCTTATAGCGTAGCAGACAGCGCCCCGTTTCGAATGCTACCTGCAGGCAGGATGCTGGCCCACCTGGACCCAACAATCCCCCCCCCCAGCACCTGCCAGCCAAACTAGCTGCACAGCATGCCTTCCGTGGGATTCGAACACGGGACCTGGCTCTGATACCACTTGTAGGATCACGCGCTTACCACTACGCCAAAACCAATTGGTGTTAGTGAGGGCGCAACGTTATTTCTTATAGCGTAGCAGACAGCGCCCCGTTTCGAATGCTACCTGCAGGCAGGATGCTGGCCCACCTGGACCCAACAGAGGGCACTGCCCCCACGCCGTGGATCCATTCTCTCCCCAATAGCAGGTTGTAGTTGGCTTTTGAGGGCACCACGATGAACAATGTGGAACGGGCCACCGTTCCTACGGTTATGTTCATCATAATTGCTCCTAAAGAAGAACCTGTTTTCCCTTCATAGTCGGAGAGGACCATGTCGTGAGGGATTAAGTCTGCTTCAGTTTTGCCTAGCTTCTTGAGCATAAACTTAGGCATTAAATTGATCGTGGCCCCTCCGTCGACAAGAACTTTATTGACTCCTTTTTCGTCGACTTTGGCCCAAACGAATAATGGCTTCAAATGGCTTTTCATCTGCTCCGTTGGCCTCTGGAAAATAGCTCTTTCGTCTTCAACGGATCCTTTTTGCATCACGTAGTAGCACAAGGGATTGTCATCTGGCTCCTCCTCGTCGTAGTAGTCTTCTTCATTCTCGGTGACCTCCGAGATCCTGTCGAATTCAGCGGGTAAGATAGACACTATGCAGATGATGTTGAGATCTTCCCCATCGCTATCATCGAAATCGTCGAGCATGTCTTCATCCTCGTCCTCAGCCACATCTTTCCCTTTTTCTTTGGCCGGGTTTGGGGGCACAACTGTTCCCTGTTTGATAGCATGGTCGAGCTGGTTGATGATTGACGCCACACTAGGTTCCTTGTGAGGGTTGTCTTCTGGCTTTATGTCCCATAATGAACGGAACTTGCCACCTCTTTCTCTCTCAGCTTTTCTTTTCCTCAGGAAACGTCTGAATTGAGTTCTAGTCATTTGCTCAGGAGCATAATAATTCCCAGAGCCATAGGAATAGTTCCGCGACACACGGGAATTGTTGATGTAAGATGACCCCTGGCCTAAGTCGATTTTCTGCCACTTGGGGTATGGTTTTGGTCTTGGGGGTGCTGGCCTAAACCATTGATTCTTTGGCAAACCAGCATCAGGGACATAAGTCTTGTCCTTGATTCTTGTCCTCGGGCCTTTGTGGCCATCGAGTTCTTGATCCCTCTCAACCCACTCCTCGTGGGGATACTTCAACCTTCTAGACACAGGCATTTTGCTCTGGTAACGCCTCTTCATCTCAGAATCTTGATAGGCTTTAGCTGCTGACTTGTCGAAAACGGCACTACATCGAGGACAAAGCATGACCTCTTTCTCGCTATCTTTGCTTCGTGACAAAAACTCGACAAGAGTTTCCCCTGCCTTGGGGTAAACCTCCTCTAGGCTCACTTCTTTCACGACGTCTGGTTCTTCGACAGCCGTGTTTTCCTCCTTTGCCTCCTCGAGTGTCAAGCCCAGATTCAGCTTCTCAGAAATGTCAACCATGCCAATGTAGAAAGGTTCCACGTAGTTGGCTTCAGCTACCTGCAGTGGGTCGGAGTCAATCTTCATTTGGCTTTTGGCTTTTTCGTCATACTTGAGCCTTCCCGAGTCCAATGCCCCCTGCACAAGATCCCTGAAACGAACACATTGTGAGGTCCAATGACCAAAAAAGTTGTGATATTTGCAATATTTCTTCCCCTTCCTTTGTTCAGGAGAAGGAAGTTTTTGGTCTTTAGAGACCACAAGCAAACCATCAGACACAAGTATATCATAGATTGCATCACATTTGGTCACATCAAAAGTATAAGTTCTCACAGCAGGAATTGTGTTCTTGGGGTTTTCCTCCCCAAGTTTGTTTTCACGTGGTTTCAATGCTTTACAAACATAAGGATCCCCTGGCTGAAGTTCAGCCAGATTGACATCATTTAAATCGAAGTCTGCAGGGACTTCTCGATAGACACATGGATTTTGACATACTGAATCCGCGTCTATGTACGCTACCTTCTCCTTCTTTGGCCACTTAGTAGTCTTGGCCCTTTCCTCGGACTTTTCGGCCTTTAGTAATTCGATGTGCCTCACTCTATCTGCGAGTAAAGACATATCTCGAATATACTGAGTGTCGATTTTCTTTCTAATGGAATACTCCAGACCACCAGCGGCTAAGACAACTAGCTCGTGTTCAGGGACTTGGGTGAAACATCGAGATTTAAGCATCCTAAACCTGTTTAGGTAGTCATCAATAGACTCTGCTGGCTTTCTTTTAACACTAGCCAGATCCTTCAAACTTACTTTGCACTCTCCCCTAAAGAACTGTTCATGGAAAATTCTTTCCAACTGAGCCCATGTATGCACTAACCTAGGAGCGAGGGTGGTGAACCAGGTGAATGCATTCTTGGTTAAAGAACTCGGGAAGAACTTCATTTTTAAATTTTCATTGATGGCTAGGTCTCCTGCTTCGATTTGGTACCTGGCTATGTGTTCTACAGTGGACTCTCCTGAATCCCCCGAGAACTTAGTGAATTTGGGGACCTTCCAGCCTCGAGGAAGTTCTGATTCGAGAACCTCCTCCGTAAAGGCTGACACAAAATGGGGTCTATTCACGAAACCCACGTTGAAACCATGTTGGTTCAACAGTTGCTCCACCACAGCAGCAACATTTTGTTGCCCCCCAGCGTTCTGGTGTCGAATTCTTTCCAGCACACCATCAGCGTGTTCTTCCCTGTTTACCATATATACATTTTGCAATGGCGGCTGCACTGCCTCGTACAAAGGGTTTGCCCTCATCTCTTGGTGTTGAGGCACCTGATAGCGCACAGGGGCAGGGACATGGTTAGGCAACGGGATTTGGTTAATCCCTGGCGCCAATTGGATCTCGACTGGTGCCCCCAGGGCTATCGCCAAACGATCCATCTGTCGTGCCAAATGCTGATTATTGGCATTATTATTTTGGAGCACAGGGTTGATTAGCTCACCTATCTGTCGAGATAACATGTTAACCATTTCATGGTTACTATCATCTACTTGCTGCCTAATGGCTTGAAGTGAACCAGTGTTCATACCTGTAGATAAATAAATTTGTGAACTAGATCCGGGAATAGAAGGGCTAACTCGACTCCCCAAATTTAGCATTGTTCCATTTGCCCCAAAAGGGGTATGCCGAATGGAGGAACATTTTCAGGGAACGTCGAATACATGCCTTGTATGCCTTGCATCATAGACGTAGGCATACCATAAGGCATGTTTTCCCTCGTAACTGTTGGAACAATTTGTGCCTGTACTGATGTAGATACAGGCATTTCTGCAACTGCAGAAATTGCTACATTCTGGGTTGGCATAGTGGTGCCATGCCCCATTCCAGTAGACACTTCTTCATTATTATTACCACTACTTCCCCCGGGACTACCCTGATTGCCCACGTTAGACCCTTGGGGGGAAGTCCTCCCTCGATTGCTTGCCATACTTATAGTCTTACCACTTCTCAGGTGCATATAAATCACAATCAAGGCAAGTAGCAAATACCAAATAGCATGCAGCAAACAAAACACACAAAACGCTTCTGTAAAACTTAGTTTTCACAAAAATGGTCCCACTGGGCGTGCCAATTTGTTTACACGGATTTTTGGTAAACAAATATCCTCTTAGTTCGACTAAAGGAAGTTTAGATTTCAGGGTCCTTTTGAGAAAACGCTTTGCCAAAGTGTTGTGTGTACATGAATGTGTTTTCGACAATAACAAGCAGCTCAGATGAAACTGGAATTTATTGAATACGAGTCGATTACAAAACAGTCAAACAAACTAAAATAACATGAAAACTACATGAACTGCAGATTTCGACAAACAAACTGCACAAAAGAACTGAAAATCAACAAGCTGAAATGCAGGGAAACTAAAGTGTTGGTTCTGCAACGTACTCCTTCATCATCACGTTTTGCTCCTTGAGTCTTATTGATGCGGACATTAGAGCTTTCTGGTGAATTTTTCAGAGTTTGAGTTGGGAACCCTCTTTCTGAATTAGATTCTCCTATTTATAGAGTTTCGTGCTCTGCGTGTCCTTGACGGTTTTTTTTTCCCTCAGTGGATAGGTTAGTGGGTCTGGTTTCTCCCACGATCTGATGCTTGCTCCGGAAGTTCTGCGCATGGTGGTGGAGATCGTGTGCTTCAACTGCTCCAACCGTTTCCTGGCCATGTTTTCGACCATCGTGGGGGGAATTTGACTTGGTCAATGTGGCACGTGTTACATGTGCCTGTGTTTAGCAGTAATTGTTGTTGTCGAGTTTTGCCGCCCCATTAACTTGGTGCAACTTCCTTTTCCTTTCTTTAGTCAGAATTCGACTTCCTCGAGAGTTTTGGGCTGAATGCGTTTTTTCTTTCTTGGGCCAAAATATTGGGCCAACACATTCACAATAAATAAATTAAGTTTCTTAAAGCTTGTTGCTTAGACTTAATTAGAATGAAATGTAGAAGTTTAACATGAGAAGGTGTAAGAGACACGATACCCTGAGAGAGATGATGAGTTGCGAGTGAAGGAAGAAGGTGTGACTTGTGAGCTCCTGAGAGGAGAATGGTGGACAGGATTTTATTTATAATGACCAGCAATATATTTATTTGGTTGATGAGAAGGTGAGGGTGTGTGCTAGGTTTGAACCCACAACATGTTATAAGAAGTATGGGATAACCCAAGCCACTTCATGTGCTGCGGGGTTTGGCATATATTTATTTATTTAAGTATTCTTTCACTTTTCTTAATTGTTTTTTGGGAAAAGCATAAGCATGTCGAGTTTAGAAAAACTTAACCGACCAAACTGCAAGAAACTACGTGGTTCCACATGATTGGCGTATTTAACTTATTATTATAAGGTTGAATTAAATATTTTTAGGCTTAAATATGTTTTTGCCTAATATATCCGATTTTAGTCATTTTAAATTTTTTTCCCATTTTTCATCCTCAACATATCAAATTTTCTGTTTTTATCCTTGAAAGCATTTTTTTCATATTAAATGTTATGTTTTTAGTTATTTCAAAATGCGTGATTTTACTCCGATTTCAATTACTCTAAATAAGTCTCTACTTTAAAATTGAATAAATTTTGTTCATATGCTAATATTTTTTTATCATAAAAAATGGATGGATTCGGCTCTATTCACCACATGGTAACTTATCATAAAAAAATTAAATATATCATGATTTTTATGGCGAAAAAAAGATATAAGCCATTTTAACATTTCACTCACATATTTTTTTATGATGCACTTCATATTTTTTTAAATAATTATTGAATGACAAGTTAATGTATAGATCATATTTATTCAATTTTAAAAGTAAAGAGACTTAATTAGACCAATTAAAAATACAATAACTAAAATCACACATTTATATAACTAGAGGCCAAAAGTGAATTTTAGTCATTTTATTGATTAAAAGTTCTAATAACACTCCATTTTAGTGCTTGTTTGTTTTTACGTTCATTTCATTTGTTTCCAATACTAACCTCATATTTAAGATGAAAGAGGTAGTTATATTTGAAAAGTTTTAATTTGGAGAGAGAAATTCTAAGGGTGACATTGGAAATGCTATGTTTTTGTCTTACAAATTTATTACTTTTAACTATTTTTTTCAATCTAAGATAAGTAGTTAAAAGTGACTTATAATAGAGGACGGATGAAGTATTTTTTTTACCCATCACATAAATCACCTTAACAAAAAGTTCAAAACCTTAGTACCTTACTGCCTTACAAACCAATGGGAGCACTAGGATTCATTTTTTATTTTATTTTTTGAATTTGACTTAATTATGACATGCCAAAATACTTTTTTTTAATTATAATTAGAATCATTTATTGATTTATTTATACATTATCGAGGGAAAAGAGAATGACAACGCGGAAGTTTTGAAATTTGGAAAGAAAAACACAACGGTTTAAGCGCGCGCGCGAAGTAAACATTCATCAACACGCTTCTTGTGTGAGTGAGAGTGTGAGTGTGAGCTTCTCTCTCGTTACTCAGATCAAGCCAATTCGCCATGTCTGCAACCAAAACCGTATCGAGGAAGCGAGAATCCGAACAACTCGATCGCGCCAAATCTGACAAGAAGAACCGATCAAACGCCGCACACAATCTCGATCTCGATCTCGATTTCGATCTCTCCGAGTTCGTCTTCCTCATTCATTCATTTCTAGCTTGCTAACCTTTTCTTGATTCTTCTTGTTGTTTTCTTTTGCTTTGAATCGTAAATCGAAGTTGAAATCACACAATGTGAATCTACTTTGCTCTGTATGCAGTGATCTCAAGGGAATCGTGTCGGCGTTGAATTTGATCAGAGATAAGGCTCAGAAGGATGGTCAGAAGAAAAACGAAGAGACGATTTCTAGGTAAACATGTCTGAAACGTTCATTTTAGTTGCGAGATCTGGATTTTGATTTTGATTTTCAACCGTTTGTTATCTCTGTTTCCATTTTCGATCTGCTTTGAGATATCAGGTATTGATTGCGTTTGAATTTCGATCAACGATTGTTTTTCTGTTTTTTGAAAATTGTACGTGGAGATATTTGAATGTGGAAGAAGCTTCGAGCGATGTAGATTTTGAATCTGAATCGATTCACGTTTGTTATCTCTGTTTCCGTGATTCAAACCAGTTTTTTCCCTGATTATTCGTGACTTATAGGGGGTTTCATTATATAATAAATATCCAGAAACATGCTTGTTATAATGGACTTGTGAAGTTGAATTCAAATTATTGTGTTTCCTTCGATGTAACTGTGAATTTGTTGCAATTACCGTTTTATTTTCTTATTTGTTTGTGATTGGTACAAAGCTGGTTTTGATTGGTGCTTTTTGTTTGTGATAGTGTGGGCTCTGAGGTCAAGTCTATGATCGAGGAAATGAGGTCCAAATTCGAGAAGGACAGGTATATCTGAATCATTCCATGTTTAGAATGTGCTACTGCTAGCATCCTTCATGTGTGGACTTTATTTATATATTTAGTTTTAATTTCATCTTTTGTCCCTATGGTTATACAAATGTATGATTTTGGTTCCTATGGTTCTAATTGATCCTTCAAAATTGAAGAATGTGGTCCTATGCTAACCAATATTTCAATATTTCACCTGGATTACAATTTATGACATGGATAGCAGGTTTAGACCATATTTATGTCATTTGCAATGTTGAACATTGTGGTTAATGTCAGTTCTCCTTTAGTTATTAGTTGACAAGTTAATTTCATGACCATGTTTGTTCAATTTTAAAATAAGAGATTTTATTTGAGTAATTGAAACTATAGGATTCAAAATCACACATATGTAAACTAATAGGGACCAAAAATGCAGTTAAGTTATTATTTACTTATTCTGCTATACTGCACTGAAGAGTATTTTTTCTTTCAATATCAGGCAAAATTTTGCTAAGGCACTTTCAAAGAGTTCTAAAGAGGTTTGTAAATGACAAATGGTTTATATTTTTGACAACTGAGTCAAAAGCAGGAAGGGAATTAAGTGTTGCTCAAACCTTGTTTAATTATTGTTTAATGATTGTAAGCATGCAGTTTGAAAGTTCCTTGAAGAATGAAACTGCTAAGTTTCAAGCACTTTATGAGAAATTTTCCAAAGAGAAAGCCGCTTCTCTGCAGGCCTTGAAAGGTACTCCCTGTAATATTATAATTAGAGGACTATTGAACATAACATAATCTGCTATGAGAGCTGACTTCTGAATGACTGAAACTACTGGTGATATCTTAGAATTATGTTTTTTACAGCAGCTGGTAATTCCTCTAAAATGAAGTGCTACATTTGAAATTGAAATATATGGTGGTAATTCATCTGTTTCTCATAATCTTACTCTTTGCTGCTAAGATGCTAATTACCACTGCCCATTGACAGATACCATATCAAAATATGAAGAGGAAAAGGAAAAGCTATTCACGAGATATGAACAACTGAGTATGCTACAGCTATACACTTTTATCCATTCTTATTATGAACATATAAAGTCTGCATCCCGAAGTCAATGATCTTATTTTCTATAATACTTTCTCTACAACTTTATGAATATTTCAGGGAAGAAGGAAAAAGCTATGATATCGGAGCAAGAAAAAGCCTGCAATGATAAAATTGCTCAACTGGAACAGTCATTGAAAAAGAAGAAACAGGTACATAAAAAGCAGCAGGATCTAGATTTTCAGCAGGTTCATTTGCTCATGTGTTCACTCTGATTAATTTTTGTCACACAGGATGATAAAACTTTCAGCATCCTAAGGAAAACTCTTGGCTCATTCTTGGAGAGTACTTCGGATGATGATTTCCCACCTGATGATTGAAGACTTCAATGCAGGGAGATCTTCTAGTTCAGTCACTTTTACTGACTCTAATCGTATAGCTGAACAGTGGTTATCATAGGCAAACTAGAGATGAACTCTCTTTCCATAGTTTTCCTTATATTTTATTCTCTTATTACGATCAACTGTTGAAAATATAATTCTTACGAGTTAGGACACAATTCCAATGCAATATGTGATTATATTACGATATATATATTTCCTGATCTTAACGCGGTGACTCCACCTGCTGCTGTTCCATTTTCTCTGGCTAGACTATTTTTAGTATTGTGAGGTTTGAAGAGATTAAATCGAATCAGAGTGATTAAGGTTTCTTAAGTAGAGAACCTTTGCAAAAATAGAAGGTTCTTAAGTAAAACAATCTAAAAATTATAGGAATATTACTTAGAAAACTTGACATTAACAAATAATTCCATATGGATAACAATTTTGAGATCACAATTTTCCTAATTTGTTATACAAGGATGGCCAAGCTAATAGGCCAATGGACAGACCACTAACAACCAGTTTGGGCAGGAGTTGGTTTCCTTTGTTGTACAGACCATGGAGGGCGCTTGTTGTGTTCCTGCAAAATAATCATGAACAAAATTATCTTTTAAATAGAACAGACAAGATATATATATATATATATATATATGTGTGTGTGTGTGTGTGTGTGTGTGTGTGTGTGTGTGAAGCCTACTTTTCTTCAGCCCATTAATGAGTAGCATTCTTTTGGGTGTCTTGATTTTTTGGTGTTTAATTCATACTCAACAGTATTTTCCCTTTCAAAATAGATCAACCATTGAGTGAAATTCATGATCAGCAGCAATTCAAGTGAAATTTGTATGCACAATCCTTCATCCATTAAGTGAATCACAATATGTAGTCTTTATCATTCTTCCTTTCATTGTACAAGCTCAAAAGTTTAAGGGAGCATTTAATTATTTTTCAACAGAAAATTATGGGAATATTTATAGTGATCAATTGACATATGAACACTTATTCAATGTAATTTCATGATATGTCTGGTAAAACAAACTCCATTTCAGAAACTTGAAAGACTAAGCATATATAAAAAACAAAAATTGCTTTTAGTTACATGATTTATATTGACTTCAAACTCAGATAAAAAGCATGCATCTAAATAGAACTACCGCATGATAAGGGATAACATACCCCGATTTCTGTCACAAATCGACATGCAGAACATCTAACTTGTGAAGCACCATAAGGGTACATTAGCAATACCGCACAACTCGCACACTTAACTTGCCCAACCTGATCAGCTGTAAGAAAGGAATGGATTACTTATAAATAGTTCGCAACACAAAAAGGATAATGCCATATGTCGTTCAGTCATTTTGAACTAGTAAGGTGATCGTTGAGAAAATAGAATAGAGTTATACAAGTGAGAATTTCAACATTGGAAAGATTTAAGGTCAATACGCAGCCTATGTGCATTAATGGAGAGATTTACCATAATAAAGTCTCTAGTTGAAAACTTAAAGCATGATAGGATCATCAAATCCTACTTGGTGTTTGGACTGCAACCATTCTATGGAGACCAAAAATTCTTTCTTTTCTTTCTTTATTTTTCAATAAATATTATAAATTTTAATAAACATACAAGATTATTAATCCAAGCAGAAAAGCTCACAACTACACATGACAGTAGTCTTGGACCAAGCATAGAATTGCTTATGAAAATATTTACTCGATCAAACAAATAAAAATATAACCTAAAATGCAAAATTGAGACTCCCAGGTCACATCAGAGACGTAGAGGAAAAGAACAGACCTTCTAATACAATGTTGACAGTCTGACAACATGAACATTTGACATGTTTGGCACCTCGTGGATATGAAAGCAGGCGACGACAAGAACCACAAACCATTTGAGCTAGACCTGTTAATGCAGCTTACTAGTCAGAATCATCAAATTGATATCCAATTTGGTGCGTAAGTCAAAATTTTGAAATTATATATAAAAGACAAATCAAGGATACTATTAGAGACATATCAAAAACAGTACAGCAATAAACAACCAATTCCTAGGGTGCGATTTATTGAAAGGAGGGGAGGTATTTTCAATGTTATTGTGTTTGGTTAAGAGGAGGGGAGGGGAAATAACCCAAATTTTATTTGGTTCAGAAGGGGAGGGGAGGGATTCTAAAACATATTTACTTTTAACCGCTTTTTTGTTTACTCAATATGAAGAAGATTTATTTTTTCAGACAAAATACATACGCACATATCCGTTTCATAAGAAAAAATTGTTTGAGCTACATACACTTAAGCAGATGGTTACCTAAACCATGAGTAACGATATCAAAAAATCAATGGAGCTAAAAGATCATTATACAGATGAATGAGCTTCCATGAAGATGCTCTAGGCTCTATTGATTATTGACGACTTGAGGGGAGGGGGCATTGCCTTGCTGTCCTGGCCCTCAGCCACTTTGTCAAGCAGCTTTGCAGCCCTTTGACCTGTTAGCAATTTCTTCTGATATTCATGTGGTCCATAACTGAAGGCCTAAACGCCAGGACCAAGGAAGAACATGGGTAGCAGGGTAGCAGAAAGACATTGATTACAAGGGAAGGTCATTCTTTGTCTAATAAAATGTTTTCCCTCCCATTCCCCCCCACTTTTGGAGGGGACACAAAATTGAGTTAGGAGGGGTTTTGTACCCCCTCCATTCCCCTACCCTCCCCTCCTAAAAATTCAACCAAACAAGCTAAGTTTAAAAAAACCCTCCCCTCCAACCAAACATTACACTACACCCCTTCTGCAGCTATTATACCTCATTCAAAAATCTTCTACTGAGAAACAATTAGACCAGAATCTTGAAGCTATTAGCTTAAAAAAAGTAAAACCTAACTCAATGAGACATGAACCTCATTGTGCCACCAGAGAAAATAAAATACATATATGCCTGTAATCACATACACTTCAAAACATAAAAAACTCAAGGATTGCATGTTTCACAGTTCATAACAAAAAAAATACGATTCAGAAGAACAAAGACAAAACAAAACAAAACAAAACCCACCCATGAAATCTCCTAGATTGTGCAGTAGCTGTTTAGAAAACGCGCAACTAGTTCAAAAAGATTAGAACTTTACCCAAAAATAAAACTGGGTATCCTTCAATATTGAAAGTAGAAAAAGAGGGAAGCAAATGCAAACAGAACTACAGTGGAAGGTATGACTATGAGCTCACCGGATGGACGTGACGGTGGCGGAGTGAGGATTGTTTGCCACCCCGGCGGTGGACCATCGTCGTCTTCTTCTTTCTTTGGTTGCCACCCCGGCGGTGGGCCATCACCGTCTTCTTGTTTCTCTGCTTCATGACTTTGCATCCTCGCTCTGTGCTTAGCTCCGCACTTTTGACTTGACTGTAAACACTTAACCCCGCAAGTTTCAACACTTTTATTTTTAGGATTAGGAATTGATAATGGTCCCTTATTCAATCAAAAATGAAAAACAAAAACTTCAGCTCATTAATTGTTGTGGAATGTCCATGTATGAACGGTGGTGGGCCCAAGTCTCCGGCAAGAGCAAGCACGGTGGTTCGCCTCATCAAAGGGACTTTTTCCGGAAGTTACTCCAATAAGAGACCAAAACCAGCCATCGGTCATAGTCAAGTGACCATTTTCATATTTATCCCTTTTACTTATCTATAGTATATATATTCAGGAATCACTCTAAGCTCTTTTCAAAAAAAAAGGAATCACTCTAAGCTCAATCATCGCCTGCGTGACACTTCATGATCGGCTAATTTCCTAAAAAATCCTACATGTTAGCTATTCCTTCATTTCTCTTATTCTACACCTTTCTTCTTATCCTGCACTCATCTCTCTTAAAAAGCATATATAAGACTCTATAATTCATCATTCCCATCTTCATAATTTGAATCTCTCTCCATAATTTTATTTCCACAACTGTCATCCTCTCTTGGTCTCCGACAATTCATTCTTGGTATTCATCCCCTTTTTATATTCAATCGACCAGTTAGATTTGAATCTTTTTCGTTAACTATTAACAAGTGTAGTGCTTTTTCAATTGCAGGTCATGATTACCAGATCATCTACACATGTGAAGTCGAGATTAAATTTATAATGTTCATATTGACTTTTTTAACTCCCTGGAATGTTCACTCATAACGGATTGATTTTAGAAAAAAAAAATTCATGTGATATATATCATGTTCGTTGAATGTCTCTGGCGATAGGAAAGGTAGAAAAGATAATTTTTCTACCTCTGGAAATAGGATTGGCAAAAAGTTTAATTTCCATCCTAACACTTAATGGTGTTGAATGTCTCTCAAAATAAGAAAGGTAAATTCCAGAACACCTCATCACAAAGTTCAACTACGATTCAGATTCCAGAGTATCAATTCATTAGCAAATGCATAAATATCACGTCGAAAAAGTGGTATTGTTTTATATACTCTGCGCCATGCTATTTTCTATTGTCAGCATAATTTTTTCATACCTTGATATAGCTTATATATCTGAAATATATTAAAATTAACACTCAAAGTTATAATATTAATAATAAATTAAATGATTTTGGAAATTATATCAAGTAATTAATTTCGAAAATAATAATAAAAATAAAATTAGAGGATTTAAAATTAATTAGGAGATTTTCTTAGTTAAACATTTAATCTTCTACAAAAATAGAGGAATGATTTCATGAAATAATCAGAATATACCATTTAATTTAAGAAATGAAGAATAAAATATATGATGCATCAAATGGGGGACTAGAGGGACTAACCTAGGAGAACAATTATAAATTGAGATAGATTTGTGGTGAAAAGGGGAGCCTCCATACCCTTCTAACCTAGTGACCACCGTGCTTCTCCTCACAACCTATCAGCCGCTTCTCTTTCCACTCCTTTTTCTTCTTTCTTTAAATTATCATAGCACGTCACATTCCCTAACCTTTTTCCCTACTAATTCAAACCATCGATGCTTACTGTTTCTAACCTTAATTGATATAATAACCGACCCTTGATTCCTCTATATATATAACACCATTGGTTTATACTGGAAGAGTCACTTTGTATACTGACTTCGTGGCATGATGTAGAAGAGTTGCTTGCAGCACTTGTATTCAGTCTAAGCATTTTTTTGTCTTTCGATTATAAGGTATAAGCTTTAACACTTCACCTCTTTGTTTATTTGTACAGTATAAGCTATATTGTTTGTCTTTATTTCAATTGTGTTTAATTTTTATCGATTGATAGTTCTCTATGTCTCACGTGATTCTCTTTGCAAAGTTATGTAAAATTGTTTTGTTAAACTTTTGTGATAACTTCATGCATTTCTTTTTTGTTTAAATCAGATCTGTAAAAAATATAAAAAGGGTTTATATACGTGTATTAATAAAACTAAAAGATATCCACCAACTAAAAATACATTTTACGTTCAAAAAAAAACTAAAAATTTATTTTTTATGGAAAAATTAAAATACGTTAATATAATAAATAAAACTATTTTTAAATTAAAAAATACAAACCAACCTAAAATAAATCTCAGAACTACGTGACCCTGAGCACCACATTTCATAAAGGGGAATACGTAGGTACAAGCTTCAAAGTTTGTCAGGCCAAATTTCAAAATAATTTTTTCCCTTTATTAATACAATTAAGTAAGGTCGAAATTCTTTTCTTAGGGTAAATTAGATAATTTTAAATTTTGCACAATTAATCATAGGTAACCTTTTTACGGACTTCGTGAGGTGCTAAAACCTTCACACACATAAACGACTCCCGAATTCAGAACTCTAATCACAGACTAGTTTGAATTAATTTTGAGGGTTCCAATTTCCCAAAATAAATTGGTGGCTGCTCTATATTATTGCGACACCTATTATTAAATTTTAAGTACAAATTTCTGATTTGAATATGTTTAATTAATTTTCAAATCTCAATATTTAAGTTAAAGTTTAACTAAAATCTGAATATTTTTTAATCAAATTTTTATATTTGGTATTTGATATCAGAATATTATTATTTTTTCCCATTAAATCTACTAGATTTTTCTTCTAATCAACTTTATATAATGATATCATAACATATTATGGTAATCATACAACCGTCTCCTATTATATCTTCTCCGTGTTAAGATTTTTGTGTCATTTTACATGGCTTCAAGATCTCCTTTTGTGGTTCTCCATGACTATACGAAGGTAGATCATTATTCCTTATTAACTTTTTTTTTATCAAGTTAGCCTTAAATTACGTTTTTCTATTAAAAACAATTCCATATTTGTATTTAAATAGAAAATTCAAAATTAAAATTTATTTAATATTTTAAAAAACTCCCCTTTAATTAAACTTAATGATTACTGTCACTACAAAAAGTCCATGCAATTAATATTTATTTCATGAATATTACTAAAAATAGTTTCTTTTTCAGAAATTAAACATTAAGTTTAATTGAATAACGAGAATTTATTAACCATTAATATTCAGTCAAAATTTCAATTAATTTTTCCATCATATATTTTATTCTTTAATTAGTATTGATTAGTTTTAATTTCTTTTATTTATGAACTTTATTATGGTATAATTAGATAAGACATTAAAAATCATTAATTTCGTTATAAACAAAATTTATACCTCAAAATTAGCCTTAAATTAAGTTCTTTTACCATTAAAAAATATTCCACATTTGTATTTAAATTCAAATGTAATTAATCAATTTTTTAAAACTTCCATTTTTAATTAATGATTCTTATCACTACAGAAAGTCCATGCAATTAATAAAGAAAAAAAACATTAAAACTCTATATTCGAATACACACATTCAATGATTATTTCTAAAATTAATGTTAGTTAAATAATAATGACACTTATTTGATACTCCCTCCGTTCCTATATATAAGTCACAAATAACTAATTCTCTTAGATTAAGAAAAGTAGTTACTAGTAATAAATTTGTAAAAAAAATGATTTACTTTCCTAGATTACCCTTATTTACTTTCCTATGATTTTCTCTCTCCAATTTAATACTTATAAAGTTTATCATCTCTTTCATATTAAATATGAGGGTGAACTTGGAAAAAATTATTTAATGCTTCCTAGATATTAGAAAGTGACTTATATTTTGTAACAATTTTTTTTCAAAAAATTTGACTTATAATAAGGAACGGAGGGAGTAATTTTAATACATTTATTTTAAGTCAACTAATAAATACAATAAATGCTAAATTCATTTCCAAAAAATAAAACGGTTTTAATACACCTAGCTATTTAATTGTGTTTATATACATTATTTTTTTTGTTAATTATTAAAAGACATTAACTGCTATATTCATTCCCTTAAAAAAACTATTTTTAATCAGACGTCATAAATTTCATAAAGAATTTTCGTCGATTCAATTATTAATCTTTATTTACTGATAAAGATTATTTTTACAAAAACTCTTCAATACTTAAGTTTACAAAACTCGCGGAATAAATAAATAACAATATAACTTCTGTATTAATCAACTCTTCCAATTAAAAGAACTAAACCATTAAAAGAAATAAACCAACAGAAACATTATCCAAAACCACAAACTAAGGTCCAAAATCAAATACATCAAATATCCTCTGAAAATAAAAACTAGTACAAGATAGTTCAGTACTACGCATCACTCGACCCCCAAAGGAAACGAACATCACTCAGAATCAGACTCCTCAAGCCACTCGCAATGTCTCTTCTCTACTTTCCCAGCTTCAAATACTGTCGGTCCAAGCCACCCATCCGACTTCTTCCGCTTCTTGACTGGAACCATGGCCTCGGGCTCGTCATGGTTGACCTTCGACTCTGGCTCCGCTGGTGCAGCAGCTTCAGCAACGGGCGGTACGACAACAACCTCTACACCCACGGAAGGATCCTCTTCCACGTCAGACAATTGTGGAGAATTTGACCCGGAGCCCTCATCACCAGGATGTAGGAAACGGCAAGGCGCAAAAGGCATCTTCACCTTGCCCCACTCCATCGTCTGGGTTTCAACGATGTTCCCATGCCGATCGCGGCCGGTAATTGTAGCACTGCCGACATATAATCGACGTACCTGGCGAGAGTCGGTCTGCCAGGCATTGTCCTTCCCTTGGTCAGGTAGATCGATCGTCCACGAAGTTACCGAACTCTTGATCTTCACCATGAGTCGGTGCCATCGTTCTCATGGCAAGTTTTCATATCACTTTATGTCATATACCACATTTATCACTTATCTCTCATTTTTAATCATCTCACTGTAAGTGTCTAGTGATCTTCATCAAACATTATAAAAAATGGAAATATATACAGATTATAATTTCACTTTTGATTATCAAGAACAATTTTTATAAAAAGATAATTAAAATGGAAAGATAATTGCTTTAGTTTTAGTTGTAGAGATATATAGGTTTCACCGCACGTACATCAAAACAGAAAAGAGATAGGATGCAAAGCTAGTATTTGAAACATGTGAGTGTGAATTGGTAGCTAGTGCCTAGTACAAGACAAGAGAAAGAGAGATTTTTGGCCAAAAAAAGAGAGAAAGAGAGATAGCTTTGAAGTATTTTATTATTATAATTTGCTAAAAGCAACACATCTGTATCTTATTGATACTTTTAGTTTTTCTGACAATGGTGAGGGAGCTGCAACTCCCCGATGTCACCATGAAGGTCCGCCGCTGCTATCTTGTACTTTGTTTTATTTTCAGAGGATATTTGATGTATTTGATTTTGGACCTTAGTCCGTGGCTTTGGATAATGTTTCTGTTGGTTTATTTCTTTTAATTGGAAGAGTTGATTAATACAGAAGTTATATTGTTATTTATTTATTCCGCGAGTTTTGTAAACTTAAGTATTGAAGAGTTTTTGTAAAAAGAATCTTTATCAGTAAATAAAGATAGTCATGGAGAACCATAAAAACAGATCTTGAAGCCATGTAGAATGACACAAAAATCTCAACACAGAGAGAAGAGTAATAGGAGACGGTTGTATGATTACCATAATATGTTATGATATCATTATATAGAGTTGATTAGGAGAAAAATCTAGTAGATTTAATGGAAAATAATAATATTCTGATATCAAATACCAAATATATAAATTTGATTAAAAAAATATTCAGATTTTAGTCAAACCTTAACTTAATTATTGAGATTTGAAAAATAATTAAACAGATTCAAATCAGAAATTTGTAATAGGAGGCGGTTGTATGATTACCATAATATGTTATGATATCATTATATAGAGTTGATTAGGAGAAAAATCTAGTAGATTTAATGGAAAATAATAATATTATGATATCAAATACCAAATATATAAATTTGATTAAAAAAATATTCAGATTTTAGTCAAACCTTAACTTAATTATTGAGATTTGAAAAATAATTAAACAGATTCAAATCAGAAATTTGTACTTCAAATTTAATAATATGAAATAGCATAGGGCAGAGTATACAAAGCAATACCACTTTCTCGACGTGATATTTGTGCATTGCTGATGAATTAATACTCTAGAATCTGGACCGTAGTTGAACCTGTGATATGAGGTGTTCTGGAATCTACCTTTCCTATTTCGAGAGACATTCAACGCCATCAAGTGCAGGGATGAACATGAAACTTTTTGCAAATCCTATTTCTAGAGGTAGAAAAATTATGTTTTCTACCTTTCCTATTGCTAGAGACATTCAACGCACATGATATATCACATGAAACTTTTTTTTTCTAAAATCAATCCGTTATGAGTGAACATTCAAGGAGGTTAAAAAAAATCTCGACTGTACCTATGTAGATGTAGTTCCAAACCATGATCTGGTAATCATGACCTGCAATTGAAAAAACACTCAACTTGTTGATAGTTAACGAAAAAAATTTAGATTTAACTGGTCGATTGAATAGAAAATGGGGATGAATACCGAGAATGAATCGCTAGAGACCAAGAGATGATGAGAGTTGTGGAGATAAAATTATGGAGAGTGGAAAGATGAATTATAGTCTTATATATACGTTTTAAGAGAGGTAAGTGTAGGATAAGAAGAAGGTTGTAGAATAAGAGAAAGGAAAGAATAATTGCCATGTATGGTTTTTAAGGAAATTAGCCAATCAGAAAGTGTCACGCAAGCGATAATTCGGCTTAGAGTGATTCCTAAGTGTATATACTGTGGATAACTCTAATCCGAATTCACAAATTAAACTAACCAATTTTACCCCAATCCTCATTTCCTCATCATAATATACTTTAAACCAAAATTACTTGACATCATTTCTTACTCGTTTTGTTCATGTGAAAGCTGTATTGTCCAAAAGCCAATTAGCTCTTGCTATGTGTTACTCTTAAGAATTAAGTGACAAAGGCACATTTCTTCAGTGGCTGACGAATGTCTGTTAAGTGTCATAATCAAGTTGGTTTAGAATCTTTGGATACATGCTGTAGGTAAACAATAAAAAGTATACATTTTGAATTTTGATGCATTTCAAAGGCAACTGAACCTATATATTGGCTACCTAATATTTGCCACACCAGCAATCACATTTATATATATTCAATGCATATTTTGTTCAGCTTAGTATGTTTAAAACTAAGCACCAATTTCATTTCTGTTCAACTTGATGCTATTTCAAGGCAGTGTCCTTCATGAACAAGACCAAGAGAGCCCTTACGCTTTTGCTAAGGCTCCTAGCCTTTGGAGCAACTATAGCAGCAGCCATTGTTATGGTGACAAGCCATGAATCTACTGAGATCCTGAACCTAACTTTCACCGCAAAATATAGCGACGAGCCAGTATTCAAGTGAGGTTTCATGTTTTACCCATTTTCTCCTTGCTACGTAAATCTCTGTTTTTCTAAACATTTCAAGTGAGGTTTCATGTGAAAAACTGGCTAACCCATAAACCATGTTTTTACAACTAAATTCACTAGATCGATGTTTTTCACAACGTGCTTCTCATGTGTCAAAAGCATTTAACTTTTTAGAAAAATCTATTTTAACTTGTGAACCAGATTTTTCTTGGGTCAAAGGTAGATAAAACCAATTTTAATAGTATGTTTAGATCGACTTATTTTTTCTCAAAATCAAATTTCTAATATCCAGAAGCTACTGATCACAGAAACTTCTTCCCATAATTTGATTCAGTCATTTCCGTGTTTAGAATCAAATTGTAGAAGAATAATTTTCAAACATGTACTAAATTGATCACTTCTCATTGGCTTAGTCCCTATGTTATCTTAAAATTTCATATAGGTACTTTGTGATAGCAGAAGCCATAGCAAGTGGATACAGCCTCATCATTGTTCTCTTCACATGTTTCCAAAATTCACTTTGGCGTTTGATTGTGATCTTGGATGTGGTAAGCACTAAGCAACCATTTGTGTAATCTAATCTCACTCTCTTATAATCCTTGGTAAATCACTGATTAATTAAATTTCCACATTTTATATGTTTTGATCATCAGGTGATGGCAATGCTACTCAGTTCAAGCGTTTCAGCAGCACTTGCAATAGCTCAGGTGGGGAAGAAAGGTAACAGCCATGCCGGTTGGTTACCTATTTGCGGACAAGTTCCTAAGTTTTGTGACCATGTCTCTGGAGCACTCGTTGCTAGTTCTGCTGCAGCTATAATCTACTTCCTTCTTATATTATTTTCTTCCCTTTACTCTACAGAATGCACTCTTCCTGTGAAACCTGAAACAGATCCATCACATGTTACCTAGTTGTTTTTACTCTTTTTTAATTTTGTCTTGCATCCTTGATCCTTCACGTGTGCTATAGTACTAGTCCCTTTAAATCACTTGTATTTGATTTATCCAAGTTATAGACAATCAAAATGATGACACTTATGAATATTAAATTTGGATATATGTGTTTTATGTGTTCCCCTTTATTATCGCCAACATGGGTTGACACACCTAGCCGTCCCAGCCCGGGTTTGAGCCTCCTCCCCAAAGGTGTGAGTTCAAATCCCTTATAGACAGAAATTGTAAATTGGTGAATATTGCTACTCAGGAAGGTCCCTAACATTTCAGCATACCAATGAAGTGTGCCTCTACTAACCTTCATAAAAGTAAAGAGGAGATAATCTTCTACGGCAAAGATCTCTAATATGTCACAGACACCCTATCTAATAGGTTTGAAGATGTTTCTCTAAACCCTTTCATTTTTCATAAAATAGTCTATTAATCAATGTAACTCGAATTTCATAAAATAGTCTATTAATCAATGTACCCCGGATTTCATAAAATCCCCCGAATTTGTTTCTGTTACCATTTTTCAACCTCAACGTTAAATGTTTACTTCATGTATATATTAATTCGTAAGATCTCATGTATGCACTTCTAAAACACTTCCATCTTAATAATATATGAAGAGAAAATAGATAAATGAGTGATATAATACGTGATCCGATAGAAAATTAAGAGAAAAAGTTAATCATAATGTATCAAAAACTCTATTAATTCACAAAAAATGCCACTTTGGTTTCTTTGATGGAGTGGAAAGAAAAGCATAGAGAAGAAGGACCAACAAAATCTGCAGAATACCAAGCAGTGGTACGTGCAGGCCCACACGTGCGTCCCCTCCAGCAAGCTCACGCTCATCTCGTCGTCACCGGCTGCCACCGCAGCCGCGCCCTCATCACCAAGCTCCTCACACTCTCCTGCGCCGCCGGCTCCATCGCCTACACGCGCCGCCTCCTACGCGCCGCCATCAACCCCGACTCCTTCCTCTTCAACTCCCTCCTCAAAGCCACCTCCGCCTCCGGCTTCTCTCTCGACACCATCCTCTTCTACAGTCGCATGCTCCACTCCCGCATTGCACCTTCCTCTTACACTTTCACCTCCGTCTTCAAGGCCTGCGCTCACCTTTCCGCTCTCCGAGTTGGTACCGTTGTCCATTCCCACGTTTTCGTTTCTGGGTATGGCTCCAATCCCTTTGTCCAAGCCGCAATCGTCACGTTCTACGCGAAATCTAGTGCGTTACCGGTTGCACGCAAGGTGTTCGATGAAATGCCTCAACGAAGTGTCGTTGCTTGGAACTCCATGATTTCGGGTTACGAGCAAAATGGGCTTCCCAATGAAGCGGTTGCGCTGTTTCGCGAGATGTGTGAACTCGGGGTTCGTCCTGATTCCGCGAGTTTTGTTTGTGTGTTATCGGCTTGCTCTCAATTGGGGTCTCTTGATTTGGGGTGTTGGGTGCATGACTGTGTTGTTAGCAGTGGGGTTCATGTTAATGTCGTTCTCGCTACCTCGTTGATAAACATGTTTTCGCGGTGTGGTGATGTGAGCAGAGCGCGAGCGGTTTTTGATTCGATGAATGAAGGGAATGTTATTGCGTGGACCGCTATGATATCCGGGTATGGTATGCATGGGCATGGTGTTCAAGCAATGGAGCTTTTTCATGATATGAAAGCACGAGGGCTAGCTCCTAACAGGGTCACTTTTGTTGCTGTCTTATCTGCATGTGCTCATGCAGGGCTAGTACATGAAGGGCGCCAAGTGTTTGCAAGCATGGGACATGAGTATGGTGTAGTTCCAGGAGTGGAGCACCATGTTTGTATGGTTGATATGCTTGGGAGGGCTGGGTTGCTCTGTGAAGCATACCAATTCATCAAAGAACTTAGTCCTGAGGAGCTTGTTCCGGCGGTGTGGACCGCCATGCTTGGGGCTTGCAAGATGCATAAGAATTTCGATCTCGGCGTGGAAGCTGCCGAGCATCTCATATCTTTAGAGCCAGAGAATCCTGGCCATTATGTGTTGCTTTCTAACATGTATGCATTGTCAGGGAGGATGGATAAAGTAGAGTCAGTTAGAAATGTAATGATCCAAAGAGGACTGAAAAAGCAAGTGGGTTATAGCATCATTGATGTCAACAACAACAGTTACCTTTTTAGCATGGGTGATAAGTCACACCCTGAGACCAATGAGATTTATCAATATTTGGATGAATTGATTTGGAGGTGCAAGGAAGCAGGTTATGCACCTGTTCCCGAATCGGCAATGCACGAGTTGGAGGAAGAAGAAAGGGAGTATGCCCTTAGATATCATAGTGAGAAGCTGGCAGTGGCATTTGGGTTGATGAAAACTAGCCATGGAGTGACTCTCAGGATTGTCAAGAACCTTCGGATGTGTGAGGACTGTCATGCTGCAATTAAGTTAATCTCTGCTGTCACAAACAGAGAGATAGTTATTCGGGATAAGCTTCGTTTCCATCATTTCCGAGAAGGCTCATGTTCTTGTTTAGATTATTGGTGATAGGATTTAACTTGGGTGAATTTGATTGACTGGAGATTATTTTGAGAACAATTCTGAAGAGAATGATGTTCTTTCAATATACATCAGCAGAGTATGTGAGAGGAATGTTGTAATATGGCTTCCAATACAAAGGTTGCAGGAATTCGGATAGTGATTAACATATCAATTTACCAATATTTTTGTGAGTGCTAACCTCTGTTCTTACTAATGCCACTATGATCTAATTTTGTTTTTCTGTCCACTTTGTACATATATGGTACCTAATATAGCTTTGTGATTCTAATTGCAGCTCATTGGTGCTGTTTCAAATAGCTGAAGCCTGAAGGAGATTTTGTAACATGCTTTATATTTATTCCCTGCAGTGAAGGGCTACTAAAGACTATCTATAGTGTATGTAACAAGAGATTCTTATATCAATCCATGTCATATGTATAAAACGTATCATAGGTTCTGAAACCAAAGTTAAGAACTTGGCATGCAACAATAAAATAACTTCCATCGAGAAGCCAGCCGAGGCGTGGCAATTAACTAGAGAAAGTGAAAGACCTATATTTTGATTCTTCCTCTTTTGGTAAAATGGCGACTTCATTTTTTAATCTTTCTCTTGTGGCACCCCTTTTGGAAACTTAGAGGTTTCTTCAAAGTTCAAACATAATTCTAATACTAGTGGTGTGCAATGGTAAGGGATTAGTATCGAAGACATAACTAAATCTGGTTGATTCCATAAATAGTAAAACCAAACTGAAGCTAAACGAGCTGACTAAAACAAAGAATTTATAAGTTAGGTTGCTTAGGTTTGTCATCTAACCTTAATTGAGAGTATTATCTTCTAACCTTCAAGACACAATGAACAAGAAAATGGAAAGAAGTATAAGGATAATGAAGAAAGATAGATAAAACCAATTCCTACTCATAACTATTAGTTGAAGAGGCCCGAGCTGGTCCGAGAGGGAGTGACTCGAGTCTCTTAAGCATGTGATCATGGGTTTGATGCTTGAATTTACAAGTTGGGTTGCTTAGGATTGTCTACTAACCTTAATTGAGAGGATCATCTACTAACCTTCAAGACACAATGGACTAGAAAATGGAAAGAAGAATAAGGATAATGAGGAAAAGATAGTTCAACAAAATAAAGATAAAACCAATTCCTAGTCATAAATTAGTTGAAGAGGTCTGAGTTGGTCCAAGGAGGAGTGCCTCGAGTCTTTTAAGCATGTGATCATGAGTTTGATGCTTGAATTTTGTGTATGGAGATAAGACTATTGGAAGAGGTTTCACTATGGTGCCTAAACATATCTCGGGAGATCAGTCTATCATCTAACAAATATGTGTTAGTCTGAAGGGAAAGTGTTTGGTTCCTTATAGTCTTGAATTTGATCTTCGAGTCCATGTATAATAAAAAAACATTATTAAAAGCCTTTAATGCTTGATGATACCTTAGGAGATTAGCCTTCACATATCGGGTTGGAGGAAGAAAAACTATTAGTTGAAGGAGGCTTTTGGAATGAAGGCCTATAAAATCTCACATTATAAGGTAATGTACTAATATTTAAGGCCAATTTGATTCGATTTTATTGCATATCACTTTTTAGAATCCAATACATTGAAAAGAGTTTTAAGTGCTCAAGTAGGTCGTATTTCTATTTCACAGCTGTCTTTCTAAAACTCAGTGAAAGATGACTTCTATTTTTTGGCATATGCACTGAGTCACGACAATGGCTATGCTTTCGCTAAAGTCTACAATCCTTCTTTTACATATCATAAAATAGATATATCATTTTTAAACAGATGATAGAAAGACACATCAAGCAAATCATTTCAATCATTGTTTCCATATTTTACATTATAAGCCATGATGTGTAACATACATACAACAGACACAAGGTCAGTTATTTTGATAAATTTCCACATATAGTAACCAAATCATGAAAGTACAAATCCCAGAAATTGGTTTCTAACAAGCTTATAGTTTCTATCACAAAAGATAAGTGTCAACATTTTGATATTACAGGCAAGTTTGGAATATGTTGGTCGGGAAATTCCAGGGTCACTTAAACTTAGTAAGAAAGTTAACTTTGCAGCTCAAACAAACTGACTGCAATCAATTCCCTTACTAGAAAAAGCCTCTACAAGGTTGGGGAAGAGCTTAGCAAGCATAATTTTGAATCCTGTAGAAGTCCCTTTCTGGTTTTCATATTCAGATTTTCCACATCCAAGGGAAGCTCCTTCAAGATATGCCTGACAAGCATGAAGTATACGTTGGGAGCGTTCTCTGAAGTGCTCTTCCACCAGTGCCTCAAAGTGCTGCATCACGCATCACTATCAGTTACAATTTTATCCATATAATAGCATTTAAAGATTCCAATAGCTCCATTTTTTTGCATAATCATCTAGAATCAGGGCCACACACAACATGAAAGCCAATATAGGAAAATCGAAGTATAGAAGAAGTAATTTTACCTTTGGTGGCTTTCTTAATATATACAACATTGATTTGGTTGTGAGAAGGAAAGCATTCTCATTGTAGCTCACAGAGTTCTTCTCTCCCTCGGCTCTGCCTATTTGTTGGTCGTATCCAGCCTCATTGAAATAAGGCTTCTCATTAAGGACAAGAGCCTGCAGAGAGAGTAAGACTTGAAGAATAGTGGAGGAACCAGGGCTCCACACTTCAGTGCCTGTGCCTGTCCAAGTGTTTAGGAGACTCAGGCAGATTCTCCCTGACTCGTACAGATTCGGATTTAAGCGGAGCCCACCAGAATTGTAATGCACCATCTGCATGAGATTTCAAAAGCCATGGTGACAACATGAGAGTTTGTTCAAATATAGATATTGATTTTTCTTGAGATCTTTGGACATGAGCTTCTATAGTATAGAATGAAATATTTTCGACAAAACACATTGGTTAAGCTGAACTTCAAATTTCAATAAAGAAGTGCGGGTGTTGAATGCTGATGCATGAATCATAAATGAAAATAGGTAACAAGCACTGCAAACTACATTCAAAAACTTACAGGTGGCTCATTTGGATACTCTGGAGGGAAACATATATCGAAGAAAAATAGACCATCATGATATGGGGTTCCAGATGCACCAACGATTGCGGCTCGCATGAGGTCCATTCTTTCTTCAAACACACGAACATAAATATTATCTGTTTAGATCAATAAAGATTGTAAGTGCATTTGAAGAAATTGCTGAGTATTTACAGCGTAGCATAACAGATTTCCCTTTTCATAATTAAATCAAGTAATCAACACATGGATTTAATCAAAATAACCTTTCAGGCTACTTATTTTAAGCTTGTTTCCAGATTGGATCATCAGTGACCCCTAATGCACACATCTTTGCATTCTAAATCAATTAAACTTAGGACTCCCACTTTTGATGGAATTTTAATAATTTTATTTCTCTTTATAAATACCACCATTTTAGTTTGTATTTTGTAGTAATCTACCAAACCTGAGGCTCCTTATCTCCCTAACATCAAAATTTTGTCTGCAAATTAATCCTCCCTATTTGGCCACCTGAAGTGTCTATGGATCAAGAATGTTAACAGCTGATACAGTGTCATCATATATATATATATATATATATATATTGTCAGTCACAATGGTTCCCTCTAAGATTAAAATGGCTGAATTATGAGGACTATCAATCTAAATCCATATAGTGGCAGACTGGCAGTGGCCCAAATACAATTCCTTTGAGTTTAAGAATTATATAACAATTAAGATGCACCAAGAAGACATTACAAAAGGAAAACAAGTATATAAAACAATGTGGTTTATATAAACAAGATAAAGTATTCACCAGGAAGATTTTTCTCCAGGATGTTCCACTCTTGCTGAACCTTTTTTACCCAACTTCTTTTTACCTACAAAGGAGAGAAAGCAATCAGCCTAATATATCAATTAATAATGTGTCATGGCAAGTGATGATCAATTTTCTAACCTGTGATATTGAAAACCCCTTTCCCTCATCCATAAAATGATGTTCAGAGCAGTTTTCTACAATATCAAACTGCTTAAACTGGTTTGAACAGTTGCTGTCTAAAGAAAATGGAAATTCATTCTTCTCATGAATCCTAATTACTTCTGGATATAAAGCTCTGTCTTCATCAGATTGCAACTCAGTCACTGGATGTGGCTCAGTGTACAGGTCACAAATTTCCAAATCTTTGTTATCATGAAAATCAGAACCATTCTCTTTTTCAAATGTAGGTACAGAGTAAACTGCTCCTGATCCTGAAAGTAAAGTTCCACTAGATGTTTGGAATATACTGGCTTTTAGACTGGAGAAAAATTCAAAGGCAGCTCCTGGAAGGAAAAAGGAACTACACTCCCCAGGATACTTTTCACAATTCTCTCCACTACCATCACCATTTAACGAGTCCTGATCATCAAACAAGACATTCAGTTTATAGCTAGACGGTTGTTGCATTTGGTAAGCACCTAGTCAGAAATTAATCTTTCAAGAATATAATTTAGGAATTAATGCCTATAATTTGCACATTCAAAATTAAAAGACTTTGAAATTTCCTTTTTTAGTATTTTCTTTTCTCTTGCTATATTAACTCTCTCTCACATCCAAATCAGATAATATACATGAATACATATGGATCCATACAGATAAAGATATTGCACTCACCTTTCCCTTCTGGTCAGAAGGTAGACTTCCATGTTCAATGATCTCAGGCGTTAACTCCTCAACATTCCTTTCATAAGTAGAGGAGTTTAGAGTTGAACCTTCATGTTTATCAATCCGAACAACTTCATAAGGCTCAACCTGTTAGGCAAACAAAAAAAGTCCATAAATTACTTGGTATAGATATACAAAATTAATGTATAAATTAAAACTAGAAATCAAAATCAGTATTGTTATGGGAAAACTATGAAAAACAAGGAATTCTTCATAAAGAAGAAAGTATATGTCATACCTTGGTTGTGAAACCAGTAGCCCATTTCACCTCCACATCACCATCTTTGAAACCAATAACACTGCCAATGCAGTGCAGGAAGCCGTCATCAGAGAACCCATCCTGATAACCCATTTGGTTCTCGTTTTTAAGAGAAGTATCCGCATTCAAGTCATTCGATGACTTTTCTTTTTCTTTAGCAGCTTGGTAACCAAACTGTTTTTGAGCCGCCTTGAACATAATATCACCATAAAAACAGGAGTAGTCTGGATGCTCTACAAGTTCGTAGGCGCTCACAGTCTCCTCCATATTGTTTCCAGACAAATTATCCGGGTCGGATAAGGAACCAGTTTTCCATTGTACCTTTACAGTGTGTTCCTTTGCATCCACACCTTGGACAACACCCCATCTTTGGCTGCTAGGCCTAAGAGGATCATAAGAAGCACCTTTTTCCAGCACAAACTGATGTGGCCAAAATTCATGAGTGTTTATAACATTCACTGGGAGTAAATTCTGGGGATCTAATCCTGAAGTTTGTTCACCATTTTGCCACACAATATCAACTTTGGTCTTTATCTTTCCAATAGTGAACAATTCCCCAATATGAGAACTAGGGTTTCTTCTCTTATACCCTCTTTCCATACAATGCTCCATTGTAAGACCACCTGTGGATGCATGTTCTACATTGTGTTCCTCTTGGCCTTCAGCTGAGAGCATGCACCAGTCCCCAAGATTCCAGTTTGCATGTGAAAAACTTGACAACACAGTCAAGTTTTCGGAACCTTGCCAGCATGGTGGAGCATTCACATTCAAATTGCAATCAACAATAACAGAGGCAAGCCAGTTAACATACACCAAACCTGCATCCACAGCACAAACAGTGCCTTCATCTTGATTGTCTCTCCAAGTGCCACATAGCCATCGAGCTGACTTAGAAGCATAGGAGGACTTAACCTTTACTCTCTGCCCTGGATAGTATGGATACTGTGAGTCTTCAAGAAAATTACCAGTCAGTGGTAAAACCTTCTCTCTATCCGAGGCAACGATATCACACTTAACTCCATCATCAAACAATACAGTCACTTTGTCCACCACCCTTTGAACCTGACCAAGCCATGGCCCCTTAATTACATAATCACCTTCTGAAGTAGACCGAATCTTCATGAGTTTCTCGGAGTTTACATTTTTCAGTACTTCTCCTCGAACATTTTCCAAATCGGCAAACACATCAACACTTGTGACCCTTCCCATCTGTCCAGAGGGGTCTGACAAGGAGCAGACAACATCCCCTTGAACAAATGGCCTCTCAAATGAGAGAAAGTCATCAATCTTCTCAATGCTGTCCTCTAAACATGATAGTATGCTCTGAGCTTGCCCACCATATTGAAAATTAATTTCTTCTTGATCCTCACTGCTGCTGCTGCTGTCACTGGATGTCTCCCAGTCCGAATCATTACTAATAATATCCATCACTGGATGCCTGTCATAATATTTTGATAGTAGTATCAATTAAACTACAATCCAAAAACATGACAACACAGAAATAGTGTAGAAAAAAGGTGTTTGTCTATGTTTGGAAATTGTCACAAGATTCTGAAATAGATGGAATCAGAATTATTCTGCCTTGAGAAGAAAGAACACAAATTGTTCATTAAGATGTAGAGTTTAAACTTGTAAAAAAATTTCTTTGAATGAGAACTATGCAAAAAACATGAATAAATTAGTAATGTATTTTCCTTATTAGAATTGCTGATATGGATATTTTTAAATTGTTGAAAAATAATTAACATATTAATGAACATTAACAGTAAATAGGGATTCAAGAAGATCCTTACCTTCTCAAGGAAACTGGATAATCAAATTTCAGTGTGTATGTATTTTGATCAAAGTAGGTATGCCGATATTGACTTCAATGGATAACTATGTATCATACAAAATACTTCTGATTGGTGCTTTTTCTTGTCACATAGAGTTACTCAGTATCTCCAAAAACTTATCTTGATCACTGGAACTGGAGATCTGATGCCAAAGGAGATTTTCCCAATAGGATACCAGGAGTCAATCAAGGACTCCAAAATGCCAAAGGAGATATGCCCAACTTGAATTGGAATTTCACAGAAAGAAGCTTCTGAGACAAACTTCAAACAAAATACCAACTTGCTACAAGCCTACAGCTATCAAATAATTTTTTTTCTCTTATTTTTCTCTGTGGGGGTCACTCAAAGTAAAATTTCTAGCTATAAGAGGAAGCAGACCAAGATAACTAAAAGGTGCCAAAGGAGATTTGCCCTCCAGAAAGGTGGAGTTCCTGGAGTTTTTTCTGAATGGTTGATTTTTGACTCAAGGATAAAATGATTTTTCATATATTTTTACTACCTGGAATCCAACCAAAGGAAGTTAAGTAACTTTTGCCAAAGGAGATTTGCACAATACTGAGGAAGCTTCAAAAATAAATAAGGGGCAGAAAGAAAATAAAATTTACTCTAACGAGATTGAAAATTATATCGCCAAAGGAGATTTCCCCCCACATCAAAGCCTAACACTCTATCAGGTCTATCTAGTACCAAGGGAGATTGGCTAATATCTAAAGCCAATAAAATTTCAGAGTTGTGATCTGGAGTGCTTTAAGCTATTCACAGAAAAAAGTACCTTTATTACCAGATCATTTTTTTAGCCTGCAACAAAAGAAAGCATAGACTAGTCAATACTTTCACAGGCTTCTTCAATATGAAAATCAAATAGACATATCAAAAGAATGAGATTACAGTTACAGATAGTTAAGCTGACTAAATTATAATGTAGCACCATAGTTCAGGTGGCAGGAGAAAAAGCTAGGATTGAGATTAAACTAGTGAACTGCTTATCAAAGAAATGGAATCTTACAGAATCGCTGTGAGTCTTGATTAAAAAAAAATAGAAATTACAAGAAAAGTGAGAACTAATATTTTCCTAAGATTCATGCACATTAATATCTTGAATTAGTAGCAAATCTTGTAGGAAAATCATTCCACACAACTGAGGTATTTCGCATCTCAAATTCCATGAAAAGGGGAAAATATCAATTCTGGCCATCTGTCTATAAAAACTGAAAAGGACATAGAGAGAAACCAGATAGTACAACTTAATCATAGAAAACAATGATATTTTACCATCCATGAAAAAAGCTATCATTTTTTTGCCAGTCAAATTAGTCACAAATTCATTGCTCTAATTGGAAGAATAATCCCAAAAGCAATCATTCACAATTTATTACACCTTGGAATATATATGAAATCAGTTCTAACACAATCATGTTAACCCCAATAATTTTTTCCAAGCTAAGAGTTGAAAATTTGCAAAAGAAAGAATCATCTGTACATTTGAGTTGGTTGGACCCAAATAAACCATAAAAGGTACCCACCATAACTCTAAAGTCTAAACACAACATAAAGTAACTCCACCCAGAAGAACACAACAAATTAAAAATAGACTACTTCCCAAAATTTACTTTCAGCTTCAAAAACTATCTTGCTCACTCTTCTTCTAAGAGCCTGTTTGGATGCAAACAAAAAAGCACTTATTGGAGCTTATTTAGTGTTTTTTTAGTAGATAAGCTCTAATAAGCTGGTATGCAAATGGGGTCAAATATAATCATGCTATATGGAAATCAACTATATTGAGTCCAGCACACTCAAACACCAAAATCTAGCATAAGAAAGAGTATACAAAATCTATTTAACCCTAACAATTAAACTATTCCAAGCTAAGAGTTGAAAATTTGCAGAGTAAAGCAAAGTATCATTTGTAATTGTACCTTTGAGATGGTTGGATCCAAATAAACCAAATGAAGGAACTCCAACTCCACCCAGAAGAACAAAACAAATTGAAAATAAGCTACTTCCCAAAATTTGCTTTTTCAAAAAGCTATCTTGCTCTCTCTTCTACTTCTTCTTAAATTAGAAATTTTCAGGCTTATTAGAAGAGTGAAGAGGTGGAAAATGTTCAAATAGGTGGTTTAGTTCCACAGCCTGTTCCCTCATCCTCCACATCAACACCGAGGTTAGGAACCATTGCAAGCTCGGTGAAATGCAGCTAAGGTTTTGGTGAATGGTGGGAACTTGTGTTAGTGTGACCAATGGAGGTGTGTTATGATCCATAAATAGAGTGACTATTTGAACCAACAGAAGAGAATATACCTAACAGTATCTGACACTGACACACAAGTTTCTGCAATACAGTTAGTCTGTAATTACTTGTTTGCCCTCATGTTATGTCACACAGACAGATGTCAAAACTTTGAACTGAAATGGTAATTTCAATGGATTGTCTATTTTTCTATACATAAATATTTAAAGAATTTATTTATTTAGTGTATATGAAGACCGATAAATCATAAATACAACATTTCAATTTGTAAAAACCTGAGAACGTTAGCCATTGAGAGGATTGTTTTATTTTATTTTATTTTTAAATCCAATTGAGAGGACGTTGATCAATTTTATTTGGATTCAATCTCAACCATCGACCATCAAATATTTTAATATTATATTTATGACCAAAATTTGCCTAAACACCTGATGTACATGTGCTTCTCATTTTATTTTAAGAGGTGCCGTATCGTTTGTGGTATACAATAGAGTGTAATTTTAGAGTTTAAAGGTTGTCTGAAAATAAAAATAAAAATACAGGTGCTCTAACATTTATGACCATAGTCGAGAAAACAAAGATTTGATGTTGTCACTCACCAATATGATACTACTCTAACATATGGAATATGTTTGTGCAGTGTAAAGCTATTAGCTATGCACCGCAATATTGTACCATGCCTTTTCAATCAACTAGAATTATCAATTATATATGGTTATTGAAATGACAGAAGGCATTTAGGAAACAGGATGGACTGAATTTTGACACTATAAATTTGTTCTCACATAGCTATAGAAATTGAAAAGAGGAACCAATTATTGAGGTTTTTGCTTAGTTTCCTCTTATTATTATTATTATTATTTTCTTCCACCACTTAACTTGAAGCAGCTAGCTGACATAACATGAAACTAATGCATTGGTAATTTGCTGATTTTCGAATTATTTTCATGGGACAGCCATAAAAAAATACATACTTCTAAAAATCGAGCCATTTGGTGCACTCTTTTTTATTTTGATGCAGGACAGTTCTCACATTATTTCACATGATAAGCATTACAAGAAAACTTTCAATACTTCACTTCTTTTTTGCTGAAACCCCGGTTAACAACATTTGCAAAAAAAAAGTAGTAATCTAAAGCATTTAATGTCGAGAACATGTGTTGTCATTATAGTGTAATTAATCTATTTCTTTAAATGCTTTAGTGATAAAAGCACTAAATTTTCCGATAATAGCAATTTCTATCCATTAAGCAAGGTTATCTCAAGTTTATTCTCTTGAATATCCTTGCAATACATGTTACTTTTCTAACCAAAACAGAGAATATCCTTGATGCTTCAAAACTGAGTGGAATGCTTATGATCTAAAGACAAAAGGACAATTTTAGAATGTTTGTGGAGACAAGTAATGTGATTTCACATCTTTTTTCCTCTAGTAGACAGAGTATATTACATGACATTTGCCTTCACAGTTAACGAACAGAGAGGATAAGTAGGAGCCAATCAGTTTAGTTCTATAATACGTATGAAACTAATCACAAATTAAAACTAGAATAAATTATTTTCTTAGTTGCCAAAGTTTAAAGAATGTGACTTAATCAGCACTAAGACACTATCTAGTTGTAAAGGTAGAATTAGAGGCCACAATAATGTGAAAGTGACCAACTCCTAACAACTTTTTACAACAATGAGTTTTAAAACCATCCCTTTTTATCTTTTTTAGTTGGTTGGACTTCAGATTTACTGTGCTTCTGTTCTATATTATGCATATGCCCAAGATTTGATACCAAATTCCTGTTAAGGATCCTCCGCAGCAGAGATTCTCTACGGCTCTCTCCTGCACAATTATACACTATTGATTTTTGTAATAATCAATGACTTTGATTAATTTAAATAAAAAATAATTTATTAATTTAAAGAATTTATGATGATTTATCTGCTGGAGAGGCGACTGAGAATCTAAATTCATTTCGGTGACCTTTGATGATTGTAGAGGACCAAGTTATGGGGATATGAATGTTCTTCTTTAATAGTCAAGCATTTAAAGGTAGCAAGCAATGTTTTGGCCTTCTGATGTTACTAGTGTATTAACTTGTGAATAGCAATGTTTTAGCTTGCTTGAAGTGTTATCAGAGGTTATTTTATGCAAGAGAATTATAAATTTTAGTTTATCTAATTGGTATTAGTCAAAGTAAGGTCAGAAATTGGACTAGTCTTCCTATAATTGAGGTGGGGGTGCATCTCTGATTTTTTTATATATGCAGTAAGGGCTGCACTATGCAAGCACTAATTTGCAACTTTCATCAACTCCACTCTTGTTCATATGTGCTATTAGACATACAGGAACATTTATTTAATGTTCAAGGATCTACAGTATGTAATTGCTAATGCTCTTCATTTACTTTTTCACCAATTGTCTCTAGTATATTAAATTATTAGCATAGTGGTTAGCTTAAATGCTTATACCAATCTGCACTCAAAGGTGTCAATTCGAATATTCACATACTCATTCCTCTTCATTTTTTTATATTAGAGTATTTAGCGTTGACAACCTTCAATAATCCTCTTATTGCGGGTGCTTACACTAAATAATAAATGATTAATCATAAAATGTGTCATATTATAAGGAGTGAAGATCGAATTCCCAACCTTGTAATTAAGGAACAATGTGAGCATTAATCAGCAAGTTTCATTACTTTTTTTTTGGTTGCTAATTTCATTCCTCTTTCTATAATCCCCATTGTATGATGTCAATTTTTATGGAATTTGGTGAAAGCTCCACATTTGAAGGCTTTATTACAGCACTATTTGAGCCACCTCTGTACCATTATAATTATATATACTTCTGAAATGGAAGTTTACGTGTCAGTTTTGTTGGTGTGTGGTCTGTCATGGGAAATGAGAGATATTAACCGCTCAAGGTGGATAGGGAATTATTCTACTTTTTCAACATTGTACAGCTGAAAAATATGAGCTCGTAATCACAGGTGGAGACTATCACAGAATTTGCTAGCACACAGGTTTTTAAATGACAAGAGTTGTACTTTTATAGCAAAACATCACCTAAAAGTGCTTCTAAAACCATGCTTATTCTGAACCTGTTGAATTACATCCACCCTTTTTCCTGATTTAACTTTTGAAAGGATCTACAAACTAATAAACTTCAACGGACCACATGCACCTGTATTAAGCACAAAGGAAACATAATAGAGACATAGAGTAAACTCCATTTTCAATCACCCTTCCATGATGCTAACTTTTTATTTTGCTGCCACAAATTTCCATCTTGTAATGTGTTGAGAAGTCTCAAATTAACAAGGGATATGATGAATTTTACATTCAAGGTGTCCACCCTTAAGGCATAAGGGAGTGTGTTTAAAAGTCTTACATTCAGTAGAAATATAACCATGGTAGCCCTTATTATATTACAAGACGATTCTCATATCAGTGTTCTTATATCAGTGTAAATAGACCTGTAAATGCATTCACATCCACATAAAAATAAAAGGTAAATAGAATTGATCAAAATGGAAGTATGTTCATTGTTTGTACCAAGCACACACTTTTTTACTTGTCCAGCATTTGTTGATGTCATTTTCTTTTCACCTAGTAGATAGCTAGTGCATCTACTGTGACCTGCACTTTAAAGGGAAGTTGAGATATTGAGAGAGAAATCCACATGTTAGCAAAATCTATGTTCGCTACAAAATAAAGGCAGGGTAGGTTTTTAAAATGGCCCTCCACTATTAGTAAAATACTCTTTCAAACAGAATTTGAGAACCACTAGCAGGATAGTGCTTCATATATAATAATCACAACCAAGGTGGACTTTTACATATGCATTTGTATAGTTGCATGCCTTTCTTTTCTTTTTCCCCCATAACTTTTCACCTTGTTGCTACCATTGAAAAAATTAATTAATTAATGTATGCCGCCTATTGCACTTACTAGTTAACAGTACAAATGTACAATTATATATATTCTGCTGTAGAGAGAGCTGCAAAGAGTTGGCAGCAGAGATCCATTCTGCTCTAAGATGTCACTAGATAGTAGGGTTTTTTAAGGACTAACATGGTGATAACGCGCAATCTTTCAAGGAAAAAAGTTTCATTAAGTGGAAATGAAGTGGAGAGAAGAAAGAATTTAAAAGAAAAGAGAGACAAAGTAAAAGCTGTGATTAAAAAAGAAGAGATAGTTAAAACATGAATTGCAATTGAAATGAAAAATTTTATGAGTGTAAATGAATGATAACTCATGTTCAAGAGACCAATTTAGTAAAAAAATATTAGAGGACTAATGTGGTTGAACATGAAAATTTGAGGAATAATTTAATGACTATTTTTTTAGAAAACATGATTGATGAAATGTGTATTTTTAATGATTTAGTAGAGGGCTTAGACTTTCACTATAAGAAAAGTCTGAATTAGTGTTGGCTGCTGAAAAGAAACACTAACAAGGAAAAAATTGTCGCTACAACCGATTTAGTGTCAGTCAGGCGTTAAAATAGTTGAAGCTAATGTGTAAAGTCAACCATGTGACCGACTCTAAGCATTAGCGTTGGTTTAGCCGACTCTAGGCCAACACAACCTTGTCAGAGACATTGGCTGATGCAAACTATTAAGTAATAAAGTCGTTCGTATAGACCGACATTATTTAGAGTCAGCTTATACAACCGACTCTACATATCGTCAACAGTAATATGAAATGTCAATGCACAAATGATAATGAGATACATCATTTGATCACAACTTACAGAACCATAAATTAATCACTCTCGACCATAACAAACACTACATTCAACTTGAAATTACTATGTTAGTGTCTCCAAATTAGGGGAGTGTGTGACCTACTGGAGAGCACCAATTTACAGTCTGAAATTGTTAGAAAATGATGATGTAAATCATCACCAAGTTTACATTGACAATCTCAACCAGCAAACTAAAGGGTAATGTACACATCACGAGGAAATTTGAACATATGCATCGTTTATAATAAAACATCATATCAATATAATAATGAGCCAACATAAGATCACAATGTCAATCAAATTAATCATAAGTTCAAACTACATGTAACTTCATGTAAGAAAAATAATACACAATGACAAAAGTAATTACAAGCTTCTCGAGCAGCAGTTGTGTTTCTTGTCTCATTCTTTTCATATTTCTCATGTCAATTCATTTGTACCATCATCAACTTCCATCTCTTCTCGTATTAGATAGAAAAAAATTTCAAATTTACACAACTTTAAAATTGCATTTCAGTAAAAGAATCCAAGTGAAGTATAAGATAAACAAATGAAGAACGTGATTTCGGGAAAACTACCTCCCCTGATTCATCATCTACTTGGACAGAGTACACAAGCCTTATTGCTGGTCTTTCTACTGGAATAGTTCCTCTATATAATGCTCGCTTATAAACTACCTCACCCGATGATCATTTATTCCTGCTGTGGTACTAAAATGAATGTGACAACCACTAAAATTTTCTAATCTAGTATTTCTGCAACAATTATCAAAATTGGACATTCGGAGCAAAATCTTCAGAGAATCCCATAGGAAATTCGGGGGTCCCCAAAATATCGCAATACGTGCAATATGTCTAAGAAGCATTATTCAAGAAATACCCACCATTCACCATGACATTGAAGCAAAAGATATGTGCAGATTGTGAACAGAGTGATAGCAAACTAATGGTCTCATGCAACAGCAAATTCATCTCAATGTCAAGTTTTCAAGAATCTCAACATTCATAAAAGTAGATCACATAACAGCAAACTTTCATACATTTTCAATTTAAATGTTTAACAATTTTATGGTAAAACTTGACACTCTCAAGTTTTTTTACACTTGAGAGGATCCCGGCTCATTTTATCTATGTTGTAGGTGAAAGAAGTTGAGTAGGTTTTTTTTTTACCGGAAGTACCCCACAACTGAAAGCTGCAAGATTAATCTCTCATTTTACTGTTAGTGCACTAAACCGTGTGAGGTTAGCTAAAAATGATTTTTCATTCACAAGACTTGAAAATTGAGTCCTGAATCACTTAAGAAAGTGTTGAACTACTATATCGACCCGTTTAGTTACGAGGAGATTATCTGTTGCAACTTGCAAGAAATAATTTATTAGGGTAATCATAAATAAAACGAAAATGGCAGCTGCAGAAGTGCTGTGCGATTTGCCAACTCCTTACTAGTTAGAAGAGACTGACAGGTGACAAAGAAAGTGAGTCCACTTAGAACCACTTTGTCCCATGGAAGAAGCGAGATATTCTGCCATTTCTCATTCTCTTTAACCTTTGCAACAACCCAAATAACACACAAAAAAGTTTCCTGTGGCTACGAGTTGGAAATCAGAAGAAGGATCAAAATTATAGAATGAGACATATAAATGTTTTTAAAGCAAGTCATTGACCTCATATGTAAAAAACTATATATAAATATGTCTTTGCTTTGAATTTTCATTTTGAGGGATGTTAAATGGAAATTAGAGATGATAATATTCCACTTGGAGATGGGAATCCTTGCGGGTATTGTCTCATTTGAGGGCAGTGTTCTTAGGGAAATTTTCCTGTTAGGATGAAAACCGAGATAAAATTCTCTTGATAAAAATTAGAAATAGGGATGGAAATCACCGTCTCTATTCCGCAGGGTCTATATATAAGTTTTTTTTTGTCTAAAGTGTCTATATATAAGTGAAAATATGATAATATCCTTATAAATATTGGCCCAAACATGCAAGCAACTCATATGCATCTAGATTTATTATTTTTCTACTTTCATACTTTCTAACAAACATTAAAACCGGCTCAATGTGAGTTTATAGGGTCTATCTAGTCTATGAGGTAGTGGTGGGGTAGAAATGGGCCAAATAGTGTTATGGGCTTATGGCCACAGGTGTAGATCAATCCTACAGGTGTAGATCAATCCTAGGTCAACCATGGGATGAGGAGACATGTATGCTCCTTCACATTTTCATTGCCATGCAATAATCAAAGAAGAAAGTATGAGATGCCTAGCTGTTTGCATTGGATAGGTTTAGCCTCATATGCTGTCTATAGGAAATTGTGGAAAATCTAAAGGTCTCTATCCAACGTTTGGTAAATGTCCCACCAGTATGGATTTAGCTTGTGATGGATAATAGCAATTGACATGTCAGATTTTTCTTTTCTTTATTTTTTCTGATAAAGGGGTGGCTGCTAATGAAAGAGATTTCCCAAGAGAAGCAAATTCATTGACACAAGGAAGATTGTGGTCCTAAATCCTAATTAGTCCTAATCCTAACAGATTCATTGTTCATAAAACAGCTTATGTTGTATTTCATATCCACGGACCACAAGATTACAAGAGCATAGATTTGGTTTTGCCAGATAATTCCTTGTTAAAGAATAATTACTGAATCAATATGCAATGAGAAGATTAAGACAAGCGAACAAGAAGAATAACTTCCTTATTAGCAAATTTAATTCAAATACTAAGATAATATGAATGAAACTTTAATCTCAATACATGAAAAGAGTTTCGTTCACTTCTAGTAAAGTTTGTGCTAACATCTGGTTGCACGGGTACTTGAAGATAGCCAAAGGATTTTAAAAGCTGCACCTCAATTGTAAAGTGTTTATTACAAAGGAATCATATAGTTCCTAGTGAAAAGTACAGGAGAAGTCGACTAGTTGGAAGATCTTGAGATCAAACAATCTCCAAATAGAACTATTGCCATTAGAGCTAAAGCTTTTACATCCAATAGAAATGTTTTTCAATCATTTTAGATAAGAGATTTCAATTTCAACGAAGCACACAGTAACACTTACAGATGTGAAATTTGAATGCTTTATTTCTGTCAGAAATTTGCACAATGCATGACATAGCATCATGTCTTTAACAAACACGAAAATACAGGAGTCAATTAAATTTCGTGAGACACTGAAACCTGTTCAAGAATCAATGGATTTTTGTTCAGATATTGAACCACTAAATATAACATTACAAAGGGAAAAGATTTTTTTTTGGAAATCAATCCTACAAAACCTTACTACCGAGTGGATGGCCTGACTATTTCCACCTAATATATCAATTTGCAGATGTAGATGGAGCTTCTCAATAATACAATCAAGCTCATTCATTATGTACCACCCAACTCTCAAAACTCACTGAGACATATAGCTAGCAATTACTGTCAACAATCAAGGGGGAAGATCCATTTTAAGCAGGAGCTGCAACCTTTTCCTGTTCCTTCTTAGCAGCTTTCAAGGGCTTTTCGTCCAATACGATTGGAGGTTTCTCAATTCCTTGAATATCAGTTATCCTTAGCTTTGTCAACTCCTGAAGATTCAAGCGAAATTAATATCAATAATCAACAATTTTTTTATAAAACTATGTCTGATTATATAATTGCTTTTCAACACACCTGGCGATGCCCTCTGGTTCTTCGGTAATTCTTCCTTCTCTTTTTCTTAAAAATGATTACCTTTGCATCTAGTGCCTGATATGAAGGAAAAATGAGCACACATGCAAGTGGATCGAAAGAAAGAATGACAATTACACTTCAATTCATCCCTCAGGCTCTCCATGTTGAAATGAACTTTTATTCGCGTTGCGGATAAAAGAAATTCATTAAGACAAAAGACAAGTCAACTACAGAGTTAGGAGGATAAGGGATCCTACTTACAAAGTATTAAAAAAAAGAGGGCAAACAAGAAAAAAAATCAATGAAGCAAGGCAACCCAAATTTTTGACATTTAGAAACGAACTTCTACATTTAACATCTTTAAGATTACATTATAATGTTTGGTTGTTTTTACTTTTTACACTTCAGTATTATTATTTAAAGTACTAAGTTTTTGTACTCTAGCTTAAATTTTAGCACGTTGGTGCAGTTAATTTTGACCTGGCCAGTCCAACAAGAGAACTCAAGACCTAGCCACTCATCCAGTCCAATTGGAGTTCTGAGCAATTTTTCAAATCAACCCATCCAGACCCTGGTTTATGGTATTTGCATATTAACAATCTATGTTATGTTTTTCTCCTTCTTGGTCTAGGTTTTTCAGTTCAACTGCTCAATATGGCAATATGCAATTGGATCGTTGACCCAGTCACCCAGCCATTTGACAAGGCCAAGCTCTGGTCCAGGTTATACAACTATGGGTTTTAGATTTTTTTTCACACTTACTTCTCTTGAGCCGCTCTGTATCTACATATTCATGTTTCCAACATTCTATACACAACTTCCTTTCCCCTTCTTGTATTGCACTACCATGAACAATCATAGACCTTTTGTTTTCATTATACTTCCATTTCCATAAGGTCCTTCTTGAATCACTCCGTACATTTCTACACATTTTGGGCTTAACATGCTCTATTTTTCTCAAATTTGGTTGTTCTTCGTGTGGGTGGTTATTTGAGGTAAATTTTTTTTCCCAATATGTTTTGCCAGGAAAACATAAGGAGACTGAACTGAACACTGCCATGAACCAAATTTCAAAAGCTTTATCAACGCATGAATGGTTTTATATTATATTTCTAACAAACACTTTGACCTATGCCTGGTTATACAAATTCAATAAAAAATCCCTTTCATAAACAAACAGTGTGCAAAATAAAATCAACAGTTTGTTATTTTCTTGACTAGTTTACAGGTTATCATATTATTAGAAGAAACTTGTATGCAGATACATGAATATAATGCAGTATAATATACCAAATTTGACTGAAATGGGAAATTCTACACTTACATGCTCTTCGACAACAGCATGAACAGCTGCATCTGGCACTGTGGGTCTGCCGATAATTGTCTGAGTAGCAGATCCAAGTAGCATAACTTTGTTCAGAATCAACTGCATTAAGCAAAAAACAAAAAAAAATATTCAATTAACCAGCACAAAAGATTCCACAAGAAAGAAAATAACAAATAGCAAGTACACATAAAAAAGCCATCGATTAGTATACAATAAGAAAAGATTACCAACATATGTTGACACAGATATACTGCAATAGTGCAATCGTATAGTGTATCTAGAACTAGGGAACAAAGGGCTTCTAGATAGAACTATCAAAATGGTGACAAAAAATTATACACAAACATGGGCAAACATCCTAAAGTGATATTCTCTCATCCTCCCCACAATATGTACTATACAGACTTTCTCCCTAATGCATTCATTCCTAACTCTACCTGTTTTGGAAAGTGCAAATATCCATCCTAACATTCTCATCTCTACAACACTGAGCTTATTTTCTTGTTGCTTCTTCACCATCAATATTCTGTCTCAACAAGTATACAACAAGCTTGAGAGGTACGCTTTCTCATTAAATAGCACTTAAGACGTTCTTTTATTCCATCCACCATGCTAGAATCCTATGATTTACTTCTCCCTCCATCCCCATCATAAAAAAAGTCACTTCCCACTAGGTAGAGAGTACAACTCCAAATCCAACAATAATTTGAAACAAAGTCTGATATAAAAACTAAAACTGTTAAAATAAGAATTAAGTATTACTCCCTCCGTTCCTAAATATAAGACCTAATTTCAAAATTTTGAAGTTCCTAAATATAAGACCTAGTTACAATAATCTAACAAAAGGTTTTGTACTCTTCCATTTTTACCCTCCACATTAATTATATGTTTTCAATTCCAAAGTTACCACCTACCATTAATTACTACTAATCCAACTAAATATGACTTTTGGGATATCAATGGTGAGTGCATAACAAAGGTTAAATAAGGAAGAATGTATGCTTTTTTAAAATATCAATACAATAATTAGTCACATTAAGTGCTTCCTTAATAAGCGCAATTTTTTGGAATAGGTCTTATATTTAGGAACGGAGGGAGTATAAATTAAGAGATTGCCAAAATACATGACTCATTATCTAAAAAAATCACTCAATTATTATCTAATTTTGAAATTTGAAAAAGATTCTCAAAGTCTTCATATATATAGGGGGCATATCAAGTGAGATCAATGGTTATTATGAGAGATGAGAGCATCAAATCATGACCATACAATTATAAATGGATGGTTGAGCAATAAACATTGCTCTCACTTGATACCCCCCCCCAACACCCACACGCACACACAGTACCCAAAGTGAGCAACTAATAGCCCTTCATTAAGTAAGCACCACTTCTAAGAAATTACTTTGAAAATATGTAAGTAGTAACATCATTTACAGTAGGAACAAGATGACAACAAAAATTCAGCATATGTATTACCATTGCCAAATTAATTAGGGAAACCTAAAGCAAAGGGTTGGAATTACCCAAGTCCTAAGATAGAATCTTTTAAACAAGCACTAAAAGAAAAAGTATACAACAAAAGATTTATAATTTTGAAAACTCCCTAATACTTAAGGTAATGTATTTCTCATGCTAAATAAATACAACAATAATGGCTCTCAACTATTCAACAGGCTGTCCCAATAAATAAGAGACAGCAGCCTCTTGAAACCAATGCAGTAATATTATTGCTCGTATCGTGATCCTTGTCTCAATCAGTAGTACAGTAACAGAATCATGTTACTAATACTATGGAACTGGATATATACACAGGTAAGGTTACAAAAGAATTAGTCACACATGAGTCTTCAATTTGAAGTTTAAACCAATAAAAGTTCCATAAACACCCCATGAGCCATGAAGTGTACCAATTTGGAACAAACCCTCTACCTAAAATCCAACCATACTCTCATATACACATGCAAGCAAGCAAGAGGATAACTCACCTTATCATTCACTTCACAAAATTTCAACCTCTCAGTGAAAATGCTGTCCCCATTGCTCACTTTAAACTGGTGCGAACCAATCTAAACTAATCAAAAACAAAACACAAACACAATTACTAAAAAGATGAAACCAAAAAAAAAAAACAAAACAGCAATACCCAGAATCAAACAAGGTTTGCAAATTGAACCTGAACAACAGCAAAAACAGGCTCATAGGGTTTAAACACCCCATCCTTCTCGAGAAGAGGACCCTCCACTTTGTACCCAATAGCCGCCGCTTCTGCTTCCTTCTCCTCCGCCGTCAACACCTTCTTCCCCTTTGACCCACCAGCAACATAATCACCAACATCATACTCAACTTCATCTTCATCATCTTCCTCATCAGAATAATCATCTTCATCTCCATCGTCATCTTCACTGTTTGCACCATTTTTGACGTGATCGTCTTGTTTGGAGGTGGAGAAATAGCGTAGGTGGCACCATTGTGCAAAAGCAGAGATGGGTCTGGGATTGGTGGAAATGGGTGAGGAAATGGCGGCGGTGGGAAAAGGGCGGAGAGAAGGTGAAGAAGGGTGGGTGAAGAGGAAGGTGGTTGCGTCGTGTGCTTGGCGCGTTAACGCTTGCAGGCACCGTCTATACGCCATGGATGGAAGGTGGTGTTGCAGAAGAAGGTGAAGGTAACGAACGAGCTAGGTTTAAACACTGTCACTCTTTTTCTCTCACACACTCTTTTTTTTTTTGTCACAATGAATGAAATTGGGCCATGTTCAAGAAACTTAGACCCAATGCTATGAAGCTAAGCCCATCAAGAATGACATGGGTTTTATTCATTCTTGGGCTGAAAAATAGAAGGCAAAAAAGAAAGGGGGATTTCATAGATAAAGAAATAACAAGTGAGAAGGGAATTTCCAGATACGCATAGATAGAGCTGGGTAAGCGGATTGAAGTCCGCGGACCGGCCCACGAGACCGCGGACTCGTGCGGGTTACAGCCCAAAAAATAGAGGACCGTTAAAATGCAGGCATACGCGGAGCGGGCTAGTGCGGGGCGGGTCAATGCGGGGCGGACCGCAGGTCATCGCGGGGCGGGCTTGTGCGGGGCGGGCCTACGTGGGGCGGGCAACCCGCATACCCAGCTCTACGCATAGAAGACTCATCTGCGACTGCGAAGCTTTGTCGAGCTAAAGCATTAGTAACGGTGTTCTACTCATGGGAGCGTGTAAGAAAGCAGACCTCCCATTCCCATCTTAGTGTATCCATGATTCTCACAATATTGTTCTTCAATCAATGATTATTCATGAATAAGCTACTATGCAGCTTGCAATTTTCATTGCTTTCAAACGAGAACAAGAGAGGAAGAAATGGTGAAAGAAATTAAATTGAGTGCAAACACTTTGAATTGATGGTCACATCCTTTGATCATTGATTTCCAGTAGTGAGCCAATATCAAAAGAATAAAAAATTAGAGAAGGAGGGAGTTCATGACACATAGAGAGAGGAGGTGAGCACAAGGGTAGAAGAAGAGAAGAAAAAGAATTAGCTTCATTTCATCCAAGTCAGCATGTTCTTCTTATTTAATCCTTGCTATGCTCAATGAATTTGATGTGCTTGATTTCATAATGTTGTTGAATCTATTTGAACATGATAGACTTGAACTCAAATGCTGCTCCTCTAAATCAATGTTAATTCTATTTAACATGGAGATGTATCAAAGTGAACAAGAACAGTCATGTTGAAAAAGCTTTTCCCTTTTATCCTTTGTAATGTTTCCTACTGCTGCTCCTTTCTCTTACAAAGTTTGGTTTCGTTGAACTTTCATCATGTGTTGTAAGTTGTAACATAAAATTTAAAATCACCGTCAATCAAATGAGGCATGAAACTGTGTAGAATTCAAAAATAAGTTCAGATATAAAGAAAGGAGAATAAGAATGGAAACACCACCCTTCAGAACAACCCTCAATCCATCTCAACAAGCCAATCCCACCTTCAACACTCGGTGGCGACTAGGGTGGGGAACTTTCATAATGGTCCACCGGTGGACCAAGGGTCATAATAGTAATTTATAAAAAAATAAAAATAAAATTGTAAATAAAACCCTCTTTCCTCATTCCTCACTTACTGTTCAGAGAAAGCCAGAGACTATGCCTAGGTGAGCAGGTGAAGGCGGCAGAACGGCGGAGGAACGACGGAGGGTGGCGGAACGGCAAATTGGTTGGGATTTGAGATCCATTCATAATGAGATCCAGAAAAACCCCTTACTTTTGCTCTTAGCCAAAGCCATGTCCTGAATTGCCCAGATTCAAAGATTTAGTCCACCTCCACTACCTCACCTCTGAACACAGAATTATTTCTGTGATACCAGATTGCACATACAGTAGCAATCCAAATCAGAGCCATCGACTTAGGAAACCCATTTAGGATCCCTCAAAATAATATTCTCTCTCACCTTAATCAACCAAAAAAAGATGGAACTTTAGCAGAAACGAAGAAGAAGATGAACAGAAGCAAATCATAACTAAAATCATCAATTAATTCACTAACCCAAAAATCGAAAAATTTACATAAAGATGAAAGATTTAATTTTTATTACAGAAGATGAACAAAAATAACAACAGGCGACGAAGAGGTGAAGCTCCAATCTGCATGTCACTTATCTGCTGCCGGAAGCTTCGATCTAGTGCTTGAACAATTGATCTAGTCGTGGAAACCTCCTATCTGACCGTGGAAACCTCCGATTTACCTTGTAAACCTCCGTTCTGGCTTGTGAGGTGGACAGATCCGAGTAGAGCCTCACTTTCCTCTGCAGCACTTCGTAGTGGCTCGTGTGTTTGGGGCTGCAGGACTCGTTGGAAGAAGAAGAAGAAGTGGTCGTGCTGCACAGGAAGGAAAAAAACGAGAAGATGGTGGCTGTGCTGCGGGCTCGCCAGAAATCGCCTCCGGCGGCGGCTCACGGCGGCGGAACGGCAAATTGAGTGAGGGGTTTTGTTGCGGATGATGAGAGGAGTGTAACAGTGGTGTTGGTTTCTCCAAATGTTGAGTGATTCGCCGGAGATCGAGAGTTGAAGGGGCGGTGGTTAGGGTTCTGTCTTCTCTGTTTTATGTCGTCCATGGGGGGTGGTGGTGGTGCGGCGGTACTCGTCCATGGGTGGTAGGTAGTGTGGCACGTGGTGGTGGCGGCTACCATGTGAGGAAGAGAAGAAGGTGTGATGATGATGGTGATGGTGCTTTGTTGCAGAGAAAAGAGAAAGGTTCAGGAGAAGAACGTGAAATGTTGGGAATTTGTTTTATTTTTTAATTTTTAATAATAGGAAAAAATATATTACACTTTTACCCTTTTATTATCCTTTCAATCCTAACCATTCATCTGTAGAATATTCTTTGATTCGAAGATCTGACGGTTTTAAATAGTGGTCCACCGGTGGACCATTATGAAAGTTCCCCACCCTAGCTGGCACCTCAACACTCATACTCAAAGTCCTTGCCATGATTTCTGGACCACTGTAGTGTAACCCAAACCATCATGTTATTAAGTTATAATTTCTATATTTTATTTATTCATTTATTTTCAACTCATTTATCTCCAATGTAATTGAATAATGAGTTATTTAATCTAAACTTTCTCATGAATAATTTAGACAACTCATTTTTTTATAGTTTTTTTTTTTCTCTAGCTTCTCTTTCTTCCCGCAAGAAAAAAATATACGGCACAATAATTGCAGTGATGAATCCACCGACATGTTATAACTAGTATGTAGCCCGTGCAATGCACGGGTGATTTTATGATTAAAAAATTTAATAAGGGTTTTAATTTTTGTGTAGTGGTTAGATATTTTATAATATGTTTAACTTGATATTTAGTAACTGGTATAGATAGCATAAATGGTACTTGATGAATTAAAATTTTCAAAGTTCAGGGCTCAAACTCTATTGGTATCTAGATGCTCAACAAAAACTTGAAATTTAATACAATAAGATTTTAAAATTTTCACTATTTAGATTATTCACATTTAATTATCGTTTTAGGTTATAAGTGATACATTTTTTATCCCCTTAAGCATGGTCTCGAGTTCAATGTCTAGTTCTTTCAATGAAATAAAATAAATATAGTGAATACTGATAGCATGCTATGGCAGTTTTCAATGTGTAGTTCTTCCAATGAGATAAAATAAGAAACTGAAACTTTCTTTGACACACTACTACAACCTACTTTTATACTCCATCTGTTTCTATTTATAAGTCACAAATAACTAATTCTCTTAGATTAAGAAAAGTAGTTAGTAACAATAAATTTGTAAAGGAAATGATTAGTTTTTCTAGACTATATCCTTATTTACTTTCCTACGATTTTCTCTCTCCAAGTTAATATTCAAAAAGTTCATAATCTCTTTCATATTAAATATGAGGGTGAATTTGGAAAAATTATTTAATGCTTCCTAGATATTAGAAAGTGACTTATATTTAGGAACAATTTTTTTTTTTAAAAAATGTGACTTATACTCCCTCCGTTCCCATATATAAGTCACATTTTGAGAAAAAAAAAATTTCCAAAATATAAGTCACTTTTTAGATATCTAGAAAGCATTAAATTCAGTTTTCCAAATTTACCCTTATATATATTCCTGCTTATCATTCCCCATGCCACTATCATTTACCACTAAATTTAATTACTCCATAAACTAATCCAAATTTTCACAACATTTTGACTTGGTGACCGAGACAATTAATTGGCACAAGAAAAGTTAGAAAAAATTGATGAATTGAGGTGTTGTTGCTCTCAATATAAGTCTAACAAATCAAGTGTGCATATGTACACACACATGGAGTCAGATAAAAACAAAATTGGTGGGAAAATTTTTAGTATAAAAATTTCATTTCAAAGCTTGGATGAAAATTTTGGTGTTGGAGGGAGTTTTATTTCACATGATAAATTCATATCTGATTTTATGCTACTCAAACTTAAGTTGAAGGGAGTAATGTACAATTAAAACAATAATGAATGACTCATTGTTATATGGAGTAGTACAACTTTAGAGATAGTGGGATATTAATACAATTTTCAGGTAAAGAGAAGAATTAATTGGATTGCTAAACTTTTAAATGGGGGCAGTTTAGGAAAATTAATTAGAAATTTTACAAATTTATTGCTTTCTAACTAGATTTTAACTACTTTCTTAATCTAAGATAATTAGTTAATTGTGACTTATATATGGGAACGGAGGGAGTACTAAGGAACGGAGGGAGTACTAAATAAATATACAAAGTCAATTTAAACATAGATACCTCAAAGTCTGCAATGCTCCATCTATGGGAGATGGAGCAGCACGAAGATATCAATGGGCACATTGGATTAGCTAGTAACGTGCAATTTAAGAGAATATGTACTAATTTAGTGTTCGACAATTCATGTTTAAAAAGTCAAGCGTTAAAGAAAGTTCAATTGGGATCAATTCAACTTATCAAAAACTTCAACCCAACTTATCGTGTATTAAGGAAATGAGATCCTGTAAGAGTTTTTTTTTTTAAATAAATGAAGAAGTATATAATCAGACTTGAGCTAACAAATAAACAGAAAAAAAGGCAATACAACAAATCAGGAACCATATATATAATCAAAACTGATACCAAGCACAATATAAAAAAAAATCCCTTTAATTTTGAGCCTTCAAATTCCAGCTTGAGGACAAATCAACTATGCTAAAATCCTGATCAATGGAAGAAATAGTTGAACTGTCAACCACATTTTCGCTTTCAACCGTATCCCAATAAGCATCAAAGGTAGATTGCTTATTCAATTCTTCCACATCTCCAAGTTCTTAACCCATTCATTGGTTGAAACTATCAATCTTCTTTAGACCTCTTGTGTAACACTGCCACCTAAAAGAATCGTCTTAAGAGCAAGAGCCGTGTCCTCTATTCCATCCATTCCATCCACGAGAGATAGCTAATTCATTTGCATATTGAGAGATAGCTAAGGAGAAAAAAGAAAAACAAGATGAGCAAAAGTGAGCCAAGGTTATATCATCTATGAAGTATATTGGAATTATTAAAATCACAAATCAGATTACTTCCACCCTCACATTATGTGTCTGTCAATGAAAAATTGCATTCACATTGTTGAGATAATGAACTTCACTGCCTAAGCTCATTAAGGAAAATAATATATGTTTCTTTACCACACCATACTTAACAGATAAAGTAACAGTCTAACATACAGAGAAAACAACAACCAAGTTATATCTTGTGAATCATTACATCCAATTACGCAGCACACAAAAGTGTCACAATCCTCAAATTTCATCTTGTTCGTTTTTTAGGTTTTCTAATAATATCCTCACCTGGCAACCAAGATTACAGTGAGCACTAAAAGCTAGGAACCCAACCATTATCCAGCTTGAGCAACAAAGATTGGTGATTCTCAAATTCTTGATGGAGCATAACAATGCTCAAATCTTTCATTCCATACATCCCCAAATTGTAAGGTAACTGCTTATATATATATATTCAAAAAATTGATAACACAGTTAACATCGTCCAAATCCTATTTATCAGACCCATGAGAATATCAAAACACAAACAACTAATTGTTCATATATTCACTTCACAAATTGATAACATAATTAAAAAGAAGAAGAAAAATTCAAGCTATTTGCCAAGAGAAAAAATGAAAAGACCAAATTGTTTAGCACACCATTAATTTCCTGAGAGCCAGCTAGGTCCTCAAAATGTTTGATCCAATCCTCCATCATGAATTCGAGGCCCTTAACAGTCTCATTGTTCTGCTCCCTGATCTTGTTGAGTATAATGGTCCATTCAAACCTCAATCCCCATATCTACATCATAACTTGCATTCAGATCTGAAAACCCATCAAAGATAATGGTGCATTCAGACCCCCATCCAGATATAAACTTTATCAGAAGCAAATTTCAAATTAAAAAAAAAAAAAATTTGAATTGTCACTCACCTTGACTTTAATTATTTTTGCAGTCTAATCTCATTGATCTCATGAAGCTCAATTAGCACAAGCTATTACTCACCTAACATATTACTCACCTGAAATACCAGATGAATGGTTAAGAATTGTTTCTAACAAAAAGGTTCAACAAAGTCATTATCTCATTTTCAACGTCATTCATAAGAAATTTGTTAAGTAGTATACATCCTTGCCTTCACCTCTATTTTCATAGTATCAATTGGAATGGGATATAAATCTCTATCAATAACAACAACTCCATGTGTCCCCTTGTAATAGCACCCTCCGTAAATCTCACCAGACTTATCAGAAACATTGAAATCCTGAAACATACAGAAACACATGGACCGAGGATAGAGCTTGGAACTACAGAGGAGTGATTTAGGGATTTGATTCGGGAGAGTGAAATTGAATCAGAGGAAAACCAAGAGCAGCCTTAGCGCGTGATAAACACGTCTTCAGGAAATAAAAGAGAGAAGGGGTTTTTGTTATTAAAAAGCTGACGTGGAACTTCCTGATAGAGTGTGTGTGGTTTGAGTACCTCACTCTCAAAATTATTAGATAACAGGGTGGATTTTGCCTACTCTTATTATTTTACCATTTACTCCCCATGATTTCCACTAGAAGTCATTCTCATTGGTCGTGCGTTGTATGCAATAGTGGCTTCGTGGCATATAGCATTTCTCTTTTTTTTTATTTAGTGTTGCTGGGTACGTATTATGTATAATAGAATTAAGTGGGTAAAATTATCTAAACTACTGAAAATTTAGAAAGAATTCTACAAGAATTAAGTGGAGGCTAGGGGGACTAAATGAGGAATTAAGATAATACAATGCCCTGTTTCAATTTCATGAATCCTGAAATGGGATCACCCGCTTTGGGTCTGATATGATCGCCCAACGAGAAAGGCCCTGACCCTGCCAAGTCCAACCAAGTCAAAATCAAAAAGAAGAAAGAGAACGAAAGGAATTTAAGGTACAGAGATAAGACCAAAACTTCTTAATCACCCTTGAGTCCTTGACAATAACTTACACACTACCGGACATCAACTTAACAAAAAAATGTTGGGGAGGATTCATGCATATGTACCACTCCTTGTCCTTTAGATGCTGAACAAAGCGTGGCTCTAAACAGAAGAGAGAGTGAGGTAGCGTTTGGAAATCGTACAGAACGGAACGGAACAGAACAGAACGGGAAGGAACAGAACAATAATGTTCATGTTCTGTACACTGTGTTTGGTAAATACATTATGGACAGATGAGAACCATCAAATTAATTACATATATACCCTTATTAATGTTTTAGATAAGTATTTAAAAAACATTGTTTTAGATAGAATAATTTTTTCATATCAACGTTCAAATAAAAGAAAAAAAATTCATATCATATTACATTTTGTTTTATACAGATAAACATAAAAATTCCTTTCAAAAAAAATGATAAACATAAAAATTGGATTGAGTAAAAAGATAACACATTTAAAAAAAAAGAAAAAGATAAGTCAGTTTCAAAAAAAAGGAAAAGACAAAAGACGCTTCTTCCCCAAATTAAACATAACGCTGCAAGCCTGCAACAGCAGCTTCAATGGCCTCTCCCCTTTCATGGTCGTTTCCTCTCACAGCCAAGGGACCTTGCTCTGCTACAGCCACCGGCAAGCCTTGCCTCCATCAAGTCGAGCTCCCATTATGCGCAACCAGTCCGCCACCGGACATCCACCACGCCGCAACAAAAACCATCACGCCCAATGGCTAGATCCGTCGTCGTGGATGCTCAGGCCGCTGCGAACGAAGCCAAATCGTGAACTAGTGTGTTACCTCGATCTCTTCCTGCACCATATGTCCCTCTCCCTTGTGTGATTTGGGCACCCAACAATGCATGGTGGTTCCGCCGTCGAGGTCGGTGACGACGAATGGAGGCCGGCGACGGCGAATGAATGGCGGTAACCAGTGATGGGTGAAGAGGCAATTTGTTTTTGTAAAAAAAATGACAAATATGAGAAACAGAGATGGCTCAATGAGATAGAGAAGAAGAAAGGGTTAAGTTAAGGAAATACAAGAATAGATTCAGGGTAATTTTGTCTTTGTAATAAGTGTTCCGTTCCGTTCTCTTCCGTTCCACCCTTTTTCATGGAACCAAAATGTTCCGTTCCTGGAGCCTCATGTCCTGTTCTGTTCCATCTTAAAAACGTGACAAACGTGGAACAGAACCCATATGTTCCGTTCCGTCCCGTTCAAACATGTATGTCAAACGCTACCTGAGATACATGGAGAGAGAGAAAGAAATATTACTTTTAAAATATAAGTAAAATGAAACTATGATTGAAAAAGTTGTTAGATGCTAAGTTACTCTTTTACAAAATCTAGTAAGAGTATTATAGTAAACCCTATATTAATTTTCATCAATTTTTGTCTAATACATGTATTTTTCGGTGGCCGTTAGGGTGCAAGTGTGCCTTAGGTCTTGCACCATGCAAGAGTAGAAATGACCCATAATAGTGGGTAAGGTGACCTGTTGTTTAAAAAATAGAAGATTACGAAACCACCCTTCAAATTATTCTTTCTCTCTCTGCAACAACCCAGATCTCCTCAGATTTCTCTCTTCCATCTTCTTCATCATCCTCCTCAAGCTCAATCCCCCTTCTCTTTCCATCCCCAACTTGCAAAGCAGGTGGGCCTAATCCTCATATGCTCTGCCTCTCTCCTCTGTCTGGATCACTAAAATCTTCCCCTGGAACCGCGGCGAGCACCGTCGCGTAGCCACCGCCATCGGCGAGTTCACCGCGCGAGGTTCAGCTCCACTCTTCAGATCTTGGATTTCGTCCCCAACCACCACGGAGCCACCGCCGCACGATGATGGGTTTGTGTTTCTCGTTCTCCCCAAAGCTCTGAAGATGAACAAGTTTCTGAGAATCTCCTGGAACGATTCACGTTCGGCGTCGAGCCGTCGACCTCATGTGCCTCGGCGGCGATGGTTGAGTTTATAAAAGAGGAAAGGGAAGATTGCTGGTGGTGGACCTGGAAGGAAAAAGAGGGAAATCTATTTGTGTTGTGTGTTGATCTATGTATTTGTTGAGGTTTATTTGCATCAATTACTACTTGTTGTAATTTGGATTGGCCTAAATACAAGTTTTTTTTAAAAAAATCTAAATACAAGTTACTTGTTCAAGTTTTGGATGAGTCTTATGACAGCAAGTGAATGGGGGCGTTCTTGTTTCAGATCAGTAAAGTTGTGGTGCCCAGATTGTGGAGTGGTTGGTGGTTGTGAATGTTGAGATGAAGAGGATGGTTGTACGGTGGTTTTCACCGTGCCGGATCTCAGTGCCGCCGCCGCCGCGGTGGTTGGCCAAAGATGGCTGCTGCGGCGAGTTTGCCAGTGAAGGAGGTTGTGTCTTTCTTCAAGTAATGAGGGAGAAAGTTAGGGGTGCAAGTGTCATTCACATATTATATTTTAAATATATCTAAATTTTCAGTTTTTAGAAAGTGCCGGTTTCCAATTTTCCCTCTAAACAGATGCTTTGATCTTATTGGTCCTCACCTCTATGGCACCCGTGCAAGACCCATCAGCTATTGCACCTTAGAGCATCTCCAATGGGAGTATGTAATGTCAAATACATACTCTCACCAATATCTATTACCATTGGAGCATATTTTTAATTCCAACATGACTAGTGAGAGTATGTGAGTGTAGATACTCAATCTAGTCATGAAAAGTGTGTTTGCATTTATTATTGCTTAATGTAAAAGGTTTAAATAAAACTTGCAATTAATAAAATAATTTTTTATATAAACTTTTAAAAGTTGTTGGGTTGGAGTAAAAATTAATAAAAAGGTGTAGATGATGTGACATTATTGGAAGTTGTAAAAAGTAGAATGTAAATACTTTAGTGAGTATCATGGTTAAAGATGCTCTTATACTCCACTGTATTTTTCAAGTGGAATAATAGTGTTCCAGCTAGAAACATTTTTGTCCTCATAAGACTACATATACTGGAAAAATTTATTATGGACCACTTTTGTGTGGTGCAAAGTTGCACCACTCCCTTTTGACCCACAATAATAGGTTTTTTTAAAAAAATCAAAAAACATATTTTATTAATCTTTAATTAATTATTAGGTTAATTGAATTAGGTCAAATTAAATAGTCATTAATTAGTTCATCTTCTTCTTTTCTTCCTCCACCCAACAGCCACTGCCACCCTAAACCCGACCGCCGCCACCACAACCCTGAACTCCATCACCATCACAAAATCGAAAGAGAAAAGCTCTGGGTCGTGGATCTTCTCTAAGGCGGTTGGGTGAAGTTGAAATCGAAAAATTTCAAAAAAAGTTGAGACAAGTAGAGGGAAACGACAAGATTTTGTGCCTCCGAAATTTTTTCCAGATCTGATTGCATCTCCTCGGCCAGCGCCAGCCACCTCCGCTTCTCGCGGCGTCTGATTTCTGGGTTAAGACTTCAATCACGACCCACCTCCTTCTTCTCTTCTTTTCCTTCGATTTTGTATGAGTTATGGGTTTGGGGTTTGGATCTGGGGTTTGTGGGGGGTTTTGGGTTCTGGGTGGTGGTGGGTTGGGAGTGGGTTCTGGGTGGTGGTTTGGATCTGGGGTTTGTGAGGAGTTCTGGGTTGGTGGTGGTGGAGGTTCTGGGTTGGGAGTGAGTTTGTTATTCTTATTTTCATTTAGGTGTTCTTGTTATTGTATGCGATGGATTCTTTGAGTTATGTTTCTTGCAGGTGGGCGATGTTGCAATCTCTGTTCCAAATTCTTATTTTCATTTTGTTGTTCTTGTTATTGTTTAGTGGTTGTGGGGGGTTTGATGCTCTAACAGGTTGTTTTATGCGGAGCAAAATTCTGGGTTTGTTATTTGGTTTTTGGAATCTTGGCTTTGTTTCTGGGTTTTCTGGTGTTAGAGAGGAAGTGAAGCTGCAATCTCTTGAGATTGAAGTTGAAGATGGAGGGAGTAAAAGGTTGTCGTTTTTGCTTAGAAATACTGAACATGAGTGTGTTGATGATGATGATGATAATGGTGAGGTTGATTGTGGTGGAAATGGAATCACTTGTTCCTAAGACGTTGGGGTTGGTTTGTACAATTTGAAGGTGCTTGGTTTGGAGGATTGATGGGTCATGGACAGTGGAGGTGTTTGGTTTGGAGGCTGGTCTTGGACAGAGGAAGCAACAGTACAGGGGAAGAAGAACAGAGTGATGATGATGAGGAAGAACAATGAAAATGAGGTTTTGATTTCTGAAATTGAGAGGTAGAAGATGAAGAGGAGAGAGGAGAGATTATGAGGAATTAGGTTTTAATTAACTTAATTAAAATTATCACTAATTAATTATTGTGATTAATAAATATATATTTTGATTTTTTTTTAAAACCAGGAAACCTGCAATAGCAGGTCAAAAGAAGGGTGGTGCAAATATAGACCAGAAAAAACTGGTCCATAATAAACGGCTCCACATATACTTGATGAAGTTTTTGTTATACAAAAATATAATTTAATTAGCTGAAAGAATAAATTCGATTCAAATTTTCATAACTTGCAATTTAGACCCTCGCGAGATGAATATAAGATCGACAATCGGATTTGTGGCAATTATAAATAATAATAAAATGCATTCCTATTGTTTCGTTGGCGACCGGCAAAAATGTGTTTTTCCTTTTTTTTATATAAATAACTCAATGATTTGTACCGCCCAATCACGTGTTCAAAGATGTGAACATTATTTCGGAGTTCAATAATCATTTTTTATTGGGATTAGACTTGTGATGTGACCATGCAGGGCCATTATCAACATTATATATATGTGAACAAATTGATGTGGTTTGGAATACAGCAGAGCAGAGGACAATGGCTGAGAGCAAGATTGTTCTGGCCGTGCATGATGCTTTCCTGCTACCTAACAAAATTGCTTTGAATCGGTTTCAAGGACGCCATTATCCTCTCAGCAGTCTTAGCCATTCCATTCAGCAACAGAGATTGCTGCAATATTCATTAAGTAGGAATAATAGTAAGAAGAAGTTCAGAGTGATTAGTCAAAAGGAGAAGCAAATTGCACCAACAACAAACATTGAGGGTGAAGAATCCATGAATAAGGAGGCTATGATCACTAGCAATATTAAGCTGACGGCTCTAGTTGCCGTGAGAAATAGTAATCAGAATATGGTGATGAACACTCTCGCAGGCATGTTCATGCCCAGAAAAGGTGGTCTTGTTCTTCAGCTTGTTAGCACACAACTTGATCCCAGTAAGTATCTCTAGCTAAATTCATTATAATTTGTCAACTCTCCTAAGCCTTGAAAGTTGAAAGTATAATCAGAGATTTCATTGGTTTTTTTTTTCGTTGTTATTGGCATATTTGAATCTAGACAAAGGCATCAAACAAATATAATGTTTTAATCATTGTAAATGATATGTTTTATTATGACTAAAAAAAGGGGGTCTTTTTTTATATTTAATTTTCAATCTTGCTTTTATTAATTACAAAAACTAGTATAGATCCCGTTTGTCCGTGCACGGATAATTTATTACGAACTAAACTGTTAATTACAATTATTGGGTATTTGATATTTATAGAATAATAGAATGATGTATTTACTGAGACATACAATTTCAATTAGTCAAACACTTATATGTCATTATTATCTTATTTTTATTTTTATGTTTAAATGTTTTATCTGTTATAGTATGAATTAGATGAGTTTCAAATGTTAACTGTGTTTGACACTCTGTCGATGTGTTCTTTAGCGCAAAACTCAATAAGAGTTTTTTATATTGTAACTTAAATGTAAATAAGAGTTAAATATGTTTCCAGCCCCTCTAAAATTAGGGTGTTTTGGTTTATATAAAAGTATGTTATAAAGAAAGTACATCAATAATATGGAGAAAAAAAATATGACATAAATTTAATTGGTACGTATTTTTATAAATGAGGGTGATTTAGGGACACTGTTATGAATTTATTGTTATAAACTAATCATATTATCATTGATGACATTTTCTATTTATTATAGATGACATTTTACCCTTATTTTATGAGTAATATGTATCAAAGGTATTTCACTTAATAATTTTTACAAATTTTGAATTTGACAAATTCAACAAATTAATTAACCAACACTTTGTTTTTTGGTTGGGTTTGGGGTTCTGGGTTGTTGTATAGCTTTTCGGTTTGCTATCTTGGGGACCGTCTTATGTCGTGGGGTGATTAGCTTTTTGTTGTTACTAATCACCCTTGCTTTCTTTATCTCCCTTTTAGCTTTGTTTTCAAAGCTAATATTAATACACTCTTTTACTTTTGGAAAAAAAAAATAATAAACAACACTTTGCAGTTTGGCCCTATGGTCTTTGTCCCAATTGATTGTTCGCAGCTTTGAATCATAAATTCAGGGAATAATTTATTATTTTGAATTTTTTCTAAATTTACTAAAAAAATAGGAATATCTCTTATTAATTTTTGAAAATAATATATATAGATAGTATTGAGAATCAACCCCTCTTAATATGTAGGAGAATATCTCGTATATAAGATATATTCTTTTCCTTAACTCTAATAAAATAAACTGATAAACAAAAAAATTATTTTGCATGAAAGAACTATAAACATATTATAAATTTGGCTTAATTGCACTTTTCGTCCCTGATCTATACCCCTTGTGCAATTTTGATCCCCTTAATTTAAAATGAGCAATTTTGGTATACAAAAAATTAGAATGTGACAATTAGGTCCACCGTTAGCTTCCATCCAATTTTAAACGGAATATTCTTATTTTGATTCTTTTTTTTTTGCTTATTACACTACTATGAATGACACATCATCAAATAAATAAAATAAATAAAAGTAAAAAAAATTAAATACATAATAAAATTAAAAATATAGAACCCTAATCCCAATATCCCCCAACCATCGTCATCCTAACTCCCCATCGTCATCCTAACTCCCCTGTATCCTCCATCGTGCATCTTCATCTTCCCCCCTCCCAATCTTATCATCATCAACATCATTTTCACTTTTTTCTTCATTTTTCACATTACCCAGTTCAATTTGCTGCTAAAAAAATTCACATATCCACCAGCTAATTCTTCACACCGCGCCACCGGCCCCCATCCCCAACCTCAGTGGCGGACCTACCACACGGCTTGGTAGGTCCAATGCCCTGGCTCAAAGTAAAAAAAATACAAATTTCTTTGGACTAGGTAGGTTTTTTGGCCCAAAAAAAAATTAGAGAAAAGGCAAATTTATAAGAAAATGCAAAGTTTAAAAACTTAATCATAAAATTTGCCTAGGCTTCCTAAAATTTCTAGTTCCGCCACTGTGGTTAGTTACTCCTATTTTGCCATTGATGGCCGCCTGACCTATATATATTTACTAATTTATGGTAACTGGTGAACATGTGTTTGTTTGAATGAAGGGGGTGGAGGACTATAAATTAGTAATGATTTGAAGTATGTGCATGTAACACATTTTTGGTACAGATATGCATGTGACACATAATTAATTCATTAAAACTATTAAAATGATCTACATCACAAAAGTCCAAGATATAATAGAAATACCTTTCAAAAAAAGATATAATAGAAATACACGAAACTTTTTCCTTGCAATTAATTAATGGATAAAAATGGCTCTCTCATTATCAAAATAGGTTAAGCTGTTTTGGAATGTCTGTCCTAATTAAAAAATTTAAGATTACGTATATAATTATTATAGGCTTTTTTATCAGGTTTGGTGTGCCTTTCTTAAATTCTGGTAGCCTATTTAAACATGTGTTCCACAGTAAAACATTTGTAAATCTTGGTAACTATGGAGCTAAAATAAACAAAACTATCTATAAACATGCACACATGATTATAGGTTAATATGTAAGATGGAATTAAATAGGGTTGTACTGGGTTTACTGAGGCTGAAAAAGTTATTTAAAATCTTACTTCGTAGCAAGGTATATCAACATATTTAAATCTGTAAATAATTCAATGAGTATATAATTTCAATATAAAAGAATAAAAATCTTACATGACAACAATCAATAGTAAAATGAATTGATGTTAATTATAATTATTAAAATAGGTTCGTCTCGCTAACAAAGTTTTCTAAGTTATGCAAGTCTAACCTTTTTAATACAATAGACTATTGAAAAGTCTTGGCATTGTCTTTTTTCATTGATTTTGTTTGGTCTGACTTGAGTCTAGCCCCTACATCAATCCGTTTCCATCCTTTCTATCTTTACTCTCAACCAAATTTTGTGGTGTCTATAATCAATTGTGGAATGTTATAATAAGATTTCACAACCTTACACAACAGAAATCATTTTTCTCATAAATGTATCCAAACATAAATCACTTCACTTCTAACTTACTTTTACCCTAATCGTGTTAATTAAAGTCAGTTATGTACAAAATCAATTTTGACTATGCTAATCTAAATAGTAAATACCACTGAGAAATAAACTCATCTTCTAACTTTGGTGCACATTGTATACATCAGGTCTGTCTTCCTTGTGAGACACCAAATGGGCTAAAAGAACTCAGAGAAAATGAACTAAGATCTTTCAGAGGGGATGGCAGGGGTCGCAGGTTAACTTCAGACAGGATCTATGACTTTGATGTATACAATGATTTGGGTGATCCAGATAAAGGAGATGAATATGCAAGACCAACACTTGGTGGTCCACACAACCCTCATCCTACACGCTGTCGCACTGGACGTCCACCCACTATCAAAGGTTTGAATGTGATTTTGATCAATCCATGTTTCGTGTGTCATTGAAATAAATGTGTTTTTGACAAATATGAACTGAAATACAAACACACACTAACTCATTACGTTTCTTCCCATCTTCACATCATGCAAACATGGATAGATCCGAAGGCGGAGTCAAGGCCTATTGAATCAGAGTCAATATACGTACCGAGGGATGAAGAGTTGGAGGACATAAAGCGAGAAAGTATTGATCAAGGAAAATTTATAGGAGTGCTGCGTAATATTATGCCTACTTTCATGGATAACATCATGGGCAGTGAAGGAGTTTCAAATGTCGATTACTTTATTAAAGAGCCAGGACACTCTGAATCCAAGTCTCAGCTCCTGCCACAGATTATGCCCACTCTAGAAGATTTTTTTAAATTTGATCCTCCTAAGTTGTTTTCAAGTAAGTAAAACTAAAGGGTATCTCTCTAATAAACCAAATAAATTTTCTCCATGTCAAAGAATGTGTGTGTGTGTGGTTTCATACATACAAGTTAAAATGAAGTAAAATTATTTTCAGGGGGAAAATCACACTTCTTACTTGATGATGAATTTGGACGCCAGGTGCTTGCTGGGTTAAACCCTCTAAGTATTGAAAGGCTAAAGGTAACTTATAACGTTGATGAAATATTATACCCAACTTGTTTCTTTTTGTCACTCTTGTCTGATTAATAATTACTTGAAAGAGAGGGAGAAAAACAGGGTTTCACGTTGTCACTTTTTCCCCATAGGTTTTCCCACCTGTAAGCAAACTGGATCCCTCTATATATGGTTCACTAGAGTCAGCACTTAAAGAAGAACACATTAAAGGCCACATTGAAGGGATGTCTATCCAACAGGTATAAAAATTGGTCATCTTTTCCATAGTTGAAGTTCCAGGGTAGTGACAATTCATAAGATGTAATATGCTTCGAAATTTTAGGCACTGGAAGAGAATAAGTTGTTCATATTGGACTATCATGATATTTACCTGCCATTCGTGGATCGGATTAATGGTCTTGATGGGCGCAAAGCATATGCAACAACCACCATTTTCTTCCTCACCAAAATGGGAACTCTGAAACCCATTGCTATCGAACTTGCTCTCCCGACATCCAAGCAGGTTCTAACTCCTCCTGCAGATCACACCTCCAATTGGCTCTGGCAACTTGGCAAAGCCCATGTTTGCTCTAATGATGCTGGAGTTCATACACTTGTGCACCACTGGTATGATAAATTTTATTTCCCTTCATAAAAGATTAGTAATTTACATGATGACATTGGCTTTTGATAATCAAACAGGTTAAGAATACATGCATGCATGGAACCATTAATAATAGCCGCCCATCGGCAACTAAGTGTGATGCATCCTATTTTCAAGCTTCTACATCCCCATATGCGATACACACTCAAGACAAATTCAATAACTCGTGAGGTACTCATCAATGCCGAAGGTAACATTGAGGCAAACTTCACTCCTGGGAAATACTGCATGCAAATTACTTGTGCTGCCTACAAAGACTGGTGGCGTTTTGACATGGAAGGCCTTCCTGCTGATCTTATAAGAAGGTAAATAAAATTTACAGCCTTCTTAACCAGTGCAACGTATATGTAGGACTTATTTTGCTAGCCTCTTAAATCTTACACTAACAGTACTAACTGGAGCACTATATATGGTGCGTGTACTATTAAATTTCTGTTTCAATATATTGGATATGCACTTGATTATACAATAAGCAATCTACTTGTAATTCTGTATTTTGGTTCTTACCCGATTGAAACAAACTTCATATATCTCTCCTTATTTAGCTTTGTCCTCTGCGAAGTACCAAGCCATGGATGGCAATTAACAAGATCTACTGATTTCAATTCTTTCAGAGGTTTAGCAGTTCTGGATGCAACCCAGCCTCATGGCATTAGACTTCTTATTGAAGATTATCCTTATGCAGTTGATGGACTCCTCATATGGTTCAGCATAGAGAAGTTGGTTCAAACCTATGTGAACCATTACTACAAAGGTTCCAATGATGTTTCTGCTGACAATGAACTCCAATCATGGTACAAAGAATACATCAATCTTGGACACCCTGATCATAAAAATGCTAGTTGGTGGCCAAAACTTGCCACCAATAAGGATCTCATCTCAATGCTTACCGCCATTATCTGGATTGTGACAGCGCAGCATGCTGTCTTGAACTTTAGTCAATACCCCTATGGCGGATATGTTCCAATCCGTTCACCATTAATGCGAAAACTACTTCCCAATGAGGAGGATTCTGATTACTCAGTTTTTATGATGGATCCACAGAGATACTTCCTGTCATCAATGCCAAGTTTATTTCAGGCAACAAGGTTCATGGCTGTGATCAACATAGGTTCAGCACACTCCCCTGATGAGGAATATATAGGAGACAGAAATGACATCTCTTCTTGGTCAGGAGACCCTGAGATCATTGAGGCATTTTGGCAATTTTCAATGGACATGAAAAATATTGAGATGGAGATTGAGAAAAGAAACACTGATCCAAAACTTAGGAACAGGTGCGGTGTTGGGGTTTCACCGTATGAACAGCTTATGCCAAGCTCAGGATGTGGAGCCACTGGACGAGGGGTGCCAAATAGTGTAACAGCCTAGTAATTGAATATGTTGACATGCCAGGAACTAAAACAATGCTCTATTATGCTTCAACTTATGTGGACTAAAATGGATTCGAGATTCGGTACCCTGTAAACAGCCAACAATAAAATAAAGGAATGGACACTGCAGTGCAGAGATGAAATCATTTGTACGTATGTGCAGGGCGCAATAATCAAATTCAGTGGACAAACTGAAATGTTAATAATCTAGGAGGAATTCATTCTTATAAAACTTAATCTGGAAATCAATAGAGGAGTTTTCACACTTCCGGCAGCTTTATTTATCTCACTTTCAATAAATACATAAATTCAAGTCTTGCAAAAGTTGCATTTTCCTCCAGAAATTCTTAGATAAAAGTCAAGGAAATGGTGTGCCTAAATATTTACTCTTGAAACAAAAGATAAATAAAAGCCAGCACAAAATTATAGGCTTTGCAGTTGAAAGCATACAAGACTATCTGTGTTAGTTTACTCCCATAGGCACAAAACATGACAGCATATGAAAATTCCAGTATCCAGAAACAAACTCAAACTTCACTCTCATGTTAGATACCGTATATATCAGGTTGAAGTTTGAGGTGAACAAAGATCCTGATGAAAGATCCAGCTGAAAGACTATGAGTGATACAGCTCAACCCATAGCCTTTCTACATGATTCTTCTATGCAGTTGCATCTTTTGTAATTTGAACTTTGCTCCTGCATGGCATGTCCTTCTTGTAGACAGTCACCTTACTTAAGTTTAATATTTTCTCCCTATTGATCCCAGTAGTTTCTCAGCTGAGATACATGCAAGAGAAGATCATCTCTACCCAATCCAGTGACACTGCTGGTCATAATCCATGGCGGATGTTGCTTGAAGTTTTGTTTGATTATCTCTTGAAATTCCTTTATGTTCTCATCTGGCCGTTTCCCTTTTGCAACCTTCATTTTGTCGCATTTTGTGAAAACAAAAGTAACAGGTATCTGCAATTGGCAAAAATTCAGTGGAATATTAGACTTGTTAGTTCTTACAGCACCCTAACAACATTCCTGCAGGGACTCAATATAAAAAGCATCATACATTATTGCGTCCAAGCCAGTTAGCACAATCCAAGTCAATTCTTTGGGGCGGAACACTTGCATCAATGAGAAGTAAGACAGCCACCAGAGTATTTCGGTTCAAAAAGTACCCTTTTGTAAATGAGGCCCAATCCGTTTTAGCAGCTTCAGATGCTTTAGCAAAGCTGCATAAACAGAAGGAAAAGAAAAAAATATCAAATAATTGTTTACAGTAACTCCACAAATCACTGACCCTAAACTTAGTCCTCTGCAATCCAGAAAAATACAGGAAAGAATATCAATGAGGAAAACATAGACCAAGCATGGAAATTGGTAGATACATGTAAACATCCAACATTGTGACTTAGCATTTCGATAGAAACATTGGTTATTATTAACCAATTCAAGAAATTTCAAAACATGGAGGATACTAAACTCCACTGTTTTATAACACACCCATGCCTAAATCCTGCATCAATCAGCTTTATTAAGTAAACAAGGAGTCAGATTATCTCCTCACTAGAGATCTATGTTTATGACAAGGTTTAGAGTTTTTCTAATAACTATATGTAGTTTGTTTATTTCTTTTTCAAAAATTTTGATTTTCCCAAAATGTGATTGGATCACTAAAACAATTGCAACTTGTTTATACACTCCCATCACTCAATGGGTCTTTGGTCCCCTTGCTAGAGTTTTTGCCAAGTGAAGATATCACAAGTTCAAGCTATACAATTAGCCTCTAACAAATACAAGGTAAGGCTGCCCACCCCTCCCCCGCCCTCTAAAAGTAAGCTAGTAAGGCAAAGATTGTAATAGGCTATGTTTGCATCTCCGCTAGCACCAGTGCAAACAGACATTAGCACACAACTTGAGTTACCATGAATTGAGATGAAAGTCTATCCTTGTTGCACTCAACTGATTTGACCATAACTCTAGTCGACACGGGATCTTAACAATCAACAAATTGTCCCTTATATACTTTCAACACCCAATATCACTATGTAACATAAATATTCTAAAATTTTACAAATTTTGTGATATAATCTTTTTGCCACACCAGAGTAAAATCCCTCTATCAAACAGAACCATAGAAACATAAATTGGCATTTCAGAAACTCAGCCACTTACCCATAACCAGGCAAGTCCACAAGGTACCAGCTTTTATTCACCAAGAAGTGATTGATAAGCTGTGTCTTCCCTGCAAGCACTCAAAAACACATTACACAAACTCAAAGCAAAAGCAAAAGCAATAGCAGAAGCAGCTACTATGAATTCAAAGTTTCCACATTACCTGGTCTCTTGGAAGTGAGAGCAAGCTCTTTCTTCCGAACAAGGGAATTGATGAGGGAAGACTTGCCAACATTGGACCGACCGAGCACGGCGAATTCAGGCCGGTCATCTTTGGGGCAGTCTCTAGCACGGGGGCTGCTCTTGACGAACTCGACGTCCTTGATGCGGGAGTCGCCGGCGTAGGGTCCGACGACGATGTTGGAAGCGGGAAGGATCATGGAGTCGGTGACCTCGTCGGGTTCGATACCAGGGGGGATGAAGAGGAAGCGGGGTTCGACGGAGAGAGGGAGTGAAGAGGGGCTGCTACTGGTTTTGGAAGCTGCTGCTGGGGTTGAATGGTTGCGGCGGAAGGAGAGGAGGGAAAGGGTGGTGGTGGTGGATTTGGGAATGGAAAGAGAGGAAGAGGAAGAAGAGAATGAAGAACGAGAGGGGATGAGGAAGGTGAGCGCCACCGCTCCTCTTCGGAGCACCACCGTCATCGTGTCGTACCTACTGCCGGAAATGGATTAGGGGTATTGTGGAATGGGGATGGTGTTGGGTTTTTATTCATAATTTTAAAACCACTTTACTCCTTTTACTATTAACAAGAATAAATGGTTTTTTCCGTTCGTCAAGCTTTCGAGCAGCTCTTTCAACTGCCGCCTAATCTCTTGTCCCAACATGCTCAAGAGCCGAGAGTCGTCCAAGGATTGTCGTAGGGAGCTTGCTTATAAAAAAAAGACAGGTCGGTCAAAACAACGCGCAACTAGTAATGGTCACATGAGAGACATGTGTGTTGCCACATAAGCTTTCTCCGTTAATAATTAGACGGAAGGACTAATGTTGCAAACTGGAGGGAACGTGAGGGACTAGTCTTGTACTTCCTCCGTTCTTATTTATCTGTCCAAGAAGAGAAGATTCACACAAATTAAGGAAAGCAATTAATTATGTTGATTTTCATAAAAATATTATTTGTTTTCCTATATCACTATTTAAAATGTATTTTATCTTTCTTCATTTATTGTTTCAGTAAGGACATTTCTTAGAAACACATCAATTAATGCTCTCTTGAAACTCTAAGTGGACAAATATATATAAACAAATTTTTTTCTTCAAAGTGGACAGTTAATAAGGAACGGAGGGAGTAATTAAATTAGTGAAGGACTAAAATCGTGATTTTTGTAAACGTTAGGGACTAAAGTTGCAATTAAGCTTTATTTTATTTTATATACAATATGACAAAATATCATAAAAATTTTAAATGAGACCAATTATATAAGATTTTTCTTAAAGTTTGGGGAGCTATAATTTTGAAATGACACGTCAATCTCACCTACACTTAGGAAAAAGGAAGAAAAAAGAGAAAAATAAGATATAATAGAAAAGAAAAGAGAATTAAGAAAAGAAAGTAAGTGAAAATGAGAAAGAGAAAGAGGAGTGTAGATGAATCAAAATTAAAAAAAAAATTAAGTGTTTTGAGAATTTTGAGGTAGGATGAAAACATCTCAACTATTACTTATGAAAAATAATTGTTTTGAAGAAAACATTGAGTCTTATGCCATGATGGAAATGCCATAAGTATTAGTTATGTAAAAGAAGCATTATTCATTAATTTTATGTACTTTTACACATTTTGTAATATATATTGTATAATAATGTTTGGTAAACCAGGTAGGTAACTTTTAATATAAACATGCTAAATCATTCGACTCTTCATTATTTTGAAAAGAAGTTTCATATGCTAAATATGAGTTGTAATGGCTTAAGCTCTCACCACCACTTCTTCAAATCACAGATCGTACTCCCACTCAAACACGAAAAGCTCTCCCTCATAAGGGAAGTGGCGCCACCACTGCATGTCAAGACACAAATCAAGCTGCCACATGACACACCATTGGATCATCACAAAAACCACACCTTAGATTGGAATGACGTCGTTCAACACTTCTTCAGAACACAGATTGTGTTCCCACTCGAACACGAAAAGCACCCTCAGATTGGAACCAGCGCCACCACCACCCTCGGAACACAAATCGTGTGCCACAATAGGGAGTGATGAATCACAAATCGTGATTGGATTGTCGTCTACCCTTCCTAAACATCTCGACCGAACACAATTTTTGACTGATTGATTGATACCAGCGCCACCACCACCCTCGGAACACAAATCGTGTGCCACAATAGGGAGTGATGAATCACAAATCGTGATTGGATTGTCGTCTACCCTTCCTAAACATCTCGACCAAACACAATTTTTGACTGATTGATTGATACTTGATTCGATCAATCACTCATTTATCATGGAACGAGGTGAATTTTAACCCAAATACGCATGCAAAAGCATGAGGGTGTTCTTTCATCTAAATAAAGCTGCATATGGTAAATACAAACATATTTAAATACTAAGAATTTTCTTGGCAAGTGAACAACCAAATGATTAGTGTTTTTGGTAGGTATGGCTGATTTCTTTTAACTCAAAAACTTGATGAGGATGCAATTGGCTTGGATTCAACCGTGAATGACTTCTTTACAAGTACTTTATTTTTTTTTATAGATTCCACTGTACGAACTCATTCATTCTAAATGGTAGAGCAAAAACCAAAAAGACACTTCAAATGTAAACAAAATATTTCTTAACAATAATCAGTACCGTGATAGATAATCACACATGTTTTTTAGTCATCATGGTTGATCTAATTCCCTTGAAAAACTTAAAAATAGATACAATTTGCTGCGTAAATGGCTCCTATGCAATTTTTATCACCCGCGCAATGCACATGTCTTAGTCTAGTTTCAAATGATTCCTCCTGCACCATACAATCCACAGCCATTTCACTTATTTACTTGGCAGGACCAAAGTAAAAATGTAATAACTTATCTGATCTAACTCATGCTCCTATTTATTCTCCAAAAAAGTAACGAATAAGGCAATTTCGCCATTTCCACAGAACTCATAAGGCAGCACATTAGTAAACCATATGTGTCACATTAGATAATATTCATAGAACAAATTAACAATCTGAGACAATAAAGATGGACTTCAACGCTAGCCACAATGACTTGAAATATGGTCCCCAACTGAAACTAAAAACAGTGCCGTGTATTACTTGTATTAATAAATGCCATGAATATAGATAATAGATACCTTTCATGGAGTACAACAGAGAGGAAGTACACCGTCTATCATCAAGGAATAGCAAAATGGGATACCACGTAACGTGTGGAATTTAGTGGCAACCCATATCATAATTATTGAAAATTTTATCATATGTACAGTAAAAAATTAACAAAAATGGACAATTTCACAAAATAAAAAAGAATGGGAGCGTCTATGTGGAAACAATACAACACTCATCTTGCACATTTTCCCTCCAGCTCTGCAATGAATGACTTTCGTAGGTGGAATTTATATATGTTAAAAAATAACAACTTAATCACCCAAACAAAACTTTTAACTTGCTTCAGGGTCTCTGCTTCCAGCAACAACTTTGCGGTGGCGCTTGGAACCAGATTTTCTATCTCTTCCACGCCTTCCAGGGCCTTTTCTCATGGTTGTGGTTACAACCTTTTCAGGCGGCGTTTCAAGCACAGGCAATGGAGGCGGCGGAGATGAAGGGGGAAGGCGAGCAACGGCCACTGGTGGAGCCAGACGCAGTAACAAATCTCTGTGGTATTTCTGTGAACACCCCACAAAAAAAAAAAAACAAAAGCGAGGTAAATGAAAGTGAGCATGGAATTACATTTGCAATAAAATTGGTTTTTTTGCGTGTGTGAACCAAGAGTGTTCCCTAGCCGATAGAGTTGGTCATATCCTCCCCATGCAATGTGAAAAATTGAATGTCCAATTGCGTAAATAATAAAATAAGAGAATGTTCACATCTAAGTGTGAAAACATCATGAATACAGAAAAAAGCAGGGAAGAGGAAAGGGATTTATCTTTGAAAATATACAAGGATGATCATCAATATGGAAAATATTGACAAACACAGAAACTGTTATGATCTTATCATTATTAAGTTAGTTTAAGCTTTCTAAAGTGGTGTGTGCATGTGCACATCTTGCATTCCAAAACATTTCAGAATCAGCAATTAACTTCTGGAAATCTAAGCTATCAAAAGTGTTATTTTAATCTGATGGACAAACAAGACGAAATAGTTACCTGAACAACAAAATTGCGTCTTTCACAATCCAAGAACATGTTCAAATGAAAATCTACCCTTGACAACATTTTGTCCCTGACAGTTGAGAAACTGATCTGATCTCTTGAAGTGAATCGGTCAACTTCATTAAACCAAAGACAAGTAAAGAGGTTGCTAATAGGAACATGCTCTCTTACTATTACACATCCTTCAGGAACATCTGCAAATCAGCCAAGAAGTTTGAGAGAAAAATAAAATAAAACAGGTGCCTCTCATCCCAGATAGATACAGGGAGTTTCACCTACCACTTATAAGAGGAAGCTTGGCCTCTGTATATGGGGTCAATCCCTCCTTTTTGTAAAACTCAATCTGAGAATCAATAGAGGCATTATCATACTTTCCAGCAGCTTTATTTGCCTCGGCCTCAACAAATACATCAAAGCGTCTATAATGCTTTGATATTGCAAAAGTTGCATTCTTCCTCCACAAAAACCTAAATAAGGGTAAAGATTAGTAGTTTAGGTGCCTAAGCATGCATTATGGCAAGACAAAGCATAATCAAGTTTGTCAAAAGTCAGAAACAGCATAGGTGTGAAGTATGGTCCCAAATGAATTACATTTTGGTACCATCACCAGAACAACATGTATAAAAATCCAGTAAGAACACTCAAGCTTGATTTCCATGGAAAAAATTACAGCTACTACCAGGGTTTTGTTCATGCGGATACAGATTGTAAAACCTAGGATTGCCATCCAAAATGGAAGTAAGACTCAGCATAGAGCAGGAGGAAGAAAAAGATCTAACAAATCAATTGCAAAGCCAGTAATAGTCTAGAGTAAACATCAAAAAAGAAATCAACTAAACTAATTTAAACAGATAACAATTCAATTAAATAGTCTGTATTAGAATTTGGGAGGCCTAACTCTACCCCAAAAGCTAGCTCAAGAGGTGAGGATTGTCTTCCCATATATAAGGGCTATCTTGGCCATATATCTACACCCAGTATTGGTGTTCCAGCCAGTGATCCTGGGCTTCTAGTCACTATATGACCATAGCCCTGTAGCGCAAAATAAAATAATTATAGACTGAGCGGTCATCAATGGTATTTTGGGACCTGCAAGGAGGCATGCCATGCACACTTGATGAGAAGTTTGGGAAGAAGGAAAATGACTCTCACATTTATTTAAGAGCTCTATCTAGCTACTACTCTTTTGGTTTAATTTACTTATTTCTTAGAGGACTTCTTATTCTCCTCTTTGTGTACATTCCATTAAAAGAAAGTGCAGAGATCAGATTAGCGCATCAGGTATGTCTAGGCTCATGCTGCTGAAAATGTATGGTCCTGAATGCAATGAACTATGGCCATGGGGCTAATTTTGCAAGGTTCTTAAAAATTGAAACAAAATTTATGATTCCTCTCCAACTTCAGCATAGTCTTCGGGGTGATCTAGTAGCTCTTGGTTTGTGACGGTACGTAGTTAGGTGATAGATGCTCTAGTTTTCTTTTACCATTGAAGCTGAACCTGCTCGAGAGATGGCTGTCCATATACTGATACGTGATAAGGGATGCACGAACTCTCGAGAAGAGAGGAGCCACAGTGGTCCCCCCAGCTCCACAAGCAAGAAGAAAGTTGGATCTACATTGAGTCTCAAGTGAATTGCCCCATCTATCCTCCTAAGCCGAAGTTTGGTTTCAAACCTCATCAGAAGTGGTAATTTGAAACAAGCAGGATGTCATATCTATCTAAACAGTAGTACATAGAACAGTGAACCACGTGCAAAACTACGTAACAAAGACTAGAAGAACTAGAATGAATTTTTATAACACTTTCGTGTATAAATTTAGAATGAATAGGTATATAGTACTGAAGAGATGTACTGAGATGTACCTTTCAAGAATTTGATATGGATCCACAACAAGCTCAAGCTTTCCATCAAGCCATATAGAATAGCGAGCATTTGGAATCATTCTATGCAACAAAAGTTTTGGAATCTGTGGAAAAAGGTAGTGGAAGTTACAACGTACATAAAAGTACTGCTCTATGAACTAGAAAACACATCCGTGGAAGCAATACTAGGAGAACTACTGATCTAAGTCCCCCCCCCCCTCTTTGTATTGAAGAACAGCTAGTCAGTTAGTATATCAATACTAACTCCTTTGAGATGTAAATGAAACCACAGCTAACAATATCATTTTCCACAGCAATGACAGGATCATAATGAAAAGCATAACTCCTTAAAAGAATCCAGCAAGAAAATTGATTAACAATGACATGCCAATTTTTATTTCACAGACATGATTGTGCTTGTCATATATAATTCTGACCTTCCCACTCCGTCTTGCATCCATGTAAGGAAGATTACGAGCAACAATAATTCTCCACAAGCCAACCTTCTTGTTGATTGCCAGCTTGCGAGAACTCCTCAGATATTTTTCAGTTACTTCATCAACAAACATGAGGAAGCATACGGTCATCCTCGAATGATCACTTACGTTTTTCGGGTCATTTATCTCATCAAAATTTCCTGAACAACAGATTCAATTTATAATCATTTACCAATTAAACAGGTAAAAAATGCAAAAATCACATAATACAGACCAAATATGGCAGATGCAACAACCACTCCATCACACTGCTCCATTTCATGAAGATCAGCTTCATCAATGTCAAATCCTGTGTTGTGGCCAGGTTTTATTCCTCTTATGAATCTAATAAACATGCATCATTGAAGATGGAGAATGGATTCATGTCAGTAAATGGGTACAACAATGCTCAACCACTGGTGCAGACAATTACCACCATAAAGAATTTCCATTGGTGAGTGTATAATTAAGTAAGTGGAACATCCAAAGAAAAGCAAAACGTACCCACAATGCACACTCATTGATTCTCGTATATCAAAAGAATCATTTCTCTGCTTCAAAGTAGGATATCCACCAAAGTCTGAACCACCAAATTCTCCATCTCTACTTAAATTTTCTTCATAGATATATGTTAAATTCTTAAGAACTGGAGAAGGTGAGGGCAGTGCTGGCATCAGAGCAATGGCTTCTTCCACAGGAAGGTAACATACAGGGCATGCTGAAGCAAAACAAGCAAGAATATTAAGGAGAAATACCATATAACTAATTAGTTTACAATTTTCCCAGGTTCTCCATATCAGCGCAAACCACAAAAAATTGAAGAATTCATTGATATATACAGGGACAATAAGAACTATTGCAAGTTATTAAGTGTCAATTAGGCTATAAGATACATTAGGCAGCAAAATAGTAAGCTAAAACTTACGACGTGGCCCAGTACGCTTTTTATCAGCTGGTGGAGGAGGGAGTGTGAAGCTATTACAAGGATGCCCAATAGGAAGATGGTAGCCCAGAAAATAGTCAGGGGGTGGAGGGGATAATGCCAAATTCGTAGTCAAGCCCATTGCCTTTGCTGCAGAGATCTCAGGTGGAGAATTACTCATGGACACACTGTCGTTAACATTAATGCTCTGCACCGTGTTTCCATCCTGAGAATCTTCACCTGAAAGCAATACAAATCACAAGCATCGCGTTATCTTCCAATTCAAGCAAAAAACAAACAAACAAACGCGGATCACAACTCGTCCTCGCAGCATATTCCAGTTAGCCTAGTTGAACCAAAAAGAAGAACTAAATACCAATATCCAATAAGGATAGCTTACTCCAATTTGAATACTACTTACAAAAAAGGAAACAATCCTGAAAACTCAAACTTGTAACATGATAATTGCAATAAAGGAAACATACTACTATATCTATACTACAAAATAGCATTGATCACAGATGAATGAGAAAGTGTGAGAAATGGAGGAACCTTTTCCAACATACAAAACCCAGATGAAAACCGCGGCGGAGATGAGACAGAGGAAGAGCATTCCAACCTTCTTCCGGCCAGCAAATTTGCAGATCCAAAGGAACAACCTCTCCTTCTCCTTCTCCTTAAGCATCTTGGAAGGCTTGCGTCCAGTTCCTGATGGTTGAATAGGCGATGCTCCGTTCTGAAACTGTTTATCCAAAGACCCATAACTCCCAGAACGAATCCCAATACTCAATTGACCTCCACCTCCAGACATTATATCTCAACAAAACCTTCATATGCACCTCTCATTCTTCTTCACCACCCCCTTCAATTCCCCAAATACGCATTTCAACGAAGACCCACTTCACCAATTCGATTGCACTCGCCAATGCCACTCTCACTTCAACTCAACAACACAAAGGGAAGCGAATACAGATGATTCCTCTTTCTGGGTATTCCAAAAATGGTGAAATCAAACCGACATGGAACTTGCGTTTCCTGAGAAATCAAGGCACGGAAATGGAGGAGTTGCGTCCAAATCAACTGAATTTCGGTTATATTACACTGAAACAGAAAGTGGGTCACGAGCAAAATTCTCCCTTTCTTCTTCCAAAATTGGGAGATGATAAATCTAGGGTTTCTGATTGGCCCTGTAGGGTTTTCTGAAATCTGAGAATTGGAAGAAATCTGAGATCAGAAATTTCTATGTATAAATTTTTTGATGATGATGATTTGAGAAGGGAAATAAATTTTCATTGAATATTTATATGAGGAAAAAAATTGCCAAATTAAGAGGGAGGAAAATAAAATTAAAAAATAAAAATCAGAGATATGGAAACTGGAAATTATTTTATTTTATTTTTCTGGTTAATTAATAGAAACATTAATTGAACATTGTGATAGGCTAGTCTGTACTACAATGTTTGCACCTTTCAGACACTGATGGCTACCTCATTATTATGACACAGAAAATGGTGCTGCCCACACAGCTCATTGCTTGACATTTGGGATCTAATCAATGTGATTAATTATTGTCATTAATTATAAAAGAAAATTTGATTAACTTAAACAAAAAGCATTGCATTAATTAATGGCGTTAATTGAATGATTAATTAATTGTTTTTTAATTTATTTGTTGGTTTCTTTGTGGCGGCAATGGTTCGGCGCCCCCAAACCAAATGTCGTTGGTTGATGATGGCTGATGATGTTGAGGATTTAACAATTTATTTTTTTATCTTTTGAAACCTTTTTTTGTCTTTTAATTAACAGGAGTATCATTAGGTGATTGATATATTGGATTGTTGGTTATGAACCACTTAGAATGAAGAACATGTATCATGTTAAAGTTAGTGTGTTAAGTTAAATTTTTCTAATCTCTATTGGTATTTTGGAGATACGTAAATTATGTTTGTATTAACTTTTACGCCAAAATAAACATATAGATAGCGTTTTACAACGAAACAGAACAGGACGGAACAGAATAGAACATGACGGAACAGGACAAGTGTGTTTTGTGCATTGTGTTTGGTAAACATACACTTTGGCATTTTATTTTTCAAAACTCTTCGGTTGAAATCATGTGAGTCATACTATTTTTTTTTTTTTGAACCAATACTAAATTGAAAATTAAGCTCATATTTCTAGTGGATCCTACATGAATTTATAAATAAATGACGGTTGAAAAGTGGGTGTTAAAGTGAATATTACTAGCATTTTTTAATATTAAGTTTAACTTAGTTAGAATTTTATATCATCAATTCAATTAAGATTAGGGTTTAGATACATGTTGAGTGTAATAAAGTGGGTTGTTATAGTTAGTTGTTTAGCACTTTGTTTATTATTTAAATGGTTGATGACTGATTTTCTACTTTTGTGATAGACAAAATTCTTTGCACGGTGCTCTAATGTTTAGTGGGGCAAATAATTAATCTCACAACGATCGGTTATGAAGATACATTAATTAAGATGAAAAAAAGTTAGATATTGAATATAATATGACCTAATGTGTTTGGAAACCATTTAAATGGAACACTTTCATCCAAACAGAACTGCAACCTCCATTTGAATTTTTCTATTAAAATACTTTTACTTTTGATTTTGATTTTTTTTTTGTTAAAGAAATAATTTTCTTATGATTAAATAGGTTTCCAAACATATTTTTACATCTATTCACTTTTATATTGAAGTAATGTTAATCAAACCGGCAAGTGGTTCAATTTTCAGTCCGACCACTGATTATGAGAACCATCAACCATGTTAGAGAGTATCACACGACATTAGTGGGCTGTGGCACTAGAGGATTGTGGTCACTTTGAGAGAATGTGGAAGATAAATTGCTTGTGAGTTTTAATTTATAAAAACTTTTTAAATTAGTAAAAAAAAAAAAGTGGACTAAAAGGTAGTTTGATTTTAAAAAACTTCTAACTAATGGTGACGGTGGGTCCAATTTAAGTGCATCAACTTTTTTGGTTTTGTACATCATATTTAATTTTTGGAACCTAGAGCATCGAAGTCTTTTCAATTTGGTGAAGTTAGTAGTCAATATTATTGCTTCCTTTAGCAGATATCCTTTCGGTTTCTTTCCTTTTTCTTTAAAACATCACAAATTTTTTAAATAAAGAGCCTCAACGCAATGGACAAAAATCTGAATCAAATGAACCCTCAATTCTTCTACTAATTTTCTATGAAAAGTGTTGACATTTTGCAGTTGCAGATCAAATTACCCCCTTGTATATACGAATTGAAAAATTTAGGCTTATAAAATTTCAAAAACGCTTCTTTGACATATAGAACAAACTATGATTTCACATGAGGGACAGGTTAGATTCAGGATATAGATTGTAAAAAGTTGTTATGCTCGGGCCGACTAGCTACAATCCAATTAATTCAATTAAGTGAATACTAAATTGACCAAATTAAAACAACCTGCAAAGTGAGGTTCATTTCATTCAATAGTTAGTAAAGAGACATAAAGCTAACTTATTTATGAAACAATTGCAAGACACAGGCAAGTTGGATGACTCATTGTTAGAAAAATAATATAAAATTATGAATTTAATTGATATGCACTGTCTGACATCCAATTGAATTCCGTCAAATAAACAAATATGTTTTTATTTTAATTAAAATAAAAAATGAATCTAATTATCTTTCCTACGTGACAAACATTGATCGGATGTCAGTGCATATCCATTAAACTCTAAAGTTATTCATGTAGTTCTTATTTAACAACTCAAGCTTTTGGAATAATTTGTTGTTTGACATGGTATCAAAGCCCATATGACTAAGCGATGCAGAGTTTGATCATTGACAGCCTAATTCTTTTAATAAAAAAAATTTAAATTTAAGCCCATAATAGGTGAGTGTGTGTATTTATCCACACTTCAACTCCAAATGGCTCTTGCGTGAGAGGCGTATTAGAGGTTTTTTTTTTAAGTTAAAAGAGTAATATATAAGGATGTCATTTTTTATCATTTTACAAAAATCATGCTTCTTCAATATTTAGTTCTACCAAATATTTTACTTTTGTATTCATTTAGTTTTCAATTTTCAACTATCAACTAATTTTTTGACTTTCAACTAACTTATCCGCAAGACACTGCAAAATAACCTTAATTGTTTAATCCATGGTGCTAAAAGAGGCATACAGGCCAATCATGTTAAAAGTGTCAACCTTTGGTCTTTTTTTGGGTCAAAATCAATACCTTTGGTCCATGATGTTCAAAGACACAACGAAGGCCCATCAGAGGCTCAATCATGTTCTTAGTGTCAATCTTTAGTCCATGAGGCCCAAATACACATTGACGACCCATTAGTGGTGTATAGCCTTTGACAAAAAAAAAAGGTGTATAGCCTAAGATAGCTCAACAAGCACATCAAAGCTACTTCGACATGACGTGGAGTGTACCCACAGAAGATTATGCTGTCATTACCCATGGAAAATCAGGGGAATGATAGCTCACTTGAACTAAGAAAAATAAAAGGATTATAGGGTGAGCTAGAGTTCAAACCCTAACAAATTAATTAATTTACTAACAATTAACAACTAACAATTACTTATTAAAAAAATACTCGTGAGAAATCATATTCCCGTTTTGTGTCATCATCCCTTCCCGTGCCACCAATCACATTATCCATATATTGTTGTAAAATATACATGATATGACTGTAGTAACCAAATATCGTTAAATCTTAAATGATGTGTCACAAACTCATAATGTGATTGTAGAATAGAAGATAACATGGATAGAAAATTCAGTCTTCATTTTCTACATATTTCTCTTCTTTTTCTATTACATTATTTATCATATATTTTTTCATATGTGGTAGACCGGTAGCCATCTTTATTCATTTCTTATATCCTGCCATCTACTCCATCACGTACCCACCCCCAAATGGCCAAGTGAACAGAATTAACCTCTTATTTAATTAACAGTAAGATTAAAAACTGATTTTGACAACCATCTCTAATTATATTAATCCTCTTGGATCAGGAGGAAATCAGACATGCCAAAAACATTGCTGTAGAAGATGATAGTAACCTCCGATGCATGTCGTTTTCACCAAAGACGCGGCGAAGCATAGTCAAAATTGGCACGCTAATCCAATTATTGCATGTTCCGTGAATTACAAAGACGCCTGGCCACTTTGCCTTAAGATAATATTGAAAAGAAAAAAAATACTAAACCTTAAACCACAAAATGCACTTGACTATCTATGTCTTGGAAGAACACTAAATTTTACAAATTTCATGTGCTTAATTTACTCTTAATATAATAAGTTATCACGATTACGCAGGTTGGAGTGCTTACTTCATCATTCCAATCTCTACGATGATAAAATTTTATTCTCACTAACCAATAAATAACTATTTATCACTATAATTTACTTACAAAAAACTATCTAGATCACTATAATTTATTTTGATTTTGATTTTCAATAAAAAATGATTTGCTATTTTTTTGACCTATCTTATTGTAATCTAAATGCAAATACGTAACCATCCACGTTTGTTTGATAAGACTTTTCAACTAGTTTAAACTTGATTTAAATAGTTTAAAACTTAATTAGACTATGTTTGGCAAGACATTTAATTAATTTAAAGCTTATTTGACTAATTTAAATTTTATTTAACTAGCTTAAAAGTTATTTCAAGGTGCATGTTAGCTAGATAAATGAGCTTATTGTAATAGTTTATCATGTTTTAATAAGCTACTTGATGTAACTTATAGCTAGTTTAAACTTTATTAAATTGATGCTCATATTTGTTCTTATTTTTTAATAATATTTCGTGATTTCCCTTTATATTTTAAAAAACACTAAGCCAAAGCCCTGATTATGGTAGCTTCATATCAAGCTTGTCCACTCTACAAGTATAATCTATTTAAAAGTTTGTTTTATAATAAAACATTCGAGTAGATTAAAAAATATATTTATTAACATGTCAACAAACTTATAGGATTATTAACGAGCTAAACATATTAAAATCATGATTTCGTATAAGTTAAAGTAAATAAGTCACTAATTCATTTTTAAGAAGATTTATATCATTATAGTCTAACATCTCAAACATATAAATAAATCAATGAATAATTTTATTTCTTTTATTAGCACATGTTAATAGATTATTAACTTTTTCAAAATTTGACATTAGAAGAAAAAAAAACATTTTCAAAATTTATTCCTTTTATTATTTCTTTTTATAAGCTTATCGCTCACGTAAATGACGGCATTTATGTTTCTTAATCAAATATTTTTTTTATCATAAATAATAAAGTAAAATAAAGTATGATTTATTTTGGCAATATATAAAGTGTATAATTACTTTCAAAAAAATATATAATGTATAATTAATTACCAGAGTTTTATTCATTTAGACATTCAGCTTCGCTAGTAAGGAATAATCCCAATTTAAAAGAAAAAGAATAATCCCGAACTATCATGATTAAGAAATGAAATTCTAGTACCATACGAAAACCAAATTTGTTGCTGCTGATTTGAATGCTGGTAAGTTCTTCCTGAATCTTTTTTTTGGTTACAAGTTCTTCCTGAATCTAGAAAATGCCCCTCATGGTCTGTGATGGTGAAAAATACCAGTCAAATTATGTTAGTTAGTCCCTACAAATACAATTAAATAAATTAAAATGTCAATCAAGTTAATTCTTCACTGAATTTTTACATGATCAAAGACTACAAGATTATGTGCTTATCTTAGCTATAGGAACAAACTTGTAAGCGTCTGATATTTTGAGATATCAATTTGATAATTCAATCAATTTATTTGTTTTATTCAGGTAGAAAATAAAGTGGATTAGACAAGCATGTCCCACCACTAGCCCAAGAGATAAACATAAGGCTAAAGAATGATCTTGTTGCAACGTTGCTTCGCTGCATCACACACTCGATGATTCATTCCAATATACATCGCTGTATGTATGTTCACAAATCATACTGGATTAGGATGGTTTGGTTTGGCCATTGGTTTGGTTTGGATGAAATAAAATGATTGCTACCAAACTGACGTGGATCCATGCTGTACATGTCCCAATTATAGAACCACATCACCGCTCTCATCTCAATCAAAACCCAATTATGAGGATTTAGGACCCACCTACCCACACACACATGCATTGCGCGCGGCGATTAGAGAGAGATAGATAACACTAGAGATTGTCCTATTGTCCTATATATATAAGACAGTTCATTCCACACCATACACACCACTAGTCAAATAACAACACACAACGTTGTTGGTCTTCTTGATCTTGTTCTTGACCATTATCATCATCATGGGTGCAACTAGATACCTGCCTGCAGGTTTCAATAGGGAAGAATCGAGGAGCCATGAGAGGTTCAATTATGGATTATATGCTGATGAGCAGAACACGAGTTTTGTTGATGTGGAGTTTGAGTTTCTAGATGATATTGGTGAGATTTCATTAGGAAAAAGGGCAAGCAGCGATGAGTTTGGTCCAATTGAAATGGACTTGGATGAAGATCATGAGAGGGTCGATGATGGTAGAACAGAGGAGAATACAAGTTTTTGGGACAACCAATTCCAGCTATTGCAGGTGATTCTTGGTCTTTGATTATTTCTTAATTAATTTGCTTTACTCATTAGAATCTTATTACCATGGAAGTAATTAAGTTGCATGATTGCTTCTTCTTCATTCTCATCTCATATATATGTCTCAATTAAACTTGAGATCTGGAAAATTAAAATACTGAACAGCATATAAAAAGTATGGTCACGGGAACCTTGAATATTACTTGAATATCTTATTCAAGTTTAAACAATGGTTTTAATTTGGAAAGTTTTGTGACTGCAATTGAATTTGTACCAATAGCATTTGTTTGTACACAAAGGTAGATATATAGTTAGACTCTTTAAGCGTGTAGTTCATGATTCGATTCTTAAATAATGTTATGAAAAATTATTTGTCAAGATAAATCTAACAACTTAACATGTTTTCAGATCGAGATTCGGGATTAATCTCTGGGATGATATCATATAAAAAAAATTAGCATTTTTTCCTAACTTTCTATAATATCAAGAATCACAATAGGTGGAAAATAAAAACTGCACAAGTGGGTTAGCTTCAAAGATGCTATATTTGTGCCTGTGTTTTAGTACTCCATGATTTGTTTTCCATTAATTTCTATTTTTGTCCCAAAAGCTTAGCTGGCTTTTTGTTCTATTTAGAAGTGTTTGTTGTGGTAACCAAATTGGTTTTGATTTGGTGCAGACCAACCTATGCAGAACAAGTTCGGTGGAGTCAAGGATAAGAAATGCGACTAAAGAAGTGGTTCATGACATATACAGCTCAGGAATAGAGTGCGGTTGCAGCAGAGAGTTGGCAGCCAGCTACTGTAGAAACTGTTTGATGAGAGAAGTCTCCAGAAGGCTTCAGAAGGCAGGTTTTAACAGTGCCATTTGCCAAACCAAATGGAGAAACTCTAGTGTTCCATCTGGTAAATACAACAAATGCACCTTTTTCCTTATTTAACATTTAATCTGTGACACTTTTCCTATTCATTTTCTAATAAAAAATTGAAAAGAGACCTTTCTAGTATGGGTGTGGGGATAAAGAGAGAATATATTGGTAACAACATTTGTAAATGATGACGTTCATTAGCTTTATAAATTATAATTTATTAGGTGTTAGGTGTATACGATCAAGAGCAACTTGATCTCTAATTGAAAGTTCAAAGTAATCGGTACAAAGTAGGAACAAGTTTTAAATCAAATTCATGCACAAGCACAAGCACAAGCACAACCAGCCAACAAAGTGTTGGTGGGACTTGGATGTATAAAGTATGGGTTAATTTTTTTACTTCAAAACAATAATTGGTATATCTTATCATAATTTCCAATGCTTGCACTCAACGAATTGTACTTGTTGGATTAGGCGAGTCACATATTCACCCAACACAAATTTATATAGAGCCTTATGTGGTCCTCAGTTTAATCTTTGATTTATATGTATCAAAAAATATATTGTTGGGAGGGGTTTTCATATTTAGTGTCAATGTCTCATAGTAATTTAAAAGATTAATTCTCACTTAGGGAATGAGTGGATAATCTCAGAAAAGTAAAATAAAATCAAAAGCTAATAACTATTTGACCATAACTGTGCAGGGGAGCATACTTTTCTGGATGTGATCGAAAGTAGCAAAGGGAAAGGAGATGTTAGGGTGATCATAGAGCTAAATTTCCGAGCAGAGTTCGAGTTAGCGAGGGCAAGCGAGGGCTACAACCGCCTTGTGCGGCGGCTCCCGGAGGTGTATGTGGGGAAAGTAGAGAGATTAAGCAACGTGATCAAGATCTTGTGCATGGCAGCCAAAAGGTGCACCAAAGAAAACAAAATGCACATGGGACCTTGGAGGAAGCTGAGGTACATGGAAGCCAAGTGGTTGGGTCCATGTAAAAGGAACATTTCAACCACTTCCCTTTCAATGGGATATTCTGATCAGGGGATGCCAAAACAGAAGCCAAAGGCATCACTCTTAACAGTGGATCTGCTTGAGAAGCTTCCCAATATGCACTGTACGGCTGTGGAAGTTGTGTGATTAATTAGTTTTTACTTTTTTATCAAGATATAGTTTTTGCTTTATTTCTATATAGGGAAAAGAAGAGTCAGGCCAACATATTCTTAAGTACGTAAAAATATAGCTTTTTTGTCCTATGCAAAAATAGTTTTTAGCAATTCCAAGGAACTTCAAAGGTTAATTAAGATTCTATTTTTGTTGATAGTATTATATGTATATGTAGATAAAATGAAGCATTCTTGAGTTATATCTTTTATACTGAAATTTATGATAATTTTTTTTCAAACACTTTTTTAAAAGGAAATTCATTAATCAAGAAGAAACAGAAACAAAGTCGTTACATCACGATTAATACAATAAATAAGCCTTAGAGATACATCTCTACCCATACGGAATTAGGTGTGGAGAGTGCTTCCTTAGCCGCGAAATTTGCGACACAACTGACATTATGACTAACAAAAAACAACTTAACAAAATCAAAATGAAGAGCAAGGTCATGGCAATCCCTAACAATAAAATCAAGATAAGAACTTTCCGCATAGACCATCTTTCATGCCTTAAAAAGTTGTAAACAATCGACTTCAACAATGCGATTTGTGGATAAAAATCGACGCAACTAGTCCGCCAAACCCTAGTCGTACAACAACCGCATCTCCCCATAGCAAGTCGTCGATTTGGCAAGCGCAACCCAACGAATCCTTCTTGGCCTCCCCAAAAAAAGTGTGCACATGAACAATGCTCCAAAGTTGAGTAAAAAACTGAGAAATAAGGGTTTGATGATTATCTAGTTAAAATAATTGACCAATGATAAAACTTTTGTAATTTAAAAATAGACTAATTTGTAAAACATAAGTAATAATTTAAATAATATTTTAGATTAAGTTAAATTATATTATTTATCACTTATTATTGCTCAATTAAATTAATATTTTACTTTATAATTCTAATTTAAAAGACTACTATATGAAAAAGGAAATATAAAGAAACCCCCCACACCCACACCATATCACACCACACCCTTGTCCTTTCCTCTTTTTTCTACTTGTGCTCTCGCCGCCATAACTGTCCTATTTCTCAACACTTTTTCTATGCGGTTTCAATCGCTCTAATCATCTCTTAAATTATCAATAACATATAACAACTTTTCTTTACCATTCTCCAATCTTCGCAACCACAGCTACGAGAAGGAGGAAGAGATGCTAACAATTCTCCGTTGAAGAAGAAGCCATCTTTGCAAATCAGAGAGGTTCGCTATTGATTCGAACGCCCAACCACCTTCTTAATCTTCAAATCAGGTTTGTGTCTCGAAGGAACAAACCCTAATGTTCCCGCATCGATTTGATTCCATCGCTCATGGCCTCTCACGATTTCTGATTTGAGAGGGCTTTACTTCACTAGACTTGGATGTCTGATTCTCAGCACCAATCGTTACAATGAGGACCCACTAGATCCCACAATGTGATTAAATTTGTTTGGAATTATTGTAATTTTTGAAATTAATTCATTTACAAAAAATCATTTTTAAAAAAATAATAATTTCAGTTGTTTAGTTTTTACAGTTATATATATTTTTAGGCTTAAATATGTTGGAAGTCCCTCTAAAATAGGGGTGCTTTGGTTAAGGCCCCTACAAATTTTTTTGGGTGGAATAAGCCCCTAATGTGAAAATAATATATGGTGATAAGCCCCTACCGTGAGGTTCCGTTTAATTTATGATGATTCTGTAAACGGCGTTGGCGTGTATTATATTTTGTGAAAATTATTCAATTAAAGAGGGTGCCACGTAAGTAAATGAGGGATCAAAAAATAAAAATAAAATGAAAATCCAAAGTAAAAAACACAAGTACGTTTGGGGATTTTACTTGAGTTTTTTACTTGGGTTTTTATTTTTTCAACCCTAATTTACTTACGTGGCACCCTCTTTAATTGAATAATTTTCACAAAATATAATTTACGTCAGCGTCGTTTGCAGAATCATGAGAAATTAAACGGAACCTCACGGCAGGGGTTTATCACTATATATTATTTTCACATTAGGGGCTTATTCCACCCAAAAAAAATTGTAGGGGCCTTAACCAAAAGATCCCTATTTTAGAGGGACCTCCAACATATTTAAGCCATATTTTTATTCTAAATAGAAAACACTTTTTACTCTTTGATCCTTTGCGAGCTCTGTTTCTGCGATGAAGATGAAGACTCTGGTGTTTGGTCGCTCTTGAAGAAGTGATTCATCGTCGTGCGTGGTGGTTCGATTTCTCCGATCTCATACTTTCTTGCTTAATTTTCTATAACATTTCATTATTCAACAACAATTTTTCTTTATGGGGTTGAATTGAATCATCAGGCTAGTCTTGATGATTCAATTCTGGGTTTGTAATCTAGTTTCATGAGTAATCAGAGAAGAAATTGAGTTGAAAATGCACACATGGGTGTGTCAATGTACTAAAGATAATAATCAAAATCTACATTAGCCAAGTGTTTTGGGGATTTAGGGTTTTTACCTGATTGCCAAGCTGTACTATGTTATAAAGTTTCAAACTTGATTGCTCATTCCACTTGGGTAGTTTAATCTGTCAAAATGGCAATAGCTGAAAAATGATGTATGAAGATTTCACCTTTTGAACTGATTGGGAAACAAGAATGCCTCTTTTGTTTCATTTGATTTGCTTATAGGATGGATGAGTTCATAGCCAAAAGATTAAGAGAAACAAAAAAACTGTTAGTTTGATTCATACAATGTTGTTAATCGCGGATTGCGGAAAATAGCGGAAAGCCAAAAATCCTCTATGTCAAGCCCTCAAAGTGGCAAATAGCAGAAAATAGCGGAAATAGAGGATAGCGGTGATCCCTCAAAGCGCTACGCTATAGCGCCGCGATATCCACTATTTGACAACACTGGTTTAATATGGAAATGGAAGCTAATATGTACTTTGTAACTTTGACCTCCATTTGGTGCTACATCCTGAATTTGGCAATTCATTGCTCAGAATTTTGTTAAAAGAAGATATAATGACTAGCCTTGGGATCAAACCTGCCTACTTCACATTTATAAGTTAAAAGATAAGATAAATTCCCTGTTAGTAATATTCATTTATTGGGTGATTAGTTGAATCCTTGTATCCATTGTAACGTTCAAACAAAAAAAAATTATTACATAGTGGAATTGATTGTTGGTGTTTTGTTTCTAGATAAAACATATATCTCTGGGAACTTCAAGGAATCCCTGTCTATTGGCTATGGCTGCACCATTCTTCTCAACGCCTTTTCAGCCTTATGTTTATCAGGTACTTGCATCAATTATTTTCGTTCATGATAGCGAAAATATTTTTGAAGTTTTTATTGGGTTCAATCATTTGCTTTCTGTTAAACTAGATTCTGGAACTGCTTAGGTGAGTTTGAATACTATATTAATATCTTGGGCTCATTGATGACTTATCATCTAGGTACTATTTTGTGAAATTGGAGTCTCCCAGAAGATTATTTATGTTTCTTCTATTTGTTACTTAGCTTTTGCAATTGATATTAGTGTTTAGTTAGTATGATGAGGTAGCTTACTAGCTTCACTGTATAGTCAACAACATTTGGTTCGAGGTCAGGATCATGATGATTTACTCCTTTGTCCATGGAATGTAAATATTTCTTGTGGACTATTCCAAATGAATTGTCTAAAACAGACTCTTTGATGTTTGGTGTATCTTAAGCAATATTTAAATTGATAAATGGTTCTGTTTTATTTGCATGCATACCGTTCTAAGTGAGAGAGCTTCCCTTCTTAGGGTGAGGAGTATAAGATGGTAAGGAGAAGTTAACCTCTCAAATAACCACCAAAATAGATGCATGACAATGGGTAATCCTGACTAGTAGTCGTACACACCAATTTACGAAAAAGGAGAGTTTTTCATGTTACTTTTATTCATATGTTGACTGTGATACTGTTTTTCTACTGTAAAAGTTATCCTTTATCTTCTTTTTTCTACCGTTCCGCTGTTGGGATTTTTCTGATCCTGACAGATACACTAATTGTTATCAGTTTCTGAGCATTGTTTGTTAAGTGTCTTTGTGCCCCTCAACTATTTATGGGATCATATTCTATCTTAAAAAGATAACATAACAAAAACAAAATACCTGATATTTTACATTGTTCTCAAATATCCTTCATAATCTTATGATGATTTAATGCTGTTTTAGAGCCCACAAGATGAAATCATACCTTTTCAGATTTTAGGTGGTGAATCTCAGGTCGTTCAGGTATATTTGACGATCCTAAATTTAAATTGTCAACTATTTTTTTGCCTTTCTTTTTATATTATGATTATTATCTACAATTGTGTAACATCATACTTCATTTGGTTCTTGCAACACAGATTATGTTGAAGCCACAAGAAAAAATCATTGCAAAGCCTGGTAAGTTGTTGCCTGTTGGGCACTTTAATTCACGGGTCATTAGATTTCACTGATGATATTTCTAGTTGGAATTCAGATGAAGTAAATACAGAACATATTTTTAAATATGGTCTTGATGTAAACATGATTTATATTGGTCATGGTTATTTGGTAATGAGGGCTTTGGTCAATCATGTTTCCTAATGTTTCTGTTTTACATGGCCAATACTAGTCAATGGTCATGACAATTGAGCATCAATTGTTTGCTATACATGTATTTAAGGACTAAATGTCTATGCACTGCTAGTGTAACATCCAATTGAATTCCTTCAAATTAGAAAATATACTTCTGTCTTGATTAAAATTTAAAACGAATGTAACTGTTCCTCCTACATGACATACTATGATTGGTTGTCTGTGTAAACCTGTTTTACACTGGCCGTGCATCACAATGAAACTCTATTTGATTATTTTTTTTGGTCCAAATAAATTGTTCTAATTTGCTTAACATTTTCCATTTAAATGATTTATTTGACAGACAATAATCACTAATAAATTCCTAGTTCTTAAATTCCTTTTGTGACTTGCTGGTTCACAAGCTCGCCAGTGAGCACGTTTGTGATTCTTTCAATTCCTTCCTCATTCTTCAATGGGAAGTGTCATCAAGTATGACTTAACCAGAATCTGAAATAACTATTAGGCATGTGGATATTTTCATATAATTTCTTTTGGTTTTTTACTAATTATAGCCCTAGTTGTGATGTGTATATACTATGTATGTATGTATCCATGCATATAGAGACATCCACATAACATATACTATACATTTGTATCTCCATGCGTACATAACTTGAAGTTGGAATTTGCGGTTTACACCTATTAATATTTCAATTGAATATCTATGCTATTGCAGGTTCCATGTGCTTTATGTCTGGATCCATTGAAATGGAAAATGCCTACCTTCCAGAGAATGAAGTAGGCTTTAGGCAGTGGTTATTTGGAAAAACTATAACTAGCATTGTTCTATGCAATTCTGGACCCAGTGATGGATTTGTTGGAATTGCTGCACCTTATTTTGCACGAATCCTCCCGGTTTGTACTTCTGTCCAAATCATTTAAATGATGGGCTGTTACTTATCTTGTTTTAAATCTTGAAATTCATTATCTGAAATGCATAGTTGTGTCTATGTAATTGGATTTCTCTTTATATGTAACTATGTTTTGATCAAACACAGATTGATTTAGCAATGTTCAATGGAGGGATTTTGTGCCAGGTATAATTAATTTGGTTGCAACTGTTGTTTGGTTTGATTTTAGATACTAAATTTGATTTCTGTGGGCTTACTGTTTGGTGGTTTACTTTTCTAATCCGAGGACCAGAATACAAACTTAACTTCATTTTGTATTTTCTGTAGCCAGATGCATTTCTTTGCTCAGTCAATGATGTGAAAGTCAGCAACACATTTGATCAGAGGGGACAAAATGTTGTTGCTGGTGCTGAGGTGAGATATTTCAGATACTTGGGATGTTTCCCTATTTTCTTGGTTTTCAACTTGGTACTACTTGCCTGGTTAGAAAACTCAATTTTCTTTTGATAAATTACATGAAATGGACAACGTTCTTAACTCCTAGATGTTTCAATCTGCATAGGCTTCGACGGATATTCTGATTGTTGTTTACCAAAAGGCATTGTGGACAAAAAATATTTTTTCTTAGGATACATTACTTGTCCATGTTTAGTGACCCATAGACAATTGCATGTTCATATATCACATACACTTTGTTTAACTGTTTGCATTATTTATTGTGTGGTTTGATTATGTAATCGACCACCACATATAGCAAATGATTTCTGTTTTAGTTATTTTTAACACAATGAAACTGTAAATTTTGTTGAATAGGTTGAATTTTCTTTGTCATGCATATCTCCATATCATTTATCTAAGACCATGAATGTATTATAGAGATTCTTGCGGCAGAAGCTATCTGGTCAAGGGGTTGCATTCATACTAGCGGGTGGATCTGGTATACTTTATTTGATATATATACTTCAGTATTGCTTTGTGTTCTTTTAGGGTTCCCATTTAGATCTTTTGTCCATTTCATTTCATCTTTCAGCTTTTGAATACCATTCTGATTAAGGTCTATCTTTGGACTCCTCTATTATTTCTCATTGTAGTGCTCTATTGGATTCTGTTTATTGTTAGTTGTACAGAAAAATCTTGAGATTGGTGAAGTTCTAGCTGTTGATGTTTCTTGCATCGTTGCTGTTACGAGTACAGTCAATGTCCAAATAAAAAATAATGGCCCTGCAAGAAGGACTATGTTTGGAGTAAGTAGCTTCCAAATCTGAAACCCTCTTTAAGTTCCCTGGTAAATACTGTTATCATGAAGTACTTTTTTTTATGTAAGCTCAAGAATGGTGCATGTTTAGCATAGTAGAAAGCAGAAATTATTAGGTTAATGATAGAAATTTATATTTTAAATTTTTGTTGTCATTGTTGCTTGTGACCAAAGATGTTTGTGCTTTATAAATTGTGTGGGTTAGTCAAAAGGGAGGTAAATCTCTCCCTTCCTTATTATAAATGTTAGGATTCAATTGCAAGTCATTGCTAAAGAATTTACACGCTGATAACTTCTTTTGTCACCTTGATTATTACTATTTGAGCAGATATGTTGTGGGATTTTACATTACTAAACCAACCAGGGTTTGGATTTTTTTTGAAGTATCGATACGTAGTTTATGATGATTTTGCTGGAGTTTCTCTGCCTTTTTAAAGCAGCTTGTTAGTTTTGTTTTCTTTTGGGATCTTGACCCTCTTGTCAACTAGAAAATGTGCAAGTGGTAACCTTGATGAAAAAAATAAAAGAAGAACCAAAAAAAAAATGTTTAAGGTCTTATCTTAGGTTATCAGGCCTGTATGGATAAGACTTGTAGAAGCTCCAATAATGAGGGTGAATTATGTGAAAGATAGTACAATAGTTGAAGACATTGGAAAAGACAAAGGAAAACTGTGAATCAAAGTATTAAGAATAATTTAGATTTAAGCAGTCTTACATTAAAAATGATTTATGATAAAACATTACGTCATCATTTGATCCGTGTAGCCAACAACACCTAGTGAGAAAACACTTTAGTTGTTGTTGGAGTGTTTTCATCACCTATTATTGGTTCTGCACTTTATTCGATATGCGACCACCATGCCATGCCACCCCTCAATCTTCATGCCATATCTTTAAAACGTGTCTTAATGTGGTGCATATGATTGTGATCTTGAAATTGCAGGGTGACCATGTGGTGACAGCTCTTCTAACTGGACCAGGCATCGTGTTCATACAAAGCTTACCTTTTCATCGACTCTCTCAGCGAATTGCTAGGTAACGCTGTCTTGCACAATGAAAATTCATCAGTTAGTTAGTTAGTTAGTTAGTTACTGTCTGTAACTGTTAAGTAGTTCTAGATTCAGTTCTTCAGTTAGCTTTGAATTTGTTAATTGGTTAGTAAATTTTCATGATTTATAATTTTGTTTATAAATATATACCTGGTCAATGAAATAGCTAGCTTTCCATTCATTATCCAGTAACAAAGTGAAATCACAATATTAGTTGAATAACTGATATGCACTCTCATCATGCATTCATGCTACATCTTCTGCTTGCATGTTCATTTTTCTTTCCCCCTCCCTATGGATTTTTAGTGGTTTTTATAATATAATATTTAATTTCCTGCTTTTCAGGGCGGTGACATCGCCAAACATGAGGGAAAATCCTAAGTTTTATATACAGATTGCCGTTTTCTTTTTAATGGCGTATGTTGTCATTCTATCTTCATTGTTATTGACAGATGTATGAAATTTACTCTTTTTGGTTTACTTTGTAATTTTTACTTTAATCCTGATGTGGGAAAAAATTTAAAGCCTTGGATTCTCTGCCAATTAAAAGAAAAAGAGTATAGATCTGATTTTGTTACAAGACTAGTCGATTTTAACGACTTTGCGGATCTTGTGATGAACCGTGGATTATTATTTTGGTTAGTAATTGCTAGGAATAAGGGGTGATTAAGAAATAAGATCCCATTCAAGTCATGTTATATGTTGGGTAAATAGGAGTTTTAAAATTAGGGATGATCAAGAAATAAGATCCACACAAAATTGTTCTGTTTTAAAATACATTTGAGTGTGGGAAGCTTTTCTCGTTAGTCGTTAGTGATCGATCGAACCTGACTGAATTCACAAATAATATAGATTTCGAAACTCAAACAAACGATAAAATCATAGCAGAGCTTCTTCAACCTAAGTGCCACACAACCTCCCTCCCAGGGTTTCTTCCTGTAGGAGGTTTTCTATTTTTTTTAGAGGTTTCTCTTTCTATGTGAGTTTTCTATCTTCTTACTATGATGTTTTTTCTTGTTTTTTTTTTCTTCATTTCTAACACTGTCTCACTCGCTTATTTATTATGTTTTCTTCATTGCCTGTCTTTTTGTATAACTAGCCACCTTGCTTCACTTGACTCTACCGTAGTTATTACCTCTACTACAAAGTGGTTGATTTGACATTTTCTTGCTAATTCCCTTACGTTTAATGGGTTGGACATCAACCTGCACAACGAATTGTAGAGAAAAGAAAACTAAGCAAAAAGTTTTAGATGTAGTATACTATCTCAAAAATGCCACTTACCAAATTCTGCATAGGTGTTGCTCAAAAGTGAGTCTGCCTAAATTCTTTTATTTCACCTTGTTTTTCAGTTTCGGTTTGACTTATCTGGAGTGTATTATGTAGGTGATATCTTCTTGCTTTATACTAATATTGTATGCTTACATAATTTTTGGTTTTTGGCTTAGTATGTTATTGTGCTACATGCTCTTTATACCAATAAAAGAAATGACTCTTGAACACGGATAGTTTGATAAGTACCTCAAGGTGCAAGTGAAATTAACTTGATGTTCGGGAAAAATCACAGTAAGCCTACATAGTAGTGAAACAACTGATTAACCTATTGCTTTTTTACTATCATTTGTTCTAAATTCTAATTATAGTACAAAATGAAAGTAAATCAAAACCAATATAGGTAAGTTTTGTAAATGTTGTTGATCACAATGTATGTTTATGCTTTTATACATTCTAAAGCAGAGTAGAAGATTCAGTTAAAGTTTCTGACTGTGAAAAGAGCTGTAGGAACTTAGATGCCAGGTGGTCTAACAACAATATTTTAGTTAAACAATCGATTCATAAAATTCACATTTTTTATATATATTCAGTTGTCTCAAAATTCTCTCAAAGCAGGACAGAAAATAGAAAGATTTGGAAAAATTTATAAATCTTTGTAATGATTGAAGAGTATATCCATCTTGTCAATTATAATAGCATGATCATATTTATATCTGTTCAGAGCATTCCTCCCACCCTCAAAATGAATTATGCGATGTACAAGCACAATTTTTATCTCCAATGTTGTTCGCAATGCAGGGAGACTTTCTCAGTCCATCTTGAAACCAAACAGACCGTTTGTTAACTAGTTCACTAACAAATGAGTCTAGCATTTCAGTAGTGACATGTTGCATCACAACCACATGTGCAACATTTCCTTCACAAGACAAATTCCACTTTCGCACAAAGTCATCATCTTGAGGCCTTTCAAATACAACGGTATTGCTAAACTCATTTCGCATTGCACCAATACTATTACCATGAAGTTTATCCAGCAAATAGCGTGCATTTGTGATGCACATTTGCGCTTCTCTCTTAAGTCCTATTAAACCTCTTTCTTGGAGAGCATACCAAAGGAAAATTGGCGCAAGCCCACAACGGCTGCCTGTGATTGTGACATCCCTTGATTCAATATATTCAACGTCTCTAGCTAGAGCATTGACGTGTTCTGAACGTGTTAATATAACACCACAAGGAATTGGGCATCCCAAGAACTTATGGCCGGAAATAGATATACTTCCAATGGGCTTCTTGAAGTTAATCCTTGGAGCCTGTTGAATCATCCGGACAATACTATAAAATGAGTTATATTGGTCAAGAAATCATGTATATAATAAAAAAAATACTTTTGTTAAACTTAAAATTGGGGTTGATATTGTCACTCACTTGTTTAAGAAACGGCAACATTATTCCGGATAGAGCTCCATCACAATGAATATAGAATCGATCACGAGGAAATCCACATTCCTCTAATGTTTGTATTACGAGATCAATGTCATCAATTGCTCCTTTCATAGTTGTTCCTATACATTTAAGAAAAATGGATTTAGCAAAGTGTTTATATATTTTGTACATGGGAAATATTGTGGGTGGTGACTAAGCTTGTGAATTATATGGTTTGAACAAAAGTATCAAAGATGAGATACCTATGTTTAGGTTGACGATGGCTGGTTTGTCCTTGTGAGATAGAAGTAAGCTCTTGAAATGAGCACAATCTATCTCACCCGAAATCAAAGTGTTGACCTTTACACATTGCATTCTGTACATCATCGCTATTTTGAATAACGAATAATGCGAGTTTTGTGATGTATATAAAATTCCGTCTTGAAATTTTTCCCTCCTAAAAAAAATAAACACAAATTAATGATTTTGTTTAGGATATATATAAACATATACAAGGATCATTATATCTAGTTATTAGTAAAACTTCAAAATGTTTATAGAAATGAAGTACAAAAAAACTCACCCCATTAAAATTCCATGTAAATTTCCTTCAGTTCCACCTGTTGTAACATATCCCCAATACTCGCCCTTCTCCATCTGCCATAGTTTGGCAAACCAATCAAGCACACAAACTTCAAATTCTACTGAATTTTGACCATAACCGCTTCCGAGAAATGGATCTCCAGCATTGTTTAAGTGGTAGCGCAACAACGGTGTCAATGCGTCATAGTTAATTTCCTGATTAACAGGGAAGCCTGGTTTGGGGAATATCGTTAGTGAAAAGGTCATAAGCACAAATCAATTGGAAAAAGCCAATAAATGTGATACTACATACCTAAACAACGCGATTTGTTTTGGTTCAACATCACTTCATATTTTGCAATAGTTTTAGACAAATTGGCACGTGTCTCCCCGAAGCACTTAGTGATGTCGAGGTTCACATGTCCTTCATTCTCTTGGATTTCAACATTCTTCTCCTCTTCTATGTAGGGCTTTTTAAATTTTGGGACCTCCTTATGTAAATAATCTTTGAATGCTGGAATGTTGAAAGACATTGTGATGAGTAACTAAAATCAGATAACTTTAATGTTTAATAAGACTAAATACAAATAAAATTTCATTAGAAATGAAAGAACTGATAATTATAAGTTTTAAAGGATGCAAATTAACATATTTTATCTGAAAATGAAAAGAAACAAAAGGAAGGAGAAGAGGGAAGAATGATGCTTGCCTGCTTGTAAAAGGGATTCAAGAATCATGTCCTTCATGGCTGCCTCTAAAATCTGAATATATATCTGATTTTCTAGCTGTACTTTCTCTCTGTATTGCTTTCTCTCTAGCTGTGAACTTCACACTCTATTTTCTGCTTATGTTGGTGTGTCTGGTTTCAACTGCATTTTATATAATTAAGGTACTATAAATGCAGAAAGCGGAAAGTTCCTACTTCCTACACTGAAAATGTGTCCTCGCACTTAAACATTGACCAGCTAAGAAAATGTGATTTTCTTTTTTCTCTTATTTTATTCGACTTAACAAACAAACATGTTTTACACGTAGTAGCTAGTTCACTGTATTTTCTTTCTTTAATTTAATTAGTAGATGAATGCCTACATCATCATATTACTTAATTTAAGTTATCATAAAATAATGCATCATCGTTTCAATATTGAACAGCTTAAGCCTTAAAGTAATATTTGAAAAGATATATATAACAAACCCCGTGGGTATGTTCTGAATTGAGACACGTTCCAATTGACTTGCAACAACTGCTCCATTGTTTATATAGAACAGTTTAACATTACATTTCATTAAACAAAGAAAAAGACTTGACTGAGGATTAGTAAGTGTTGGCCCTTAGAAAAAAACAAAAGTTTATGCCGTTTGGAGAGTGCCATAGTTTGCTTGCTAAGGATTTTATGTCTGTTGTTCCCACCCACTCCTAAGTTGGTAGTGTCGCTTTAGCGTTTTTCTTTGTCGGGGCGTTGCCCCTCTTGTAACAAAAAAAGTAAGGGATGACCCTTAATAATACGCAAGGTTAAAGGGAGTTGAAATACCTCGTCTATCCTATGTGGTGACTTAGCCGTTGAGAAGTGTTGGCTGAGACGATGAGATTAGCTATTGACACATAGTAAAACGACTAAAAGTTTGAATTTGGACAAGATTGGAAAGGTGCATGCCGGGAACTCAATGCACGATAGAAGATATTTTACGAGCTTCTAGAAGGTCTCACGTGCTAAAGAACACTAAGTGGTTTGTCCCTTTAATATAGGGAAAGCAATTACCGCTTAAGAAGTAGGAGATGCAAGGAAGACCAACTTAAACCAAGCTTTCAAGCTAATTAGGAGAAGCAATCGCCAACACCCTACGATTGTAAATGCTTGTAAACGCTGAGAAACGTGGGTGGGTAGTGAAAAGTGTTTGTTAATTGTCGTAGGTTAGCTGAATTTGTCTCTATAAATAGAGTAAGGTCATTTGTACAAGATACAATCCATCAATCAATCAAATTACAAATTTTCCGCATTATTTTTATCTTTTTAATTTCATGTATTTACTTTTCAGCTTTTAAGTTTATTTACAACATTTCAATCATTTACCATTCCAGCATGTTATTTATTCAGCTTTCATGGGATTGATCCATGGACCTTCTCATCCTCAACTCAACTCATGTATACCCTAGCTAGCTCTTAGCACTTGAGCTATTCTTTTAAATTTTAATTAAAAGGAAACATTTTTTTATTTAGTGAAATAGAGGTAGATGAATATGTAAACAAAATTTCTCTAGCGTTTTGTCATGGAACAAGATAGTATAGACCATAGCGAAACACAATGGAATAGAACAATAATATTATATGCGTTGTGTTTGATGGATACAAGTTAGACAGAAAAGAATGGTATATGTACATCATGTTTTATCTTTGATTAAATACATCATGTTTTATCTTTGATTAAACGTAAAAGATAACAAAATAAAATACTTTTCCTATACATAAACGATATAATTTGGGTTTGGATGCTCTCCATCCATCTTCCCTCCATCCTCTCTCCATCCAAATCTGAGCCATTGATTTTGAAATTTAAAAGCTTGAATCAATTTAAGAAGAGAGAGGAAAAATGAATTGTATTTAAAAGCTTGTTTCGGTTTCAATTCTGTGTATATGTGTTTCAATTGAATTTATGCTCGTTGACCTGAGAAATCAATTTTACCATTGAAATTCTTATTAGCATTAAACTCGAATTATTGCCTTTAATTGACATTCTTTTATATGTGGAAATCAACGCATAAATGGCTCTTGATGATGCTAATTAAGCCACGGTGGTATTTCTCTATACATGAGAATGATATAAAGCTGTGAAAGAGAAGAAAATGAGTGAACTGGGTATATTAAACCAATACATGTTCATAGCACAAAAGAAATGAGTGATGTGAATTATCTGATGTGCGACTGGTGATGCATTGGATTGCAGCAAAAATTATATGTGAAACGGGTGGGAGAGAGGCCGCTGGATGAGGAAGAAGAGTGAAACCTACCGATCAGGAAAAAATAAGAAATAAATTCAGGCATAATTTTATCAATGTAAAATATTTTAATTGAGTGTTTTCTTAGGTTTTCAGTTTTTTTATTGCTTTATGATAAACACAGAACATAATTCTTACATTTAGTTTCATCATCTTCCTGCCGTTTACCAAACTCTACCTTACTTACATTAGCATAAACCCTTAGTGCTTGTTTGGGGGATAGGATAAACAGACAGAATATGATAGCAATAATTCTATGTTGCAATAATATGTTGTTTGTTGCGCCAGTATGATATGATAACATTATATTGTCCCTTATCATGTTCTGTTTATCATGTAAAAGTAATCATGGGAAAGTTAGGATAGAAATTATCCTGACAGGATATGATATTAGTTTATGAATATTATGAATTTTTTATTTTAAAGGAAAATTTGACATTTTTTTTATTGTTTCTATCACATCCTATTCAATCATTTATCATATCTTGTTGTTATCTTATCCTGACCACCAAACGAGCCTTAAAGTTTAATCCCAAAACTATACTTGTTTACGAAACTAAACCGCCACAAATTAGTAAAATTGCATGGGGAAACATTTGTGATTTAATGGGAATCAATGGTATAATAAATATTATTTATTCTCATTAAATTTCTTAGATTTATTTCTTCCTTATACATACACCATCCGGTCACATATATAAGAAAAAAACACTTTTTAGGTTCATTCATTTATTGAATGTATCTAGTCATTAAAATAATTAGATACATTCATTAAATGAATGAATCTAAAAAAATATTTTTTTGCTTATATATGTGACCGGAGGGTGTATACACAAACTTCAGATACGGTCTTTTAATGTGAATTAAGATCTTCCAAAAAAAAAATGTGCAATAAGAGTTTATTTCATTCTAGGCATGATATCAAGCTATTCTATCCATTTGTCTTTATGGTATTCGTTATGAAAATTGAAACCGGTTATATTGATATGCCAAATCAATATTATTCCTTTAGATGGCTCTTTTAATTTAATCAGCATTACTGCTGCAACTAATTTTTTTAGGAAGTAGTAAATGTTGATTGATTGCCGCATGTAGTAAGGTCTGGGATATATGTTATATCTATATGAAGGCTGATTGAGGCATTAGAGTGGGGAAAAACTTTTTTTTTTTTCCTTTCACGTGTTTCACAAAATTCTCTTATTCTTATTCAATCCCTTTTGCCCGAGTGCACGGGTCAGTTCGTTGATATGTTCACACCTTATTTTTTATACAATTTATTTCTACACATTTTTATTTTTATTTTTATTTTTTTCCTCTTATTATCTATCACATCATATAGTTTTTCTCACTTTTTTCTTTCTTTTTTTTCTTATCTTTTATCTTACCACCTCTTTCCACCCTAAAGTGAGGTGTGTGAAAGCAACATTATTCAATTTCTATAATTACTGTTAGACTCATAGCCCCATCAATTTAAATATGGCATAAAATATAAAATATGAGTAAATGATGGTTTTGTTAAAAAAAGTTGGAAGAATAATATACTATATCAAAAGAGTTTAATGATTGTGCACTATTAGTGTAAAATATTTTTACACGGACATCCAATAATTTAATGACACGTATTTAAATGCATTTATGATTATTTTTATTTTAATTAAATTAAAAACTTATTTTCTGATTTGGCAACATATCATTGGATGTCTGTGTAAAAAATGTTTACACCGGCAGTACATTACCATTAAATTCATATCAAAATCAATAATTATTCTGTTTCTTTAATTCCTTCATTAATTTATACGTTACACAATCTGGAATTTACCTCCTTGTTGTCAATAAATAGTATATAATATGCACTGTTAACCATTCATTCTCTACAGAAATTCAGAGTTCAAGAGTGAAATACACTTAAAATGTCTTTTTACGTTCGACGACCTTTTCTTCTTGGAGTTTTCTTCATTGCTTTGGTTCTCTCTTCTGGTAAGATTTATCTCTTAGAGTACCCAAATTTGCCCATATTTAATTATCTTTATTTTATTATAACTTTAATATCAATTTTTGTTTTGTCTTTTTAATCTTTACTTCAATCTCTGTGCGCAAGAATTTTATCCAATTTCATTTTATGGAAAATGTTTAACTTGAAAACTGGTGTTTGCAAGAATTGCACGTAGGTTTGACTCCTCTAAAGTTAGTGAGCTTGTTAAAACATCAAAATCATTTATAGTGATTATGTACTCCGAAAAATGTAAATGAAATAACTCAATCAATGGTTGTAATACTTGCTTTACCGCTCACTTTAAAGTAGCCAGACCGCAGCGCGACCACTTCTACCTATATCCCTCTCATGATTTCTCCTCTCTCTTCTCCCAAACCTTACTTTTTTTTGTGTTGACCCAAACCCTGTTTTCCTCTAAGGTCATGGAGTGTGAGAATGGGCTCTCGGGCCAGTACCCAAGTTTAAGAGTTGGAATGTTTTTTAATAAGTGATGGGCTTGGCCCAGTATTTGAAATATAGGATTGCTATGTTTTTCATTATTAATATTATCTTTTTTTTCTGAACATTGAACATTATTACTATTATTACATTGGTTTATGTTAATATTTTTATTTTAAACTATGTCAGATAAAAAAAATTGAAACTGATGTGAGTGTTGTAATATTTGTTTCATGTCCTATGTAAACATTTGTTTAGTTAGTTTCATGGTAGAACATGTGTTTAGTCTTTGATTCTTATAAAATTCCATAAGATATGTTTTGATTTTGAATGAGTATCTCACAAAATTAAATAAAAAAATATCATAATTTAAAAAATTAAATATTTGATCTTTGATAAAAAAAAAATCTCTTCAAAAACTATAAAATCAATCTAGTTCAAAACTTCATATGTAGTTTCCTTGTTGGGTTAATGAATGCGAGTGAGATATTTACCCATCTAGCACCCAAAATAAAAATTTCAAAAAATCTCACATATTAATAATTTTGAATCTCATGGCTCACACCAGAAGATATGGAACATGATCATAATATTTTTTTAATTCACAATAGTTTAATTAACTTATGAATTCTGTGTATAATGAAAATTGTGAACCTTGTTGTAGTTGCAGGTCCAGCAAAAGCAGCAGAATGTTGTGATTGGCCACAGCCAGGGTCCAATTGCATAGGGCCCTGCGTGGATGGCCCAAAGAAATGTGACGACAGATGTCGTGAAAAGTATAAGAGTAAAACACAAGGTGGTGTCTGTGAGAACATTGGTGTAGGTTATACTGTATGTTGTTGTATTTGACAAAAAAATAAACTCGCATATAAAATTAGAGAGAAATTAATCATTAGCCCTTGATTTATTCATACTAGTTTCATTTCACTTTTTACTTACTTTTTTCTTTTTATTGTATTGTGGATCATGTGTATCCCATTTTCCTCATAGTATGAGTGAAATTAAAGTATGAAAAGAGCATTATTCATGGTTTATAATTTATATTGTACCTGGTGAGTGAAATTTAATAAGTGAAAATGAGTTTGAATAAAGCTTTAGGTGTAGTTCGAGTTCATAAGAGTTTTTATGATAACCATGACTCGTCAATAATCACATGTGCATGCAAATTTGAAATTAGAAAAGTCATTCACATTTTCTTTAGTTTCGTATTAAAGTTTAAATGCACCAAATTTGACTAATTTAAAGTGACAAACACGTTCCCGTAAAATAGCTCAAGTGGTAGGAGCGGAGAGACATATAGGTTGGGTAGGGGAGGTACAAAGATAAATTCCTGATGTGTGCAATTTATATTTCCGATGTAAAAAAAAGTCACAAACACGCTCTGATGCGGAGATATTAAAATTGAAATATTCAAAATTTCAAGACATTAATTAACATGAAGCGTTTAAATATTATTTAATGGTTTTACGCTTACAATACATATATTTTTAGTTTCTAACTATTAAAGCGGAATCTAATTGAGTTGTTATGAAAAATATTCTTTGCAATAGGTTTATGGATTTTTTTTTTGTAATATGTACCGTTAATGTCTCTCTACCTATCTTTCCTATGTACAAAAAAAATGACTCTCTACCTATAAGTCGTCAGCTCACGTGTTGAGCTCAGCTAAAAAGTGATTACGTGGCCTTTTCGTATCAGTTTATAACCCTCACAATTTTTTGAATTACTATTTGTTCATCTTCTTCCTCTTCCCCAATCTTCTTCTTTTCCCAATCCACTTCTAAAAAAGTGTAAGTTAGTGACGGAACTTAGTGACAAATTATACTTATTTTTTTTTTTTTTTGGCAACAACTATATTCATTTCAAATTATGTCTGAATTGTCCATGTTATATGGGATTTCCCAGATAGGCAAATTATACTTCATAGCTAATAGTTACGACTTTAGTGACAGATTTGATAAAATTGTTACAGATTAATTTTTCAAGTACCTAGTGACAAAATTAGAGACGGAAGTTATTATAAAAGGTGTTGGTCTGGCATCAAAGGTTCTAGGCACCGAACACAAAACATCTCATACATTTTGTGTTGTTTTGCTACAATCTCTTATCCTTTTCCTACCTGATATTTTTGGGCAATTGATCTGTGAAGGTTCTAAGGTACTCTACCTCGAGTGCACGAGTTAGATTATCAGTTGTGTAAACCTTGGGTGCAATATCGGCTTAGGGGATCTGCACCGGAGTCTGCCGGAAATTTGCATCTCAAAAAACTTGAAAAATAAATTTTAAATAAAAAATTATTTTTTATGTAAAAAGATTTAATGAAGAAATATTTTTTAAGTAAAAAGACATTAATTTAAAGTTTGCTTTAGAACTCATTTAATGTTGGCCGACACTGTACGCAACGATGTTTTATGCCTTGCGTTCTTATTATTTTAATTTTTGATAATATGTCGTGAATGAAGCATCCGATTTTTAAATATTTGATTGGTTAAATCTAAAATAAAATAACTCAAACTTCAACCTACTTTTCATAATACTTTTGGTGCTATACATTATAAAAATTAAAAATAACTTATTGAGCAAATATTTATAAGTGTATAAAATTTATTAGTACCAAAAAAAAACTCTTGAAATTAACAAACATTAAATTGATTGGTTAAATTTATAAAATAAATAAATAAAAACTCTTGAAATTGATTATAAATTTTGACATATATGATTAAAAAAAGGTAACCGCATATTATAAGAGATTAACTTTTACTGGTTAGGTGTTTTAGAGGGGTTTGGAGGTTTTACCAGTTTTTGTTGGCTTAGTTACGGTACCCATTGTTGAGTAGGTTGGCAATAGGCCTCGTGGGTGCGGGTTTGGTCATTTCCACACCCGAACCCGAACTTAACACCTAAACCCAAACTCAAACCCAAATCCAATATGGGTGCAAAAATTAAACCCGAACTCAAATTCAAAACCCGATGTGAGCACCGAACCCGCAAAAAACTCAAATACCCGATACGGAAACAACATGAACATAAGCTGATTAAACCTCATTATCTTTCCAATAGAAAGGAAAAAATATAGTTCATGAATATAAGCTGATAAACAACATAATTCATGGATTTATAAACATCTCAATTCTAAATGTCTAATTAAGCTTCATTCTTCAATATTCTTCTAATTAAACTTATCGGCCGAAGTCTTCAACAAACAACAACAACCACAAATAATATAACAAAATAACAAAAACAACCACAAATTCGGGTTTGGGTGCGGGTGCGGGTTTAATCAACCCCACACCCAAACGCAAACAAGTTTTAAAATTCGGGTGAAACCCAGACCTACACCCAAACCCAAAAATATCGGGTTTCGCCCGAAATTTCAGGTAGGGCCCCGTGGGTTTGAGTTTTCTTGCCATCTCTATAATGTTGATAGGGGATGTATCTCAACTCTATCTATATTTATCTAATATCTTTTAACTTAAGAAAACTTTTACTGTTGATTTTAAATATATAAATATTATTGAACCCTAATAAAATTTAAAAATGATTTAATTCGAATAGTTTCTATTACTGGTAAGTTGGAGGAAAAGTCTTATATAAACCTATGGTGCCCACTAGGATGCGCAAGTTTCAAACTGGTCCACTGGTGGAACAATGGTCATAATAGTATTTTACAAATACAAATATATATAAAAAAATTATAAAAAACAAAACCTCTCTCCTCAATCCTCACTCATCCCTCCCCACCTCAACACCGCCACACCTCACCACCCCTCCCCACCTCAACATTATGTTTTCCCCAAAGGCTACGGCGGCTACTCCATAGCTCATCCATCTCACCGTCGGTGATGTCACCATCGTCGCCCCTTGACCTCTCAGCTCCGGCGAGTTCCAGTTTCAGAACCTCTACCCCACTTCCTCCCCCATCACTCCCACACCACCACCTCCAAAACTAACAACCGTTGGACGCAATTTCCTCTTGGGAATTTCATCAAACACCATCCGAGCACTCCTAATATCACCAACTTTACAAACCCCGTGCATCAAAACGTTAAAGAGATAAACTTTTGGGGATACCCACATCCCAAAATCTCCAAATAAAACTCCCAGGAAGAACCATGTGGTTTCACCTTCATCATGTAACGAAGCAGATTCTCACAAGCACGAAGAGGTATTTGAAGGTTGTGCTTCCTAACAACCGGAGACGCTGAACAACGTCGTCTATGAACACAAAATCATTGTCACCTTTTTTCATCCATTAAATCCTAACCATCCAATAAAAAATATTCGAAAATTCTCAAATCCAACGGTATATGATGATGGTGGACCAGTTTGAAACTTGCCCACCCTAGTGAGCACCTAAACCTATTGCATGAACTTTAATTTTATGGGGTAAAGTAAATCATCATAATTAAATTATTTTTATGGACTTTTTAAATTAAGCAATCACAGCTAATTGTGCAATAACTTATTGTATCTCATAGAATGAATTGACTCATTTTTAGAGGAGGCAAGACACTAACATGGAACCTGAGACCAAAAGGCCAAATGAGGAGATGCAGCCAGGAACCGTATTGTACCCTACCGTGTTGTGCGAACCGTACCTAACAAAACAAAGCAGGCGTTGAAGTATTTAATTTTCATGACAAAAAGTCAAAAAATAAAATGACAAAAACATTTTTGAAAATATAAGCAGGGCCTCATTCCCTTCGATAGTGACACATGGATTCCTCCACTCCGCAAACGAAACGTTTTGAGTCTTTCAGAAATTAAGACTCTTTCTTTGGTTCAACCACACTAACAACAATCACAAAAAATGAAAATAAAGTAAAATATATATAGCCTGCAATCTGCATTACATATTAAATAATACTCCTTTATTGACCGGAGGGTGTAAGTGATATTATCTATATATATATGTAAAGTACACTTGAACTTTTGTATTAATTACTTTACCTTTGTATTAAATACATCATATAATTAAATACAAAACTAAAAAATACTACATCTACTTTATTATTCATTATATTAATTAATAATTGTAAAATTTTTCAATTTCTCATGTTTTAAAATATTCTTTAATGTTGATTAAATTTTAATTATTAATTATAACTTGAGGACAAATTTTTAATAATAATAATAATTTTAATTGACTATCTTTACATTAATAAAAATATATAGTAAAAATTAATTAAATTAATAAATAATTGTAAAAAATTTCAAACTCTTATATGTTAAAATTAAAATAATATTAAAATTATTATTTTAATTTTAATTATCAATCATAAGTTGATGAATTTTAAAAATTAACCGATAATTTTTTTTACGTATATATAAAAAATTAAATACTAAAGTCAGATATGGAGTTCATATATATATATATATATATATATATATATATATATATATATTAGAGGCGAGATTTATTAATTTTTTATTTTCATTTTCAGTTCAATTAATTATTAACCTAAGGTTGAAGAAAATATATACAAGAATAGCACAAACTAATATCTTTTAAATAAAACAAACATGTTAGATATTGAAGTTAGTTAATGGTTGAATGTTTTTTGTAAATATATATCTTGAAATATACATTTAAAATATGAAATAATTTTTTATGTTGTTTAAATTAACTATAATGTAGTCGCGTGTTATTTAAAAAAATAAAATAAATTTACATGTGATTTGTCTTAATAATGATAGTAATAAATTATTATGAATATTTTATGTTATAAACTTTATTAACTATTAATTGTCAACTTTTCAGTTTCTTATATAAAAGAATAATTTATTAATTAGTTTTTAAAAATAGTCAGAATAGTAACCATCAATCATAAATTGAGGGAAAAATTAAGAAATATATTTATATGTAGTAAATATTAATAATTTAAATTAAATAATATTCTAGATAAAATTTATTAATGAACACTCTAGAAATATAGTTTAAAAATTAAATAAATTTCTCTATAAGATAGTTACTATAAATATATCGCAGACATGTATTATTTAAAAAAAATACTTACAAATGTGTTTTTTGACCTATTATATAGTAGTAAAAACATTTTCTCAACTTTTCTCATGTTATTAATAATATTTTCCTTTTCAAAAAAAATTAGGGTTAATGGTCAAGTTAGTCCCTAAGTTTGTAAGCGGGTGTGATTTTAGTCCCTCTGAGGATATATGACGTTTAGTGGCAGTAAAAAACTACCAGTGATTGTAAAGTTGATTGCCAACATAATTTTTTCTCATATGGACTAAAATTAAACTCGCTTACAAACTCTGAGACTAATTTGATCATTAACCAAAAAATTTATTAAATTTTTGTAATATCATTTATTTACATAAAGAGAAATCTATTACAAACATTTTCATGCATAAAAAAACTCTAATACTCTCTATTTAAATATCTAAACCACAATAATATTTTCTTTTATTGAATAAATATTTTAATATTTATTATTTATATAATTACTCTATAGTAATTTTCATATAATATTAAAAAATATTATCAATAAACCCGTGCAACGCACGGGTATAATATCTAGTTTGCACTCTATTTCATTGACACCAAGTGAGAGATAAAAATACTCACATAAAGAAATACACGCTCCGGTCATTATTATAAGTAAAAAACAACAATTTAGATTCTTGAATAAATGATGTATCTAGTCATTATTATAAACTAGATATATCATTTATTTAATGAATTTTAAAGCTTGTTTTTTGCTTATAATAGTGACCGGAGGGTGTAAGTAATATTATTATATGATAGGTAATATAATAAGAAAATAGATTGATAAAAAAAAATAGAAAATAAGAGATTAAAAAAGAAAATGATAAAGTATAATTCATTATTCTTACATATTTTGTCCCCTTGGCTTGACTTTATCTTCAGCGTTCTCCCACCTTTCTATTCCTTTCACACGTAGTTTTGTTCAAAAAAGAATTGTTGTTAATGGACTTTTATAATAAAACAAAATTTATATATAGTATATTAAAATAGCTATATATACTTAAATTGCATAAACGGATGGATGTGTGTGAGCAAGTTATTGAAATAATTGTTGTTTACGATGAATTATAGTATACCCCTACTAACTTACATAAGTAGTTATGTTATAATCAAAGTTGAATGTTTATGCATAGATAGTGAATAATTGACAAGTCAAAATTGAAGACACGTATGCATAAAAGTTTAATTTGATTGTAAGAAATTCTCAGGAATAACATTTAGAGCGTTGCTCCGGTACCCTTTTAAAATAAGAGGTTTGACACCCTTTTGTTCATTATTTAAAGTATAGAAGTCTAAGTTCCAAATTTTAGAAGTTTATTATAGAAGAGATCATGGGAAACTAATCCTAAAGGCTATGAAACTCCTCCATTATTAAATGGGTACCAGAGAAATCGCCTAACATATAAGGGGTATTTTTTCAACGACTCAATTTGATTCGTTTTACAAAGATAGAGACTTAAAACATATTTAATTCTAATGTAAATTTGAGTTCATTTACCATACGCAAGAAAATCTTGTGCAAGGTTGCACAAGTCTCATTTTTACCTACTATTGTAGGTTTTCATGCCACTCATATTTTTAATTTTAAAATATATAGTTGCTTCCTCCTCTTATCCACCACCTTCCTCCCCTCAACCTCCACACCATCCGCCGACGACACCACCACCAAATCTTCTCCTCACCATGTCAAACTCGAAACTTTCAATTATATTCCTCCATAAATACTCATTTCTCCACCAAAACAAAAACTCACCAGAAACCTTCCTTCAACCGTTGAATCAAAATCATATCCCAAACCCTACGACGAAAGTCGTGGAAATTGTTGGATCCAGCGACGCCCTTCTTCTCACCGTTGTTTTCACTCTGTTTGAAGTAGCCACACCATCGTCGCCTAGGATCCATGTCACTACCACATTAGCCCTCTTTGTCGAAGCCAAAACAACCGCACGTGGTCGTCTCCTCCACCGTTCAATGTTTTGACGACCATCTCTACTATCGAATATCTCATGGCCACCGCGTCACCACTGCGCCCCGGGGTCAACATCGCCTCTTTCCCCTTTTGCGAGCGAAGTCGTGACATTCTTCTCTCTCAGATCATGTCGTTTTCTCCCTCTCTTTTAAAGCTCCCTTGCTTTGATTGTTTCTAGATTTTTGTTGTTGTTGACTCACTGTTGAGCTCTCTCTATTCATTTATGCGAAAATTTGCGGAAAGGAAGGGGAAGAAGTAGATGAGTTTATGGGTGGTGGTGGTGCTATTGAATGGGGTTTTTTGGTGGTGGTGTTGTTGGGTTCAAAGGGAAGGAGGAAGAAAGGGAAGAGAAGGAAGGAGGTGGAGTCGGTGGTGAAGGAAGGAAGGGGTGGTGATTGGTGGGGGATGGAGGAGAAGATTTGGTGGTGGTGGTGTCGGCGGTGGATGGCGTGGAGGTTGACGGGAGGAAGGTGGTAGAGAGAAGGAGGAAGTAAATATATATTTTTAAATTAGAATATGATTTTGACCTGCTTAGAACCTACAATAATATGTAAAATTAGGGTTGTGCAACTTAGTACAAGGAAAAAGTTGTGTACGATAAATGAACTCTAACCCTATAATTCGAAAAAACTTGATTGGATTTTTTAATTAAACAGAGCAAAGAAACATTTTCTTACGAAATTTTAAAATTAATTGAAATTTCATAAAAAAAATCATTTTAGTAGATAACATACTTTTAAAATGAAACTAAATATCAAATATACAAAAAACAATTATGAAGAATATTTTTGAGTGGATTTCGTTTAGGTCACGAACATGGTTATAGCATGTATTTGAAATTATATGTCGCTTATAGAGATACTTATAAATCACTCACCAACACAACTCTTATATCGATGCTTATCAAAAAAAAAAATATCTTATATCAACAACAAGAATATAACATTACAACTTTTTGATTGAAAATGATATGTCCTTGACAACTGAGTCAAAATATGTTTTCATAAAAAAACATTTACTATCATTTTTCAAATGTAATAATAATAATAATAATAATAATAATAATAATAATAATAATAATAATAATAATAAAACCCTCAAAATAATAATTGCAAAAAAGTGATGTATAGATCTCTTGTCCAAACAATTAAACATACATCCTCCACCACCTACCCTACCCGGTCACCACTAACCCTACCACAGGAACAAGCCTCATCATCACCCTTCAAATTCAAGACATCATGTGCAATTTTGGTGCATCCAATGTCCCCCTGTTTCCTGCGTATCACAAACGAAATATTTTATTATTTCACATTCACATTGACCAAATTTAATTAAATAAAAAATATTTTTCCAAAATAATACATAATATATACATATATATATATATATATATATATAATATTGTTCCCCACCATCTCTCTCTCTCTCTTCGTGGAAAATGTCATTAGGTGCAGGAATTTTCTAGCCTAGTAGCACGCCGAGTTGAATTCTCCACTTTGCTGAAAGACAAGACCCTTTGAGGTTGAGGTATATATACATGCTTCTTTCTTTCTTTCTTCTATACTGGAGTATATTTTTACTACTAACATCCTTTTCTTCTTTTCGTCATTCTCCATTTCTTTAATCCCATTTTTCCTATCCGTGACAACTTGATTTGCTTCTGTATAAATAGTTTAATGGGTTTGTCTCTGATTAAAATAATCACTATTATTTTCATTGATTAGTGTAGTCAATGGTATTCAATCATGGCTGTTTCTGAATGAATTATCATCGTTTTCAATACAGATAAACAAGCAATTTTTATTTAATTTATAATACTTGATTTGATTTTAAAGTTAACATTTTGTTTGATTCATTTGTTTATTCTGGTATCTGTGTGGGATTTCCAGGCATTTACGGAAGGTGGGGTGTTTGACTTTGTTGGTAAAAGGTTGTGTCTGCTGTGGATGTTACGGAAGGTCAAGTTTTTTTTGATTCATTAGCCTCTCTCAATGTTTGTTGGCTCTTAATTTAGCTTTTTCTGGGTTTCATTTACCATATTATGGAACTGGATCTGTCTTCTCAGATCAATTCATTTTTACTGGGTTCTGATTTGTTTGAGTGGTACTCTCATAGTGTTTGGGAAATTTTTTATTTTTCATGATTTGAAGTTTTGAACTGCATCATGGTTGAGGAAATCTAGTTCCTTTTTGGTTTAGAACAACACCCTTTTGGTACTTCTGAGCCTTGTGAGTTGTGAAATCTAGATAGTGTGGAAAGAAGTGATCTTTTGAGGTTTTCTTGTGTGGGGTAAGATGGATGAAGCTGGAAAATCGTGGGTGCGGAGGACGAATTACTCGCACACCGTGTGTCACCGGTTGAACTATTCGAGATCTTTCAACCTGCAGACAGAGGCAGTGCAGAGTTCAGGTCTGAAATCAAGGCCATCAGCATCTTCATTAGCAGCAGCAGCTCCTCCTCCTGTTGTTTCTAAGGTTTCACAGGTGCAGAAGAAGACTCCTGTGACGATGAAGCAGAGATCTTTGTCTCCTTTGCCGGCGACTTATGTCTCTGAAACCTTCAAGGAAGCCAGGCATGAACGGAAGAGGTTCTCGACTCCCGGTCCGCGGAGGAGTGTTGAGGATAAGAAAATCATGGGGAAGCTGCTGAACAAGGATTCTCATCATGTGTCGAATTCTAAATCCCCTACTTCCAGTCCAATGAAGATGTTTGCATCAATGAAAATAAGCGGCGGCAAGTCCAAGCACAAGGACTCTGGATGGACAAAGTATTTTGACCACGGCGGAGGGAAGGTAACTGCTGTGGAAACAGCTGAAGAATGGAATGTAGACCTCTCCAAGCTCTTTGTTGGTCTCAGGTTTGCTTATGGGGCTCACAGCAGGCTTTACCATGGCGTGTACGAGGGTGAAGCTGTTGCTGTAAAACTTATCAGGGTCCCGGATGATGACGAAAACGGAACGTTGGCTGCTCGATTAGAGAAACAATTCATCAGTGAAGTGACGCTTTTATCTCGCCTCCACCATGAAAATGTTATAAAGGTAATCAAATATAATCCTTTCCCTTCTTTCACATATGCTATTTAGCATTTACAAATTATATATACTGTTGGAAACATTTAAAGTACTACCTGCTTGTGCGTGTGTTTTGCTGTTTTTTTACATCTTTTCACCTCAACTATGATCAGATGACCAAAAGATAATACAAATGTCACAACTTTTATCAAAGAACAGCGCCACAAGCACCTTAAGAACGTTGTATATGTTTTGTCTGTTGGTTTATGTCTTGTTGAATTTGTGTGCGCATGGATTTCCGTTAATAATATGATTAAAACTACTTTTGACTGAAGTTTATGTCTCAGTGAATTGGAGAAAAAGTACTTTCAAGTCATTGTAACGGAAATCCAAACATACAAGATTGGCAAATCCGTTACTTACTGGACTTGACCCTTTAGTTAGGTTGAAACAATCAACTGTAAAAATAAGGATTCTGCTTTATGCATCATTTCTCGTATATATTTGTCTGATTATGCAGTTCATATCATGTTGACAGAATTTATTGTAATAACAAGGTGGGTATTTTATATGTGTTTTCTCATATATCTCAATCTGATTACGCAGTTCATAGCAGCATGCAGAAAGCCACTTGTTTATTGTGTGATCACAGAATATCTATCGGAAGGTTCCTTCAGGGCCTATTTGCATAAGTTGGAGAAGAAAACAATTTCTCTACAAAAGCTGATTGCTTTTGCGCTGGATATGGCTCATGGAATGGAATATATACACTCTCAAGGTGTCATTCATCGAGACCTTAAACCAGAGAATATCCTTATCAATGGAGACTTTCGCCTTAAAATTGCTGATTTCGGCATTGCTTGTGAGGACGGATCCTGCGATTTACTTGCTGATGACCCTGGTACGTACCGCTGGATGGCGCCTGAGATGATCAAACGGAAATCCTATGGGAGGAAGGTTGATGTATACAGTTTCGGGCTTATCTTATGGGAAATGTTGACGGGGACATTACCATATGAGGATATGACTCCCATCCAGGCTGCTTTTGCAGTCGTAAATAAGGTATGTAATTTGATTTGCAATTAACCAGGGTTTTAAATGGTGGTTGCGGCTGTGTTGCGGGATTGTAGACAAATGCGGTTGATCGGCAGAAATTGCGGATGCAAGGAGCCCTGAACCCTGTATGTTGCAGCCGCAATTGCCTTTGCGGACCGCAATTTAAAACCCTGGTCTACCTGTGTTCAGTTAATTATTCACTTTGCTTTTAATTTACTAACATGTCTTTAATGCCTGAACTAATTTTATGAAAATGGCCTATGTTCTCACGAACAGTCGGGTTCATGTCTTGTTATCCTTGTGAAAATTTCCAACATCCAAAAATTTTATGCTTTGATTGAAAGGCATATTTTTCTTTATGCAAAGCTTCCTCCACGTAATTTTATCATGATTGCGAAATTTTATTCAAGTTCCGATTTTGATGTTTTGATTGCCAGAGGAGGTATCTTTCTTCTCACTGTTCACTGTTTGAGGAAATCAATCATTAATTGCAATCAAGTAACCCTTTTATGTGATGAAAATACTCTATTTTACAGAAAAACCAATGTAATTTTTACATATAGTCAGAATCCTTGGTGAGGTATCTCCTTTGCTTTGAAAACAATTGTGCAGTGAGTATAGAAGTTATATTCATCCATACTTGGCATGTCTGACCAATTGATTAAAAAAGAAAACAGATTGTATAATCATACAAATGACTTCTTATACTAACATAACTTAGTTTATCTGAAATTATTGCATATGCCTCTGACCCTCTGTTTCCTTTAATAATGTAGCATAAGCATAGGGCTTAATAGATTCTTAGGATCATCAAATATTAGGTAATTGTGGGAACGATTTTGCTATTGAATTTCATTTCTTCTATTTTGGTAGTTGATATATCAGAATTAGAATGAAAGTGAAACTGATTAGCTTCCTTGTTTATATTATTTCTTATCTCTTATTATGAAGTTCATATGACATAGTTTACCTATGAAATTCTAATTACTTCTGTGATTTGGTATGCAGAATTCAAGGCCTGTTATCCCTTCAAACTGCCCACCGGCTATGCGAGCTTTAATTGAGCAATGTTGGTCATTGAATCCAGACAAAAGGCCCGAGTTCTGGCAGGTTGTTAAGGTATTAGAGCAATTTGAATCTTCGCTCGCTCGCGATGGAACCTTGACCTTGGTGCAAAACCCTTGTTCCCAGGATCATAAAAAAGGGCTTCTTCATTGGATTCAAAAGCTTGGTCCTGTGCATCAAAGTAATGGTCCAATGCCTAAACCTAAATTTACATGAATCTTCCAAGTGGCCTGGCTTTTGTAGTACACCAGGTCCATTGTAATTAATATTGAATGGTTTGGAATAGGTTTGTTTGTTGAGATTCTCTGTTTGTGAGATTAATTTGATTTGTAGGCTTGTACATTGAGGTAAAAATACCTTTTGTTTTCTCTGTTGTGTAAATGACTAATTATAGTTATGGTATAGCAACAAGACTAGTAGTTTTTCTTGTTGGGGGGCCAGTGGTTTTTGTTTTGTTTAATTTCTATAATCTCTGTTTAAATTATATATTTCAATGTGTCAATTTTTTTTATCAGATGCAACGAGCTCTGATTACTCGACCAGTGAGAATAACTGCTGCTAGTGTGCATAGTTTCCCGGTTGGAGACTCCCAAATTTATTCTAAACGAGTAATCAACTATGTAGTTGTTTAAGTCAACTAAGATTACTCTAGCACTCATGAGCTTGAATAAGGATTTTAGTAGTTTGTTTAGCATTACAGGTTTGATTGTTCACATATGAAGTTGAGTCTGTTATTTAACTGGGGGTGTGTTTAAATACAAGTTAAACTTAAAGTACCTTTTTCTCAAGGGAGAGTTTTCTTTAACTGAGTTTTTGTGTTGAAGTGAGTGCTAGTATTTTTTTTGCACGGTTGTCAAACGTATCCAAACATTCACTAAGATAGAGTAGCTTTTGTGAGTGGATATAATCAATTATGAGATTTTATTACTATATTTTACAATATTACTTTACAAAAATCATGTTTCTTACTCCTTCTGTTTCATTTTAAGTGTCGTTTTAGCATAAAGCTCTCCAACCAAGATAGTGGATTATTAGAGTTGTTTTTCCCATTTTACCCACTCACATCCCAATCATAAAGTCATAAATCTCTCCAACCAAGATAGTGGATTGTTAGGTTTTTTTTCCACTCTCTCATATCATTAAACCACCTACCACTCTCACCCAATCATAAAGTCATAAATGTCTTCATAGTTATTAAGAAAGAAGAATTTTCTGGAAAATGTGAAGTGAAGTTATTGAAAAAGTAAGTGTATAATTGACAAAATAGAACCTAAAACATCAAAACGATAGTTAAATAGGAACAAAAAAATTGTTCTAAAACGATACTTAAAAAGGAACGGAGAGAGTATAAAAGTATCTAAACATAAATTAATTCACGATTTTTTTTCATAATCAATTTTATTTAATATCAATTTTTACAACGTTGATCCAAACACACACATGTAAATGTTTGTTAGTGCAAATATTTTATTAAAAGTAAGTTTTTTATGACGTTGAGTTGAATGTAAATCAATATTAAATTTAATAAAAATTCAAACACACAATACTTCTTATGATGTGAATGACACAGCTCTGTCATAGTAGCATGATTCTCAATTGAGCATTGCAAAGATGAAAAGGAGAGATAAAGAGTATGGCATCAATGGAAGTTGAAGGAAAAGACATGATTGGCTTTAGCAATTATCATTGTAAGGTAAACAATCCTGAGATATTTTTGATAAGCCAAGCAATTGTATTCAAACAATCCTGAGATATCTGTCAAGAGTTGTGGGCATTAAAGTAAATTACTAGACTTATGTAGTTGATACGGATTAATTAACACTGTATTTTTGTTTTTATTTGTTCTGAAAGTCTCATTATCAGTAGCTTAATATACACAGGTATGCTTCTGCACGCATGTGACATTAAAGCCTAGCTAGTGTTAGGGGCTTTTTCACTTTGGAGACATGTTGTGCTGTGCCTTCAAGGCTTCAACTAACTGTGGCTACACTATCTTTTTGCACACAATATAGTAAAATTTGTTATTTGGTCGTTGTTTGTTGAGCATTTAGATGAGTCACAATCACGACACTTTCACCATAAATGAATTTGTACAAACAATTTATGTCTGTCTTGTCAAGCAATTGTTTTTTGGCACTCTTGCATGCATCCGTTAAGTATGTGCAATGAATCTTATGGAGATTGCATGTGACTTCCTAGATTTTTTTTTGGATCTGTTAACCTTTGATTTATGATTTTTTTAATAACAAAAGTGGTATTAGGGGAGAATTATACAAATCTTTTAGTCCCTTTAATTTTAAAATTATGCAAATGTGGTCAAGGTTAAGTTAACCAAGGCAAATATGGTCCATGGTTAACTTTCTTAACCAAGGAAGTTTGAATTCAAAACTAACCTAAAAAGCTCAAAATGAATGGCCCAGAGTTTAATCATTTCAAGGAAAATCCCTTAAACTTACCAGATGCATAATTTTCTAATGGTGTCTTGACTAGAGCTAGGCGAATTTTTTTTTGGTAGGGAAGGAGGTTGGGTGGTCTTTCAATGCTCAAATGAGGACGTTGTGCTGGCACTTGCAGATCACGTCAAATACCACAGACGAAGAGTACATGGATGAGTGTTGTGGGTTGTACCGCCTAAGTTCTATTGCTTTCGAAGGTCGCAATTGGAAGGGCTTATGTGCATTGTTTGTTTGATTATGATCTATAGCTTCCCTTGTTGTTGTTTATCGAGGTTGGTGGGATATGGGAAGGGTATTTCGATGGGTTATCTTGGGTCTCCATGACCTTGTTTGGATTTCTTATTGTAGTACTTTGGCGGGTTTTAGGGTTTTAGTTTTTCTGCCTATTAATGATTCGTATTGGGGTTCTGGTAGTTGGGTTTATTTGGGTTATCATTCTATTTTGTAGGATTCAAGCAACCCAAATAGTATGAGCTCCTCGTACCTTTGCTCAAACATCGTCCATGTTTAGACCTCTAATCGTTTCTCTTTAGTGTGTCATAGGATATTCTTACCCCTTCAGCTAACATTCCTAACAACTAGTTTGTCACGTCGGCTGGTGAGTTGCTTCAGCTGCCTTAATAGTCGTTGCATAATTTTTTAGTGCCAACAGTACCATAATGTGAGCTCCATCTAGTATCTCTTGTCCTCTTGATCGCCATTTCTTGATTCAAGCCACATCCACTTGTGATTTCTCCCTTTTGCAATGCTTCTTTCACCTTAGTAGTTTGACTTTCACGAAGAATAACTCAACGCTTACATGAAGCTCTAACAACTTGCTTTTTTTTTTCTACTGTTTCAAGAGCTAACTAGAGTTCATGAGAAGAATAATGAATATAGAATGCACAAATGCTCTCTTTCAAGATGAGCACAAATAAGGAGCAGAATGAAGATAAGTTTGGTGGTGTCCTGGAGCAAAATTCGCACAACTTTGTTGGGGAAAGGAGAAAAATGAAGACTGATGCAGTAAAATGAAGATTGAGCAAGATGACCCTCTCCTCCAGCTCTCCCAGATAAAAAAAAAATGGACAGATCATGGGGTGTTGGTGGAAAGGAGAAAAAAATGAAGATTGAGCAAGATGTCCCTCTTATTCAGCTCTCCCAGATAAATAGATAAAAACGCATAGTTGTAGAGATTTTTGAAGCTTCTGAAAGAAATAGAAATAAAGTGAAAGGCACTTCTTTTGTGTTGATTAATTTTATGACCTAGTGGATATTCATCTTGCTAGGTAAGGAAATTACACACAAAAATGTGTAATACAATCCAAACAAAAGTGACAAAGTTAAACTTTTAGTGGGGCATCAAAGATAAAATTTTAAAGCTATGGGGGGCATATATTTTTTTATCGGGGCAAATTAATATATTATCTTATAATATTAGTAGTATTGTATGAGAGAAAAGTCAAATTGTTGTGGGAGGTGCCTCACCGGCTTCCAAGCTACCTCCATTCTTAGTATTATAAGCTGAATTTAGTAAGACACATATTAAAATAGTACTGAATCAACCGAGCATAATTTTACTGAGGGCTCGTTTGGCACGCCGTATTAGACATGATAGTATAAGCTTATACAATACATTATGAGTTTATCTATTGTTTGGTGATGACATTGTATTGTATAAGCTTACCCATCAAGGTCCCCTTATACGTTAAAATGACGTATTATTTAATCCATCATGTGAGTGATGGATAAGACATGATAAGGTTGTGACGTATAAGTCACCATCACCACCACCCTCCATTGCTGCCAACTTACACCACCATTGACACCACCACCGCCACCGGTGTTGTCGCCACCACCCGATCACCACCGCCCTACCGTCACCACTGGTGTTGCCGCCACCACCACCACCACCGCCCTACCGCCACCACCGACACCACAAACTTATCGCCACCACCACCATAATCGCCGCCACCACTCTATTGCCACCACCGCCACCACCGACACCACAACCACCACCCTATCGCCACCACCACCATTGCCTCCACCCTCCACCGTCGCCGCCACCCTACTAAGCCGCCACCGCCTTACCACCACCACCCTATCGTCGCCAACACCACAACCACCAGCGCTGCCACCACCGTCGCCGCCCAATCGCCACCACCGGTGTTGCTGCCACCTCCACCACTACCACCACAACCGCCATCCTATCGCCACCACACCATAATCGTCGTCACCACTCCATTTCCACCACCACCGACACCACAACCACCACCCTATCGCCACCACCATTGCCTCCACCCTCCACCGTAGCCACCACCCTAGCGCAGCCGCTACCGTCACCACCCTATCATCACCACCACCACAACCACCATCGCTGCCACCACCACCACCAACCTATCTCCACTATCACCATCACCGCCACCAACACCAACCTACCACCACTTCCATCACCACCGCCACCACCGTTATAATCACCTCCATATTTGATTTTTATTATATATCATTATTCAATACTTCGTTAAACATAAAATTGCATTACTTTAAACGATATGGTAAATTATACAGAGTATGACCAAACGCTGGATAATATAAGAAAGTTATCAGGGCTTATACTATCAGGCCTAATACTATCAGGCCTAATACTATCAGGTCTTATACTATCAGACCTTATACTATACGTCGCACCAAACGAGCCCTGAGTTGATTAAGGTGATTTAGAGGGAACACATTTAGGGAACAAAATTGGTTAAAAATCTAACGCTCAAAAAGTTGCTTTGTAGTTAGTTTTTTTTTTGGTCAAAGCTTTGTAGTTAGTTAAGAAGACCACTTTTTTCATTGAAGTGACAACCTCAGATACACTTGTTATTAGATGTAAACGACAATTAACAAGACTATGTCCTTTTGAAATTGCATGTAGGTGCTGTTGTTCCCAATTTCTAATATGGTATCAGAGCCTATCCTAGATCCATTTGTTGTGGAGACCACCCATATTTGGGCCACCCGTTGTTGATCCCACGTTCCAGTCTATTCAATCCTGGACGTGAGGGGGTGTGTTAGAAGTCCCACATTGGCTAGAGATAGAGCCAAGATAAGCTTTATAAGGGTTGTGCAAACCTCAACTCTTGAGCTAGCTTTTGTGGTTGAGTATAGGCCTCCCAATTTCTAATATGATTTCTAATATGGTATCAGAGCCTATCCTAGATCCATTTGTTGTGTGGAGACCTCCCATATTTGGGCCACCCGTTGTTGTTCCCACGTTCCAGTCTGTTCAATCCTGGACGTGAGGGGGTGTGTTAGAAGTCCCACATTGGCTAGAGATAAGGCCAATCAAGTGTTTATAAGGGTTGTGCAAACCTCAACTCTTGAGCTAGCTTTTGTGGTTGAGTATAGGCCTCCCAATTTCTAATATGGTATCAGAGCCTATCCTAGATCCATTTGTTGTGTGGAGACCTCCCATATTTGGGCCACCCGTTGTTGTTCCCACGTTCCAGTCTGTTCAAATCCTGGACGTGAGGGGGTGTGTTAGAAGTCCCACATTGGCTAGAGATAAGGCCAATCAAGTGTTTATAAGGGTTGTGCAAACCTCAACTCTTGAGCTAGCTTTTGTGGTTGAGTATAGGCATCCCAATTTCTAATAGTTGTGAAGCTACAATGCAACAACACCAAGTACAAATTGGCCCAACCAGGCCACACTGATAAGAACAGTTACTTCTTCATTGAAGGCCCAAAGAAGAACGTAACCAGCTATGGATGGAGCCCGCAAGTGCAACGTGGTTTTGGTGAGTTGGCCCACGGGCCTAAAGCCCTGAGAAGCCCTTCGTGTATCATGGCCTTCCTTACGTGCTCTACAATGTTGGACCTCTTGCGGTTGAGCCAAAATGCATTAGTATTCTTCACTTATTTTCCTTATTATGGGTACAATTGAACTAGGTTTCGTGGGCTTTGTCAACCAGTTGTACTACCCTTTCAGCTTATGGGTCTGACCCATGTTATCAACGAAATTTTTATCTTTGATAAAAAAAGACTAGGTTTCGTTCGAATTTGAGGTGTTTTGAAGTCCACACTAATCATATGAGATTGAGTTGGGTTGGTTTGGATAGTTGATAGAACCTCATTAAAATAATTTTTATAATAAAAATCTGGAAAAAAATTGAATTCTCTCAACCACTCACCCTATATCCAATATTCATAACCACAAGCTAATTAATTTTCATTCAATTTTTTTTTTCACAACCACAAGGATTAGTTTCCTTCCCTCACATGATCTCATGCTTCCCCCATCTTTATTCTTATCAATCGGCCGCTTCCCCCTCTTTTTCTCACTTTAACTCTTATCTTTTTCACGTCTTTCTCAATTTTATTCACTCTCATGGAGTGCACACCAATGGTTCATTCTTCAACTGAGTCTTAATGGGAAGAAGCTCCACTTTTCTCTCAGCAGATAATTCCATTTTTCTGTCAAACCAAGTCCCACCTCCACAACCAATTTTTCAAAGGAAAAACGGTACCAACTTGAAGATTGTTTTCTCGCTGTCGAACCACACCACAAATTCATTCATTGGGTTCGTCAGAGATTGGGACAACGCAAAGGTACATCGTCGTATAAGGGGACTTCGCAAAGTGGGTGTGGCATCATAGAGTTTTATTTTTGTAACAGAGAGAGTGCGAGACTCCTCTTGGTTGTTAAGGCAAAAATAAAATCACTAAAATGTGTTAGGGTAATTGTAAAACTTAAATGTAATGGGCCGGACTCCTCACCTAGGCTAAATACACTCACTACAGCTAAACTAGGCAAAAAAATGTTCCTAGTTCCGTAGCATTAGGTTGGTTAGGGTTCCTCGGGTCATCAACCCCGAAACCAGATACCCAAACTCATAGTGATCAGCTTTAATAAAAAAAATCCGAACCGATCAAATTATCCAACACCACCTCCTAAAATATGTTTGGTTCGGGTCGGGTTGTTCAAGTGGGGCGTCAAAAATCGAATTCTTAGAACAATTAGTCAAAGAGATCTTGATATTATGTTAAGAACCGATTATCCTATATAAGGGTTAAGTTTTTGGATAATTACACATGAATAATTATATTTTTAAAAGAATCAATTATGTCCAACAAGTTGTAATTTCTTTGTGCCTTTCTGAAATTTTTTCATGAACATGATTTCCTGTCCATGGTCCTTAGACTTGAAATTCAAAATATAAAATGAATTAGGACAATTTACAGCATCAAAAACTTTGCATTTTCATCATCCGTGCAGGCTTGTCATCAATTCGTTCGAATAAAGATTTTGGTAAAACGTGTTTTGTGGTTACATCTAGCTAGCATTGTCCGAACACAGATAGAGTGATGAAAGCACCTTGTGCTGATGAGTGTTACTTGTGAGTTCAGACTGTGGTCCCTTCCTTTCCCTCCCATCATTTTACAGCATTTGTTTGGTTTATACAAATTGAGGAATTGGATTCACCACTCACTTTTACTTTTTTCTTGCTCTTCTTTGTAGCCTAGGATTCTAGAATCGATCGAGAATTAATTGTCAACCCTCTATGTGGGCATCATTAAGTTAGACTTGTGAAAAAGCAAAGGTATTCGAAAAGAACGTCCTCTAACTCCTAAATAGATCATCTGCTGAACTCGATCTGGAGTCTCTTTGCAGTAAAATCTAGACTATTTCGTTTATATTTTAAGGAAAATGTTGTGTAGACACTCAATGAACGTGAACAAACATAATGAGAAAGACGGTGAAGAGAAAGAAAAAATAAATATGATAGATGAGTGTGATGCGATAAAAGGTGAGAAATATAGAGAAAAATAGAGCATATGTGAGTTGTATGTATTGTTTAGTGTCTATATATCATAACTGATATCTTAAACTGTTAAAATTGTTTGAAGTTAGATATGAAGTGAACATTATCAATTTAAAATGAGTTATTTATTTTTCTCTAATATTGGCATCTTCTAGGAGACGTCAAAATCAAGGCCAGGATGGGATACGAAGATGCAAAAGATTGCGACTCTACGGGGATAAAAAACAAATGAGGTGATCACTAGAGTCAATAAACAAATGATGGGCCAGTCTAGAGAAAATTAGCCCAATTGATTATTGGCAGTTTGGCACTAATTTTTTTAACAAGACTTTGGTATTTTAATTTTGTATTACTTCTTATGATTTTCTATTTTTGAGATTTTAATTTTATAGAAAAAATATAAAAGTGAAAATCTATTTTATTTTTTGTATTTCTTTAAAAAAAATGGACCTAGACAAAAATCGGTATTCACATGAGGTGATTATTAGAGTGAATAACATCCACATCTTGCATGATAAGGTTAACTCAACTAGCTAGAGCCTACTGAACTTTTTCATACATAAGTTTAAAGTCTGAAATCTTGTTTAAAGAGAATCAAGCATGTACTATTTCTAATGAGCACAGGAAAATGGTTCAGTTATATGTAGCTTTCATAACAATAAAGATAAATCATTTTCTACCCTAAATAACTCCAAAATTGAAAATTTCTTTTTGTTAGTCAACTAAAACCAAAGAATAATAGACAAAACCCATTCTCTACATCCACTCCCCTACTCCATTCCTGAAGAGATATTTCTAAGGAAATTTGACCCTTGCCAATTTACTCAAGGTCAGAAATAACAAATTGTTTCATTTAGAAAATAAAAGTAAAAAAAGGGTAGTTTGCTAAGTAATAATGATTAGAAGGAAAGTATTTCTAATACTGTGGTAATACTAGGAAAGTAAATGCGACTAGCATATAACATTTTGACACATAAAAACAAACCTGGATCTCCTCCTCTGCAAGAGCTTAACATGGAAGGATCAACAAAGACATTTGTCCAATATAATTTTGATGAACCTTAATTTGGAAAAGTTTTAAATTTATATCCCAATTGATAACTCTTTTCATCTTGACCAAACAAAACTAGATATAGTTTTGCATTTACAAACTTTAGTAACTAAATTACCTACTAGGTATCATAGAGGAGGGTGGGGACATTAAATAATTCTAAGAATCTTTAGCTGACATGTACCAAAAAAATTATACTAGCTAGACTGAACACTTTGAGATGTATGTGTGTTTGCAGAAAACAGTGGGACATGTATATCAGTACTATTTGTCAGGGGTAATACGGAATTGCAAATTTGCAATGCTTAATTAAAAAGACAGATTCATAATCTTGTTATTATTAAAAGGTATTTTGATTGGACGTAGGAATGAATATGATGCATCAAATCAAAGTATGATACAGTTTCCTGAATTGTATAATTGGAGTTGTTACCATTAATGGGGTGATAATATCCGCGTCCCAAACAAGGCATAAGGAAGAATTGCTTATGCTTTGCCGTAGTAAGCCATGTTATGGGCTCTGCCTGAGAGTCAATGACAAATGTTAAACTCTTTTTGGCGGTTTCTGTTTTAAAATAACACAAAAGCCCAATTCAAATTTACAGAACCTGTTCTCATTCCGATTCAAGAAAACAAAGGACAGAGACCTAGTTCTGAGGTCAGGGCCGTGGTGTTTCGACAGACACATGATAGCTCTGAACAAATATAATGTTGAGGTTAATCCAGAGGCAATCCCAATGACCCAGGTGCCGTTTTGGGTGCAGGTGCATGGACTACCCTATCCTTACAGAACTGAACAGGTTGCCCGTTCGTTGGCTTCTAATTTTGGGGGCTTCCTTGACTGGGATAAGCGAAGAGATGGAGAGTGCCTCCGCATCCGTGTATGGCTGAAGATTGACGTGCCACTTCGTAAGGGACAGCTTGTGGCCGCCGGAGGGGGGAAGGCACCATACAAGGCCACCTTCAAGTATGAGAAACTATATGACTTCTGTTTCAGATGTGGGATGATCGATCATCGCGAACAGGATTGCACTGTGGCAATCGTACCAGGCCAGAACAACCAGAAGTTTGGGGCGTGGCTACGCGCACCACCACCGCCACGGCCCCAAGTGGATATTGCTGGACGACGAGGACGTGGACGTAAAAGGGGAGGCCGACAGCTCAGGGCACCCAATGATATACAACCTTCCTACAAGAACAAAGAACAAGCCATTGAAACCGAGGAAGAAGATGAAAATGACGAGCTTGAGGAGTTTGATGATTTTACTGAGAATGATGCAACTCGCACCAAGGTGGAGGTACACTTTCCTACTGTGTACGGTGAGAGCACTAATGTTTTTCATGATCTTGAATTTGATGTGCCTGGGCATAACACACACAATACAGTTAAGCCACTCCAAACAGGAATAAAAATTGGTGATCCTCACGATGAGGAGGGAAAGGTGGTAAACCAAAGAAAGAGGACCAATGTGACTTCTTCCGCATTTGGCACCGGAAGCTCGGGGATATCCCCACCTTTGAAGAAGAAAAATACTGATGATGGATTGGGAATGGCGGCGGCTGTGGAGCAGCCCCGCCCACCTCAATGAGGATCCTATCGTGGAACTGCCGCGGGCTTGGGAACCTGGCGGCAGTGCGGGCCCTACGTGGGCTCATCCACTCTGAAGCTCCTGATGTTGTGTTTCTCATGGAAACAAAACAGTATTCGGCGGAAATGTTAAAACATCGTGGTATGGGGGTCTTGGTAATATTTTCCCGGTCCAATGTGCGGGCCGTGGAAGATCGAGAGCTGGTGGTTTGTGCCTTTTGTGGCGACAAGAGATCGAGGTAACTATTATTAATGCTTCACTTAACCATATCCTTTTTAACCTGGTCCATCCGGACCTCCCGTTAGTGTCTATGCAGGTGAATGCTATTTATGGTTATCCCGAGGCCCAGAATAAATGGAGGACATGGCAGATGGTTAGACGAGACAAACCTGTGGATGTAATCCCATGGCTTTGCATTGGTGACTTTAATAATATACTTTCCCCATCTGACAAGCTTGGGGGTGACCCACCTGACTTTAATCAGATCCAGGTGGCGAACCGAGCTTGTGTAGATTGTGGGCTTAACATGGTGGATTCTTCAGGAAATACTTTTACTTGGGTAAACAACCGAACTGATCACACGAGGGTTGAGGAGAGGCTGGATTATGCCTTGATTAACACTGCTTGGGCGGAGTTATGGCCAGTCACACGAGTTGCTCACTTGATTCGACATCAGTCGGACCATAGCCCAATTATTCTACACAGTGGTGTGCGCAGAGCAGAGGTGAGAAGACACAGAATGAGGCTTTTTCGGTTTGAGGAACTATGGTTGGAAAGCGGTTAGGAATGTGCTGAAATAGTGGCAGAGGGATGGAGCAGGCGGCACAATACAGTGATTGACAGAATTGAGAATGTGGGGAGAACCCTAAACTCGTGGGGTAAGGAAAAATATGGTGAGCTACCAAAGAGGATTGCAGACACCAGAGGCCTCCTCAAAAGGCTCCAAGAAGGTGTGCAAATGAACCAGGTGCTGACTGAGACGAGAGTGGTGGAAAAAAATCTAGATGACCTGTTGAAACAAGAAGAAATTGTATGGGGTCAGCGCTCACGTGCTAACTGGTTGAAACATGGGGATAGAAATACCAGATTTTTCCATACAAAGGCCACTGAGAGGCGTAAACGAAATTTGATAGAGGAGATACAGGATGATAATGGGAGGAAATCTGTGCAGAATGATGACATTGCCCGAGTGTTACGAGCATACTTTGAGGGGATCTTCACATCATCTAACCCTTCAGGCATTGAGGAGGTTGCTTCCTTAGTTGACGGCAGAGTGACTGATGCCCACAGGAGGATACTTACTGTGGCTTTCTCGCGCGAGGAAATTGAAGAAGCACTCTTCCAAATGCATCCTACGAAGGCACCGGGATTGGACGGCTTTCCGGCTCTGTTCTTTCAGAAGTTCTGGAATATTGTTGGTGATGATGTCTCTAATTTCTGCTTGCAGGTTCTCAATGGTGAGCTATCCCCAGGTATTGTCAACCAAACTTTACTTGTCTTGATCCCAAAGGTTAAGAAAGCGGTGTGCGCTAACCAGTATAGGCCGATTAGCCTTTGTAATGTCATTTTTAAATTGATTACCAAAACAATTGCTAATCGTCTAAAACTTATTTTGAATGATCTAATTTGTGAAGCTCAAAGCACTTTTGTTCCAGGTCGTTTAATCACGGACAATGCTTTAATCGCCTTCGAATGCTTCCATTACATGAAGAAGAAAGTCACAGGAAGGAATGGGATGATGGCCCTAAAGCTTGATATGTCGAAGGCTTATGATAGAGTGGAGTGGCCTTTTTTGAGAGGTATTCTCACCCATATGGGTTTTCCTACACAATGGGTTGAGCTTATAATGTCTTGTGTTACCACAGTTAATTTTTCAATTACGGTTAATGGTAACCCGCAACCGACTTTCGCACCTCATCGAGGTTTGCGACAAGGAGATCCTCTTTCTCCTTACTTATTTATTTTATGTGGAGAAGCTTTTTCAGCTTTAATTCAGCGTGCTATAGTTAATTCTACTTTACATGGCGTGAAGATTGCCCGATCTGCGCCTGTTATCTCACATCTCTTGTTTGCAGATGACAGTATTCTTTTTGCCCGAGCGTCGGTTCAGGAAGCAGAATGTGTGAAAACCATTCTGGCAACCTATGAACGCGCTTCTGGGCAGGTAATAAATTTGGACAAGTCCATGCTTTCTGTTAGCCGTAATGTGCTAGAGAACCGTTATTATGAGCTACAACAGCTATTGAATGTGAAGGCAGTTGAAAGTTATGATAAGTACTTGGGGCTCCCTACCATCATTGGGAAGTCGAAAAACCAAATTTTCCAGTTTGTGAAAGAGAGGGTCTGGAAGAAGCTCAAGGGATGGAAAGAGAAGACTATGTCTAGGGCAGGGCGAGAGGTGCTAATTAAAGCTGTAGCACAGGCAATACCTTCATATGTTATGTCATGCTTTCTTTTACCGGATGGCCTCTGCCATGAGATTGAGAGTATGATTTCACGATTTTATTGGGGAGGAGATGTTACGCGTCGTGGTATTCACTGGGTCAAGTGGGGAACTTTGTGCCAGCCTAAGCAGGACGGCGGACTCGGTTTCAGGGATTTTAAATCTTTTAATCTAGCTTTGGTGGCAAAGAACTGGTGGCGAATCTTTAATGGCCCAGACTCTCTCCTTGGTAGAGTTTTTAAAGCGGTATACTTCCCAGCTCAATCAATGATTGGTGCCAAAAAAGGTTATCGCCCGAGTTTTGCCTGGTCTAGTATTTTGAAGACGGCTGATATGGTCCAAAAGGGGAATGCATGGAGAATTGGAAATGGCAGCAGTGTTCGAATTTGGGATGATAATTGGCTCCCTCATGGTGCTCCAATTAATTATAGACATGATGTGGTGGAGGAGCTCCAAATTAAGTTTGTGTCTGATCTACTTCAAGCGGACAGGAGAGCTTGGAACAAGGAATTGGTGGAATGGACCTTCTGTCCAGCTACTGCAGCTCGCATATTGGCTGTCCCTCTACCCAATAATCCAGCTGATGATCTTCTATACTGGATGGGAACGTCCGATGGCTTCTATACGGCGAATTCCGGGTACATTTTCCTCCAACAATTATCTTGTCAGGCTTCCACGTCTTCTTCTACGTCTGCTGGTGCTTGCTTTGGGACGGGGCTGTGGCGGAAATTCTGGAAGGCAAAGTCTTTACCCCGGGTAAAAGAGGTTGCTTGGAGGGTGTGTGTTGGGGCGCTGCCAACTCGCATGCACTTGCGGAACAGACAGGTTGATGTGGATCCATGTTGTCCAGTTTGTGGGGAGGAGGATGAGACGATTGAGCATCTCTTCCTTCGTTGTCATGTCTCCAGGAGCTGTTGGTTTGTCAAGCTCGGGGTAAGGATTGATCCAGGTACACTCTTCACTGATTTCATGCGTGAGGTGCTCCAACAGCGGGATAGTTGGGTTGTGGCTGAGGTGCAAAACATGATATATTGTTTGTGGGAGGCTAGAAACCGGTGGCTGTTTGAGGAGAGAAAGTTTGATTTTGCAACGGTAATTGCTCGCACACAAACGCTGGGGATAGTGGCTCCGGCCACAGCTCATGCAGGTGAGGAGCCACGACATGGGAAGGCTACTTGGAGTAGACCAGCAGCTTCAGTTATTAAGGTTAATGTTGATGCCTCAATGGGAAGGGATAATCTAGCTGGTTTCGGGTTTGTGGCTCGTGATGGTGACGGAGAAATTCTTGCAGCAGGATCGAAGTACCCATCGGTGGCATCGTCCTCAACTATAGCAGAAGCTCTTGGCCTCCGGTGGGTGATGGAGATTTCTTCCCAATTGGGGTTCCGACGAGTTCAGTTTGAGACGGACTCTTTGCAGTTGTACTACGCTTGGAAGAAAGGCACGGGGAGATCTGTTTTATTTTCTGTTATTCATGACTGTATTAGTTTTTTGCGTTTCTTTGACTTTGTTGATTTATCCTTTGTCCGTAGACAAGGAAATGCTTGCGCTGATTTCATGGCTCGGAACGCCTCTACCCTTTCCGATGTGATTTGGATAGAGGAGGGCCCTCCGGGTTTGTTTTGCCTCTTGCAGGCGGATCTTTTGGCTTCTATGCCGGTTTTGAGTTGATTTAATTTAAGTTTGCCACGTTCAAAAAATTTACAGAAAATTCGAAAATATTATGATTTACTAGTGTTTTTTACCCGCGCGTTGCACGGGGAATACATCTATTATATTTGATAGGTCAATTAATACCTTAATCATTAAAAATATAATAAACAACTGATGAAATAGAATAGTATGAAATGATGAGCAAAGTGGACAAAAAGTCTTAAATTAAAACCCTTGTTGTATAGATTGAACTTCGTACAATTGAATAACTAATAAAAAAATTGGTTAACCAAATCTCAAATTATGCAAAACATATTAGGGGATGTGGTTTAATGATGGTTAATAAACAATAGCTGATTTAATCTACAATGAAAAAAAGAGAAAATATTCTTTATGTACGTGATTATGCGAGTTCATTTTTTACACAATAAAATAAACTAAGTTTGACCCATATCAACATGAAGTCGTTTCACATTCTTCATGAGTCTAAAGACAATAACACAAATTATAGATATGAAGAATCACCAATAAAGCATTCAGAACACATTTTAATCTTAGAAAAAAAAAAGAATGTACCGCGAAATTTGTTATTGTATTTGATACATTAATTAATACTTAATGAAGGTACTTTATTGTTAAAATATATTTCTTCCCGTAGGAGAATTTAACTCCTATAATAATTTGTACAAAAAAATTAAAGTGGACTATATTATTATGTAGTAAAAAATTAACATCAAACTATATTATATTATGTTTTTCTTGTAACAAAAAAAAAATTCCGATGAAATCTTATTAACATTTATTTTTATGTAGAAGTATTTTCATGTAAAATATTCTTCCTATATATAAAAGCTTTTAGGCTCTTTCTAATACATTTAGATCCAGCTTCTCCTTACTCTCAGGATGCCTGAAAGTCTTTTCTCAAGTCTATCTGGTGGGAAATATCGATGAAGATGATGACACCCACCGTACCTTGCTTGCTTCAAGGTCGATCTCTTGTATCCTCCTCCTGCAGAAGACTTTAAGAGTAAACCTTGTCATTCCAACTTTCATTGATCGAGTTTCAGTTGCTTTTTCTGTTGATCCAGGTGAGAAAGCTTACTAAGGCAACCTCTGCTTTTGTCTATCTCCCAATATAAGAAGCATGTTGCTTTGCTCTTATAGTAGTACTAATGGGCGTACTTTAGAACAAATTTCTAGCGAAGGTCTTGACAGTTTGGAACTGAAAGGTTTGGTTCATTAATAATATCTAGTAGTTTCATCATGCTATTCTGCTTTTGAGCTTGTTGTACTTACCGGAGCATTTCTGCGATAAAAAAATTCAGAATAGTAAAGCAGTCGTAGTATGCTCCCTTTACTTGCTCTAGTGCTCAAGTGATAGCTGAGTGCATATTGTTTGCATCTGAATTATATATAAAAGACTCTTAAAAACAACTACTTAATTCTCCATTACAAAGAATATACATTACATCAGAACCTAATTATTATTTGTCAGTGACATAAGTGTCGAAAATAATAGTAATGGAAATTTCGAATGGTGTGGATAAGGGTTAAAAGTCCAATCTCATAAGAAAGAAAAATCTCCATTTACACCAAAATCTCTCTCAGATTTCTCTACCTCACTATCACCACCGTTTTTCTTATAAATTATCCACAAACACACTCACAAATTCCACACAGTACCTAACATCATATGCAAATTTTGTTTTCACTGCAACCAGAGTATGTTCTCTGGCATAAAAAAGCACTTCATAAAGTAAGAAGGTATCACATTTTGAATTTAAATCATTAAAAATATTTATTTCTAATTAAAAAATCAAATGAAACTTGCTTCCAAATCAGCAGCAATCCTAGGTGCTATTCTTGATTGTTGTCCAACTTTAACATGAATTAATATGAACTCATGCTAATTCAAATGAAACTTGCTTCCAAATCAGCAGCTTCCAGCCGTATCTGCATTCTAAGTAACAGAAAATCAAGAACTCATGAAGTGAGATTGATAGACATGTTAGAGTAGGATAGACTAAAGACCACCAAACATAATAGCAATATGTGCAACATCAATATAGCTATGAAGTGCAAAGATAGCAATCAAATTTGCAGACAGATATGAAAGCCAAAGAATGAATTGAAGCCACTTTTTGGCTATGGCCTTCCAGTGGTTTCCATAACCAATCAGATCTATTTGTAAGGGGAAACTAATCACATGCTACTAAAGAAGATGAATGGAAGAAAACCCCTCTAGAAATTTTAGACCCATTATATTTGTTGAACGGCTAAAACAACTCTTTGCTTTATGTAGCACTGTTGTTGAAAGTACAATAACCAAATCAAAAACATATGCTGATACTAAATCGTAATGTGATAATTACACACTCATGCAAGCAAGACTTCTAATCACACTAAAGTTTGATTAATTGAACCATAGTAGAACAATGATTAATTATAAAATCTAATATTGCCTTCGAAAAGTGACTTTTAATATATGTAATGATGATAGATAGATGTAGAATTGATGAACTAAGTCAGTAAAACTATATATGCATCACAGTAGTGCAACACCAAACACACATCTCTATCTCTTATCTGATGAATATATACATATGCATCACAGTAGTGCAACACCAAACACACATCTCTATCTCTTATCTGGTGAATATATACATATAATGGACTGAGAAAAACCTCCATGAGTATTGGTCTCACATGTTTCGTGGCTTACTTGAAATGAGAGCAAGATAAGATCTTGAGTCATCAATCATGTTTCATCTTCAGCTAGCTGAGAATCAGAGAGTGTAGTCAGAAAGAGGTATGCACCTCATTGTCGTTCTGTACCTACGGATAAATTCATGTCAAATGTTTTCAGGGAAGCCAAGGAAATTAATTTATTGTTAGAACATTGGTTTAGGTGTTTAGCATATTAGTAAGGATAGCACCAGTTTTAAAAGTCTAACCTCAATAGTATAGCTTGAGCGAACAAAGATAAGCAGTAAAATCTCATCCATGATATGTGGTTCTGTAGTTGTAACGGCAAGCACCAACAATAATAATTAATTTCCTCGGTGCAAGAAGCAGGCAAAAAGAAAAAATTACCAAATAAAAAAGTTGCAAGGAAAAAAATCTACAACTTCTCCTTTCTCTCCCCTCAATTCTTTCACTCCCTCAATCCACTTCACTGACAATGATTAGGTTAATCAAAACATACACAGATTAATGTTTCACCTCCTATAACATAGGACACAAATTTTAGATGCAAATTAAGAAAAACGAATAAAATAGAATCACATACAAAGGAGAATCAGAAAACATAAAAAACAAATCAAAATATTGCAAAATTCCATATAGAATATAAAATGGACTCACCATCCATGGCTTCCAAAGAATCTCTTTTGGTGGAATATCTATAAAAAAAAACCTGAAGAAAAGAATTTGATATTAGCATGGCAAGTGATGAACGAAATTGACCTTGAAGTCAAACATGAGTGAATGAAAGTTAAAGGTAAAGTAAAATAAAATTGAAAAAAACCATAACATATTATGCAAGCAAAGGAAGAAAATAATTTGAAACCTCCATCTGCAACCTTCCCAATCAGTCCAAGGCAGCAAATCGGAGGGATGCGATTGCAAGTCGATGGCAAAGTGGTTCCGTTGAGATATGAGACGATTTTGTGGGGGTGGTTTCGTTCAGTGGAGAGATGAGATGAAAATTGCATGGAGGAGATGAATTCCATGGAGGAGATAGTGGAGGTAGACAGGGTTTTAAGAGGGTTTTTGCTGATGGGATGTATTATTGATTTAAATCACTTCTCACAGATTTTATATTAAGATAAAATCATGAAATAAACAACATAAATCCTAATCAAATCTAAAATTTAAAAATGTACTAAATAAATATAGATAAAAACTATCAAAATCTAGCAAATCGCAATAAAAACTCATAAAATCCGGAATTAATTAAAAATCCGAAAATTCAGTAAAAATACCATAAAAAATAATTAAAACTCTAAAAATAAATAATAATATAAATTAAGATAAAATACAGAAATAAACAACATAAATCCTAATCAAATCAAAAATTTTAAAATGTACTAAATAAAAATAGATAAAAACTATCAAAATCTAGCAAATCACAATAAAAACTCATAAAATCCGGAATTAATTAAAAATCCGAAAATTCAATAAAAATACCATAAAAATTAATTAATACTCTAAAAATAAATCAAAAATAAAGTAAGATAAAATCAAGGAATAAAAAACCTAAATCCTAATCAAATCTAAAATTTAAAAATGTATTTTTTTATTAAGGAGAAATAAGGTAAGGAAATATCAGGGCACATGTGGCAAGTGGGGCCAAGGAGAAAGAGCTTACATGTAAAATATTAGGCGAGAATTAATCTGGGAGCGACACGTCACTAACTTGGCATGTGAGAGCGACACGTCATGCTAGAAGTTGTATAAAAATGTACTAAATAAAAATAGATAAAAACTATCAAAATCTAGCAAATCACAATAAAAACTCATAAAATCCGGAATTAATTAAAAATCCGAAAATTCAATAAAAATACCATAAAAATTAATTAATCAAAAATTTAAAAATGTACTAAATAAAAATAGATAAAAACTATCAAAATCTAGCAAATCACAATAAAAACTCATAAAATCCGGAATTAATTAAAAATCCGAAAATTTAATAAAAATACCATAAAAATTAATTAATACTCTAAAAATAAATCAAAAATAAATTAAGATAAAATCAAGAAATAAAAAACCTAAATCCTAATCAAATCTAAAATTTAAAAATGTATTTTTTTATTAAGGAGAAATAAGGTAAGGAAATATCAGGGCACATGTGGCAAGTGGGGCCAAGGAGAAAGAGCTTACATGTAAAATATTAGGCGAGAATTAATCTGGGAGCGACACGTCACTAACTTGGCATGTGAGAGCGACACGTCATGCTAGAAGTTGTATAAAAATGTACTAAATAAAAATAGATAAAAACTATCAAAATCTAGCAAATCACAATAAAAACTCATAAAATCCGGAATTAATTAAAAATCCGAAAATTCAATAAAAATACCATAAAAATTAATTAATCAAAAATTTAAAAATGTACTAAATAAAAATAGATAAAAACTATCAAAATCTAGCAAATCACAATAAAAACTCATAAAATCCGGAATTAATTAAAAATCCGAAAATTTAATAAAAATACCATAAAAATTAATTAATACTCTAAAAATAAATCAAAAATAAATTAAGATAAAATCAAGAAATAAAAAACCTAAATCCTAATCAAATCTAAAATTTAAAAATGTATTTTTTTATTAAGGAGAAATAAGGTAAGGAAATATCAGGGCACATGTGGCAAGTGGGGCCAAGGAGAAAGAGCTTACATGTAAAATATTAGGCGAGAATTAATCTGGGAGCGACACGTCACTAACTTGGCATGTGAGAGCGACACGTCATGCTAGAAGTTGTATAAAAATGTACTAAATAAAAATAGATAAAAACTATCAAAATCTAGCAAATCACAATAAAAACTCATAAAATCCGGAATTAATTAAAAATCCGAAAATTCAATAAAAATACCATAAAAATTAATTAATACTCTAAAAATAAATCAAAAATAAATTAAGATAAAATCAAGAAATAAAAAACCTAAATCCTAATCAAATCTAAAATTTAAAAATGTATTTTTTTATTAAGGAGAAATAAGGTAAGGAAAAATCAGGGCACATGTGGCAAGTGGAGCCAATGAGAAAGAGCTTACATGTAAAATATTAGGTGAGAATTAATCTGGGAGCAACACGTCACTAACTTGGCCTGTGAGAGCGACACATCATGCTAGAAGTTGTTCTTTTCTAATATATATTGATTCGCACTCAATTTTTTTTCCTTGTAATTCTATCTAATTTTTCTTCGTATCTTTAATATTTTCATATTACATTGCTTGTGATATTTTTTTATATCTTGATTGATTCACATTTTACTTTCTTTCATGGTAGTTGAATCATGTATCGTATCGTGTATCGAAAGGCCTATTTTTCGTCTCATGTATCGTATTATGTATCGTACGATATAAAGACACACAAAAATAAGTCATAAATGAAAAATATATGATATATATAATATAATTAATCAAAATAAGACAAATGCAAGTCTTCATCTCTTTCAAAATCATCAATAACATGACAAATGCAAAACACTTCCATACTTGCTAAACTATGCTTTAAACCATACTGCAGTAGAGGTGAACGACGTTGAAGTTGAACTCGTAAGCGTTGAAGTTGAACCCTTGTCAAGAGTTGAAATTGGGGATTTAGGGTAATTTCAATCCCTAAATGGATTAGGTCAGGTGGATCGACCCACTTTGACCCAGATTAAAAAAAACCCGTAAAAAAACGCTAAATGAAATAAAATATCCGAACTAGGTTGCGAACCTGACCCGGTTTGCCCAGTTTCTGTATCGTGCGATACAAATTCGTATCGCGATACAATGATACATGATACGATACAGTCGATACAGACACGATACAGGGACAATTTGATACACATGTACGATACGTATCATTTACCTAAAAAAACGTATCGTATCGCGTATCGTATCGGTGTATCGGCCGATACTTACTACCATGATTTCTCTTTCATCTTATTTTCACTCATTTTTTCTTCATATATCTCTTCTTTTCATATTAAATCACCTATCGTATCTCTTTTCTTCTTTCACTCTCTTAGGCTATGTTCGACATGGTATTTCAACTAGCTTAAAACTTATTTGATTAGCTTAAAAATTCTCAAAAAGTGATTGATAAATGAGCTTATTTTAGTAGCTTAAAGTTTAAAGATTATTGAACTTATTCTCATTTTTATCCTTATCATTTTATTTAAATTCCATACCCTTATTATATTTATTAAAACAATAAAGTATAATTATTTTTATTATGAAATAATTATTATTCAATTTTTAATACTATAGAGTTACCAAAAAAATACTATGTTTTCCGATGAAGCAAGAAAAAAATTACTATAAAATATCTTTTATATAGAAAATATAAACTTATTTTGTTAAAGTATAAATCTATTTGTTTTTGAGATGATAAATAATGTCAATTAAATTAAATTATGTAATTATTTTAATATGAATAATTACAAAAAGAGAAGTCTCCGGCACTCGATCCCGCAAAGCCGATCCGGCATCTGTTGGTAAATCCGCAAGTGTACGAATCCACCCGGTTTTAAATATCGAACCACAGGGATTGTGAGTGACTAAATTCAGCTTAAGCCTTGAGTATGAAGGTTTGTTTTATTGAGGCAAACATATGTCGAAGTAGTAATAAGGAAAAAGAAAATATAAATTCAGAAATGAAACAGAAAATGAAAAGAAAGAGTGATTTACTTTGGGTTCTTGCTCAACTAATCAATTCAAGCACATCATTCTAAGCACATGTTCTCATGAATCTCTCCTTGATGTTATAGCCTAAGCAACTACCTATCGATGCCTCGCATAGATAATTCTTTCAAACCAAAAGATAAGCCCAATTCCTTGTGTACTTAAACATTTGTTTGAAGCATAAAGATTATAAAGTTCAGGCCAACAAACCCCAACCCTTCCTCTATTCCTAGTAGCAAGTATAGAAGGGGTAATCCCAAATCGGTTCCCTAATCTATAACAAACTTCCGTTCTGATTATAGAATAGTATAAAGCAAGCATGCATACAAGCTTAGATTGAAATTCAGAAAATGGGATTCAAGGGAAGAAGAAGAACATGTGGGAAAGAACTTAAGATTATAACTTAAACATGAAAAGTCTTACATGAAAACCAAAGCATAAGAAGAGAGAGCTTGGCTAAGAACCTGAATTACAAGCTTGGAAGCCTTCTCTCACTCTCCTAGATGATCCTCTGCCTCTGAATTTTACAAAGTATGAAAAGATACAAGAGAAAATGACTAGAATCCTATTTATAGGCAAAAATCACGAGTTTGGGTTGTTCCGGGCGCTCAGGCGCCAATTCAGAGCGCCTGAGCGCTAATTCCATGCTGAAACCGAGCCTCTGGAAGGTAATTGGCGCCTAGGCGCCAATTAAGCACGCCTAGGCGCCAATTCCAGAACCCTGGAAAAAGCAATTGGCGCCTAGGCGCCAATGGAGCACGCCTAGGCGCTCTGACTCGCTGGAAAACCTTTTCATCTTCATTTTAACTCCCCTTTACTCCTCTTTAAGCCTCTCTTCAATTCTCCAAACCTCTAGACACTCCTTCTTCAGCTGTTACAACCTGAAAACTTGATGACAAAGCTAGGAAAATATCTAGAAATTCAGAGGTTAGTTTTGCACAAAGGCTCCAAAACAAGTGGAAATTGCCTATGACTTTTAAACTCTAATCAAATGCAACTAAAGCACTTATAAAACTACAAAATTACTAAACTAATGCAAATGCACCAAAAAAAAAGTAAAAATGCATGAGAATGCATGAAACACTACATGAGACACAAGAAAAAGACTCAAAACCTACAAGGAAAAACCCTAAAAACATCATATAAACCCGGGTCATCAGCATCCAAGCGCTACTAGAGAAAACATAAACTCTGGCCGACACAATCTCAGGAAAAAGAGAAGCGTCCAACAACTTATTGCCATCCATGCCGTTAATTTGAGCCTCCATCCTGCGCTCATCAAACTCAAGTTTAGGAAACAGAACCGCATCGGAGAACCTCTTGTCCTGCACACACCCACTCCATGGCCCTACGAACAAACAATCTTCTATCAGTGAAAGGAGTCGCTCACAATGCCTACCCGCAACGACGCCTCTCCAGGAAATGGAAGAAGACATAAACCCAACACCCAAATCTACCCGAGTCTGCAAATCAGAATTCATCCATCTCCAATCAGAACCCCTATGGACTCCACCAACCTTATCCCCATGAAGCAGAGCAAGCACTGCCTCTGCGTGCTTCCTTGATAGATAGTGAACAAACACAAATCGAAATCTCCTGTCGATCTTGCGTTCACGTTGCACAAAAACTTTAATGGTCCTTCCAATCTGGGCGAACAAGTTCCTAATCTTAGGGTATCCTGCCCTTTCGAAGATTCCATCGATGAACATGATGAAATTCTCAAGGAGAAGAACTTTGTTCTTATGCGACCCATCCTCTTCCTCCCCCTCCTCGCCAATCTCAACATCACTACCCTCTTGATCTGGGTTCCGGCCACCCTGCACTCGACCACGAACAATTGTAAACTACGTTGCAGAAGAACGACTGCGATAAGACTTGCCATGTGTGTCGTGTTCTCTCATCTTTTCAAACAGAAGCATTACGAGACTGAGCAACAGAGCTAGAGAAGACGAATAGTAGGTTGAGAATGGGTAACAGAGCAAGAGAAGATGTAGAGTAGAATGAGAACGAGAAGCAGCTCCATAGAAGAAGCGCGCCAGAGCAGTTACCTAAAATTACTATTTACACACCTTATGCGTTCTATCCTTTTCTAAAAAAAAATCACTATTTTTTTTTTCATTTTTTCCATCTATTTTCAATGCTCTCTATATTACAGGTCGGTTTTTGTTCACAATCTAACACTTCAAAATTATTTTTGTAAGTAATTTTTGATTATATGTGAAAAATATTTTCCTTTACTATAAGTTATTGTCGAGAACGAGCACATAAACTTTTTTCTCTTATGGAACTGGAACTTTCACAAGTTGAATTTTTGTGTCCTGAAGTGCAAAACAAATACACTAAAAATTATCTTATTGAAAGTTTAAAAATATGTATTTTTTTTGTTAACTCTTACAATTTTTACAATGCGCAAAGTAATCATTTTCGATTATTTTTTAACACAATTTTTTATTATCAATGTTCATTTCCTAAACTACTCTTATTACATTTTTTTTTGCAAAAACTACCCCTATTAACTACTCATGACTCTCTCCCCTTTTTTTATATATATATCTCATGTCTACTATATATTATACTAAACAATCTATTACTTTATGATTTCATAATATTATTATTAGAATTTTAAAATATGTCATTATATTTTCTGTGAGTTTTTAATTATTATGGTAGTCCGCATAGTGTTAGCACTTTTTTTTTCAGCAAAAGAGTGAGAAAAGTACATGAGAGCAACCCTCTTATGAAATAAGGGACACCAAAGTAACACATACAAACAAACCTTGACCGGCCAAACATAGGAAAAATGTTTAATTAAAACTTTCCTTAGGAAAAATCCATTTGAAATAAAAACCTAGTGATAAGGAAAAATAAAACAAACAATTATTTGATAAGAACAATAGAAATGTAAAAAACTAAGCGACATTAACAATAATATTTTGAACAATAGAGTAATTGATTTTTAATATACAATATATGATATAAAATAGGAAAATGACATGAGATAAAATGAAAATAAAAGAGTGGGAAAAGGTCATGAGAAATAACATGGGTAATTTAGGAATTGAATATAGATAATTAACAAATTGTGTTAAAAAGTAACAAAAATATTAATATAAGAATAAATTTGCACACTTTTAAACTTTAAGGCGTTGAATACACTTTTTTAAATGTCATGAACTAATTAAGTCGCATATGACCCAAACTTATTTCAGAAAGTAATTTACTTTTTTCCTTATAAAACAATTCCAAAAATATTTTGTAAAGGCTATAAACTAATATAATGTGAGTGAAATGATGTCATGCATTCTTTAAAGACATTAACTAATATATTCAATGTTTAAATTGATTGGGTCAAAAAACATCATCACATTAATTAATGTTTTATTTCTAATTTTCAAAGAAAATCATTTTATATAGCATAATATTTCATTTTGGTCAAAGAACATTAACAATATAAAATAATTAAATTAAATTTTTAAATTATTTCAACAATTTCAAATTTGACATATTTACACATATATATCTCTTTCATTTAATTTTCATTTGTTTTTTCTTTTCATCACATCAAACATTATATTTCTCACTTCTCTTCTTGCCTCTCTATAAAAGTGGAGGTGGAATCGGTGTGATGAAATCATTTTCCGAGCAATAACTTACCTCATTCTAGTGTCCATAATATGAATTTACACTCACTCACTCACTTATAGTTATAATAAAATAATTAGATAATATAGTTTTACAATTAAAAAATTTCTATTTTTTTTTTGGTTACAGTAGGAAAGAAAACAGCAAACAAAACAAAAGAAACTAGCTAAGAACGTCCTGACATAACAGGGATATCACTGTTGGTGGTGGTTGAGACCAGAGCTTCCAATCCCAATTCTCATTAACAACGAGCTTGGCGAGGGCATCAGCAACTTGGTTTCGTTCCCGGGGTACATAATTAACAGACACTCTCCATTCCTTGTTAAGCAATGCTCGAATAGCAATAATCTCATCTTTGTGCCAATAAGTGTCCACGTCCTTATATGTAAAGGAGATTTAAGTTTTTACATTAAATGAATTAAACTATAAGTTTCTCATGCCTTTGTATTAAAATACATTAAGAAATACTTTTCAAGAAAATAAAACACATTAAGAAATAAAAAAATTATTTGTAATAAAAATATTAAACAACAATAAAATTTGAAAAAAATATAGTATATACAAAAACTATTCAACTACTTACATTAAATAACAACATTCATAAACTTAAAATTGAATTTTTTTAAAAAACTTAAATCGACTTGAGTTTTGCATTTGAAAAATATTAAAAAATAAAATTAGTTAATAATACACAATAATACTTATTAATAAAATATATGGGTAAAATAATTTTAAAATTAAAAAATCTCGCTAAAACGTCTTTTTTATATGGTATCACTAAAATGTATTTAATATTAACTAGAACATATATGTGCATTATTGAAAAATATTTAAATATATTTTTTATCAATGATATATTGTTAAAATGGCTCGAGGAAGTATGATAGAGACAAATATATAATAATGCCTAAAGTTGAATAATTTTTTTTTTTGAAATGCCTACCTACTTAACATGATAAGAGTCTCGTGAGATTAGTGTCATGATTATCGGCTGTGGGGAAACATTAAACAACCAAATAAGTTGAATAAATGTAAATTCACTAACTATTATTTTACACTATTTACATTATTACTTATTATAATTCTAAAGGTTAAAATTACCTTATTCATTTTGGTCTTTATAATCCAACAAATGACTTTCTCAGTAAAAAGTATAAAAAGTGATATTAAAACTTCTTTGATGATATTAAACACTTATTAGTTAACCTTTTTACTTAATTTAAATATTTTAAATTTTCTTAATAATATTTAATATTACATTATCAAACTAATAAATTTACAAATTATTTCAATGATAATTATTAAAATATCAGTGATTAACTTTGAGTAGTATTAATTATTTACACAAAAAGAACTCTTATATTATTTATTAAAATGTCTTAACACAATTATTTTTTATTTTATTATATTTTATAATTAAAAAAATATTTTAATATTTATTTATTTAAACTGTAATAATTTGTTTATAATGTTAAAAAATATTGTAAGGAAACCAATGTAACCACGAGTATCCTATACTATATATACAACTTTTGAAACTAAAAAGTGGTAACTTCGAAAAGTGTCACCCCCTCATTCTATGCCTTTCTTCATAAGATTTCTCTCTCATACTATAGTAGGTAGGTAGATGACGTCATATTTATATTTTCTGATTTTTTTTAGTAATTTATATATTATATAATTCTATATTTTTGAAAATAATTAATGTATTAATATGGTATTTAATTTTTATTAATGACCTTAGAATAACTAACATAAGTCAATTGTGACTTTTTTTGAAAATAACTATTGTATTAATTTGACATTTAATTGTTTTTAATGATATTAAAATAATTAATAAAAGTCAATTGTGACATTTCTATCATTAAGATGTATGCTGATAAAGTCTTTTGTAAATTTTTATATAACAAAATAAAAAAATGGAATGTCATATCTTAAGTTCAAAATGATATCAAATATGCCATAAAAAATTGATATCAAATAGTTTTAAATAATTGATTTGGAAATTAACTCAAGTTATTTGTATTTTATGTTTTCGTATATACATATAGAATATTAAAATGGTTTTGGTACATTGATTCAAAGATAATAAATTAGAAAAAAAAATTGGAATGTAACTAGTATTAGAAAAAAAAAAACTTAAATAGGTAGTATACGTATTTAAAAAAGAAAAATGAGAGAGAAAATACGAAAATGTCTAATATTTGCTAACAAAGTACTTTTATTCTTTCTGTGCATGTCGCGTGATCAATACTAGTTAGTTATATATCTAATATCAAAAAAATCAACAAAAAAATATCCCAAAACTATTTTATAAAGGCTATAAAAGTAATATCATGTGAGTGAAATGATGTCATGCATCCTTTAAAGACATTAACTAATCTATTCAATGTTTAAATTGATTGGGTCAAACAACATCATCACAATAATTAATGCTTTTTCTTATTTTCAAAGAAATCATTTAATATAGCATTATATATTATTTTGGTCAAAAGAACAATAACAATATTATATAATAAAATATCATTTTATATTATTTCAACTTTCATATATTTACACATATCTTTAATTTCTCATTTAATTTGCATTTACTTTCTCTTTTTATCACATCTCACATTATATTTCTCACTCCTCTTTCTACCTCTATATAAGCGGAGGTCGAATTGGTGTGAAGACAACATTTTCCGAACACAATTTCACCTCATTGTAGCTTGTGTTCACTTTCTCAAAGGGACCTACAAATACATTTCTTACCAAACCAAACAAAAGTTCCAACCTTTTCTCTTTCATTTCATATCTTCTCTTTTTCTCTTCTTCTCCTTCTTCTTCTCCTCTCTCTAACCAGTCAACCATGGATTCCAAATCCCCAAGAACCAACAACAACCACCACCACCACCACCTTCTCCCATCTCCTCGCAGCTCAAGCAGCAGCAGCAGCACCAGCAACAATGGCGGAGCAATCCCATCTCCGCCGTCACCCTCGCCGTACCCGCCAAAACCCATCACCAGATCCGACTCCGCCAACCCATATCCAACCACCTTCGTCCAAGCCGACACCTCCTCCTTCAAGCAAGTCGTCCAGATGCTCACCGGATCCACCGAGACCGCCAAACAAGCCTCCTCCGAAGTCCTCGCCGGCACCGCCGTGCCACCCAACAAATCCCACCACCACCATAACCACAACCACCACAACCACCACCACATCCCGCCGATCAAAACCATTCCCAGGAAGCAGAACCACCAGCAGCACCAATCAGGGTTCAAGCTCTACGAGCGGAGAAACTCGCTCAAGAATCTCAAGCTCAACCCACTCCTCCCTGTGTTCTCTTCTCCTCATCACTCCGCCGGTTCCGCCGGATTCTCTCCCCGGAAGCCGGAGATTCTCTCCCCCAGCATCCTCGACTTCCCGGCGCTTGTTCTCAGCCCCGTCACTCCCCTCTTGCCGGACCCCTTCAACCGCGCCGCCGCCGGGAACCTACACCGGTGTGGGAATTCAAGCCCAAGCTTGAACACTGAAGCTGAAGAGAAAGCTATCAAGGAGAAAGGGTTTTTCTTACACCCTTCTCCCTCAACCACTCCCAGAGACCCTGAACCTCGCTTGCTTCCATTGTTTCCTACAACTTCACCTAGAGCCTCAGGTTCATCTTCATCGTCTTGAATTTTAATTTTCACCCTTTTTGTCTCTTTTAGATTTTGTGTAAGATTCTTATATATATCAAATTATCAATGACATTGATGAGGAAAAGAGAGATGAAATTGTAATGGGTTATGCAGAAAATGCAAGAATCTTGCTTCAATTGTATGTAAAATTGAAAATTATATGCCCTTTTTGCCTTTGATTTTGATCCTCTGTTTCTTGCTCTGTTCATGAAAGAAGCAAGGTTTGATTTGATAATGTGAATCTTAGTTAACGTGCGCACCATTAAATTCATCAATTATTATGAGGCATGCCGATCAGGGTTATTGGGATCCATGTGAATTTAATGGGAGAAAAAATATTACCCTTCTTCCTCCTCGGCCATTGATTTTAATGTAGTTTCTGCAAGGTTGCTGTGAATTTCAGAGGATTTACTACCCTTGGCTATAATGTCAAATCTTTTCATTAATGCCATATTTGAATTTTGTGATCCAATTCACTTGCTTCAACCGAAGGGCATTAATAATAGTATTCAATAACAATAAATATCAATAGTTAAGTCTTTGCTTAGTTTTTTTCTTTCCTTTTTACCCATGTATTTCACGGCCGACATGAGACAAATTCTCTCGAGGTTTAGAGATCACAGTATATAAATGATGTATGTATCTCTTAACAAATCATTTTTTATAAATATCGCGCCAATGAGAGATTGAACTTGAGACTAAAATGGTTAAGGGGCCAGCTAGAGTTGTTGATAGTCTTTGCTAAGATGATAGGGAAGAAACTGGAACATGTGGGGAAAAAAGTGTGTTGGTTTACATTAAGAGCAAAAAGAAGTGTTTGGGCTAGCTGTCAAACAAAGAGTAGAAGAAAGGGCAAGGAATCTTGACCCTTTTTGTTGTCTTTCCGAGTGAGGGGAAGGTGCCAACAAGAGATGCAGGGCATGAAGGCATTCTGTGTGCTTGTGTACAAAGCATCCACTGGTTAGAGTAGACTATGCATGTACTTTGTGCCTCTCTTCCCAAAGCATTGCAGAGGCTCACAATCACGGAGATCCATGGATTTGGGTTAACCGGATGCTCGCATTTACGATATCTGGACCGTACAATTAAAATTTGCCGACTGTTATTTTTCATCGAAAATTCAAAGCATGCATCTAAAAAGACAATTAAATAAAATCACCGTTATGGAGTAATAGTTAAGGTTGATTCATAATTAGTACTACCACGTTGTTGTTGTGACATTTTTTTTTAGCAACAGTTAAGATTATTCAATGTGATGAATTCGTCTCCTTTCCTTGAAATTGTGGCATTGTAAGAAGTCAAACTAGCTTGTTAGTATAGTGTTTAGGTTAGCGCAATAAATTTCATCCACTTCATGGTGTGAATTGTGAACAGAAAAAAAAGTACAATCTTGATGTATGTTTGCTCTTTAAGTTTGGTTTTTTTCTTCTTTTCCTTTGGAGTAGGGACCCCAATTTTCTTTAGGGGTCAGGGTCTTGAATGAGAAACTTGGAACAGTCGCAAAAAGCAATGATGCAAAGATGGTTCATCTTTCTACGATTTCAGTATTTTTAATTATCCTTTTTGACTCGAAGGAGACCACAACTGTTATGAATGGGGACATGATGAGAAAGTGAAGGGAGGCTGAGTGAGGAAGTGGGATTTGTGATGATGAAAGGAGAGAAAAGATGATGGAAATGGGAAAGCCAGAAAACATGGTGTTTGAGAGATGACCACTTTGAGAGATAACCACTTTGTGTTTGTTGTTTGTTTTTTTAGTATTAACAAATTATCTTCACAATTCATATAGTCAGCAGTTATGAGATTAATCATTTTAAGGCTTACAAATTATATGAAATGAATAGACATCTCCTAACAAATTTTCAAACATCCGACTATTTGCTTCAGAGGTCCAACTATCTACCGATTATACTAGAACTTGTTAGCTAGTGTGTTTGTTGTTTGTTTGTTTGCTCGTTTGTTTGTTTGTTTGAATGATTTATAAGGACTTTGCAACGCTCGGTTGGTGGTGCATTTATTGGGAATTTGAACTTAACATGTGCACTGCTCTGAAACACTTTGTGGCGTTTTGCTAGCCCATTATCAAGGCCATCATCGTCTATGTTACTTTCCCTTTCGCTATCATGTTTTGGGGAAGATAGGAAACAACATTTCTCATGTGGCATGTTTTCATTTGAAGCGTTATTTGATAATAACCCTTTGAATGTCCATTGATCTTATTTTATGATGAAGAAAATTCAAGGTTGGCTGGCATCTTTGACTATGTCGCCCATACCTTTGAATTGCTAGGGGCCACTAATGCTTATTTTAATTTAGTACTTATACGTAGACTCTAGTGGTTCTCGACATTGAATTGACATATGTGTTTAGTGGTTTTGTTTTGGTCTGGGAAACCGGCCCTAAAAGCCCTTGTGGATCAAAGCTAGAAGACTACTGTTCCGAAATACTCCTCATCCAATTACCTCCTAAGTTAATCGAACGGTGCCCCTGCCGATGAAATCACTCTCTTAACTCAAGCGCCACAATCTTTGTGGACGAAAGCTAGGGGACTACTGTTCCGGGAGGCTCTATAGTCAATCATCTCCTAGGTTGATCGAATTGTGCCCCCTCCCGATCAAGCATGAAGTTGGTCGTCTCCTACCGATTAAACTCGGGCACGACCCTAGCTACAAGACTAGTCAGTCGCTCATGAGTGTAAGAACCTCATCACCTCACCAATCCCAACACTGACTTTATGGCCTAGATGCAGGGAGTAGGTGTGAGGTTCAAGACCTAGTCCCCACTAATGAGGAACCCTTGGTCGTTGGATCATTGTAGACAGTCGATGCCTCGAAGGGATTTAACGCTCCATACGCTCCCAGATTTTAGGCACTCATGACATTCCTTGGGCTACCCTTATTTTGTGAACGAGTACATAAGGCTCTCTCAGAAGAGGATTCAGGTACGCAATCTATTCTTCATAACTTAGAGATTTACCTGAATGACATAACCAATAACTTGAGCATCGGAGTGCCTTGGTTCAGACATAGTGCTCGGCCCCCCAACTCTTCCTCGTCACCCCCGCCAAGTAAAGCTCTCCTTAGCCGGAGTTCCACCGCTTCCTCTTCAGTCAATACCTCCTTGAGTGATTTGACTTGTTTAGCCTGATCAATTATCAAAGTTTTAAGGCTTAATTCCACTTTGGGCCCCTGATGTTTCATAAATGTGCGATCTGCACCCCCCGTGTATAAAACGTGCGGTCAAGGTCCCTGACGTTTCTAAAACGTGCGATTAACGCCCTTCCGTCCAAATCCGTTTGGTTCCTCAGTTGACCAAACGGAAAATGCTGACGTGGCATTATTTAATTAATTAAGAATTCATTTTTCAAATAAAATTATTTCAACATTATTTCAAAACATAAAAATAAAAATAATAATAAAAAATTAAAAAGTCAGAAAACATGAATGTTAGGATAGAAACCTTCATCTGAAAAACCCAGATATTCATGTGTTCATTCCATTTTTCCATCATCTTCATATAAACACAACTAAATAAAAATTAATCTTTCTCCTCCCAAAAATTATTACCCAATAAATTAAAAATCCTCCAACTCTAATCAAAAGCACCTTCACACCCTTCTTCAACCAAACTCAAATCCTAGACAAAACTTTCTGAACACAGCAATAAACCCAAGACCTTTACCCTGTACAACCGTAATCCAACCAAAGCCTTCCACCCTCTCAACCCCAAATCTCAACCAGAGGAAAAGCTGAAAGAGAGCCCACACCACCATCACCTCCTAGCCAACAACTAATGCAACCGTCACCACCACACAAAACCCCTCTCTTAGATTGAAGCATCACCGGACTTGGACCCCAACACCGTGCCAGATCTACCGCGTCGTGCCGTGCCCAAAGTAACCTCACAAGCCGCATCGCCGCAGAGATTGCCGCATTGGAAGCCTCCGAGCACAGCCGTGCAGATCTCCATCGTCAAACTCGAATTCTTAAATCTATGTAATTAACGAATCTCACAAACTCAAAGTTTCAATCTTTATTATGGCCCCATCAGAATCAGATTGTCTTCTTTTTTTCCTTCTTCTTTTTCCCATTTTCCTCCTCTTCTAGGGTTCTCTAATTCTCTTCTTCTTGCTCCACCAATGGCGAAGATGAGGAATACCCTTATACCCAGATGGTTAATTGTATGCCCAACCATTCTGAACAACCCAGAAGCTCTCCTCCTCCCAAACGTCGCACTGATTTTTCCGTCTTCGCCTCCACCCCTCATTCTGGTATGGCCTTCTCTCAATTTCCTCCATTCCCAATTGCATACGCTAGTCTTTCTTGAATTTGTTCTGGTTGAGAAATTTGATGAATCTTCAATTTGTCATTTTTTTGTGATTGGTCGTGGGGATTATTATGGGTTAAATAATCTTTTTTTACTTCTGGGTATTTGGCAATTAGCATTGTAGAATGCATATTTATCACAAAGTTTTGAACTTGATGTGTTTCTGTTTGGATCCAACCTGTCTCCGTTGATTCTAAAATGTGTGAGGAAGAAGAAAAAGCATTGAAGGGTTTTGTGACGGATTATTTCCGTCACTAATTCGTAGCCTATATTTTATGAATTAAATAATGCCACGTCAGCATTTTCCGTTTGGTCAACTGAGGAACCAAACGGATTTGGACGGAAGGGCGTTAATCGCACGTTTTAGAAACGTCAGGGACCTTGACCGCACGTTTTATACACGGGGGGTGCAGATCGCACATTTATGAAACATCAGGGGCCCAAAGTGGAATTAAGCCAAGTTTTAAACTGTCACAAAAATAAATACGCAATTTTTTTGTGGTGTGAGAATTTTTCCCCCTCTTTTTAGATACACCGCCCGCATATGTTAATCGATGGTCGAACCCTTCTTCTTATGTTTTCATTAATCATTATTGTTTTTGATTTATAGTTTTTTGATTACCCGAATTTGGTTTGTTGTTGTTTGTAGGTAATGTACTGATATTTCGAATGGATAAAGATAAATGATAATTGTATACGCCGTCAACCAATTAAATTTAAAAAATATGAAAATATTTTTTTTCTTTATTTAGTTGTTGGTATGATAAATTTTTAAATTTTGATTGGTTAATATTGTACTCCCTGAAATAAAAACTACATAAATATTTTATTATTTATTCCCTTTTGTTAATCTTGACTCAAGCTCATGTAGGAAAGTTACGTGGGATGGGTGATGGTTGAAAGTTAATTGACAAGTTGAATACATTAAATGATGATGATGATTGATTTTTGTATAATAACAAATTTTGAAGTGGTGTGGAGAAACAGAGCAATATTGGTGGTTTGGAAATTCATTAGCCCAGCTAGTAATTTCCACTTCATAAATATTCAAGCTAGTAATTTTGCTTGTGTATATACAAAAAATTTAGAAATAAAGCGAATTTTTTTAATATATTTGCACAGAATTGAACAGATTATTTGTCTGATTCAGGAGTTTTTTTTATGCGCTTTAAAATATGAATATTTTATATAACTGAGTGGGATATGCGATAGAAATTAATGGTATATGTGTATCATTTTGGACGGAAACAATATCTCAAATTTTATTTTTCTCAACCATAATTGTGTATTCTCAGTAGGTTTTCATCCTAAAACAGTAAAAACTATAGACTACTAGAAACCAATAACAAATCAATATCAATCAATCAATATATATTAGAAAAGAAGAACTTCCATCAGACTGATTTAATGATGTGTCATTCTCACGTTAACTCTCGGTGCACGTGTCATTCTTAGGTTAATTCTCATAAAAAATTTATTTTTAAATTTTAGATTTGATTAGGATTTAGGTTATTTATTTCTTGATTTAATCTTAATTTATTTTTGATTTATTTTTAGATCATAAATTAATTTTTATTGAATTTTCGGATTTTTAATTAATTTAGAATTTTATGAGTTTTTATTGTCATTTGCTAGATTTTGATAGATTTTATCTATATTTATTTAGTACCTTTTTAAATTTTAGATTTGATTAGGATTTATGTTGTTTATTTCATGATTTTTTCTTAATTTAACTTATTATTTATTTTTAGAGTATTAGTTAATTTTTTTTTTTGTAAACTGAATAAATATATTGAAATAAGGAACAACATGAGAATAACACTCTCATGTGGAGGACATATCAGTCTAGTTACAAAGAAAACCAAAAGACAGTTGCCAACACAACCCCTCCACTATGCCCACACTTGAGATTGAACCTCATTAAAACCTTTTCTAGGAAAACCCTGTGGGAAAAAACCATAGAAAAGGAAAAAGAGTACACAAATCTCAAGAATTTCAATCCAAAACCACTGAAAATCTCAGCATACAAAATGTAAAATAAAAACAGCATTAACAACTTCTCAAGGAGCACAAGATATCCCCAAGCTAGCAAAGGTGAATCTCCCAAATTCTGGTACACTCCACTGCCACAAAAACATCCAAAATCAGCCACCAATATCAACCATCCATATAAACCAATGACATCCTTATGCAGCAAATTATGCAGCAAAAAAACAGCACCTGCACAAGTAATAATAATACCACAGCACCCACCAACGCCCCACATAACACCCAAAAGCCATTATAACTAATCAAACAACTTTAACTACAAAAGATTAACACCAAAGCACATCCTCACATCCCTCCTGACCCAAAGCTAACACCCAACAAAACATGCCCCAACTATATCACACCCACGACCCACCACCCTCACAATACCACTTCCATAGTATATCACCTTCCCCAGAAACAAAAAGCAAAACTCACATATAACAATACATTCCACCTACACATGATATCTGCATAATCATTCCCATAGCCATGACAGCTCTAAACCAGCCTTTCCCACAACATAACAGCTCTATCACACCCTGATTTAGCTAAGAAATCCGCTTCTGTATTTGCCTCACGAAAAATATGAATCACACCCACACATCCTACATCTTCCATCAGCAGATCAATCATATGCAAATCATTCAACAACTTCCAAGGCCTGTTCTGTTTATTTCTCACCCAACCGACCGCGAGCATTGAATCACTCTCAATCACAACAGGTCTAATGTTCTGCTCCTTGCAAAATTGCAGCGCTGTCAAGATAGCCTTAACTTCTGTCTCATACGCCCACAGCACCCCCGTAGCCTTGGAAAACATCCCGATATGAATCCCCTCACTATTAATTAATTTTTATGGTATTTTTATTGAATTTTCGGATTTTTAATTAATTCAGGATTTTATGAGTTTTTATTGTGATTTGCTAGATTTTTGTAGTTTTTATCTATCGTTATTTATTACCTTTTTAAATTTTAGATTTGATTAGGATTTAGGTTGTTTATTTCTTGATTTTATCTTAATTTATCTTATTATTTATTTAATGCTAATTTCAGGAAATATTAAATTTCACGTGTCATTTAATTGGATAGTTTCTCTTATGTTGTGGGCCTTTTATTTTATTTTATATTTATTTTTAGAGTATTAATTATTTTTTATAAAATTTTCGGATTTTCATTTAATTCAGGATTTTATGAGTTTTTATTGTGATTTGGTAGTTTTTATGTATCTATGCAAATTTTCTGGAAAAAAAAATAAAAACATTGAATCTTTGTTTTTATGTATCTTTGTTAGATAGTTTATATTAAAAAAAATCTTCCTAAAAAATATTTTTTTTATATAGAGTATCAATATCAATCTATATTAGAAAATAAAAAGGGTTAGAAGAGCAAAAAAACCTTCATACGTTCTCCATCTCCAAAATTCTCACACAATTTTCTCTATTTCTCCCTTCTTCATCTCAACCATGGCAAACCTCATATCAGATATGCTTCAAAAGCAACATGGTCCTTCACTTCAATTAAATTTTTCATTATGAATTTATCCCCATCACAATTGAGAATTTTTTTTTTTGTTACAGAGGGAAATCACAATTGAGATTTAAGAGTGCATATTCTTCAAACTCAAAAACGAGATTCTCACTTCTTGCTTTAGCCTCTTTATTCCAGGTATGTCAAAATAATGTTTTGTGGCTTTGTAGACTAATAATTGTTATAACTCAAAGGCATATCATTTTCGTCATATTTCTGGTAGTCCTTCTTCTTCAATTTTAATGATTCTTTCATGTAGTTCTAGAAGTAGAATTGAGTGTCTTTTGTTCGCCAAAGCATGTTTTAACTCATTTCATGTTTCATTATTGTTTTGTAATGTTCATGTATTGATGTGTTTGTTGATAAAAAAATTAATATTGATAGATGAACATCATTTTTTTTTCATTGTTATGTATGTTATTTCAACATTTATCTGCATTTCTTTTACAGGTAGACGAAGATAAGAGCTTATTTGAAGGTTGATTCCTTTTATGATAAATTTATAATGAAGATATTAGGTAATTTTTATTTCTTCCTATTGAATCCTTTCAATCTGTATTGTATTGAAAATTTATTTTTTTGTGATACCAATTCTTATTTTAACAATACAACTTTTATCAACGGTAATGTGTTCTTTTATTTTACAAATTTGTATGTATATTGCTTTATGTCTCTTCTATGAATGAATTTTGGGACAGTTTTAAGCTTTTTGTTGTCGGGGCCGGTTTTTTTTTGTTACAAGAAGATAATTGTCGATGCCGGTATTGAGAAAAAAGATCTCACCTGAATTCGTTTTCATATCAGAAAAATATTTCACATAAATCTATGAGTATATTTTGTATTCATTTCTATCCTCTAGATTTAGTTTAACTTTGTATTATGATTTCAATTTAATTTGCTAATATACTACTAAATTTACAGATTGAGGTTTGATAATGGTGCGTCAAACACATGCTATGGAAGACAAGATAGAATAAGACATACTTCTTTTGTTTCTTTTTATCTGTCCACTTTAGGTGGTGGCACATAGATTAAGAGTGTAATTAATTTTGTTGAATGTTAGAAAAGTAAATTTAATGAAAGAGACCAATGGCAATTATAATTTTTGGAGTATATATCATCTAAAAAAACTTTTACACCGGCATTTGTCAAATTATGTTTCAATTTTTTTTTGTCAAATTCATACATAACCATAGTAGATTCTCCCATGACATACATTGCCAAGAGTTTTTAATCTCTGCAAGCGATTTTGTTAAGATTAATGCTATTAATCTTAACAAATATATCATACACTCATGAATTAAAAATAAACCTGAAATATCAACTTTTTTTTTTTACTAGAAAAATCAAAGTAAAAAGGCTTAAATGCACTTTTTGACCCTCATGTTTTAACTTTTAGTGATTGTCAATCCTTATCTTTTTTTTTCTACAAATGAGAACCCTATTCTTTTAAAACGCTGCACCGTTTACCCTTCCGTCCAAATCCGTCAAAAACTTGACGGAACACGCTGATATGACCTTCCACGTGGATAAAAGGGTGATTTAAAAAAAATTGCTTAAATGCACTTTTGAACCCTCATGTTTACATTTTTTGCGATTGTTGACCCTGATCTTATTTTTAGTTTGAATGGAGACCTTAATCTTTCAAAACGTTGCACCGTTTACCCTTCCGTCGGAAGGTTAGGTAAGTGGGTTCAGTCAAGTTTTTGACGGATTTGGACGGAAGGGTAAATGGTGCAACATTTTGAAAGATTAGGGTCTTGATTCGTAGAAAAATAAGATCAGGGTCAACAGTCGCAAAAAATATAAACTTGGGGGTCCAAAAGTGCATTTAAGCCAAGTAAAAACTAGCAAAAATTACTAAAAAAAAACTTCAACCACTATGTAACATTATATTTAATGAAAATGAAAATTTTGAATTCATCATCTCTTGATTGTAAAGCCGTGCTATATTTTAGGTGATAAACTAGGTAATTTATTATTTTTTGTTTATATTTCACATTATTCATAAATTAAAGAAAGAAAAACCCACAACCCCTATCTACATTGAAAAAAAAAACAGAAATTTTATAATATTTTTAAAAGTTTTTTAAAAAAATCTAACAAAAAGGAAAAATTTTATTAAAAAGGAAAAACTTTCTTAAATAAAATCGCAACAAATTTCATGTAATTACATGGAGTTATAATTTCAGGAGCTTTTTTTTTATAGGTAAATGTTAGTTGTAAGAAATGTTAGTAAATTAATCCCTCCTCCGAGTTCGAACTCGGAACTCTTCACCCTTCATCTCACCCCACCCTTATGTCCCTAGCTCTTACTACTTGAGCTATCATTCAAGGGCTTATATAATTAAGAAAAGATGATCGATGAATCTTGATTACGACATTTGAAAAACCTAGGTCATCTTGAACCTCTCTCTCTCTCTCTCTCTCTCTCTCTCTCTCTCTCTCTCTCTCTCTCTCTCTTCTCTCTCTCTCTCTCTCTCTCTCTCTCTCTCTCTCTCTCTCTCTCTCTCTCTCTCTCTTCTCTCTCTCTCTCTCTCTCTCTCTCTCTCTCTCTCTCTCTCTCTCTCTCTCTCTCTCTCTCTCTCTCTCTCTCTCTCTCTCTCTCTCTCTCTCTCTCTCTCTCTCTCTCTCTCTCTCTCTCTCTCTCTCTCTCTCTCTCTCTCTCTCTCTCTCTCTCTCTCTCTCTCTCTCTCTCTCTCAATAGCTGAATTGTGTGAGTCCATGACCTTGCATATAAAGTCTATTTTGAGCATCACTTTGGCTAAGGTGAACTAGCGTATAAAACTGAAAATTGTCAGTATGTGGAGAGTTAAATGTCAATAGTGCCCAAAGTCCATCAAAATGGTGTTTATGGACAACAACGGAAACAAAATTCACGGTTCTGTTTGCCATGATCTCCTTCATAAGTTTTATTTTACTTTGGGTAATTTTACAGTATGTGAATATTCTGGTTATTTCCCGTCAAACTCTCATTTGTACATAATAAACTCCCTATATATTTCGGCCCTCATCCCTTAGAAGACAAACTTCACTTAGACTAATCAATATATATCTCTTACTCATTTTACTATTATATGCAACTAAAGTAGTAGCAATAAACCACTAATTAAAAATAAATTTCATTACACAATTAATATTATATTCAATTTAAGAATGTTAGAAATACATAAAGTTGCATATGGAGAGTCTGAATGTATTGCATACGGAGTGTCTTTTAATTAGCTTATGTAATTGTTTATGGCTAAACGTAGTAGGGATATATGGTTGTTCAGAATTTAATCTTAATCTTATTTTAATGTATTTAATTTTCCATGCTATTAATTGGTCATTTCATCCATGATGTAGATCTCCAAATCGACGACAACGAGCTGATAAATTTGTGCCTAATTGAAATTGAAAAGGAACTACAATACAAAACCATAACTCTTAAAAACATACGAATGCCTAATTTAGTGATATGAATTTTGAAAATAAGTTCGCTATGGATGAGCTCAACTACAATAAGGAAGAGATGACCAAAATTCATGAAGAGTTGGTCGGTTCACTTACTAGAGAACAAATGGGTGTGTATTACCAGGTGTTGGATGTAGTCATGTCTAATAAGGGAGGGTTCTTTTTCCTTTACTGTTTTGGAGGAATGGGTAAAACTTTTGTGTGGAAAACATTGTCTACTACGGTGCGCTCTAAAGGTTTAATTTTTTTAAATGTTGCCTCCAGTGGGATAGCTTCTTTATTGTTGTCCGGAAGGAGAATTGCTCATTCAAGATTCTCAATATCCATCTCAATAAATGAAGTCTCCACGTGCAACCTTCGTCAGGGGTCTCCTAAAGCAGAATTACTCCCAAAGGCGAGTCTTATTATATGGGATGTGGAACCAATGATGAACAAACATTGTTTTGAAGCTTTGGACAGGTCTTTAAATGACGTAATGAAAACCAGAGCAAATTTTGGTTACGACAGTCCTTTTGGAGGTAAGGTCGTGGTACTGGGAGGGGACTTCACGCAAATTCTTCCGGTTATTACAAAAGGAAGCCGAGCTGATATTGTGGGGTCGACCTTCACTTCATCCTACTTATGAAAATATTGCAATGTGATGAAACTGACAGTAAACATGAGATTACAGAGTGTCTCATCCTCAGCGTCTGCTGTAGAAATAAGAAAATTTGCAAAGTGGATTCTTAAGGTGGGCGACAGAACAGTTAACACCATCGACGAGGCTGAAACCACAATTGAGATTCCGTTATATTTGTTGATTAGACAAGGTCCTGATCCTCTTCTTGAATTGTTAATTTTGCTTATCCGGACTTAGTGGCGAACTTGGAAAATGATTCGTACTTCCAAGAAGGAGCAATTTACATGTTGCCAAAGCTTCCTGGTGTCGAGAGAGAGTACTTGATTTATGATACCCCATGTAGATCGGATGAAGATTCTGACATTGTCGCAGAATGGTTCACCTCTGAGTTTTTAAACGAAGTTCAATGCTCGAGAATTCCAAACCACAGACTGATATTGAAAGTTGGAGTTTCGATCATGCTTCTTCGAAACATAGGCCAAGCGGCTGGTTTGTGTAATGGAACCCGGTTGAGAGTCACTCATCTTACTCAATATATAATGGTTGCAACTGTTTTATCAGGAATCAGGGTGGGTAAAACAGAGTACATTCCAAGGATAACTTTAATGCCTTTTGACTCTGGCCTTCCCTTCAATATCTCTCGAAGGCAATTCTCGGTGACTTTATGCTTTGCAATGACTATAAACAAGAGTCAATGTCAATCTCTTTCTCATGTGGGTTTGTACGTTCCAAGACCTGTGTTTACTCATGGACAACTGTATGTCGCTCTCTGATAAGTGTCAATTTTACCTAATTTCAATGAGAAATATAGACACTTATCCTTGTAAATTCATGAGAAACCTTGACCAAATCTAATTTCTTTTGTTTATAACTTGTTGTTAGATGTACTTTAGGATAGAATGTGCTTAAACTTGATTATGATCTTGATTTGTGTTTAAGGAATGAAGATTCAATGAAGAAGACAAATTTTGGCAAGAAAATAGGAATTTGAAGATGCCCAGGGCGCCCAGCGGTATGCAGAGGCCGCTCAGCGCCCAAGGCGGTGGCAATTACCCTCCTCTGAAGTAACTGGCCGCTCAGCGGCCAAAAAGTGGCGCTCAGCGGCCAGGCCCGTGACAGCACATTATAAAAGGCCCTTTTCAGATCAAAACAGGGGATAACTTGGTTTTTGGAGAGAGAATTCGATAGAGAACATAAAGGGAAGGAACTTAGAGCTTGGGTAGGCTTCCATCGAGCTGGAGCTACGCCAAAGTCGGCACGGATCATCACTTCCATCCTATTTCTCTTGTAAGCTTGTCTAGCTTCCATGTCTATGGATAGCTAAGCTTTTCTTTGTTAGGATTTGGTGTAGTACCTTGACTCTATGTATCTAATTTAGTTCTTATGCATATGAACCTATCTATCTCTTGATTTCAATGGCATAATCTTGTTCTTAAAGCTTGTTTTAACTTGATCAATTAGAACTTGATTAGAGATTTGATGTGTGAGTGAAAACTACATATTTGAATTGGATTTAGGTTATATCATCTAATAATCCTAATTGCTAGACATAGAGTTAGGTTTGTTAGTCGTTAAACACCCGAATCAATCACGCTTCACTTTGTTAGTTATGCGAGACATCGGTAATTAGGAGAGCGGACCGTTAATCTTCTCATGTAAGGAATTAATGAGTTAGATAAGAACTGGTGTGATGGAATCAAGAATAGAATGATTCATATGTGTTGAATTAACGGATTCATAACAGTTAAGGTGCGAAACCCAATCCTAACAAGTTTTCTCAATCTGTTTAAACCCGTTGTTATTATCGCTTTCCTTTATATTTACGACGTATTTCGAAACAATCAATCAAAAACTTTGTTAAATTCATTGCTTAAGTGGTTTTACTAAAGAACAGCGTTGTATTTCCAATTCCCTGAGGACGATAAAAACCATTTGCTATACTACGATTGAATCTTGAAGGATTCGAAAGTGGTTAAGTAAATATCTTTCAACAAAATGGCGCCGTTGCCGGGGAATTGCGTCAATACAAAAGCATTGCTTTAGTTTCTTATCTTGAGCAATTGTTAATATAGTAGATAGTTTTCTTTCTTTTGTTATCTTTAATTATCTTGTTTACTAACTTTCTTGGCTAGGTTGTATTTTCACTTTGTGTATGCGAGGTAAAACTTCAGCTGATCAACTATTGTTCGATCCCGAGATCGAAGCTACAGCTAGAAGAAACAATAGCAATACAAAGAGGAGAAAACAATTAGCTAAGCAAAGAAAGGAACAAGAAGCATCATCTTCTTTAATCTCTTCAAGAAATCAAGAACAAAACATCATGGCAGCTGCTCCAGGTCGTGAAAATGGAGATGATAATGCAGGTTTTGTGAACTTCACACCGAGGAATATGACAAGAATCGGAAGACCTGCAGGTAATGAGAAGCCACCTGAGATGAAGTCCGGATTGGTGCAGCTAATGTATGCCAACCCATTTGCTGGTTTGGACCATGAGAATCCGTACACACATTTGACAAAGTTCTATGAACTTTGTGGCACTGCTGGCCTTACACAAACTGATGAAGAAGCTGTGTTCCTGAGGCTCTTTCCCTTGACTTTGATTGGGCAAGCTAAAGACTGGTTTTTGGATCAGCCACAAACCATTTTATCTGATTGGAATGAACTTGAAAGGAAATTCATGGCAAGGTATTTCTCTGAATCAAAATTCATGAATTGTAAAACTGCTATTTCTACTTTTTCCCAGTTTGCAGGTGAAAGCCTATGTGAAGCTTGGGAGAGATTTAAGTCTATGCTGAGAAAGTGCCCAAATCATGGGTTTGATGCTCGAACTCAAATTCATATATTCAGAAATGGTTTGCACAAACAAAGCAAGCTGATCTTGGATGCTACAGCTGGAGGGTCTCTTATGGCTAAAACACCTACTGAAGCCATTCAGATTATTGAGGCTATGGCTCTAAACGACCAACAAGATCAACACCATCGTGGTCCACCAAGGAGAGGTGGAATGATTGAGCTAGGGACAAATGATGCTGTTTTGGCTCAAAACAAGCAGCTCCAACAACAACTAGATGAAGTGAAACAAAAGCTCGCAGATCTTCCAAAGCAACTAAAAGAGATGCATGATTCCTCTTCTAGAAAACAGGTATATAGATGTGATGTTTGTGCAGGTGATCATCATACTAGTAGCTGTGATCAGAATCAGGAAGAAGTGAACTATGTGGGAAATCAGCAGAGGCAAGGTCAGTACCAGAACAACTACCCTAGGGGAGGAAATCAACAATATAATCAACCTTGGAGGCAAGATGCAGGTCCCTCATCTAGCAAGGCACCACCATTACCTTATCAGAATCAGCAATACCAACAACCACCAGTGGATAGGACTGCGAAGCTAGAAGACACACTAAATCAATTCATGCAGATGTCCATAGCCAACCAGAAGAATACAGATGCTTCTATTAAGAATTTGGAGATCCAAATGGGCCAAATGGCTAAGCAGATGGCAGAAAATCAGAAAGGAAAATTTACTGCAAATAGTGAGCCTAATCCAAATCAGAAGTGTAATGCGATCTTCACAAGGAGCGGAAAGAAGGTTGGTAGAGATGTTGGTGAAGTAGTGAGTGAAAAAGATGATAGTAGTGAAGAAAAAGAGAAAATGAGTGATAATGAGGAGATTGAGAGGGAGGTGTTGAAAAATAAGAGTGATAGTGTAAATAGACAAGAAAAGAGTGATGGAGAGAAAACCAAAGAAAAATGTGAGGAAAAGGTAGGTGATAGTGGAGAGAAAAGAAAGGTGGGAGGAAAAGAGAACGTGTTGAAAGACAAAGATAAAGTTATCCAAAAACCCCCACTTGAGAAGAGACTTCCCTATCCACATGCTCCTACCAAGGCGGACAAGGAAAGGCAATTCACTAGGTTCATGGATATCTTCAAAAGGCTTCAAATCAACATTCCATTTGCAGAGGCTTTGGAACAAATGCCAACATATGCAAAATTCATGAAAGAATTGCTGACAAAGAAGAGAAAGTTTCAGGATGAAGAAGTGGTTCATTTAGGAGCTCATTGCAGTTCCTTTATTCAGCATTTCATACCTGAGAAGATGGATGATCCTGGAAATGTAACAATTCCAGTGACTATTGGTACTTTAGCAGTGGGAAAAGCTCTGATTGATTTGGGAGCCAGTATAAGCCTTATGCCACTTTCCATAATGAAGAGAGCAAGTGGTATGGAGCTGAGACCAACCAGGATGTCTTTACAGCTTGCAGACAGATCAATCAAATATCCAGTTGGCATAGCAGAGGATGTATTGGTAAGAGTTGATAAATTTTTAATTCTCGCTGACTTTGCTATTATTGATATTCCAGAGGATGAAGAAGTTCCAATCATTCTGGGGAGACCCTTCATGAGGACAGCAAGAATGGCGATAGACATGGACATTGGGAAGCTGAAAGTGAGAGTCCAAGATGATGAAGTTCAATTTGATCTCTATGAGGCCATACAACATCCAAAGGACAAAGGACAATGTTTCAAAATTGATGCAATTGATGAAGTTTGCAGAGAAGCTGATAAAAAGCCTTGTGTGTTTGATCCTTTGGAAGTAGCTCTCATCAACATGTGTTGTTGCTCACAATTCAGTGAACTGGAGGAAAAAGAAATCGAGAAGTGTGTGCAAGAACTTAATCTTCTCAAGGAAATAGCCTCTGAGAAAGTGGTAGTGGAGAATATCAAGAAAAAGGAACCAGTGGAATCTGATACAAAGAAAGATGATCAGAAGACGGAGCTGAAACTCTTACTTGCTCATTTAAAATATGTGTTTTTGCAGGGTGAAACAGGTAAGCCAGTGATCATTAGCAGTTCTCTATCACCAGAGGAGGAGGAGAAGCTGATTGAAGTTATCAAAGCAAATCAAGAAGCTATAGGTTGGACCTTATCTGATCTTAAAGGCATTAGTCCTTCTTACTGCATGCACAAGATCATGATGGAGGATGATTTCAAGCCTGTAGCACAACCACAGAGAAGATTGAATCCAACCATGAAAGAAGTAGTCAGAAAGGAAGTGGTGAAACTGCTAGATGCAGGTATGATTTATCCTATTTCTGACAGTTCTTGGGTAAGTCCAGTGCAGGTAGTTCCAAAGAAAGGAGGCATGACTGTGATTACTAATGACAAGAATGAGCTGATTCCGACAAGAACAGTCACAGGTTGGAGAATGTGTATTGACTACAGAAAGCTGAACAAGTCCACAAGAAAGGACCATTTCCCATTACCATTCATGGATCAGATGTTGGAGAGATTATCTGGGCAGGCATTCTATTGCTTTCTTGATGGATACTCAGGCTACAATCAAATTACAGTCAATCCAGAAGACCAGGAGAAAACAGCTTTCACATGTCCCTTTGGTGTTTTTGCTTATAGGAAAATGCCATTTGGATTGTGTAATGCTCCAGCAACCTTTCAGAGATGCATGCTTGCAATATTTTCAGATTTGGTGGAGAAGATCATTGAGGTTTTCATGGATGACTTCTCTGTATTTGGTGCTTCCTTTGATTTATGCTTGGAAAACTTGGACACCGTACTGAAGCGGTGTGTGGAAACAAATCTGGTTCTAAACTGGGAAAAGTGTCACTTCATGGTGACGGAAGGAATTGTTCTTGGGCACAAAATCTCATCAAGAGGAATTGAAGTGGACAAAGCAAAAGTGGAGGTTATTGAGAAGCTACCAGCACCAACAAATGTCAAAGACATCAGGAGTTTTCTTGGTCATGCTGGGTTTTATAGACGCTTCATCAAAGACTTCTCCAAAATTGCCAAGCCATTGAGTAATCTCTTGAATAAGGATACTTCTTTTCTCTTTGATAATGCTTGTTTAGAAGCTTTTGAAAAATTGAAACAAAGTTTGATATCTGCTCCTATTATTGTTGCACCTAATTGGAATCTTGATTTTGAACTAATGTGTGATGCTAGTGACTATGCAGTTGGAGCAGTGTTAGGTCAGAGGAAAGAAAAGGTTTTTCATGCAATTCACTATGCTAGCAAGGTCTTAAATGATACTCAAATAAATTATGCTACCACTGAGAAAGAATTGCTAGCCATAGTGTATGCACTTGAGAAGTTCAGAAGTTACTTGATAGGCTCAAAAGTTATTATTTTCACTGATCATGCAGCTATCAAGTATCTTCTGACAAAACCTGATTCCAAACCTAGATTGCTCCGATGGATTCTCTTATTGCAGGAATTTGATTTGGTGATCAAAGACAAAAGTGGCAAGGAGAACCTAGTAGCTGATCACTTATCAAGGCTGGTGAATGATGAGGTGCCGCAAAAGAAAAGGAGATAGCAGATGCATTTCCTGATGAAAAATTGTTTTTAGTTTAGGAGAGGCCATGGTTTGCTGATATGGCCAACTTCAAAGCCGCAGGTGTAATTCCATAATTTAATTTCCATCAGAAGAAGAAATTTCTCAGAGATGCAACTCAGTTTGTATGGGATGATCCTTATCTTTTCAAGATAGGAGCTGACGGTTTGTTGAGAAGGTGTGTAGCTTCAAATGAAGCCAGGGATATTCTGAGGCATTGTCACAACTCTGCTTATGGAGGACACTATAATGGAGAAAGGACCGCTGTAAAAGTCCTTCAATCTGGTTTTTATTGGCCTACCCTCTTCAAGGATGCTTATTTTCATGTTCAGAGATGTGATCAATGCCAGAGGTCAGGGGGGATAAGTAAAAGAAATGAAATGCCCTTGCAGAGTATATTAGAAGTTGAGGTTTTTGATTGCTGGGGTATGGACTTCATGGGACCCTTCCCATCTTCATTTTCTAATGAGTATATCTTGGTAGCTGTCGAGTATGTTTCTAGATGGGTGGAAGCAGTGGCGACTCCCAAGGCTGATGGCAAAACTGTGATAAAATTCTTGAAGAAGAACATTTTCAGCCGTTTTGGAGCACCAAGGGTGATTATCAGTGATGGAGGTTCTCACTTTGTGAATTCTCAGCTAGCTAAGGCATTGGAGCATTATGGTGTTAGACACAAGGTAGCATCACCTTATCATCCACAAACCAATGGGCAAGTTGAGGTATCTAACAGAGAGATTAAGAAGATTCTGGAGAAAACTGTATCAAGCTCTCGAAAGGATTGGTCTCAGAAATTGGATGATGCTCTGTGGGCATATAGGACTGCTTATAAGGCACCAATAGGCCTAACTCCTTTTCAATTGGTCTATGGTAAATCTTGCCATTTACCAGTTGAATTGGAGCATAAAGCTTATTGGGCTCTTAAATTTCTTAACTTTGATCTAAATCTTGCAGGTGAGCACCGGAAGAATCAACTGCATCAGTTAGAAGAATTGAGGCTTCAAGCCTATGATTCTTCCAAACTGTACAAGGAAAAGGTGAAAAAGTACCATGACAGCAAGATCATCAAGAAGACCTTCAGGCCAGGTCAACATGTACTCTTATTCAATTCCAGGTTGAGGTTATTTCCTGGAAAGCTCAAAACCAAATGGTCAGGTCCGTTTGTGGTTAAAGATGTCAAGCCTTATGGAGCGGTTGAGTTAGAGGACCCAGAAACTAAGAAGACTTGGGTGGTGAATGGTCAGAGATTGAAACCTTACCTAGGTGAGGATGTGCATAGGTCTACTGCAGCAGTGACCTATTTGGATGATCAGTGAAAACAATGCAGGCGTCAAGCTAGTGACGTTAAAGAAGCGCTTCCTGGGAGGCAACCCAGTGTTCGGTTAGATTTTACAGTTTTTAACTAGTTTTAGTAAGTAGTATGGTGATTTTGTGAAGTGTTGTTTAAATCTGTGCTTTAATGTGCTTCACAGCTTTTAATTACCATGTTGAGTTTGTTTAAAGACTTAAGGATCAATGATTTAATAGATTTGCAAATATAAGGTTGTGACTTGTGATTTGCTTGAGAACTGGGATGAAACATGGATTCTGTGTTGAAGCTGTGAAAAATCTGTGTTTGAATGTTGTAACAGATCCATTTTGTGTACTAATATGCATGTGAATCATTGATTTGCATGAATTGTGTGTCTAGCAAAAATTGATGCATGAGGTTGTGCGTTCCAAGTAAATAAATCAGTCCTACCTAGCCTTTTTCTGCATAAACAGTGAAAAATTACATCTAATTCTTTAAACAAGCTCAATTATGTTGTTATATATTAATATGTGTAAATTAGGATAATTCCATGTTCATTTGATGAGTTTTCAAAATGGTTTGATGCTTTAATTCTTACTTAGTGCCAATTTTGGAGCTTGAAGGGTGATTTGGAGAAGTAGTGTGTGAATGGATGATTTGAGGCTTTCAACAAGTCCTGAATAATGCTTATAGTGATTTTTGAATCCTAACTTGAGAGGAGGGCGAGAATTACAAAACTTGGCATGCTAAGTTGTGATTTAGATGAAACTTGTCTTAAAGTGTGAATTGTGAATCTGTAATGAATGTTGAAGTTTAAAACTTAGACATGTTTCAGATGATTTTTTGAAATTAATGAATCAAATGGCTTGCCTTGGACTTGTTTGGAAGGAGAAAAACAATGCTTAAGTTAAGTTTTTTTTTTTCTTTTCAATTTCTGCATAGTACAGGGCGCTCAGCGCTATCATATAGCCGCCCAGCGTCCTGCACTAAAAAATATGTACTGGGCTCACCGCCCAGCGGTATGCAGAGGCGCCCAGCAGTCTCAAATACTGGGTTGAACGCCCAGCGGTTGCCAGAGGCCGCTCAGTGGCCCAAAAAAAAAAGTTTTAATTTCTTTTTTTTTAATCACCTAAAAACACACGCACACACTACACTAAGTCACTAACACAACACTTTTTCTTTTGTTTTTTTTCACTCCTCCTCTCTCACGCATACTTCTTCTTCTTCTCCCCTTTCCCAATTTCTTCTCCTTCTTGCAAGAATTCACCCATAATCACATCAAAATTCCATCTTGTTACGTGAATTTCGTTCTCCTTCCTCATGTAAGTTCCAATTTTTTCTCTTCTTCTCTTCCATTCTCAATATGCACGAATTTTAGGTTCAAAAGAGAGGGTTTTTGAAATTTCATGTTTAATGGTTGGTTAATGGACTATGAATGATTTAATTTGCATGATTAGGGATGAATTTCATGATGCCTCTTAAGTTAGGGTTCTCCAATTCAATTGAACCCTAGGATTAGAAATTGGGGGTTTTTGAATTTTGTGATTCCTAGATACTCTTTGGGTGTCCTTGTACAAGTTTTGAGTTGAAAAGCATAAATTACATGAAAGCTCTTGCTTTGGAGTTTCTAAGTTAGGAGTATTTGAAACTTTGTCTTGAACTCAAGTTGTGATAATGGAAAGAAATGATGCTCTAAGGTTGTATGTGTTTAAGAATTGTGATTTACTTGTGCAAAACATGGACTATGGGTGTTTGATTGTGCAATTTGGAGCATCATGATTGGACCTAGATTAAGGGAGGTGGTTATGCATGAAAGGTGTTTGATGAAATGCTTGAATGAGTAAAAATGAACAAATGATGAGAATGTTGTGATTCTTGTACTGTTTAGTAATCTTGATGATGGAAAGCAAGGGACATGTGAATATGTTTTGGTTCCTTGTCATGCATGTGTGATATGTACATATGAGTTGAGCATGAAAGTGGTGCAACAATGAATGTAAACTACTTTGATAAGAATGTGTAGACATGATACTTGTTTCGAATAGGAACTTGAATTTCTTGATTCTCTAAAACTAACCTCTTTGAGTATCGGATCTTGGAACTTCTAATTGTTTTGCAGGTCAAGAAGCAAGAAATCAGCAAACAAGCGAGCACCAAGTCTAGACTCATATGTGTCTGAGGATGACGAAGATTATGATAAATCAAAATTCATGTCGTTCTCTGCTCAACTGGAATATGGCCCTATCTCTGAAAAGAGAGTCACACCCGAAAGGGTAGTCCAACTCAAAGATCATGAGTTCAAAGTCTTTCAGGATCAAATCAATAGGAGGGGCTGGAAGAAGGTGGCTGAACCACATCCGTCTTATCATCCAGACACTGTGTATCAATTTTATGCTAATGCTTCCCATTCTCTGGATGCAATAAGACAGAGGTACACGTGGGTTAACACAATTAAAGTTTCTTATGATAAGAAGACAATTAATGAGTTCCTAGGGAAACCATGGAAAGCAACTAGCAAGCTGTGCAAGTATCAAACTAGGGTGAATGAAAATTCTCATTCAGAGTACGAGGTAAGAAAAGATTTGTGTGTTGATGGTGTTCCTACAGATCAAATGAGTTGCGGTTCCTCACTTCTTAGGTGCTGTATGAAGCAAGAAGCCATGATTTAGAATGCGTTCATCCTTGCAAACATCCATCCGAATTGCCATGTATCTGATTTGCCACTAAGCAAATGCTACTTGATGTGGAGTATCATTAAAAAAGAGTCTATGGATGTTGCTGCAATCATCTCCAATGCCTTAGCTGAGTGTATTCACAATGGGAACTCTCTAATTTTTCCTTGCCTTATCACTTCATTATGCAGGGAACGTAGAGCTTATATCCCCGATGATGACACAATTGAGACAATCACTGGTCCATATATCACCACTCATTGCTCACCTAAGCCTTTGACTGAGGTGTTGAAGAAACTTAGAGACCAAAACCGTATACCAAAGGAGTCAGCACTAGAACCAGAGTCACCACCAGCACTATCAGATAGAGAAATGCTATTGCAGATGCAGGCTCAGCTGGATCGCCAAAATCAGCAGCAGAAGGCGTGCTATACAGCCATTACTGGGTTTTATCAGAGTTTTTCAGAGCATTTATGGCTCACGCCCTGACTATGTGGGCCTGCCATATTCAGAGTATCTCCAGAACAATAAATGGCTTGAGGACATGCCAACTACTCAAGTTGGGGAGAGCAGTAGCAGACAAGGAGCTCAGAAGGAACCTGATGATGATGATGGAGATGACTATGATGCAGAGGACATGGATGAGGATGATGATGCAGAGGATTGAGGACTCTCCACTATTCAGTGACTTTTTAGTTTTCTGCATTTTATTTCAGTTTTAGTATTTTAAATACTTTAGTATGTTGGTACTTTAATTTTGTGCTTTGGTTTTAGCTCTTTGCTTGATGTTGGTACTATGCTTATGTTTATTTTGGGATGGGAGCTTTGTTTTGCTCAAATTTTTGATTACTTTGGAATTGGTTGGTTTGAGAGCAAGCATGAACTATGAAATGCCAACTGAGTGCATGATTTTGTGTTTTTAAATTCATGATCATTGTGTTTTGCATTCACTTGATGCCATGACATGATATTAATGCATCATTCACATGAGGTCTTAGGCTCAATTTGTTTGAAAATGCTTGAAATCAAGGATACATACCTAAGCCGGGTGAGGGAGTGTGACCAAACACTAGAGAGAATGTGAGAATCATCATTGTTTTACATAGTTGAACTTGCTTGAGTCTCTAATTTTGTGGAATTGCATGGAAATGAAAGAAAATGATCAAGGCATTTTGTTCTTTAGTGTAAATAACTACTTAGCCATATAGCCTACCTTTACTTAGGAAATCACGTTGTTACCCCACTTAAGCCAAAAATTTTGAAAATTTCCTTGTTTTGTATATGACCCCAAGGTCTAAAAAGAAAAACAATGTCTCTCCTCACTTTCTTAGTTAAGAGAGCATGAATGATGGGAAAATGAGATTGTATAAATGTGTAAGTTAGGGGGAATGGAAACCATTGAACATTTATTTTGTTTTGTGTAGTGATCAATGCCAAACTTCTCAATCTTTGTTTTAAAAAAATAAAAATAAAAAATTTGATGAAAAAGAAATGAAAAAAGAAATGTTATATATAAAAAAAAAAAAGAAGAAAAAGAAAAAGAAAGATTGAGAAGTGTAAGGGAATGAAAGGGTTGAGGTGTAGTATAAATGATAAAGGAATGGTGACAAAAGAGAGACTCTTGGGTAAGGAGAGAGTGAAAGGTTTATAGTTGTGATAGATGTCATTTTATGCTCTCTTAGCTTGAAAGTCTTTGAGTATCCAGAAAAACCAATATTCTTTTGAAACCAGGCCTCATTACAACCCTTAGAAAGACCTATGTGATTCTTGATTAACCATGCAGTTTGATGATGACTGAGATGGGTAGCAAGTTAGATTTGTGTGATTCATTGATAGATGTGAGTGAAACACTTACCCTTGATCTCTTGAGTGGTGCATTTAATGTAAGATTTCGAGTGAATCCTTGATTGAAAAGTAGGAAATTCAAAGTGTGCTTAGAATCTCATGTTGATATGCTCTTTTATCATGATTTTGGTTAATTGTTGTGGGCTTCACATGATCTTCCTTGAGGAAATGTTTTACAAAATAAATTCATGCATTTTGAGGAGCTTTTGAAAATGGTTATTCAGAACTCATGCTTGTTCAAGAACATGTGTATATATGTGTTTTGAAAGATAATACCTTTTGTTTGAGGGCAAACAAAGTTCCAAGTCAGGGGGAGTTGATAAGTGTCAATTTTACCTAATTTCAATGAGAAATATAGACACTTATCCTTGTAAATTCATGAGAAACCTTGACCAAATCTAATTTCTTTTGTTTATAACTTGTTGTTAGATGTACTTTAGGATAGAATGTGCTTAAACTTGATTATGATCTTGATTTGTGTTTAAGGAATGAAGATTCAATGAAGAAGACAAATTTTGGCAAGAAAATAGGAATTTGAAGATGCCCAGGGCGCCCAGCGGTATGCAGAGGCCGCTCAGCGCCCAAGGCGGTGGCAATTACCCTCCTCTGAAGTAACTGGCCGCTCAGCGGCCAAAAAGGGGCGCTCAGCGGCCAGGCCCGTGACAGCACATTATAAAAGGCCCTTTACAGATCAAAACAGGGGATAACTTGGTTTTTGGAGAGAGAATTCGATAGAGAACATAAAGGGAAGGAACTTAGAGCTTGGGTAGGCTTCCATCGAGCTGGAGCTACGCCGAAGTCGGCACGGATCATCACTTCCATCCTATTTCTCTTGTAAGCTTGTCTAGCTTCCATGTCTATGGATAGCTAAGCTTTTCTTTGTTAGGATTTGGTGTAGTACCTTGACTCTATGTATCTAATTTAGTTCTTATGCTTATGAACCTATCTTTCTCTTGATTTCAATGGTATAATCTTGTTCTTAAAGCTTGTTTTAACTTGATCAATTAGAACTTGATTAGAGATTTGATGTGTGAGTGAAAACTACATATTTGAATTGGATTTAGGTTATATCATCTAATAATCCTAATTGCTAGACATAGAGTTAGGTTTGTTAGTCGTTAAACACCCGAATCAATCACGCTTCACTTTGTTAGTTATGCGAGACATCGGTAATTAGGAGAGCGGACCGTTAATCTTCTCATGTAAGGAATTAATGAGTTAGATAAGAACTGGTGTGATGGAATCAAGAATAGAATGATTCATATGTGTTGAATTAACGGATTCATAACAGTTAAGGTGCGAAACCCAATCCTAACAAGTTTTCTCAATCTGTTTAAACCCGTTGTTATTATCGCTTTCCTTTATATTTACGATGTATTTCGAAACAATCAATCAAAAACTTTGTTAAATTCATTGCTTAAGTGGTTTTACTAAAGAACGGCGTTGTATTTCCAATTCCCTGAGGACGATAAAAACCCTTTGCTATACTACGATTGAATCTTGAAGGATTCGAAAGTGGTTAAGTAAAAATCTTTCAACACTCTCTCAAGGGTGAAATATTGAAAAGGACTGAAGGTGTTCATTGTGGATGAACAAGGGGTAGTTTGAAACTCCACGTGCAATATTGTCTACCAAGAAGTTTTTTAGAACACATGAGTGTAAACGAACGCGCATAATCGTGTTCACTGTAGATTAACTCAGCTATTGTTTATTAGTCACCATTAAACCACCCATTTATATGTTTTGTAGGATTTGAGATTTCGTTAACCAAACTTTTTATTAATTAATCAATTGCACGAATTTCAATCTATGTAACAAGAGTTTCAATTTTATACTTTTAGACCACTATGCTTAGCATTTCAGACTCTTCTATTTCACATGTTGTTTTTTAATATGTTGGTAATTCTTTATACCTTTGATTTGTGCATTTTGGTTACTTACGGGTAAATCAGGCTTAGAAGACAAGTCTTTTGGTCCACTTTGTTTAGCATTTCAGACTCTTTTATTTAATTTGTTGTTTAATATATTTTAAAAAATCAAGGGAATAATTAATGTATCAAATACAATAGACATATTCACCGTGCAACGCATAGGTATAAAAACACTAGTTGTTAGTTAATGGAAGATGCATGAAGCCTATACAGATCTGATTTAATGTTTTCCTCTTTGGGTATTAAGTGACAAATATTTACCAGAAAATTGTATATATTTTGCATTCAAATTTTTTTTTTTACATCGGAAGATAATTCGATGTTCTTTTAACAAAAAAATATGGGTTGGCTAAGGGGAGGTCCAGGAATCGATTCCTGACAGGTGCAATTTTTCTTTCCGATGTAAAAAAATAATAAAAACAAAAAGAATGACCGAAAAAAAGACAAAATTTAGATGCAGTATTAATTGTGTTGTTTGTTCTGTTAATCAATTCAAAACTTAGCTAGCCACTAACTTAATCAAAATAATTTTCTATATTACTATTTTTTAGTTCACATGTCATATTTTAATATGGTGACCGCAAAAACTACCCACATCAATAAGTAAACTTCACTTCAACTATACATTAAACTATATACAACTCTTGTTTTTATATATAAGTCACTTTTACCTGTTTCTCTTAAATTAATAAAAATAGTTATTAAATTTTTTGTAAAAGAGTTTATTAGCCGTTCTAGATTACCCTTATTTAATTTTCTATGATCTTCTCTTTTCAAGTTAATAATAATAATAATAATAATAATAATAATAATAATAATAAGTAAAAGTGCAATTGACTCAAATTAATAAAAATTTATAAGTTAATAATAAGCTTTAATATTTTAATTATATTAATTAATTATAATAAAAAATAATTTCTCTTATTTAAACTTAAATATATTATTTAAATTTATTTATTAATAACTACTTTAGGAAATTTAAATGACAATAATTATAAGAATAGTTTATAAAAATTATAATGGAAATAATAGTAATAATAATAATAATAATAATAATAATAAGTAAATTGACTTGAATTTTACAGTATTAAAATATTAAGTAGCAGTTAATAATATTTAATATTTATAACTAATTATAAGACTTTTCAATTTCTCATTATTAAAATTAAGATTAATATTATTTTAATTTTAATTTTAATCAAAAATTGAGGAATTTTTCAACACTCAATCAAAATAATTACTATTTTTATATATAATAATTTGTTCAGTATTAAATTTCGAATACCAAAAAAATATTAAATTTAGGTATATCTAATCTATATTTAAATTAAACATGATAATGAATAAAAATTAATATTATTATTAATGTAAAACACAAGTTATATATAGTTTTCTTATTTTTATAACTTGTGTTTTACGTTAATAAAAATATGAGTTTGTTATTAATATTCATTTTTAATATTATTTTGTATTAAGTATATTCTTTTCAGTTTCTTATAAAAATAATAATTTATTATGTTTAATATTTTAATATAAATTTTAAAAAATTAAAATTAATTAATAATTAAATACTATATGTTTATACAAATATACAAATAGAACTCTAATAATGTTTATTTAAATTCCTCAACACAATTATAATATTTTATATTTAAAAAAATATTTTTATTTAATTATTTATTTAAAATATAATAATTTTTATATAATATTAAAAGCATTGTAAATAAATTCGTGTAACATACTGATATTATAATTATATCTAGTGGATAGAAAAAGTATACTTTAAGTTTTCTTGCCTTAGGCTTAATAGAATTTTTGGTCCCTCACTTATCACGATTTGACAGTTCTGGTCCCTCAAAAAATTTATTAGCATACAATGTCCCTCACGTTTACTAACTGTTGCAGTTTTGGTTTTTTTGTCAACTTTCATCCAATATTTAACGGTTTTTAATTAAAAAATCAATTAAAAATAAAGTTTGAAGAAAAATTTTATGGTTTATAGTTTTTTTTAATTGATTTTTTAATCAAGAACCGTCAAAATTGGATGAAAGTTGACGGAAAACTAAAACTGTAACTATTAGTAAATGTGAAGGACGTTGTAGACTAATAAATTACACGAGAGACCAGAAATGCCAAATCATGATAAGTAAGGAGCCAAAAGTTCTATAAAGCCTAACTAAAATTACAACTAAAGATAACTAATAATTATCACATATATGATGTATGTAGTTTGATAGTCAACTAGTAGTCACGAGACTAAGGGCCAAGGGGCTTAATAATTAGAGGGATGTGATGTCTAATCTAGAAAAGGAAGAATTGTTCGCAACCAATTAACCTTGAAAGGAAAAAAAGCGGTTGGATAATTTATTTAGTTACAACATGCTTTCTCATTCAAGACTACTCTTTTTTTTTGAAAGACTACTCTATTGACCTTGAGATTTTGTGAATATACAAACTCACCAATCATTTGACTTAGGCCTGGAAAACATAAAGTTTATTGACCATATGTTGAAATTTAAGTTTATATTAGAAAAATAAAGTAATAAGGATCAGCCCCAAATTATTGGTCATATTGGCTCTTACTAATTACTATCTTACGAGATATTGTAATTTTTTTTTCCTTTAACCACCGGTCTCCACAGGAAAGGGGCCCACGTGACTAATTTCACTCGGGATACGGTAGTGTCTGGTCAGAAAGATATTATTTTTTACCTCAGAGGAGATCGAACCTGGGCCAGAAGCCTAGACGAAATCCTTTAAGAAAATGTACATTCATAAATTGTGCCACCCTTGTAGTTGAGATATTGTAATTTGTAAACCTTTAAATTTTTAAATAATTTTATTTTAATAATAAAAAAACAACTAATAGAAAAGGTTTAATGCTTTTCCGATGTATAAAAAAGAAAAGGCTTAATGACCATACAGTAACCGTACAAATAGATAACTAATTAAATTTCACCATTTTGAGGCATAACCATAAAATTAAAATAAAAAATAAAATTGTGAAATATGAATAACATTTTTGTAAAATATTTGTTCTTTTTAATGTGAGAGGGGAAAAGAACTTCAAGTCAAGGGGTACTTCAACCCAATACATATAGGAAAAGAACTTCAACCCAATACTCTTATTGTTGATCGATGAACTATGATTAGATCTAGTGCTCCCATGAAATAAGATAGACTTAAACCTAGTTATTTGACTATACAGAGGAGTCTAACGCAAAATGCACGGATCTGAGCCTTGGTGCAAAATAAATCATATATACATAACCTGCAAAAATGGGATAAGGTATTATAAGACTTTAAAATAAATGAATCACCCACATGCGGTGGGAACTACACACAACTCGCCAACGGAGTGTGTGGGATATACAAATCGACAACAGGACATCAGATATACATTAGTTGCCTGTATGACGAGAAGTCCAGATGAAGGAGTCATGAGTGATGACCCGCTAAATATAAAATGCTCGCTAGATAGAGAGTCACTTGCTATATAGGGAGTTGCTCGCTAAGTAGAGAAGACACTCATGGCAAGTCCATAAGTCTCCAAGGCAGCGGGCGTACGTGAAGCATGAAGGCGAAATGCGTATTCAATACGCGCTCGCCAAAGGACATAAGAATGAAAGGGTTGTCAAAGGGCGGTCACTCCCGACCATTCACACACCCCTAAGACATTGCGCTTGAAGCACGAAGGCAAAGTGTGTCTTCAAATTGGGTTGCCTTGATCCGCTTTTGCAAGATCAGCTTGTCAGTTTCCAGTCCATAATCCCCCCAAGATACCAAGCCTGAAGCATGAAAGCGAAGTGCATATGTCTTCACTTTCCACAACACCATCTTCATTTCATTATGTGTCTTATTACTGTTGCACGTTTTTTCACATTTCTCCGCTATAAAATAATCATTAATTTTTAAAAAAATCTAATCGAGATATCATGTCACCCTTTCTTGTAATACGGTAAAAACTAATATAATCGAGATTAAAATAATAAAACTATTGTTTTAAATTATTTTAGAATCACATTAAAAAATGTAACAAAAAAAAAGAATCACATTAAAAATAATAAAACTATTGTTTTAAATTATTTTAATGTTAAAGTTAACAATAATGATATATACACACCTCATTTTTTTAAACACTTCATTTCCACTTTTTTTTATTTCTATCTCTCTCTTCTTATCATCTATCACATTTCATACTTTTTTCTTTTTTTCCTATTTCTCTTCTCATTCCACCTCTCTCCACCTCAAAGAGAGGTGTGAATGAAACACTATTCTAAAGCAAAACTTATACATAACTTAGTCAAGAGTGATGGATTATGTCCAATTACATGCATTAATGTTAATTTGGTCATGGTAAGAGTTTGAAGTTTTTAAACGAAACAGATGGAAACAATAAGTAATGTGATGGATTGATAATGGATATATATATTAGTTATAAGTTACATTCATGTGGACCAATAACATAAAGAGATTAATTTCTATGCACCGACGATATAAATAAATTTTACACCATCATTCAATCACATCCATCTATTTTAGTAGTTCACATAAAATATGCAGATTGTAATTAAGAGTAGTACTTTGAGACCGTATGAGGACAACAACATGGACACAAGTTGGCACACATAGTTTGGGTGGTACAATGAAATTTTAGATTGGATTATATTCATGCTGACGAATGTCAATCACTTTAAAACTAGTAGCCCACTTGGTTAGTCTTTTACTGCCGCCAAGCAGAAGTGTTTTTCCACTTTTCAGGTGCACACTCAGCTTGATCGAACGATGAGGAAAGGGACAAAAAGATTAGCGATAAATGCAGGGATCAAATTAAATCATCTCTTTATTTTCTTCAATAAAATGGTTTATCCAAACTAGGGTTATCAAATAAAATATACGAAGATAAGAAGGTGTTCTTATTTCAGAATAAACTATATGGTTATTCACTTTAAATATACTTTTATGGATAAATTATTCTCAAATCTCAAATTTGAAAATGCCAGCCAAAGCTCAACTTGGAAGTAAGAAGCCGCAAGTGTTGACATTGCATTTGATTTGAATAAGGCAAACGAAAAAGACACACATCTCACGTGCATCGATTTTCAGTCCCTTCCATCATTTGCATTGCATTAATGTATCTTGAGTTTCCGTTTCCCAGCAAGTTGGCTTTTCCTGTTGAGGAATGGACCATACATGGCTCATGTTAAAACTTGTTGGTTTTTAAGATTTATATTAAATGGATAGATAGATCAATATCAATCAATATATATTAGAAAAGAAGAACTTTCATAGTGACGTGTCAGCACCAGATTAATTCTCATAAAAATTATTCCACGTGTCAATTTGTTAGAGGGTATAATTTTCAATTAATATATGTTTTAATTTTATATATTCTAAACTAATTAATTGATATTATTTTAGAAGATATAATTTTCAATTGATATATGTTTTAATTTTATATATTCTAAAATAATTTATTCATATTATGTTTAAAAGATAAGATTTGGTCTTTTAATTTATTTTTAGAATATATTAATTAATTTTTATTGAATTTTCGATTTTTTTTATTAATTCGGGATTTTATGAGTTTTTATTGTGATTTGCTAGATTTTGTTAGTTTTTATCTATTTTATTTAGTACCTTTTTTAATATTATATTTGATTGGGATTTAGGTTGTTTATTTCTTAATTTTATTTTAATTTATCTTATTATTTATTTAATTTTAATTCCAGGAAATATTTTCTTTTATTTTAGATTTATTTTTAGAGTATATTAATTAATTTTTCTTGAATTTTCGGATTTTTAATTAATTCAGGATTTTATGAGTTTTTATTATGATTTGCTAGATTTTGTAGTTTTTATCTATCTTTATTTAGTACCATTTTAAATATTATATTTGATTAGGATTTAGGTTGTTTATTTCTTAATTTTATCTTATTATTTATTTAATTTTACGTCCGGGAAATATTTTATTTTATTTTACATTTATTGATAGAGTATAATAATTAATTTTTATTGAACTTTCATATTTTTATTTAATTCAGGATTTTATGATTTTTTTATTGTGATTTGCTAGATTTTGGTAGTGTTTATCTATTTTTATTTACTACATTTTTAAAGTTTAGATTTGATTATGATTTATGTTGTTTATTTCTTGATTTTATCTTAATTTATCTTATTATTTATTTAATGCTAATTCTAAGAAAAGGGAGTTGATTTGGTGCTGAGGGTCCACAAAGCTACCATGGACACGCAGAGATTTGATAGCTGCTATTTCTACCTCTGCCACATGTCGCGATCAGGACAGAGGTATGCCGTAAGATGATGTTACGTAAAGTAGAGTTTATCATGTTGTGATTGATGATTTGTGTCATTTCAGTTTATCCTTTGTTCGTAATTTAATCATGAATTCTTAAATTTCACATATTTTGTGTGTTTTGATCCTAAAGTTTATAAATTTTTGCATAGACCCTTTAACGAATTATTATTGAAGACGTAATGTTTTGATTCTTATGTAATGTTTTTTCTACTGTTCTCCTTCCGCTTTTGTATTTTTTTAAACCAGATTTTAGTATAGTTTGTAGAAATCCATGCGCGTGAAGTCATTCTAAACGAGATTTTGGTATAATTTATAGAAATTCATGAAACTTAGGATAGCTGAATTTATATTCATTTCTCAAATTTTGCTCATTTTTATTCATCATGTTTGAGTTGTGTGTGTATCAGCATATTTTTTGCACTGTATGTAAATGATGCACAACTTACTATTTTTTTTTTATGATGCACAGGTCAGTCAAATTGATGAAATTGAAGAGCTCATATTTAATCTTCATGAGTATGTTTAGCCCATTGTTAAGGTTGGTTCATGTTTTCCTCAAACTCATTAGTTTTGCATATAATCATGTTTTAGTATGCCAATTGGGTGACTTGTCTTACTTTACTCTATATATTTCCTTAAGTTCAATTTAAATTGATTGTTAGTATAAGTTCATTGGTGAAGTAACCACAATTAATTATTTTGGGTGGGAGAATTTTTTTTTCTCACATATATAGATAATTTGTTGGGGTGTGCATAATTGGGGCATTACACCATTTTTTGTTTCTTTTGACTGATATGCGTCTTTGATTTTTTGTTTCACAAGGGTTCCACCCCAAGATTCACAAATACACTAGATACAATTCTTTCACCACAGTCCTTTTAAATTGGTGAATGAGGGTTTTTTGTTCTTCAAGACTTCATTTTGGGTTTCTGTTTCAATCTTCTTCATGAATTGATTTTGTTCTTCAGCTAATTGTAAGATGTCATATGCTTCAAGGATTCATACTTTTCTCTTCTTAATCAAAAGCAAAAAGATTGAGGAAAAGAAAATCTTTTGGGGTGCAGAATATTCATTTATTGGATAAAATTACACGTGTCATTCTCAGGTTAATTCTCATAAAAAAATACATTTTAAAATTTAAGATTTGATTAGGATTGTTCTGGGAATGAACATTGAAGAGAGGCATAGTCCCTAGAGGTAGAGGGATTGTGCCAAGAGAGAATGAGAGTGAGAGAGAGTGCTGAATTTCAAGTGCTATTTCATCCAATGAGCCAAAAGCCCTTTCCAATTGATAACTACCTCCTATTTATAGAGCTTGGGTACTACCTATTGGGCCAATTGGGCCTCTGAGATCAAGGCCCATCTGAAGGCTAGGGCCCCGCCTCAGGGCGGGATACATGCTGGGCGTTGCCCCTCTAGGGGCTCGCCCAGTCCACTAGTCCACAAGACACCGAGCTCGAGGTTCGAGAGCTAAGGGTGTCTTTTAAATGCTGTTACCTGTCTTATTGTACACCGGAATCTACACTGCCAACATGGCTTGAGAAAAGAGAAGTTAACTATACCGCCAACATGGCGTGAGCAAAAGGAAACTAGCATTTTCAGTTACCCAGTCCACTGACTTGACGAGCAAACCAAGCTGGCAAGTCCACAAGTCCGCAAGCGGCGAGAATGACTACTTTGTATTGGTGACAAGTTGGAGCAGGTGTATGATCTCTCGCCGGCGGGAAAGGTGGCAGGCATGGGTCATGTGCCGATCATTCAATCATTGACTGGCGGTGACCCCGACGAGCGACTGAACTTCGTTGTTGGTGTCAATCGTCAGGCGATGGCGTTTGATCCTTATAGTGGCGAGGCTTTTCGCGCTTTCCCTTATTTTAAAACCCTTTCAAATTTCTATCTGCCTCACGTGGCTGCCCCACGTGATGTGTTGGTTATATCAATTTCCCTCTTTCTCCGGAACCGTCACTTCACCTTTCATAACCGTCCCATCGTGCGCAGTAACTCCCCTTTGCACGCGACCCACCTCCCCAAAACCACCATGACTTCCAACCTTCCACACGCGTCCAACACGCGTCACCCTTCCAGCTTCTCCCCTTCTCCTATAAAAACCCTTCTTCCCCACTGTCATCCCTTTCCAAGACCCCTCTTCACTTCCCTAATCGCTTACCAAACTCCTTCTGCCCACTTCCGCTCCGGAGCCGTCGCTTATCACCCTTTCCGCTACCCACTCTTCACATCCTACTCCGGTGAGTCCCACTGTCCTTATCTTTACATCGCACACATACTGATCTTTTCTTTTCTTTCACTTCACTGCCTTCTAAAAATGGCTTCAAACCCTACCTCCCCTAATCACTCTTCTTCCTCCTCCGAAAGCGACCCTGACTCCACCGCCGCCAGCGGCCTCCGCTTAGAGGTTCCGGAGATCCCAGCTCACCGACTACAAACCTACGCCACTCTGCCCCTTCCAGTCCAAGTAGCCCCCAAACACGAGGCTATAGATCAACCTTCCATCTTCCAAGATAGCGATCCCATTGTGCAATTCGTGAACTCCCTGGGTGGCTTGTCCAATGACGATGAGTTTAACGCCAAACTCAGGATCTGGGTTTGCAGTCCCGGGGATCGCCCCTGGCTTCACAAGCCAGACGGCGACGTAAAGAGATCCCATTTTTTCTTTGCGTACGAATACATGTTTAGCGAGCTTGGAATCAGGCTTCCTTTCTCGCCCTTTGTCCAAACCGTCCTCCGCGACATCAACGCGGCTCCCTGTCAACTCCACCCTAACGCCTGGGCCTTCATTCGATGTTTTGAAATCCTAAGCGCCGCTGTCGGCATCGCCCCATCCCCCACCAGTTTCTTCTACCTTTACGACGTCGACCCCAAGTCCATCAAAAACAAAGGATGGATTTCCTTGAAGGCCCGAGCCGGCCGGAAATGTTTGCATCCCCACAAAAGTAACGCGAAGTCCTTGGCCTTGGCGAAATCTGACATGGAGGCGGTGATGCAGGCTACGTCCGAGGAGATCAAAAAAGCGACCGAAACTCATGCCGAGGCCCTCGCCACGAAAGACGCTGAAATTGCTTTCCAACTAGCAAAGATCAAAAGTCTAGAGGACGAGCTGGCGACGGAGAAGGCCAAAGCCATTGAGGCGAGGGAACAAGCCGCTGACATCGCCCTTGACAACCGCGAGCGCGGTTTCTACCTCGCCAAAGACCAGGCCCAACATTTGTACCCGAACTTTGACTTTAGCGCCATGGGAGTAATGAAAGAAATAACCGCCGCAGGACTGGTCGGTCCCGACGATCCTCCCCTGATTGACCAAAACCTCTGGACAGCGACTGAAGAAGAAGAGGAAGAAGAAGAACAGGAGAAAGAAAACAATGAATAATGTAATTTTTAACATTACTTTTATCTTTTACTTTCACCTTGTAGTGTACTTTTCCGCCATTCGTCTATGTTTAAGCAACCCTTCGCCATAGCTTTTTATATCGCCGTTGGATATTTTGTAAGTCATATTGGAATGCTTTCGTCGTACACTACTCGCCTTCCCTCCTATTCATTCGCCGACCTTATATCTTGCGCTATTTTTCACGCGTCATATGATTGAATTACGCCTAACGATTTCGTGCGTTAATTTTAACTAGGACTTGTTGCTTGGTATTCCTCCACCAAGACTTTAGACGTTTTTTCCCTAATAGGAAGAAACGGCCTCCATTCTCGAGGACTTCGCCCGGGGCTTTGCCCGCTCGGGGCTTACAATGCTTGGATCCCAATGGCCATTTGGGGGTCCCAAGACTTTTGCCTAGTTAACGGCGCTCGTCGTATTCTGGCGAGACTTACCCAGCACATCGTTTACGGGACCGGCGATCACGTCAGACTTTCCGGAGGGTGATTCCCAGGCGTCAAAGGCCATTTGTGGAATCGCCACAACCTTCAGGGTTCCAGCAAGCCCCTTTGGGGATCAAGCTTGTCCCACTTAGTGATCGCCGTAATTCTTTATGTCGATCGGCAATTCCGATCGTCAGGGAATCCCTGGAATTTTTTGGACACGAATTTCGTGAATTTTCGTCTTATTTTATTGATTTGTCGTTGCAGTACATTGGACAATTTGAGAACACTTCGGAAAATCTTAAAGATATCTGGCTCCGGCGATTCCGACTTGTTCACTTTCTCGCCTGCAATCAACTATAAAAGTAGCGCAAGCTCAAACCATTGAACGATCGAGGTAACCGCCTCCTAAGTTGTGAAACTGGCTTGACACTTGGATTCAATGCTAACCGATGACATATGAAGTTTGGATCAATTCCAGGCATGTCTTTGCAGCTCCAAGCAAACAAGTCTAAGTTCTCCCCAAGCAGTTTTGTCAAGCGCGTCTCCTGCTCTTCCGTCAGTTTGGTCCCAATGTTCAAAGTGCGATCGCCAAACTTTAGCGCCTTCGTTTCCTCAATTGGCGTGGGCCTGTTTACTCGCCCCGGGGATCAAGATTTTCATCCGAAGCTTCGATTTCATAACATCTATGACCAACCAACGCACTCTTCTTGCCGTACAAGTTAAGGCAATTATTGTAACACTCCCTTGCCATCTTCTGGTCCACCTTCAGCTTTCCCACCTTTCCACTGCTTAGCGGATACTTGACCGCCAAGTGAGCTGTCGAAATTACAGCACAAAGGCGATTCAACGTATTTCGCCCAATGATGACATTGTAGGATGCTACCACCTGGAGAACCAAATACCTTACCTTCAAAACCCTAGCACACTCGTCTTCCCCAAATATTGTGTCTAGATCAATGTATCCCCGCACCATTACTTGCTCCCCCGCGAAACCTACCAAGGTTCCCGCGTATGGAGTTAGATCATTGTCAGTTAGTCCCAACTTGTCAAATGCATCACCATAGATAATATCAGCCGAACTACCCTGATCCAGGAGTACCCTTCTAACGTTGAAACTGTTCATCCTTAACTGCACCACAATCGGGTCGTCCTTATGAGGCTTTATCCCCTCGAAGTCCGCCATCGAAATTGTTATGTCAGGGTGTACGAATCCAAAAGCGACCTCATGAACGGAATTTACGGCACGAACATGGCGCTTACGCGCCGCGTGAGTGTCGCCACCGCCGCCAAATCCCCCGGCGATGGTGTTGATGGTCCCGACGGGCGGTCCCGAGTGTCGAGCGAACGCGTCATCAGCCCCTTTTGTGGCGACGACCGCTGATTCTTGCTTTTTCTTGCCTTTAGTGTCCGCTCGCTCCTCCTCCCGCTTGTGCGCCTTGTTTTGATCGCCTCCATTGCGCCACTGGCCTTGACGATTTCCTTGATATCCCGCCCGAATCAACTTATCAATCTCCCGCTGCAAAGTCCAACAGTCATCCGTATCATGCCCGGCGGACCGATGGAACTCACACCACTTCTTGGGATTGGCGTCCCCTGGCTGATACTTTGGGGCCTCCGGCTCATCCACTAGATTTGCGTCGCTTGCCCCTCGGAGCATATCCGATACATCTGTGTTCATCACCATATCAGTTTCCTCCCGCTGGCGATGAGACTTAGATTGCCAAGGCCGACGTTGTTCATAATCATCGCGCCGTGGATACAACTGTTCCTTGGTCGGTTTGAATACCGACTTCCCCTTACCCGACCTCTGCTGTTTGCCATCCCCCTTATCTTCGCCGCTCCTATCTTTTTTCACGCGCTTGGGCGACGTGTCGCCCTTTTCCAACTTCGCGCGCTTTCTTTTGAAAGCGTCGTCCTCCTCGTCGAGAATATAAGTGTTGGCACGAGCACGCATCTCTCCCATCGAGCGCGCCGGCTTACGTGTCAATTTGCTGTTCAACCCTCCCGGCAGCAAACCGTTTTTAAATGCTAAAGCACAAGCTCGAGGCTCCTCGTCCTCTACCTTTACCGACGCCGCGCTATACCTTGCCATGTACTCTTTCAGTGACTCCCCTTCCTGCTGACGAATATTGTATAGGTCATTGATCGTCACCGGCTGATTCTTATTTGCCGAGAATTGCACTAGAAACTTGGATGAGAAGTCTCTGAAATTTGAAATCGATCCACGCGGCAAAGTTGTGAACCACGCCATCGCCGTCGATTTGAACGTCGATGGAAACATCCTGCACTTCACCGCATCTGACGCCGCAATTATCACCATCTTCGTATTAAAATACAGAAGATGATCCTTCGGATCGGAATCTCCGCTGTAAGAATCCAGAACTAACGTTTTCATGTTATCCGGAATCGCCACATTCTCAACATCTTCCGAGAACGGGCGGAACTCAGCCACGGAATCTGCTTCTCTGCTTCCATCATCTCGCTGCTCGCGACGGTAGAAATCTAACTGAGCCTGTAGATGCTCATTCCGCTGCTGGATGTTGCCAATACTGCGCATCAAATGGCGCCATTGCTCCTGTGTCACCGCCGGCTGTTGTTCCGGAGCAGGTGAATTCTCTGGTGAGCGCTCCAGAGATCCCACCTGTGAAGGCGATGGAGGAGGTGATGGTGATGGAAGAGGAGAAGGCGACTGTACTCCTGTCGTTCGTACCGGAGAATCCAGGTCCACACGATGAGGCCGCCGAGGCGGCGAAATCCGCTGTCGCATTGGTGAATGATGCTGCCTCCTGCGTCGAGTCTCCATCCAAACCAGAAACGATGCAAACTCGATCGGAGAACCAACACTAGTCACAGAATCAAAATCCGAAAACCAGAGAATTGCCTAATCACAATCAGAGGTAACTTCATGCACAATCAATCCACGTGAATGGGAGTAGAATGGGTTCGATCCCCACAGACGGCGCCAAAATGTTCTGGGAATGAACATTGAAGAGAGGCATAGTCCCTAGAGGTAGAGGGATTGTGCCAAGAGAGAATGAGAGTGAGAGAGAGTGCTGAATTTCAAGTGCTATTTCATCCAATGAGCCAAAAGCCCTTTCCAATTGATAACTACCTCCTATTTATAGAGCTTGGGTACTACCTATTGGGCCAATTGGGCCTCTGAGATCAAGGCCCATCTGAAGGCTAGGGCCCCGCCTCAGGGCGGGATACATGCTGGGCGTTGCCCCTCTAGGGGCTCGCCCAGTCCAAGGATTTAGGTTGTTTATTTCTTGATTTTATCTTAATTTATTTTTGATTTATTTTTAAAGTAAAAAAAATACATTTTTAAATTTTAGATTTGATTAGGATTTAGGTGATTTATTTCTTGATTTTATCTTAATTTATTTTTTTATTTATTTTTTGAGTATTAATTAATATATCCCTAACTTTTTTTTAAGAAGAGTGAGTTTGAAAGCTATAGTTTAAGTTAATTTGTTAATATATTCCCAAATAATAATAATAATAATGATAATAACATATGTGTGCGGGTATGAGCCGGTTGGGTACTGTAGTGCCCATACCCACTATTTTTTGTGGGTAATTACCTATACCTAACCTCATACCCTTTTAGCGGTTTTTTACCCTACTCATAGTGAGTATTTTTTGCGGGTACCTTATGATTTCGTGACCCATTGTCATCCCTAGATTTAGATTTTGGCAAAGATTGATAGATTCGTGTAATGACATTGAATTGTCTAAAGGTGGAGAGCTTCGAGTTGCTACCCACGTGAGTATAGGGACGAGTATATGTAATTTTTAAAAACGCGGGTATGGGGATGGTACTATAGTACCTACCCATTTTCATCCCTACTTAGTTGGAATAAACACAATAATGTTATACTTTATGATTTATCTTACACAATCCTGATTTGTGCTACTATCACATTCATTTTTTTTTAAAGATTAATATGTTGGTAATTTCTTATATCTATGATTTGTGTTATCGTCTTCATATTTACGGAGACTGTGAAACGAGTTCCCGTTGGTCTCAATCAGGCTTAGAAGAGAAGTCCTTATGTCCACTTTACTCATCAATTCTGACTCTTATATTTCATTCGTTGTTTAATATATTTTTAATAATCAAAGTATTAATTGATGTATCAAATACAATAGACATATTCCCCGTGCAACGCGCGGGTAAAAAACACTAGTATAGCAAAAAATAATAAAAATAAGAGGACCTTACACATATGAAAATAATATAACAGTAAACAATAACTTATAATATCAGATTAAAATTGAATAGTTGCAAAACAGAAAACGCTTGATATTAAGTGACAAAGATCCATGAACATTACATAACTATCGGTTGATGATGCCCGCTTGCATATGGAGACAGGATCATGGATGATATACTTTTAATGACTTGTAGGAGTCATGTTTTAAGACTTGACTTCTATCATAGTTTGCACAACTAATATTTTTTATATTTTTATTATGTTTCTTATTTTTTGTATTAAGTTGGACTTGATATGAGTCACTTAATTAAATTTAGGATTGAATTTGATATTGAATTTTTAGGGCTTGTATTTTGGCCCATATAGGAATAATGGACGAGCCTTACATAAATGGTCAATTAGGTTAGCAGAATAGTATGTGAATGAACCAGATAGCTTTGTATGAGTTTGAACCAATGGCTTGGCCCATTTTCCCACTATTTTCATGGTCTTCCTTCCCTTCTATATGGATGTTGCCTTTGTATTTTCGCACGCATTAAGCTAAAATTTGAAAATTGATTTGTGAGGTGGTGGTGGTGGTGATGAGGGAGAGGGGGTAGGAGAAGTGCGACGATGGTGGTGGGGGAAAGGGAGAGACGGGGCGAGAGAAGGATGTTGGCGGTGGGGGAAGTTGGGGAGAGAAAGAAGTAGAAGGACCGAAGTGATAGAAAAATTGGAAAGATCATATTGACTTTTCAACAAATTGACTAAATTGGCAGCTAAAAGATTGCCCAAGTGACAAACGAACGTGCCATGTCAGCAAGGTTTTTTAACGTTAGAGACTAAATTGACCAACATTTGCCATCCACTTTCAGGGACTACAAGAAGCATTTTGAAAGTTTAGGAATGAAGGTGATAGCACGTGACACTTTCAGGGGCAAAATGAACCATTTCATCAAGTTTTTTCTCTATAGAATTCTCATGAAGATTACCAAGAACCCTAGAATTATTGCGGTTCTTCTTCACCTTTTGGCTTATCAAACCTCTCTTTCTTGAGGCTTATGGTGCCTTGCTTCCATCATTTACCTTCTCTTCTTCATTCGGCCAATTTGTACATCCAAGGAAGCTAGACCCAATTTGTTCTTAAAGAATCCATGGTGTCTGAAGAGTACTCCACATCATTTGGTATCATGGATTCCCTTAAAAGCTTGTAAATCAAGAGTTTAAAGATCGACCCTCATGGATCTATGCCTTAGCCAAACCATTTCATGGAGGTTATAATCTTCTTCTTTCATTTATCTTTGAGTTTTTGCTTGTTTCATGCTAGATCTTGGTTTGACCCACTTAGATCTTGTGTTTTTCTATCATTTGTTTGGTTGATTTGTCTTTCTTACATCTTAAATGTAAAAAAAGCCATATATTCTTGTTGTGGTTTAGGTGTCCAACTTTCTTGTGGTTCTAGATTCAAAGTTTGTTTTTGATGAAAAAATTTGCTCAATTCTTTAGATCTTATTGAGTTGTTGATAGATCTATTACTTGTAAGCATTTTAATTCGTGAAGAAAATAACTTGAATTCAATGCTGATAGATTCATTTTGGTTGTTGGATCTGAACATATGTGGTGCCACTAGGAAATCACCTGTATGATGCACGATTGTTTTTACTATTAATTTAAATGAAAATAATTATTTTTCCGTATACAATATCAGCAAAAGTTGGGCAATAATCTACAATTTGTACTAGGGTTGGCTTATTAAGAGCATCTCCAATTCTAGTTTTTATAGCACTACAAAAAAAACGTTATTTAGTGGGGGTTATTTAGCGGGGGTTGTTAAAACCCCCGCAGATTACATTAATTTTCATTAGTTAGGGGAGGTTTTAATAACCCCCGCAAAAAATTACGTTATTAACTCTCCCAATTTTCACTCTCTGAACTCTCATCTCACTCTCACTCTCACTCTGAACTCGTTTCTCATTCTGACTCTCACGATTGCAACCTGATTCGTTAACCATGGAAGCTCCTGAATCCTTTCCACCGATTTGATCTCTCGATTTCCACCGATTGCAACCTGATTTGATCTCTCGATTTCCACCGATTTCAACCTGATTCACTCTCGATTTCTTCTGATTCGACTCTCAATTTCACTCTCCTGATTCCACTCTCGATTAAACCCTAAAATCTACTCTCGATTCTCTTCATGATTCCTCAATCTCCAGTGTTTCACGAGAAAACGCTCAATCTCTGCTTCACTTGCATTTTCCTGGTAAGAACTCAACTCCACTTCCATATGAGTTTCAATTTTGCTTCTGATTTTGAGTTTTGTTTCTCTTTGGAATCACAAATTAGGCAGAAATTCTTTGGAGCTGGAACCTAGACATTGTTAGGAGCTGGAAGGTAAGTCGATTTCGTTTGCTTAACTTGAATTTCTATGGCTGGATTGGTATGATATGATCGAGTAAAACTGTGGAAGTGAATACAGGTTTTCCAGTTTCAATTGACTTCTGGGAGTGTTGACTTGTTTCATACGATTGATAACTTGGATCTATCCCAATTTTTCAATGAAGTACTCAAGTTGAATCTGAATGGGGAACCCCTTTTAGCTACTAAAATTCCTATATTAGAAACAAAGCGAATAGTATAAAATCATTTATTCTGTTTGATATCAGCATCTAGCATTGACATCAGCTGCATATTCTGTTATAGAAGAACGTTGCACACTAGTATTTATATTTACTTTTCCAAGTCTTGTGTTGGTGATGTTTGTAGCCAATATAAATGGGATTATCCCTTTTAGCTGCATATCTCTATTTTATATTTCTATAAGCAATGATGGTATTATGTTTTGCTTGCTCCCCATAAGAGCTTGTTCTTGTTGATGTTTAATGGCTTGTTTTCTCCTTTTAACTGTGTTTTAGGCAGGCATAAGTTTCAAGGCAATCTCTATTGCACTACAAGAACATATTTTCCTTATCATTTCAATATTTTATGAAGCAGAATTTTTTTTATACTGTTATTGGGAACTGATTGGTACTGTCATTTTGAGCTATTAATCATTTTGTTGCTTGATAGGTTTTTGCTTTGTTTATGCAGTCATGCCAAGGTTCAAGCGTTTCCACAACCCACAAAAATCAGCTTACATACACACAAGATATTAATGAGCTTTTAATGGTTAGCCTGCAAAACTTGAGCTTAACTCATTTATATAAACTGACTGTTTGGTGAAATTTAATTTCGCCATTTGAACACTTTCTTCTTAAACCATGTATCGTTTTCAAATCTTCCTTGGGAGAAATAAATACTGCTGAGTAGAATATGTATATGCTTTTAGTGGTGCGTTATGAGTTTATGACTAATTAGCATCTTAGCCTGTGTGCACTACACAGTAAAAATAATATAGACCAGATTCCTATGATCCTTGTTCTGGAGTGCATCTACTTCAATGACATCAGTTTTCTTTCTTCTTCAAAGTTGAAACTGAAATAAAGAAAGAAGGCCTAGGATGCTGCAGAGAAAACTATGTGTTCATAATCATAGAATAATTTATAAATAAATAAATAAGATCATGACACTTTAGAAGATGGACTTTTGAAGTGGTTTTAGTGTAATTTCTCTAGAAAAATGAGATAGATGCTTTGAGAAGTTTAGATTTTTGGTGTGTTGTTCATCTTATGTCCATCTTAGGAAACAGTCACTTGCCCCTTCTTCTATAGTCTCTGCTAATTTTAGCTCAATTTGTAGGATTTGTCAGTTACTAGTGGTTCTCCAACTAAATTTATATTTTAAGCTTACTTTCTTTTCCTTCCTTTTTTACCTGTTATAGAAGATGTGTACCGACCTATGCTGTAAGCAATAGCATATACCTTGAGAATGAAAGAAATTAAGACCAGTAGTGCACCCAATAAACACTTGCTTCTTATCCTTAATATACTACAGGTTCTTTACTTAACTCTGTTTTATCTTTCAGAGACTCAAACAGGGAAATTGATGGATGTAAATTTTCTCTCTTTGTTTCTACTTTCTACTGTTGTTACTTATCTGAAAGGTTTCTTGCTATAATCTCAGTTTCTCAAGTTTTCATTTTCAGGTTGTATGGAGTACTCTCCAAAATATATCATTGATTTATTTCCTAATTGGTATTACTCTATTTGGATGGGCAACCAAGCAAGTTATAAATGTTATTCAGGTTGGTTCATGATACATTTATGCTTGATATTTAGATGATGATTGATGAGGTGTTGTATAATGTATCTATCTAGTTTTTTTACCAACCCCTACCCCATAATGAAATGAGGAAGAAGAGAAGCAAAGCATGTAAGAGAAGAAAAGAAAATCCAAACTCCAAAGAAAACCGAGCGGAACTTAATAGTCTATATTTTTCAGTTTGGAATATTCATCTTGACAGAGTAATGGGAAATTTGTAACCTTTGAGTTCCTGTAATCTGAACTTTCTTTTAGCATGACTCAGGAACTTCATATTGTGACCTGATAACTGGCTTCAAAGATTGTTTTTTACATTCTAGCTATAGGCTTTCTTGGATTGAAAGTTGTGTATGGGTTATTTTGGATTGTAAGTTGTCTATGGGTTTGTTTCTTTAATTGAAGTGTTTTGTTATGTTGGATTATGAGGTTAAAAATGTTCCTAGAATATATTCTAGGCTGTAAATAATCTCTTGCATTTAAGGGAGGTTTAAAACTCCCGTTAAAAAAGCTTGCGGATAAGGGAGGTTTAAAACCCCCGCTAAAAACCGCCGCTAAATCCATATACAGGTACCAGGGTTTGCTGAAAAACGCCGCTAATGATTTGTGGGGAGTGTAACTTCGGGATTTTTCAAAACCCCCGCTAAGTAACTCGCGGGGGTTGAAAACCCCCACTAAATGCAAAAAAAACCCCCACTAAATAACATTTTTTTTTGTAGTGTAGGTGAGTTCTTAAGCACTATTTATGTGAGTCCGTACTGTCAAATGTGTTTAAGAAACTCTCAAGCAAAAATTGCAGATTTCGCTCCAATCACGAGTTTTTAATTCTTAACACTTTTCAATACCACATTATTTATACTTTTTATTTTCATAAAACAATAAAACAAAACTTATAAAGCAATTTGAATGAGAGAAAAAAAATGTTATTTTATGCTAAGAACTCATAAAACAAAGTTGTTTATATGAGAACTAATTCTTATTTTTATGAACTAAGAACTTTACGTCAACTATCTCCAATGATTAAGAATCTGGTTCTTAGTTATTAACTTAGGAACTCACCTTTAAGAAGATGCTCTAATAAGTAAATTTCATAATACATTGCAAAATTTTAATTTAGCCAATAACCTAATTATCAAATAATTGGAACTATAATATCAATTTGGAAATTAAATACTACTATTTGTACTGATTAAATAATTGGATTTACTACTGATTAAATAATTGGATTTACTAATTTTTTTTTTACCAAAAAAAAAATAATGAAAAATAAGAAAAAACGGAGGCTTGTCGAGTCATGCTAGTTAAACTTGATGACGCAGGATCTTAACAAATATTAGGTTTCAAATTCATTTGCCATGCTCACATTTGGAACTTTGGATTTCAGAATCAGTTGATAATTTAAATTTAAAAACCATATGAAGGTGACGCAATAATGGTGTAATCAATAACTTTGTTGAGGTACAAAGATAAATTAGCCAAATATGACTAGGAAAGACATAATTAAAAGTAAAAGAAGTAAAAATTTGGAAGAATAGCACTAGAGAACCTTTCAAAAACTCTAAAAATAATGCTCCAAGACTAAGTTCAAAAAATATGGGATACTAACTCAAATGACAAAGTACTCTATTTATAATAAAATAAAATGAGATCCAGTGCCCGTGCCCTGACTTTCCCAGCGCATACGCCCTTGAAAAAGTAAGAAAAAACGAGGGACAGATTGTGAGCGCACGTGCCCTGGATACCCAACGCATATGCTCTGGGGTACTGGTGAAATTTGCACGCGTGAACAGTAGGCCCGCGCTCGTGCCTTGGCTACCCAGCGCATATGCCCTTGGTGCAAATGGATTTTCAACTTCCTCTTTCTTCAGTTTTATTTCTTGATCCTTTTCTTCAATTCCCCTTCAATACACCTTCATTACTCATCAAAATCAAATTAAACCTGCAACATCTTACAACAAACCATCAAAGTACCAATGTAACTCATGAAACCACAATTAATCACAAACAACTCATCAAATTCTCTCATAATTTGCAAACATAACTCCCAAATTCATTAACCCACTCATAAACTAAATAATTGTGACCTTAATTCTGAACAAGTATCCAATAAAATTAATAAAAACCTACTTAAAACTAACAAAAGCAACACTGAAATAAAATAAAAACTAATTTAAAAATGCAAATTGAGAAATGCAACAAAAGTACTCAAAATAAATAAAATAAAGAAAAAAAATCAAAAGACTAAAATATCTCACAGTCATCAAAGTTGTTTAATGTTAGCCACTATGTTAGCGCTAACTCGCAATTTAGCGTAGGCTTGTACGGTAGCACTTTTCTTGTCGCGAATAAATATGGATAACAATGTAATAAATGAGGTAAAATGAAAAAGAGAATCACCAAAGTTAAAACCCAAAGTTGCTTATAAAAAAAACCAAGTTAAAAAAATCAAAACTTAACTATTATTTATTTTTAGAAAACCCTTGTTTGACATGCTGGAAACTTTGGTTTTTATAATTCAATTTTTTGCTGAACAAGAGCAAAAAAATATAAACCAAAGATAATCCTACAAAGCTCTAGTTCTTTTTTAACCAAAAATAAGAAGGTGTTGAAAAAAAATTCTAGAGTTGATGGAGAATATTGTAATTTGTATAAAAAACCATTCCAACAACTTTTAGTAATGAATTTAATTTTTATGCAAAGTTAGAGTAAAACTTCTTCACACTGCAATTTAACTATTCATGAAAATTCAAATTAAATAGTTACTTCCTCCGGTCCACAATATAAACAAAAAAGTTGGTGTTTTGGTGGTCCACTATATAAGAAATAAGCATTGTTTTTAGAGTGTGCAAAATATCCATTTCCAATTTTACTCTTATTTATTTAGAAAGTACTCCACTTTACTATATACAAGAAACATTTAATCTCTCCACTTTCTCTTGTATAAGTGGTTATTTACTTGGAGAAGAGAGACGAATGTATTAGGTATATACTTAACTAAATGGTGTGATTAATGATTAAATGTTTTGTAGATAAGGGTAGTTTTGAAAATAAAATTATGTTTTAGCTTTGTTAATTGAAAAACACATGTTTCTATGTTATTTCTTTGTGGTTGCAGGGAGTATATTTGTTCCTGCTATGAACAATATGAGATCGGGTAGTACCTAAAATGTGGTGTGATTGCATTAGAGAGAGAGAGTGTAACTGATTTTCATAAGTATATTGATCAAATGAGGCAACACTACTAGACAAAAGGTTTTTCACAGCGACAAATGTCGTTGCTAAATTGGAAAAGTCATTGGCAAAACTATCTTTCGCAGCAAAAAAAAGTTGTTGCATGTTGCTGCAAAAAACCCCGTTGCGAAAAGTTTTGCGACAACATTTATTGTCGCTGCCATTGTTGAGGATTTCACAACGACTTTTGTCGCTGCAATTTTAAACAATTTGTCGTTGTTATAGCTAATTTTTTACAACCACTCACGTCGTTGTCATACCTAACATGTCTTAACGACTAAAGTCGTTGCGATAAAGTAGTTTTCTCAACAAATCAAGTCGTTACGATAAAATCTTTTTTCTCAACAACTAAAGTTGTTGTGATATGGATGTTTTTTCTCAACAATTAAAATCGCAGCCTTAAGTATTTTTCTCAACCCCTAATTTCGTGACCAATATACAAGTTATATTTCGAATAAATAACAAAAGTCGCAGCGATCTATTACCATTTAACAACAACTTTAATTATCGGATTTGATAATACTGATTTTGTTTTATAAATATGAATTTTTTTCTTTTTAGGATTTATATTAATTATATATACTAATTTAATTATTATAGTAAGTATTTAAAATGAAAAACTTGAAGAAAACTATCAACGAAACAAATAAAAAATTTGAAAGCAAAAAGTGATATTTATTCATTGGTCTATTGAAAAGAGAGAAAGCTTTATTGATAAAATGAGTAAGACATACAAAAACACCATAAAAGGAAATTACAGAGTTTTGCAAGGCTTGAACAACTCTCCACAATTATATTTCTGAAGTTGAATTGCTCGCATTTGGGATCGTTAAAATCTCTGCTTCGTAGGCCCAAGTTTCACCCCGTTTTTTTGGAGAAATAACCCAAAGACTCGCTTCTTTTCTTCACCAAGCTCTTTTCCTGTGCCGCTAGGCCTTGGATTTCCACTTGAGGTGCCATCTACATTGAAATTTAGAAACCCAACTTCAGGTGCACTCCATTCTGATGATCTCGCAGGCTATGAGAAACACTGATTCTCAAGGAACAGAGAACCTATAAAAATATCAAATTAAGTAGATAAGAAATGCAGCTCAATTAATCTCAAAGATTTAAAATATAGCATCTAAATAAATAAGAATTTAACGACCTACCTGTAACCCCCTGAAAAAACCACCTAAAAATTTAAAACTAACTTATCATTGAATAATTAAACAAAACAAACAAACAAAAATTCTTAGCATAAATGAATACCATAAATTAGAAACTCATTAAGAGTCCTTATTCTAAAAAAAAAGTAGAAAGATACATGATCTGTGAATTAACTGAATTAATGGAATTTACGAAAGAAAGTTAATTGTTTAACTGATATTCATTCATACTTACCCAGTGCCTTTTAAAAAATATGGCCGCCATCATTTCCACAAATTTCTTTTCCATTCTTTCACCAAGTTGTTTCTCCACTCTTTCTTCAAATTATTTTTCCCATTCTTCAAGTTGTCCCTGACTATCTTCCGTTCGTGTAGACATTTCTTCTTTCTTTTTGTTATGCTATTCTTGAAGTTGCGCCTCACTCTATCTTAATTTCATTTCTTTTCTTCATCGCTTTTCATGTCCACTTTCTACCTTTTTCCAATCTACACTTGCCTTTAAAGAAAAGGGAAAACAAGCATAAAAATCACAAAAATAAAAGAATTGTAAGGACTGTGTTAAACTTGATAATAATTAAATAGTGAGATTGTCTTCCTATAATGCCTCAAACAAAAAAATTGATTGTATTTAAAAAAATATACGAACTAAACCTGTGTGCGTAAGCAGCTTTGGTTGATGTAGAGAAGCTACTAGAAAACCATCAAGAGGCCGCAACAATTTCTGCCATTTTTTGGTGTGAATGAAGCAGGGACCTAGCAGTTTTGTAGACAGTTTCTTAAGGTGGAGTATTTTTAGGAAAACTAAAATATTTTAGCGCCTAAAACTCTAAAAGAAACGCCAAAACTTTTAGCGCCTAAAATTTAGCTTTCAATTTTGAAATGTTTTATGAATTGATAATCGTCACCTATTTATAGGTGTAGGGGTTGTGCCTGCGTGCTAACTAGCTCCTAACGGGCTAGTTGGGCCGCACGGTCAAGGCCCAGTCTATTGGCCAAGTGTCCCGCCGACAGGCGGGCAACCCCTGGGCGTTGCCCTTATAGGGGCTCGCCTAGTCCAATATTATTTACTGTCTCCGTTTCAAAATTATTGTTGTTTTAGCTTGTGTTTTTTTTTTCAAAACTATTGTTGTTTTATAAATCCAAAGCATTTTATCTCATTTTTTCCATTCATGCCCTCATTTATTATTATATCTCTCAACTATTGCCTCATATTTTCACCAATCATAATTTTCATCAATTAGTTGACCAATAACTATTATTCTCTTTCTCTCTCTAATATAACTCAACGTTAAATAAGGGCGTTTTAGCCAATTTATATTATCAACTAATGAACTCTTAAACTATTATTTTTGGTTCATAACCTTAAACAAGAATAATTTTAGAACGGAGGGAGTATCATTTTAATTAATTCAATAAAAAATTTCTAGCATAACAAGTAATTATAAGAGGTTGTGGAAATCAGTTTTACATTGGCCATTTCGTTTTTATTGACAATTGATAATTCATTAAATTCAATATTTATTGCTTTGACCATTAATATTCATAAAATATAATATCCACTATATATAATATTATTTTTTTATATATAGTTTTTTATATTAAAAAATTGTCTCAAATTTAATGTTACCTTTTGACTTGTTTTACCATTGACCAAAATTCAATTTCTCTTCAAACTTCATTTCTCTCCTCACTCTCTCCCCAGTCCCCACGGCTGACTGTGACCGTTCATTTTGAATTTGTCCACATGTCACATCGATCTACCAATGTTACTCAAATCTGCAAAATTAAAAAGTTTGAATTTTCTCATTTTCTTCGTTTAGAAATTCAGTACTTCAATCTAAAACATTTATTAAGGGTGAGATTTTGAGAATCCATAAAAATTTAAGGAGGTCAACTTTATTAATACAGACTTAGAGTTGTAGATTTTTTTTTGTTAAGCAATGAAGTACAAGGGGTACTTCAACCCAATACAAATGAGATAAGAGGAGGAAAGAAATTAAGAGTAGTAGCAATACAATTAACATCAAAAGCGAGGACCTCCTACTACTAAAAAACCCACCACCCACCACCTCCTTAGAGACAGATTAGAGAACACATGCCTCGTTAAAACCTTACCCGGAAAAACCCCCTTGGGAAAACCTGGTGAAGGAAAAAGAGTACATGGATTCAATAATCAAAATGTAGATACTTTCATAATGTTTTACTCGTTCATTTTTCCATGGGCAAACCCATCGTTCATTATTCACACAATAAATTTATTCACCCTAATAATAAAATATGAAGAGATATTGAATTTATGAGACATAACTCTACCTCAAAAGCTAGCTTATATGTGAGAGTTGTTCTACCCGTTATAAAGATTATCTCTGTCATATCTCTAGTCAATGTGAGACTTCTAACATATATGAAAAAAAAAAGTGGAAATAAAATGTAATAGATGAATGAATCATTACTCTAAGAAACACATAGAAGAATCTCGAACCAAACCACCGACCATTTCTTACTGTATAAATACGAAGCATGTGAAGGCCAAAACCACAAACCTTCATCATAACAGAAGCAATAGATACAAAGTGATAGCAGAGATATGGCAAATCGAAACCTCAAATGCCCACGATGTGATTCATCGGACACTAAATTTTCTTACTTTAACAATTACAACCCCTCACAACCTCGACACTTATGCAAAACGTGTCGTAGAAAATGGACTGTAGGTGGAGCCATAAGGGACATACCCCGTAGGGAAAGGCACACCATTATCGCTTCTTCATCATCTGCCTCTGCAGTTGCACCACCGCCGCCGCAATCACTGTCCCAAGAGGTGGTTGCAAACCAATCGGTAAGTTCTCCTCCGGACCTTATATCCCAACTTTTAAACCAGCTTCTGAATGGAGATACAGCTAATGCGATGGCTTCTTCTGATTTGGCCATCCTACATGAGTGGTTGTGTTCACAACCAATTGGCTACGCATATCATCAAGGCAGTGGTGGTGGTCTAGGGACTTTTTATTTGTCTGCTCTTGCAGGAGTTCAGTCACCAAACGCTTCATCACAAGCACCTTTTAATCAGTCTCTTAATGGAGACGGATTTAATTTTGGCGTCACCACAAACTCTGGTTCTTCGTCTACCTTGGCGCCACAACAATCACTAATTCAGAACCAATTGGTTAGTTCTGCACTACCAGTAACCAACACCTATCATCCTAGTAGTGTTGGTGGTGAGGCCCAGGCTGGGTATTTCACTTCTCTTACCGGATTTCAGCCTATAAATGGTGGCGGTGTTGATTTTGTGGTTTCAAATCAAGCCACAAATTATAGTTCTTCATCAACCTTGGAACCGCCGCAATTATTGGTTCAAAGCCCATTGGTAGGTCCTTCATTACCAACTATCAACCCTTATGATCATGGTATTGTTGGCGGTGGGGCTCTGGCTGGATCTCTGAATGGTGGTGTTAGTGGTGTGGGTTCTTCTGATTTGGTTCTTCAATCTGATTTTAACGCTGCTGGCACTTCTCACTACCCCAGGATAGAATCTTTGTATGATCAAGGTTTCATTCAACCGAGTGTGGGTGATAACAATGTTGTTGCTGCTGTTTCTCACTACCATGATCAATGGCCACAGAGCTTCATCAACACTGATAATAATGTGGCTGCTTCTAATGCTGTTTTGTGGGATGATATGTTTGGTATGACTTCAAATATCAGTGGTGGTAACTTTGATGAGAACTTTACCATGCCAAATCATGGTCCTGGACTCCCAGGCTATGGCACCCCTCCCCCACCTCAAAACTAGTAGAAGAGAAATGTTACTAACATTCACTTTATCACTCTCTTTCCAACACTCTTTCATTTATCGGTTAAAATTCATGTAGGTCTCGCCTAATTGACAGAGATAACCATATGATTTAGTTGGAACTATATGGATTACAACCAATAAAAAAAATGTTAAAATTAGAGTGATAAAGTGAGAGCTGGTAGCACTCTTCATGGTAGAATTTTTTTTTTCAGTTGTTGTTTCTCGATCTAAGTCAATAAAGTGAACGTGTGATGTAATAAATGTCATTTTCAGGAATGAATAATAATTATTTTTGACTTTAGAATTTTCACACTATCTCTTTGATTTCTTTATCAATCTGGTTGACTTTGCAAAATTTGATGCATGGTAGAGAATTTCATGATATGGGTATTGATATTAAATAGAGACACATAACCAAAGCCATTTTGTTTCTTGTAAAATCATTTATTAACAAGCAATAACGCCACTAGAGATAAATAGAAAGAGATGAGATATAAATAATAGAAATAATATGTGATGAGATATGACCAGAAGAAAGAGATGGAGAGAATGACAAAAATCTACACATTGTTTGGTGGTACATTTATCATTGATGATTGATAAAATGGAAATTACATTGTAAAAATTTTCAGGGTTTGGTTAAAAAAACCATTGCTCCAAGCCTCAAGACCACCACCTATGTCGTCACCTTTATAATCTCTTCCATTGAGCTACAAACCAAGCCTCCACATCATTGATGTAGCCACCCTCCAAACCCAAATCGAAGCACCCGTAACCACCACAAATATCACCCACACTAGAAACCCACACTTGCAGAGGCCACCAATAATATCCAAATCACACAACCCTCACCTGCATCATCCCTCACCCCAAACCAGCTTCAACAACCACTATCTCAACTTCCTGCCGCTCATTCCCACACCCTGTGACTAGCATCTCTAGAACCTCTACTGGAACACCTCAATCACCAACACTCTAATCCAAGATCCATATTTTTTTTTTATAAATTGAACATGTAATAAAATCTAAGTTATTTTTATCAATAATGTTTGTGCCTTTTCCTATTAAACTTTAGATGATCTACAAATCTAAAGATTATCCAAATAAATAAGGAGAGGGTTCTGAGTGTTAAGGCGTGTAATAGTCTAATAGACCTTTGGAGAAGAGAAAATAAACAAACGATGGTATATCACACGACAAGTGTAACACACGACTGACACGAATGCATAGGAAATTAAGTTCTACAATTTTCAAATGAAATCAAAATTAAAACAAAAAATAAGAAAAAATCCGAAAGTTTCCATTTCACTGCTCCAAATTGCAATCATGTAATTGTAATGTAACAGAAAGAAGAGCTAGCGAGAATCATCATATAAAAATTTCATATATATTATAAACAACAATATACCAATTCATTTCTCTCGTATCACGTTATAACATCACAACACGAAACACAAATTTTATCAACAAACGAAATAAATTTACCATATTAAAAATAAAATGTTGCTCAATGGAGGAGGCCTAGAAAATTAAATGTACTTTGGCTAGAAATCACCAAATCATCATTGAAGAACGAAATCCAGCCATTATCATATATATCAATCAATCTTGTAACACATAACCTTCCTCTTCCTCCTCTTGTTCTTCGTTTGTTGAATTAATTATTAAGGTTTCTGGCGCAGTGTGTCGCGGCAGTGCAACCACGACGGTAAGGGTTGGCCCTACCCCTTTGTTGGCAATTGTAGTAGGAACGTCCACGCCTTCCACATGGCACTTGACCGGCTTTCAAAGCTCCGTAGCTAATGTATCCTCGACGCCCTCTAAGTGTTCGACGACTCGCCTCAGAGTCCAACAACATTTCATTGTCCTCTCCTATGACATCGCCCACAACGCCATAATACCCGAAATCATGAACTTTGGAGGCTTCCGCCGCCATGGCCAAGGCCATGGTGGCTAGAATGAGGAGTGCAAGCCATGGCTTGAAGTTCATTGTTTCAGATAATAATGTGGGCAAGGAAGGAGGTAGTAAATGACTTATTTGTGGGTTGAAATGTGTAGGGAAAACAAAGCCTCTTAAAGTTTCCTTTAGTCCTTGCCCTTCCTGCTAGAGGATGGGTAGGAGGAGGTTATAGGTTGACAAGTTTTGAAGGTAGCTAGTTTCTTGGCATAAAATAGGATGGAGTTTAGAAATGGAGGGTGGGGGTGTATTTTGTGGTTGTGTGTTGTTTGCGATTCAACGTGATTTTGGGCATTGTCCGTTTCTTGCTCCTCTTTTTTCTCTTCGGTTTTTATGATATCTAATGCTAATGAGGCTAGCTCATCGTTGGTACTTTTAACATGTCAAGACTAATTCTAGCTTAAATGCATGACTGAATTTGCAATGTATGATACTCAAATTAGCGTTAATGTGTTCTAGTTTCATTATCAATATGTTTAATTGTTAATAAATTGGTTATATAGCCTTTGATGAGTTGATATAAGAGCATAAATATATAAATGCATGGCTAATTCTAGTTTAAATGGATGACTGCCATGTATTTTTTTTAATGATGAGTGCCATGCATGGTGCACTTGCAATAATTGTAAATGAGAGGTGAAGATCTTTATTTTCATTTCTAATTATATATGTAACAAAAAAAATCTTTTAAAAGAAAAAATATAAGTTTAAGCTACAAAAGTTTCACAAATAATCTTCATGAATTGATTGTTAGTAATTAAATTTTTCATTATTTTTTTTAAAGCAAAAGGATAGATATATTATATATATAAATGAGATCACATCTCAAAGAATACAAGGGGTAATAGTGGTTGGTGCATAAAAAAGCTAACCAACATTATATTCAACTAAGCAAAGTCCCCCCCCCCCCTTAAGACCAAAAAATAAGAAAATCCCCAACAAACCACTAGAAACACCAAGAGAAGCCACAAAACCTAAGGATTCCAAGATAAACCAGCAAGAAAGATCAAGCCATCATCACCTACTCAACCTACGAGACATGATATTAGCTGCAATGCCTTGAAGGGCTTCTTCGCTAGAGCAGTCATACCTAGTCGGACCCCTAAGGCCAAAGCCGCTCTCGCCCGCATCATGACATCAAAGGAGCTGTTGGAGCTTTGAGGAGCATAAACTACCAACTGATTGTCCAAAGAACCCAAAGCACCCTCCCCAGGGCTAGAAGAGGAGGAAAACTCATGCCCCAAACCCACAGTCACACTCTTCCCTTTCCTAGGGCGCCCGTGGGGGGCGAGAAGCCTTCACTATAGGACATCGACCTCTAATAACCCCTTCCCCACCATCAACGACCAAATCATTAACAGGAGCTCCAACACGAATCTTTTTTTGGTCGACCCCAGCGTCTAGGAAGACTCGAGGGCCCTTCAACAACGATATTGTTTGCCCTTAATTTGACAAGATAAATTATCTTCTCACGTTATATATATTATAATTTAAAATGTTTATCTAAAGTTTGTATTAGTTAATATGGTTAATGGTCAAATTAGTGCATGAGATTGTAAACGAGTTTGATTTTAGTCCCTCTAAGCAAAAAATGACGTTTAGTGGCGGTCAAAAACCGCCAGTAATTGTAAAAATGACCGTCACTAACTGTCATTTTTCGTCAGAGGGACTAAAATTAAACTCGCTTACAATCTCAGAGAGACAGAGACTAATTTGACTATTAACCCTAGTTAATAATAATATATATGACTTTGCCCTAATAAAAAATTGTTGAGTTAGGTTATTTAAAAAAAAAAACAAGGATACGTTTTTAAAAGAAAGTTAGATTCTAAAATTAAAATTTTTCATTTTTCATTTGTCTTTAACAAATATCATCTTATCCGAATCTAACTTGCTGACCACTAAACCAGCACGTTCTTTAAACGGATTTAAAACATATTTTACGTGGTCTATTTTTTTTTTGGGTCAAATATTTTACCTGGTCTATATTCTTCTTCTTCTCCTTCTTCTCCCAAACCTACTAATCATGATGCAACAATAATACTTCAATTTTGAAATAGCATTTGTGATTGTTTATGTTCTTGATTGTTGAAACCCCATGTTTATGATTTGCTGAAACCCCATGTTTATGTTCTTGATTGTCCCCAATTTCTCTGCATTTGTGGCTACAAAACCCTAACCAACTACAATTTCCATTGCAAGATGAACAATCATGACCCTGCTGAATCAGAATCAAATACTGGAGATGTATCTTCAGCTCAAGCAGTTCTCCTGGGAGCTCTAGCTCCCGGTGTCAACGTGGGTATCTTCACTCTGTTCTCTCTGATTGTAGCTTCAATTTTCTTCAGATTTTGCGAGTTTTTCCACTGATTTTGCGTTTTTGTTTCAGGGTCCTACTTGGATTACTTTAAAGTCGACTTTTTTGTTGCTGGGTCTCTCTCTTGCTTTCATGCTGGGTTTAGCATTCTCTTCCAGTGATTCATGGTTGGTGCTTCATGTTGGGTTTCTTGTTCTAATCTGTGTTACCCTCTTCTTGCTTCTCAGCTGGTAATTTCATTCTTACCTGAAAATGCCTCTGATAAATTCATTGAAGTTTTATATCTTATTGCTATCAAATTGAAGTTTTATATCTTATGAAGTTTAAAGTTTAACATTTACCAACTAGTCTCTTTTGTTTTGCTTTGTTTATGCTGCTGGTTGATGAGTAACTCCCTCTATATTGAGTAATCCGAAAAGTAAAGAATCTAAGTACGGTGTTTGGTTTATTTAAAAAACAAAACAATGATAACAACAACAACAACCAAAGACTTTTCCTTCTATGTCGCGCGAACTATATTGATTAGATGAGTACATAAAGTTTTAGCATGAATCATGTTTTATGGCAGACTATATAGCTCTAAGTGCTTTGAATGGTTTGTCCTATTGTTTGTTTTCTTTAGTGTTTCAACCTCTAGTGGTCTCACTAAAGTGGTAGATCTAAGAACTTGGGTTAAACATGTAGTACATTCTAGTTTCACTAAAAAGGGTGGAGCCAAGAAAGACAGCAAAACCTTTCAGTTTCATATCTACACTCCAAATGCTACCTAAGTATTGACCTGTTTGGATGCAAACCAAAGAGCACTTGTTGGAGCCTATTTAGTGCATTTTCTAGTAGATAATCTCAATTAGCTTGTATCTAAACAGGCTCATATCAAGTAACATTCTATTTGCGTCTTAATGCTGTGGAAATATCATGTGAAGTTTGTCCATGTAGGTTTGTATACGTCCCAGCTTGGAAGAAATGTCATTGTAGTAGTGGGTGTAAATTCTTCTGCGTGAAGTGTGGGGGAAGTTTAACATGTGTGCCAGTGTATGTTTGTCACCCATATTGCAACGGAAATGCTTTGTGATGGATTGAAATGTGCAATTCATGGAGTTAACTAATGTAGTTTTTATCAAAAAAAAAACTAATGTAGTTTTAAGGGGTACATTAGCATAGAAAAGGAAACATAAATGCATACATGATTAGTCAATATATCACAATTGCTTAGTCTTTTTTGAGTTCCATCTATAGGAACATTGCAAAGAGAAGAAAAAAAGGAAGTGTGCGTTCTATATTAAAGGAAATTCATGAAATGCATTTGGTTTCTTTATGCATCTAATCATGGGGTTATTTGTTGGTTATAATTTGCTCTGGTGATGTTTCTATCCAGTAGTTCATACTCTTTTTTTCCTGCAGGTTTCTTGCAGAAACTGGTTTAGTCTCTATCGAACATCAAATGTGTGAGATGGGCTTACAGCAGAAAGATAATCCAGAGACAAACAGAAAGACCAAATAACTGTTCTCTTATAAACATTACAAAAGAAGACATCATATACACACGTGATAGTGAGCTTTTTGAGGACACTTTGAAATGTTTTAGAGAAATTTCAGTTGAAATCATTCAAAGTGAATTGAACAGCAACCAAATCTTCCAGATTTCATAGGAGGAAGACATGCTGGTTAATTTTTTTATCTTATGTCAATAACTGTTGATGTTCTTTTCTCTTTATTGGTTTGATTGATGAACTAGAAAGATGAGCAACTGGGAAATTGCAACAACTTAGATTCTTTCATGATCTGCTGACATGACAGATTAGATACATGGGCTACAGAGAGCAGTGGGCTTAGTAATAATAAGATGGCTTGGCTTGGCATGCAATTATGCAGTTTGGTATCTGAATTAATCGAGAAAATTGTTGTACAAATACTTCAACTTCCCTGTGATTAAGAACCTTACAATTTTTCTTATGAATCTATTTAGTTATTACGACTTCAATAGCAAAATATTTTGATAATTGTTATTCAACGGGAGAAGAAAATCTCAAATTGTTTATCTCATGTTTCAATTATGTTATTGTCATATGTAAAGATTGAATTTTTCATGACTTCAGCATTTTGTTTATTTAATTATATTTCAATGCTTGTATTGATTTGATCTGGGCTTAAGGTTTTGTTTTTTTTTTTTTGAAATCGGCTTGAGGTGAAATAGATTCAAATGATCATATGTAATGGATTTGCTTGGTTCAGTTTTATATAAAAAAAATCCAGGAAATCAAAATCATAACGATCCCATTAAGATGGGTTAGTTTGGTTGAGTCATGAGGTTAGGGTGAAAAAAAAGTCACTAATTTTTATGATTTCATCCCCGAGAAATGCTAACACTCTCTTTTGGACACTCTCAAACACTCACTCTATGATTGGTTAAAACATACATGGATCCCACCACTTTGGAAATGTGACCCACTTATTTAGTTGGACTACATGAATTTTAACAAATTATAGAGTGATTGTTTGAAAGAGTGTCTAAAAGAGTGTTGCTAGCATTTCTCTTTCATCCCATATAAATAAAATATCTTTTTTCCACTTGACCTATCATTCTTAAGGATATCCCTTCCCCTGTGTTATACTGAGTGTTAAGGATTATGTAGAGAAAGCAAAAAGGGGTAGGGGAAGACCTAGGAAATAGGTGAAGAAATGGAGAAAGAAGAAGGGTCTTGTTGTTATGCTGAGTGTTAAGGATTATGTAGAAAAAGCAAACAGGGGTAGGGGAAGACCTAGGAAAGAGGTGAAGAAGGGAGAAAGAAGAAGGGTCTTGTTGTGGATTCAAGTGGGGTTGTATCATAGGTTACAGATGTAGATATTAGATCTAAGGGAGGCAACTAATGCTTTTGTCGGTTGAGCTTTCGGAGCCTATGAGTGTTCAAACTAGGGCACGTAGTGCCCTTTTGATGGAGAAATGCTTGAGCATGGTGTATGATTGTATAGATGCGGTTGCCCTCAACCAAATTGCAGCCCAGACTCTTGCCAGGAGATCGTAGCTACTCAAGATGACTTCTGCAGAGGAAGAGTTGGATGTGGCTTCTCGAGTTTTGATTCACTCACATTTCATTTTCTCTTCCATCTCATTTTCAATCACTCTTTCTTCCTATCTAATCCTTCTTTTTATATTACATCACCTATCATATCTCTCATTTTTTTATCTTTCCTTCCTTCACTCTCTTCATGTATAAAGTCTTGATCAAAAAAATGAATTTTTCTCGTAATGTATTCTTAATGCAGAATATTTAATTTTGAAAGCATATCCACATTCATAATTTAGTTTGAGAACTTAAAAGTAAAATATAAGGAACTTGATTGCAGTGTTATATGATAATGAAAGCCAAACATAAACTGGACAACCATAAATACAAATTAAACAGGCAGGTAAAGAATATGATTCAGGTTGAACAAGTAGCATCGTGAAGAAATTGTTTGCTTCTAAGAAACTTTCAACAAAAATGGAACAACATTTCACTTCCTTACCCAGAGAGGTACAAAGAACATTTCTATATCACAATGATTGATGAATAAATATCGCATTGGCTTCACAAGTTTCTTCACTTCCATAACTCTTCCATTGGGATTCCACGTTCCTCAGCGACCTCACGGAACTGTCTCATTTTCTGCACAGCAACAACAGTTGCTCTGGCATTGTTGAGTGCATTATTACTTCCTAGTTGCTTTCCCAAAGCATTCTCAACACCTGCCATTTCAAGAACAATTCTCACAGCCCCACCTGCAATAACTCCAGTACCAGGAGAAGCAGGTCTAAGCATCACCTTTGCCGCTCCATAATCTCCATCAGATCTGGAAAAACATTACAATTACTAAATAAGTAGCAGCTATCTAAAAAGAGAGAAATTCATAATTCGTAAATCATAATGAATATATACAAAACATGCTAGCCTTTTAGAACATGAGGAATTCGCAGATATCAAAATCATTGACATGCTTCTAATCTACTCTAAATTAAAGGTTCCAACTTTTAACTGTCATCAGGAAGAAACTCAGCTCAAGTTAAGGAACTTCCATGATGAAGTTTCTTTAGTTAGAATCTCACAGGATGCAACTTACAAGAGCTTGCTTAAGTGATCATAATGTCAAGTTACTAGCACAACCATCAATTTGTATGCAATCACAAATGACACCATTTATGAAAGGGAACTGACAGCTGAAAATAAATCCTTCAAAAAAAGGTGGTATTGAAAACCAAATCAAACAGGCAATACCAAGCTCAATATTCTGTTTCAGTTGAGGAACTTCAATCCATCAAGTGCTCAAGTGGAGGCCAATGAAATCTTAGGAAGTTAATAACAATTACATGTCCACACTTCCACCAACTCAATGTTAGTTAGATTTCTATTTTTACAAAGATGTCAACAGCTACTGACATGTCAAACATAAACATAGTGAAACATTCATTAAATTAAACATGTTTTTAGACATAGGCCCTAGTCTGACAGATTTGGCTTCCAATAACATGTTCAAGAATTGAGTTTGGCATGTTTCAATGTTCAAATAATCGAGAATCAAGCCTCAAGCATGCTTCATAAAATTGTGAAATCATTTTCTGATTTTGAAATTAGGTCCCCAATAATTTCTATAAACAAGATATCCAGAAGTAGTTTAGGCACGAGTTGCAATATGAATAATTCAAGGTTACACGCAAAGTCTCAAGGGAGAACGTTAGGACTTAGGAACCCAGGAAAGAAAAGGAAAAATTGATAGAGTCAATAGAGGTAAGGAGAAACTTTAATGTACAACTAAGAATAGTAGTATGAATTCTCTACAAAAGGGTTTTCCCCTTCACATAAGTTTCCCTTTCCATGTGACTCACCCTTCCATCCTGATTCTCCCTATTTATCACAGTCTCACTAATCCCCTTTAACTAACTGTTCTATCTGAAAATTAAGTGTGCCGCTCCAATAGGACTGTGACTGCCATCTATGAGATACTCCCCAACTAAAATTAGGCCTAAAGAAATTAAGCAACTCAATACATAGCATCTGACATGTTCTTTATCCATCACCCTAACTTGGAGCCATTTAAATATAGGTAGGCCTAATGCAACTGAGTGCCTCCTTTACCTACTTCAAAAGCATCACTACCAGAATCCACTGAGATTTTAGGTATTAGATGGAAAAGGGAAACAGAACTCTCGAGCAGAAGAAAACAAACTATAATGTAGTAATATCATGTTTCGGTCAGCTTATCTTTCTATATATCATAATCAATTCTCATGCACAGAAGCTACTCACATGAGCTTACCTCCTAATTGATTCTATATATAGAAGTTATTACACAATACTTTCGCAAACATGCTGTAAATAGATTCTGATTAACCTCAAACCACACCAGTGACCTTATACCCCTATTTACACTAATAATCACAGGTCAAGTATAATCTTAGCACAATCAACCAGTCCCAGGCCAGTTCAAATAACTTTCACAATTCAATACTAACACATTGTAAGTTAACTCAACAACACAATTTCACACAGAATATCAAACATACAATTCATTCACCATTGTACTCTCATTACCCAAAAAGAGAGTTGAGGAAGCAAAGGTATAAGGTAACTACCTGTGTGGGAAAGTCAAGTACTTAGTCATAGGCACACTGACAATGTTCCTCCTAGCATTGACAGCAGATTTCTGAACCGCCGCTACAACCTCCTTGGCCTTGCCAACACCAACACCCACATTACCTTTCTTGTCACCGACGACCACAACCGCCCTGAACTTCAACTGCTTCCCTCCCTTAACCACCTTGGTGATCCTCCTCACCTGAACCACCCTCTCCTCAAACCCATCTCTCACCTTCTCCTTCTTCACACCCGACCCGAACCCAGTATCCTTCTTCGCCTTCGAGTCCATCACGTGGATGTCATTACCCAGAACCGACACTCCGCTGTAAGCAGGGCCGTAGATTTCCTCATACGCGGCGGCGATTTCGTCCTCGGTTTCGATGGGGCCGTCGTCGATGGAAGGAGGAGGGACGAAGCCTTCGGGGATTTCTGGTGGGTTGAAGGGGAGGTCTTCTTCTGGGTTTGCGGTGTCGAAGAAGGTGGTGTCAATGTCGTCGGTGGGTTTGCATTTGGAGGAGACGGTGGTGGAGGAGGTGGTGGAGAGGAGGGGTCTGGTGAGGAGAGGGAAGAAGGGGAGTTTGGTGGTTGAGGGGAGGAGGGAGAAGGATGAGGAGGAGCGGAGGGAGAGAGAGGAGAGAGCAGCGGAGGGTACTACAGAAGATGCAGTAGCCATTGAAGGAAGGAAGGAAGAAGGCTTATCCTGAAGGACGAAGTGGGTTGGGTTGGGTCACTCTGTCTTGGAGACTTGGTTGAAGTGGATGATGATGAAGATTGTTACTTTGGAAATGGATGATGTGAAGTGAAATCTAAAACTTTACAATAGGATAACAATACCCCACTCATTAGAAATGTCACCCCACTTACGGAAACTTAATTTTCGAAATATTTCGGAAATAAGGTTTCCGAAGCACTTTTTCACTCAAAAGTGTGGCGTGTTACATGTATTTTGCACTACAAATCACGAATTAATTTCGGAATCTAAGATTCTGAAATAATTCGGAACTTGAAAATCCAAAAATTGGAGGTGTGAAATCTAATGGTTGGGGTGGCAAATCCAGCTCTCCAATAGTTCCCTTTTTTTTCTTACATTTAGAAAAGATAGACAAGCCAAAAAAAAAAAAGTAAATAACATTGGAAATTGGAAGAAGGGAATTTCCAATCACAATTCACAACAATGGGAGTTATGGTAGAAGCTTGGCCAATCAAAGCATCTGCAATCATGTTGGCCCTCTTTTTTTTTTTTGGTTACAAGAGTAAGGTTAAAAAGAGACAAGAAACTAAGGAAGCGCGTCTAAATATAAGGACGCAATAACACTAGAAGACGGATTTATCCACACCTGACGTGGCGAGCCTTCATGCGACGCTTGACGAGCTAAGCAATCAGTTGTATTGTTCATCTCCCTAGGGATATGCTCAAACATCACTCTCCAATTCTTGCATGCTAACGTTCGCACTCTAGTAATCACATCACGGTCCCAAAACGTTGAGACATCAGTAGCACACGTGAGGACTTCGACCACCTGTTTGCAATCTGTAACACACTGAAGCGCCTTAAATCCCAGCTCCCATGCATGATTAAGTCCAGCCTCAACCGCCAAAAGTTCTGCAAGGAATGCACTCCCTTGATCAAAACTCAAAGACAGGCCAGAGATCCATTTACCATACTGGTCTTGGTTAATAGCTCCTGTGCCCATTTTCTGAGTACCCGCGTTCCAACTGCCATCGACAGCTAACAAGAGCTGCCCCTCCTCGAGCTGAGTATCTGATGCTTGGTTATTGCTGGAAGCAGTCGTAAACCCTGGCCACTTACGCTAATTGGTCGCATCCATAATCACTTGTCGGAGAACATAGTTAAGAGACCAATTGCTGTCACCGAGCACTGCTTGATTTCTTCATCTCCAAGTCCACCATAGCACGGCAAATGGAAGAACATCTTTCTCCTGAGTAATGAGGGACGTGAACCAAGTGCTAAAACTCACATGCTCCTGTAGAGAAGGGTTCTGAGTTGCTGTGACACACTCAAAGAGTCAGGACAGCGGCGAAGCACATGATCAACATCCTCATTCTCTGCATTGCATCTGCCACAACGTGAGGATGAAGCCAAGTGGTTATGGAATCGTTTCGCATTAGTGGGGAGAGCTTCCTTCGCAATTAACCAAAAGAAAAACCTGATCTTATGGAATCGTTTCGCATCATGTTGGTCCTCTATCGGTATTTATTAGAGCATCTCCAATGGTAGTATCTAATGTTAAATACATACTCATATGAGTATCTATTTTCATTGGAGTACATATTCAATTCCAACATGACAAAGATGAGTATGTGGGAATAGATACTCTACACTAGACTTGAAAAGTGAGTTTGTATTTATTACAAGCACTTACAATTAATATAATTAATTAAAATGGAGATAAATAATAAAATATACAAATGTGATGTTGATGGTGGGATTCACTATAGAAACTTTTAAGAGTTGTTGGGTTGGAGTTAAAAGTCAGTAAAGTGGTGTAAATGATGTGGCATTATATGAAATTGTAAAAAATGAAGTGTAGATATTCTAGTAAGTATGATGGATGTAGATGCTCTTATAAGAAAAACTCGAATTAACGGCGGCTAAAGGTCGTCGATAACGACATAAAGTTTTCGGTAATGAGATATTACGGAAGACCTTCTGACGGCTAACAATCCGCCGCCGTTAAAACATTCGTCAGTAATATTTACCTACAGATTTTGGGAAACCATCATCAATTTACCGACATCCTCAACCGTCGATTACAGTCGTCGGTACGGTCGTCGGTAAATTGTTTACTAGAATGGAAAAAATTCTTTATTATGAAAGAAAGTGCATTATTGGTTGTAAAAAGAAATTAAATTTTAATTCTTTGCACCCTTCCTGACAATATAATCCATTTATTCAGATTCCATATGAGTGCAAGTGCTTTTGAGTATTAAAAAATAGTTGTAATTATCCATTAGGTAATTACCAAAAAATAAAAATTAGTAGAATATTTCTAGACTGGAGAGGGCGCCACGCCCAAAGCTGGCAACCTGGTCAAGGGAGCTTATAGGGTCCGAGGTGAGACCACGCAGTTTTAGGGTGAACCATTTATGTTTGGGTTGGACTTGATTTAAGGCATGTGTAATAACTATAAGGCTCATGATGTAATACACTTAGGATTAAGGCTACATCCAAGACTCAATAAGGCAGGTTCTCTCTACTAATAAGAGATGGCTTTGCACACCCTAGATCTCAGAATCCTAGGTCATGGCGAGAACTATTACAAACTATAAATTGTAAAAACTATTAATTTTCATTGTTTGATAAGTACCTAATTGATAAATATGCAATTATCTCATTGTTACTGCAAAAACATTAACATTTATACGGAACTTAGATAATAGGATCGAAAATATTATCATAAAAAGTACAGAGAATTAAACATTAAAAATTTTACAACCAATAACATATATCATCCTTAGTAAAAAGGTATTTTTTTTTTCGTCCCACCATCCCTAATAACGGAAAGAGCTCGCTTTCATTTGATCAAATCTGAAATTTAATTAAGCACTCAATTGTCATCAAGTACAGAACCTAAATACAACCTTCAATTTCAAGTTTACTATTCTCAAATTTATGATTACCAATTTACCATTTTCTACAAATATGAACGCATTAACAAACATGATTACCGTGGACGAAGCTGTTCTTGTAGCAATTCACCATGTAGTTCTGAGATGTGTAGTGGCAAGACAATAATTACAGAAGCATGACTCAACAAATATTGACAATCTTAAGTCTTTTTTTAAAGGAGAATAATATATATATATATATATGGTCTGATATGGACGAACCTAGTCGGTATGTAATTGGGCTAACCAATATTCTGTACTTAATGGGCCGGGTCACCCATGGTCCTTCCGGATCAAAACCCCACTATAAATAAAGAAGGACCGCCCAAGCGGCAGGGATCCTATCATTTCACGCATTTTCATTTACTTTGTTTACTTCGCTTGCTCTCAAACTGGTTAGCCTTTAGTCTGTGGTTCTATACTGGAACAATATATAAATATAACTTGTTGAGAAACAACCCCTCTCAACATGAGGATAATAACCTAACCAGCTAAAGCTGGTATGGGTTTAAAACATGGTATTCTACAAAGATGTTTGTGAAACATGACTTCTATTTAAATATAAGAGTGAAAACGAGAGGAAGAAATATGAGTAGAAAGAATAAAAAAAAAAAAAGAGATAATTTCTAAGTTGTTTGGATAGAGAGAAAAATAATGAAGAATGAAAAGAAAAGTGAGAGAATGAAAAGTGAATATAATATGTCATTACCATTTCATCCTCTTACCTAAAACATATAATATGAATTTGTACCATGCATAGGGCCACAAATGTTACGAAGATAATCACTAAAACCAATTAAACATTCCAGTTCAATTGAATTGGTACATGTTATTGGGATTTATTAATAAAAATAAGAGGGTAAAATGGAAAGAAGGGTTCATGTGTAAGTTTTCTCGGCAAGATAGGATGGAAAACTTTTTCATGCGGCCCACACTCATTTATTCCCCTCCCACCTATTTTCCCTGCTGTTCCAAACAGCCACAGATGGAGTTTTCCAGTCATTATCAACCCTTCACTTTCCATTCCACACAAAATGACTAGAAACAAACATAACATATATAAGAGAGAATGAGGAAGAATGTGGAAGGTCTCAAGAGAAAAAGAGAGAGAACATGTGAAAAGAAGGAGAGAAATTAGGTTTTTTGAATTAAAAATTAAATTACTTAAATACACATGAATATAACTCAGTTTGAAAAATAGTTGTTGCAGCTTTTAGTCCAAAATAAAAGACATTCCTTCCTAACATACTTCTTCCCAATTTTTCGATGGAGGAAAAAAAAACATACTTCTTCCCAAAATGTGTGGGACTATTATACCAAAGTCATATTCTATGGTGGTATATATATACTAGAATAAGATAATAGCATTTAGAAAAGAACACATAAAACATAGAAACAAAATATTATAAAATAAAAAAATTACAATAGTTCTAATGTTATGCAGAATGTCATGCATTGATAAAAATCATAAACCTACAAGATCCACCAAAAAATAATGGTGCTTGACTGCTTGTTGTGGTACCTTACTTCAGGTGAATGTATGGTACCCTAAATGAGTTAGCATAGTAATAAAGGCTCATGTATCACATGAGTTATCAATTGTATTTTCTCAATAATGTACCTTAAGATTAATGACGTCGATTAGATAGATGTTAAGTCTCTCCCTTGTTGATATCATGTCGCTCAGACTCAACGTTAAGGTCAAGATTCACTACAACCTCTGCAAGGTCGTGGTGGACGTCAACAAAGATCGTTGGAGGACAGTTGAGTTGCCCAATGAATGAAAGCATTATTGAGACTAGAATTATAACATTGAGAATTATAAATTCAATTACAACATGTTATTAGTCTACTGAATCACCTAATGTGGGTATCACACCCAAAAAAATTTGCAGGTACCACAGAATTCACCAAAAATAATTGTCTAAAGTCTCAAATATTTAATCATTCACGCATGGGGACCTTGAAATCTACCACCAAGGGCTAGTGATCAAAATCAGAAAGATGAAAACCGATCTCCAAAATCCACGATATTGTCAAGCTCCCCGTACACGATGAGGTCATCACCAGTCATTGGTGCTTGTAGCTGCATCCAGATTTTTTCATCTTCTTTAGTTTCTTCCGCCCTAGCTTCCCAGTTCCACACCCCTTCCACATTTCCGAGTTGTTCACTTCTAAAGTCTTCTCCTCCGTCACTTGAAGAATCGCCACCACCTTCTTCCATCTCATCAAATCTCATCTCTTCAGCCGAGGTTGATTCTTCTTCTCCATCTTTTGTTTTTGAAGTGGGTACCGTTGCTTCTGCATTTTCATCCTTTTTAATTGTCACATACTGTTTGTTTCCTCACACAAAAATGATTCACTTTGTTAGTAATAAGAATTTATGAAACACATATGCACATCATTTACATTAATGAAACTGACACAAACCGAAATAGATACCAACTTGATTTAATTTTAGAATCCACATATATTTTCTATGATGGATCAAATAATTAATGAACTATGCAATCTAAAAGGATAAGCCAAGGTGAAGACACTTACATAAATTGGATGAACACTTTTTGTCATCATTTCGTATCTATTTTCCTGTTACGCCAATCAAATTGTGTCACGACATATGAAAATCGCATATCTAAGGTTATAAAATTGTCATACTCATGCATGATATGCAAACAAATGAGGTAAATTATGTGAGATATATGATGAGCACAAAAATTAGACCACGCGTTATCAAATGGATATATAGTAAAATGTTGTGAGTGCGAGTGTAAATTTGTGTAATTGCAAGTACTAAAAAAGACCCGGTTACAAACAAAAATACAAGAAACTAATGGCCATGTTCTTTTAATATAAGAGAGCACGGTCTGAGGATACTAGCTAGCTAGAAAATGGAGGAAAGCATGTTTAAGAGATGCAAACATTTGAAATAGAAACCCGGTGTTTGTTCCCTCCTTTAGCATATTTTAAAGAACAATGGACAAAGAGTTGGCCAAATTACATTTATCAATTTCATGTTCTTCACATGGCAGTGTACTCAAAATATTGGCCTCAAGCATTGCAAAAGTTGAAGAAAAATGAGGCTCTAGCTTTAACCTGTTACTTTCCCTTGCACTTTCTTTGAATTTCACTAAGGAAATAATATGTTTTTTCAGCACTCTTGTTTTTTTGTTTTATGTTCGCTGTTTTATGCATGAGTTGGCCCTAGCTAATGTAGAAATTCAAAATCGTTTCACTTGTTCAGGTCTACAACAATCCAAAACCTCAAGTAAATGAAGGAGCACTTGAAGCTTTTAAACCGTTTCAGGGTCCCACCAAACTCGTTTGAACCTCATTCTAGGACTTAGTCTCAAACCCCATAGAAAAAAAATGGATACTCCATGTTTACTAAATTGTGTTACATATAACAAGAAAAGTAAGACTAACCAGAACATTAGATTCTTCCTGGTAAAGGGTTATATAATCTCCCATTTTCAATCCATAATGCTTCACCAAATCCCCTGTTACATTAGGAAAAACATCTCTCTATGAATCCAAAATCATAAAAACTCAATGATTGTAATTAATTGGCAAAAATAGCAAATGAAATTTTACCTACACCCTCCAAAACATACATCCGACTATTGTTATTACTCCAGTACCTGTGCAATTATTAGCTTATACTTAGCATCCTATGAGACGTTAAATATATATATATATATATCAATAAAAAAAAGTGAGTTACATAGGATTGATTTGCTTACCTATATCTCAAGGCCCATTGATGCTCAGAATATACATCTTTAAGTAAAATGGTAGTGGCTACTTTACTTTCTGACAGTTGTGGAAGCTCTGCCTCAGCTTCCCTCTATTAGTCACAAATGTATATAATTTAATTTAACAACCAAAAGAAAAAATGGAAGTTTTTTAATGTTAATTAATTTTATTTTCCATAAAAGAAAGTTATAAAGAAAAAAATTATATTATAAATTTCTACAAATTAGTGCCACAAAGATTATTATCATGAAAGGAGATAACTTTTGTTCCTTTTTTTATCCTTTGATAAATCTATATGGGCCTATCATTGATGAATAAAACATCACCTTTGGAAGAACTATGCGCCTGAGCTTGCCAACATCACTCTTCTTTAATGTTTTGGTAAAAATTTCCAAGAGCTTCTGTTTCAAAAAAAAAGTGAAAAACCACAACAATAAATTCCCCATAATGCATATCAAATGATACTTCATTCATACTTGAATTCCACTTACATGTAAAGTGGGGTAAGAAGAGATGATTGATAAATGAGTGAGATATGATCGGTGTGTGATGGGAAATAGAGAAAGAGGTACGAAGAGAATATGAGTGGAAAAAAGTATGGAAGAAACATTGAGTGTAAATAAATCATTACTGTTGTCAATATAGAAAATATTAGGATTTAATTACCTTCCCATCTGGGGCATTGAAAACTTTGCGGATCCTCTGTTTATTTTGTTCTCTTCTCTTGCCCCTTGTAGTTTTGGTCAAAGTTGCAACAATTTCCTTCCCATCCTCTTTATGCAGTAATGGTTGTTCCACGTCCAAGGGTTGGGAGAGATCTTCAAGTTGATAGTCTTGTATGATTAAAGGCACGTTGGCATTGTACTGCTGCTCCATCGGGAAAGGTAACATAGGATTATACTCATTGTTATAAGCATGGTTCATCACTAACGGAATTGTATTCATGTCGTCCATATATGGGAAATGCGGGTTAAGGGTTGGATAAGGGGCCTCATATGGTGGTGAAAATTGCAAGTTAGATGTTTGATAAGATGCCTGAGAAGATGGTGGGAACTGAAAGTATGGGATTGGGTCTGGGATTAAGGGAGAAGGTGGTGCAGGAAACATGTGTTGCTCCAAAATGTTGTTATCTGGGAATTGAAGAGTTTCGGGAAGAGGAGGAAGACCTACCATGTCATGTTGATGTTGTAATAAACTCATGTTCGAGTTGAAGAAAGAGTTAGATGCAGGGGTGATGTATGGGGAAAATTGATCATTTGTAAAGTTGTCCATTACTAAAGGCCGGTTTTGATGGTGGTTTTTGTTGCTAAGTGAAGCAGTGAGAGTGAGAGTGATGTTGTGGTGTGTGGTTTGTGCAAGTGTATTGCAGGATTTTTATAGTTGTGATCGGCCTTGAAGGGTTGAGATTATGCCAATAAAACTAGCACACACTGAGGAAAATCTAGCCTGGAAAAAGAATTAAAGGTGAGATTCTGAGTTGTGACAGATGGATTTGGATAATGCATATCATGAGTTACTAAGTTGTAGATGCAGTAAGTCTTAGCTGGCACCCAATCACTAAACAAGAAACAAAATGTGATAATCCTTAGATAGGTGGCTAGGTTGACAAAGTTCAAACGAGCTTTACACTTGACTCACATGGGAAAAAATAAGGTGGCTCGGTTGTTATTGTCTTCATCTGAGGTTATGAAAAAAAATAATAAATAAAAATATTGTGGATGAAATGGTGAGAAAGTAGAAATTCATGTGAGGTGAGATGAAATGGTGACAGATGCAAAGAGAGATGCAAACCAGTGAGAATTATAGTCAATCCTTTAATTTTTGGGGTTGGGGGTGGCGACTTCTCTTTAAAATAAATATTGATGTACAAATTTTGTTAGGAAATAACAGAGCTGAAGAAGTAAAATAAACCAGGAGCGCAATCAACAACACAATAATATAACGTGGAAACTCCAAAACCGGAGAAAAAAAATCACGGTCGTTGTCAAAACCAACAACCAGAGAATAAACACTATGTGAAAATTATTACAACACATAGACTTCACTCTCAACCACCCCATGACCCAAGTACACCCACATTCTCCAAAGTGAATATTTGAACTGCATCTCATAATACTCTAAAATAAGAGAAAAATAAATCACAAATATAAACTTATAGTGTTTTCAGATGTTACTGCTTGATGTTTTTGGTGTGTTGAAATAAAGAGCTTGAGATCCATATATATAGCCTTGGACCCCCTCATTGTTCACTATTCTAAGCAATGTGGGACTTGTCCAATATTTTTCCTTGAACGTTTTTCTCCTTCATTAGCAATGTGGGACTTATATTGCTATCAACGTCAACAATCTCTACCTTGATTGTAATGGTCTTCAGTCTTCATTGTCTACACCGACAATCATTATCTTCACCGACAAACATAATTCTCATTGTGTATATACCAACAAATTAAATTATCAAACTCCACCTTAAAGAGTACGCTACACTTGTAACTAAATCATCCCAAGAACTTTCTTCACTTGGAACTTAACCATTCCAAGAATTTTCTTCACTTGAAACTAAGCCATTCTAAGAATTTTCATATGTCGAAACCTTGCTGAAAATTTATGGGGCAACTTCTATGTTGGCGTTCTCCGGAAGTTCATCAGCCATCGACATAACCACGTATCTTGCATAACCGCCAACTAATGCCCACACGCTATCACCACACACCTTGCATCTATATCAACCAATGCCCATGTGGCACCTAGACAATTTCATGCCCAAAGCGCCTTGTGTAATCATTATTGCATCAACTCCTCCATCACAGCATCATCGCAGCTGCATATCACTTCTTCAGTACCTTCGCAATACCACACAAAGTGATATCCATCGAACCGGAAGCTCTGATACCACTGTTAGGAAATAACAGAGCTGAAGAAGTAAAATAAACCAGAGCGCAATCAAGTGCACAAGAATATAACATGGAAACTCAAAAACCAAAGAAAAAACCATGGTCGATGCCAAAACCGAAAACCAGAGAATAAACACTCTGTGAAAAGTATTACAACACATAAAATTCACTCTCAACCACCCCATGACCCCAGTATACCCACACTATCCAAAGTGAATATTTGAACTACATCTCACAATACTCTAAAACAAGAGCATAAGAGAAAAAGAAAACACAAATATAAACTTATAGTATTTTCAGGTGCTGCTGCTTGGTGTTTTTGGTGTGTTGAAACAAAGAGCTTGAGATCCATATATATAGCCTTGGACCCCCTCATTGTTCACTATTCTAAGCAATGTGGGACTTCTCCAATAGCTTTCCTTGATCTTTTTTCTCCTTCATTAGCAATGTGGGACTTACATTGCAATCAACCTCAACAATCTCCACCTTGATTGTAATGGTCTTTAGTCTTCATTGTCTATACCGACAATCATTGTCTTCACCGACAAACATAATTCTCATTGTCTATATACCGACAAATTAAATTATCATACTCCACCATAAAGAGTACGCTACACTTGGAACTAAATCATCCCAAGAATTTTCTTCACTTGTAACTTAACCATTCCAAGAATTTTCTTCACTTGGAACTAAACCATTCCAAGAATTTTCACATGCCGAAACCTTACTGAAAATCTATGATGCAACTTCCATGTTGGCTTTCTTAGGAAGTTCATCAGCCATCGACATAACCACGTACCTTGCATCAACGCCAACCAATGCTCGCACGCTATCACCACACACCTTGCATCTATATCAAACAATGCCCATGTGCCACCTAGACAATTTCATGTCCAAAACACCTTGTGTAATCATGATTGCATCAAATCCTCCATCACAACATCATCGCAGTTGCAGACCACTTCTTCAACACCTTCACAATACCACATAAAGTGATATCCATGGAACCGGAAGCTCTAATACCACTATTAGGAAATAACATAGCTAAAGAAGTAAAATAAACAAGGAGCGCAATCAACAACACAAGAATATAACGTGGAAACTCCACTCTCAACCACCCCATGACCCCAGTACACCCACACTCTTCAAAGTGAATATTTAAACTACATCTCACAATACTCTAAAACAAGAGCATAAGAGAAAAAGAAAACACAAGTATAAACTTATAGTGTTTTCAGGTGCTACTGCTTGGTGTTTTTAGTGTGTTGAAACAAGGAGTTTGAGATCCATATATATAGCCTTGGACCCCTCATTGTTCTTTATTCTAAGCAATGTGAGACTTCTCCAATAGCTTTCCTTGATCTTTTTTCTCCTTCACTAGCAATGTGAGACTTACATTGCAATCAACCACAACAAATTTCTGTGACATGTTTTGATCCTTAGATCTTATCGCTGCATCTCAGTCCCCGATGGAGTTCCATTCTCGATGTTTGTTTGGTTTTGGATTGCGAGGCTAGGGTTTGTTGGGATTTAATTTATTCATTATTAGGACTTTGATCATGGGTTTTTCAAGGCTTTAACGTTTTATCTTTTGTAATTGTAAGTTTTATTCAATCTTCACGGTAAATTGTAACTTCTTGGGACTTGAATTTTTGTCGGCCTTTTGGTTGACCGGGTTACTGTACCCATGTTGTAGAGAGGAGTTGTTTCTCAACATTTCTAACAGTTATTGACCATTCATGTTAGATTTAATGGTCACGATTTGATACTATCATCTCTTACAATAAACATTACTCTCATTGATACGCTCCCTATATATATATATATATATATATTAGATATACTTAAACTTAATATTATTTTTGGTAGTCTAACTTTAAGACTTTATACATTTGTTAGAGATTAAAAATAGTGATTACTTTAATTTATTATTTAAAAAAATATAAATTTTTGCAATTAGTAATAAATACAATATAAAGTTTTATTAAATCCTAATTAATATTGTTATTACTGTAAATGTTAAGTCAATTTTACTTTATCACTAGAAATAATACCCGTGCATTGTACGGGTTTATTTATAATATTTTTAAAATTATATATGATTATTATAGTTTTAATAAATATTAAAATATGTTTATTATTAGATATAATAAATTAAATAATAATGGAGGTGAGACATTTCATTCAATAGAATTAGAGTTCTCTAAATCTAAATAATTAATATTACTCAAATTTAATAATTGATATTTTTTTTAAGAAAACTTTATTGAAACACAACAAAATGAGAACAACCTTCTCATTTAGATAATTACATTAGATAACAATAGACCCATATATGTTGTTCCCTACCACACCCTTGATTTGCCAAAAAGTTTGTTCCAGTGTTTCCCTCACGCAGTACATACACTACACCAACACATTGGATTATAGGTATCAGATGATCTATATGATTAAATACATGTTTCAATTTCAATGACCTTCTATCTCCCTTAGACACTCACCCGACCACTAAGGAGGAATCACTTTTAACCACCACATTTGAAAATTTAAATTGTTGGAAAAAATAACAAAGCATGTAACACTTTTTGAACCTTCGTCAAAAGCCCACATGCCACAACATTTTAGTTCCTTTTGCAAAGTAACCTAACACCTCTCCTCCTTAATCCCTCAAAACTCTGCCAATACCACTGACCACTGGATTCCTTTTCGACGCCCCATCCACATTAAACTTCAAAACAATTGCTGGCGGTTGCTCACAATACACTGTTCGTGGCATCTTTTGTTTCAGTGGTCATTCAATACGCTCAAAGCCTCTAGCAAACTATTCCAAATAATATGGACAGTCATTCCACTTCCCCTTGACCCACCAAAACACACGAACCAAGCAATAGTCTCATATATGTTCAACAACCAAAACTTTGTTATTAAACACGCATGCATTTCTCCCTAATCATTGATATTAAATAATTAACACTGAAGTAGTTTAATATTTTATTCATTTAAAAATATAAAAAATCATTATGTGAATTTGAAATATATTAAATCAAGTAATAAATTTTTAATGTCATAAATAAGTTATAATGACATATTTTTTTACACTGTATATTCACAATAAAGTAATTTTAACTTTAAAAATTATAATAATAAATTATTTTATTAGTGTAAAGAATTATTTATTAAATTTATATTTATTGAACTTTGGTCATATTTATTTTACTCTGTTTTGTTCCTTCGGAAAACATTTTTACTCTGTTTTTTTTTTTTGATAAGCCAAATGAATTATATTGAAGTGAAGCACAAGGGGTACTTCAACTCAATACAAGAAGGAAAAGAGGAGAAAAGAGAGCTAAGTAGTAAAATTACAAGACAATAACAATGATCCTACTACTAGTGCCCACCACCCACAAATTTCAAGAAAGAGCCAATAAACTTTCTCCAAACATCAAAGCTACTTCATATCTTCAATAGCCAGTATGTAACCCCAGCACCTGCCCTGCAACAATCCACTTAGATAAAACATGACTAGAATTTCAGTAACTACAATGATATATTATATCAGGTAGATTCCCCTTGTCTTTGTTAGCATACAACAGTAAGACCCGCAAAGCAAGCATAGTTTCCACTCTGCCATAGTAAAGCCAGCCAGGTCCAGTCCAAGAAAATGATGAAAATCAAATTTCCTAAAGCTTCACGAGAGCTAACAAATAGAGTGTCTTTCTTATTCAAACAATTCCAAGACCATCTTGCCTAGTATCCACAAACCAGTAAGCGAGATCAGAATTACCTTCTAAACCAGCAAATTAACATTGAGCTATACATTGCATAGGAAGTGAAAACCACTCGAATAATGAGCAACGAAATTCTTTAATCTTAGCCGATAACCAGGACCATGCTCTGAGAATAGCTAATTCGAGAACACCTTCGGAAAACATTTTTACTCTGTTATTCTTTCTCAAGTCATTTCTATTAATATATAATAGATCAAAAATTATATTTAAAGAATTTTTTCAACGAATATACACATATAATAGTTAATGGTAAATATTTATAGAGCGCCACTTTTTATTTAAATACTACTTTTTCTTAATTAGTTTTTAATAAATATAATTTTATTATAATTAATTTTAACTCTCAATATTTTTGTATATCAAAATATTACTTAGCTTTATTTTAATTTTATCCCCTCCAATTTATGATTGATAATAAATATTCTAACATTTTTTAATTAATATTGAATAAACTATTTTCTATAAGTAACTGAAATTTATAATTATTAGTTAATACAATTAATACGAAGGGGAGTTTTTTTATTTAATATATTTTCTATTTTTTTACTATTTAATATATAGTACTGTCATATGATTTAATGTAGTTTTTTGTAGTTGATGATTTTTCTCCGAAATCTATCTATCTATCTATCTATCTATCTATCTATATCTATCTATAAACTATATAAAGGGAGAGTTTGTGCAGCCTAGAGGGCAATTTAGTACTTCAATATTTTATTGCACTATACTTGAAATTTAACTATGGTTATTTTGGTAAAAATAATAAGTAGTTCTTCTTGATTCAATCACAGCCGTTGGTTCCCTTTGCAATGTTACTGCCTTTTTGGCTTCTCAAACGTAACCGTTTTCACTCTTTTCGTTTTCCCCTGACCTACCTGATTCTTCTCTTTCGCACGGTTTCAGTTCTGTTGTACGCCTTCCATTTATTCTCTTTGCCTCCTGCCTCAATTTCTTTCTTCTGTCGCTACTGTTCCTAGATTCATCTCACTATTGGATTTGTGTCTTCGTCGTTGCGGTGCGCCTTGGGTTCATCATCGTGTTAGGTTTCTTTCTCTACAACTCTTTGATTGTTCTTCTTTCTGTCTTTCATTTGTTCATCTCAATCGACCTTATTATGTGATTTAGAGTCTCATCTTCTCTTCCATTTTTAATTTACCTACAGTTCTGCTCTGGAGAGACCGAATTTGACTTTGATTCATCTGAACTAACGCCCATGCTCGCATTTTTGGGGGGTTAGAATTGAATTGATGTTTTATGCATTTGTGTTTTTTTACTGTTATGGAGTCGTCACCCTATATCTTTAGATTTTGCTGTGAGGCTAAGTTCTTATCAGTCATTATCTTCTGCTCCAGTAAGAGCCCTTATATTTTTGCTTTTTTGGTGCCTTTATGATATTTATCAAGTAGAAAATAATACTGTAATATATAACTTTGATGTATAGATCTCCCCACTAGATCTATCAAGTAGAAAACAATGATCTATACCTTACCTTATACATGCCATAACTTGGAATATATAATGTTGTCAACAGTGTTAATTTGCTAATTTACAATTCCTTTTCTATTTTCAGCTGAGGGAACGTAATCCAGAGATGTATAGATCTCCCCACTAGATCACTACTTGATCCACTTCTGTCAGAAGAAACTGGCCTAAAGTGGCATCCCAACAAGTTATCTGAGAGCATCATCAAATGTTTGAATTTCATTTATGTGAGGCTATTAAGAAATTCAAGAGCAATGGAATTGGAAAAATCAGGGCAAGTTTCCAGGTCTGTGCATTCTTCTTTAAGGTCAAGAAGCTTCAGGGTGGATACTGTATCAACCCCAATTTTGGGCTTTGAAATGATAAATAATCATGTTTTTATTTTCAAACTGTTGCAGAATTACTTAGGGAAAGGTAAATGTTTTTTTCATAATTTTGATTTTTAAGCTTGATTTTGATTTTCTGATTGACTGAGTGGATTTTGATGATCTTTGCTGCAGTCTTGCTGTGGAATAGGAGGTCAATTTTTATGTCATTTTGTTATCATATTGTCCGGTTGATCTTGGTTGCATGCTTCCTTCCTGGGCATTTAAGCAGAGAGGGAAGAATTGAATGTAGGAAAAAATGGCATGGAGAGTTGGTTAGGTGGGGTTAGCCATTCCCAAAGATGAGATACTTTTCTCACTTAAAGTCTCTATTTGTAATGTTTCTCCTTATATTCTTTGTTTCCTTCCACCAATTACTTTAATAATTACTTTGAAGAGCAAAAAGAGATGGAATTGTTAATTTAGAAAACTTAAGAAGCTATAACCAGATTTAGATATGGATTTCATTTGCTAAATATTCTGTTTAGCCTCACTTATGTGGATACTGAGGTGGACTTTAGGGAGGTTTGAGGGCTGAATTTTTATAGTCGAAAATATTAAATACAGAGTTAGAGTAATGGAATGTTGGAAAAAATTATATGGAGAGTGGTTTTAGGTGGGGTTTGCGAGTGAGATTCTCTCACTGAGAGTCTTTATTTGAAATGGTCTTGCCTTCTTTGTTGCCTTCTATCAATCACTCTAATACATATCATTGAATGTTCATTGAAGAAAACAACATTGTTAGTGGGACCACAACAGTGTATCTTTCGTGCTTGGAGTGCCTTTGTGGCTTTTTGTTCTTTTCACTGATAAGTTCCAATTAGAGCATGTTCTTTTATTGTTGGGGTAACTTTGTGGCCTTATGACATTAACTCAGTTTAATATGATTTATATGTGGGTTGAGTTTTTTTGTTATGCTTTCCTCTTTCCATTAGCTGATAAGTATTAGAAATAATTGCTTATTGTCCGTTATCTTTCTTACTTTTAATTGTGCTTAAAGTATCTTTAAGAGTCAGTTACTAAGTAAAGTGTCTTAAAGAGTCAGTTACAAAGTCTAATTGTATTGCACTTCATTAAGAGTCATTGAGTAAGTTTTTGAGTTTCCATGAGTTACTTTTCGCATTTTTTTGGTGTGTTTGCTTTGCCTTCAGGTTTTTTAGGTGAGTTTTATCTCAGTTATGTGATTTTGACCAATAATCTCCCATAAGATTTTTGTAATGCTTTCCTCATTAAATTAGGTGAGTTTTATGTCAGTTATGTGATTTTGGCCAATGCTTTGCTTTCAGATTCTTCTTTCATTGCATCACTAACTTATGATTCTTCTAAATTTTTTTTTCATTTTCTCATTCATGGATGACAATGTGTAGAAAATGATTAAGCTTATTCTTAGAGTTTGGGCAGTGCAGTCATTTTCTTTTGCGTGCAATTCCAGTGTCTCTTTCTATCCAGGATTCAATTTCTTCAGTGTCAGCGGGGTATAGTTTGAGCAGTGCTAACTGCAAAGAACAATGTAAAATTTTCTGAGGTAAACGTTGATACTTTTGAGGACACAAAACCTTCAGTTGTTAAGGATCATGTTTCCATTTGTTTCCAACTGTCTCTCTTCTCCTTACTTATTTTGTTTTGATTTGATTTTTGTGGTGCAGATATGAATGATGGTAATAGATGAAGAGTTGTTGGGTGGATCATATCATTCATATGCTTAGGGGTGTTTTCCTTACATATGCAGCTCCATATATAACTCTTATGTTAGTTGTGACATATTTACATAGCTTTTCTCAATCTGTCTGAATCTATTTAGCATCCTATGCTTCTTTTTCTTCTTTAGTTGTTGGTTCTGAATCTGTTCAATTGAACAAGTTTTTATTTTTTTTAAAACTGTTTTATTTGTTTCTTACTTTCAATTTTTATTTTTTGAAAGAGTTTTTTGGTCTGTTATTTTCTTTTTAAATGAGGCCTTCGTGCAGTAGAATGACAAATGGGAATGCTTTTACTTTGCTCACTGCTTTCTGTTTTGATAAAATGTTTCATCTTATCCCCCTCTTGAGACTATCTCTAAGCCATATCAGCTGTGAAAGAATCTCTCCCCTGGAAATTGAGCATGTCCTGGAAACATCTCTCATTTTACTTTTGTTTACATACCTCTATACTGTGAAATTATGTGAAATCTTATACCGTATTATTTCACGGGTAATACCCTATAGGGAGAAGAAATCATCTAACATATATACCATGAAAAAGATGAAAAAGTTTGAAATGCTTAGTAGGAGACATGTGAGTTTTCGTGTTTCCCTTAATAGCATTTAATTTTGTTATTTCCATTCTTCAGTTAAATATTAGAAGAAATGGAAAGTTATTTGTTATAGCGTATTTTAAGTTTCATTTTTTGATTTGAATATTTTTAGTTCATTGAGTTTATTTCCATCAAAGGGTTGAGCATGTTAGAGTTGAAAGGAATGTGGTTGCAGAAGTTGTCAGCGATTGAATTGTCAAACTTTATTACTCCATGTGACTAAGTAAACTGCTTTATTTCTAATGAATCCTTTTTTTTATGGTGGAAACCGCTTAATTTATGCAAATAATTTCTGTGGCTTTTCATTTTATAAGTGTAGCTTTATCTAGCTTTGCACATGGAAGTTTGAATATCATTAACTAGGGCACTTGAGATTTATGGAGCCTTCTATCAACAACCTAGATTTGAAAAAAATGCATATTGAATTAAAATTCACCTCATACTATGGGGAAGACAAGTTTCATCCTTGCTTTTATCTGCTCAAGTTCTTTACTCTTAAATGCTGCAATTCCCTTTGGTGGGCAAAAGATGAGTGGTCACAGCAGAGAAAAAGTAGAGAAGTTTTCAAGGGAAGACTGTTGTAACTCCTTTGAAGAACCCAACATGGCTTGAGCTTATTAGTAATGAGAACAGTAAATAGGACTGTGTTGTTGTTACTCCTTTGATATTTTTTCCCCTTTTTCTCTGTCCTTCGTGTTTAAATTTGGATTTTATGGGTGTGACACAGTAGAACAATACAGGAAAGCTAGCTAAATCATGATATAATTTCATTGGTGTGCTCTTTGTATCAAACCCTTGATTGATGAACTTGAGGTGGAGACATAAAAATAGTTTATAGATAAAAGAACTTGATCTCATATCACCTTTATATTTATAATTATGACTTATGAGTTATGATGTCTACATGATACCCTTATAAGTCTTTCTATTAACTTACAAGGCTTTAGGCTTTTCTCTATCAATTGGAAAAGGTCCAACAAACTAAACAAAGAAAACATTTTTAAAGATAATGGGCGTATTGAACTCCCCTAGATAGTCAAATTGTCATTCATCATTACTTTATGTATGCCCCCAGCCACGCAATTTATTAAAATAAAATCATAACATTAAAAAGGGTAAAAAAAAAAGTTGCATCGTTGAAGTGTAACGGCTAAAGTTGAAACTCCATTAATATGATATTTTTGTTCTCCATCATTTCATCTCTCAAACCTATCATCTCTAATATGCAGTGACAGATTCAGAAAGTTTTATTTGGAACATGTCTTTCAAAGGCTCTTTTTTGTTACAAAAACTTACGGTGAGGGGATGGTGCCCCAGTTCAAGGCTATAAAAGCCATCTGGCTCAAAAAGCACTTCCAAAAGACTTGCATTTATCTCACCCCAAGGAGACTAGCTAGGTTCAAACCTACAACCTGTCACAGATGGGATTCTGTCATGCTCTACTAGACCAATCTCTTGAAATTTCAAAGACAATTTAAACCTCACACAAAACAATAAATTTTAATTAACTTGACCGCTATATAAATAAATCGAACTTGGAGGAACTATCTCAATAATGATGGGCACGTTAAGTAAATGCATTATTATTTCACTTTAAAGTGTTAATCTAAAAACATATTTGTTGCTCTTATGAATTCACAACATGAATTGCCCTGAAATGATAGATAAAATATGTTTTAACCTTTCAGATGACTTTTAATTGTATAAAAAGTAGAAGTAATTAGTTCTTTATTACTTTTATATGAGTTAGGAAATTTCGTAGCACACAATTAATTACTTTTGATTTATAGAATTACATATTATTTCGTAAAATATTTTAAATAAACACATAATTAAAAAAATTACACAAAAAACAAAATACGAATATCCCCCGTGCATCGCACGGGTAAAAAATACTAGTAAAGAAATAATAAATGAGTAATATAAAACAAAAATTCAAACTTTAGTTTATAATTTTATTATTTAGTATAGGTAGCTAAATAGTCTCTAGTTGATTTCTTTCAGTTTTCAATCTTTATATTTCATCTATTTAATAAATAAAAAATTATTACATAATTTAATTCAAAGGTTATGTTAGCAGTTTTGGCCAATTAAAAACCCAACGACCAATTAAAAACCCAAATAGTAACTTACCATAGCAAGTTTGGACGCATGACATGAAAACAAATGACAAAAGGAATACAGGTAGCACCTATATTTCATGATATATTGGGGTTGAATGAGAGTTGCATAAAACACAAATAGATGAGGTGTATTTATATTTGAAGATTAAACAATGTGGAAGGTCTCACTAATTTTGAAGAAAAGATGAATGAGTAATGCACTCATAATAAATCAGACTGATCCATATTAGTAACCTATAATATTAAGTGAATTTGGAAAAATGAATGATGAGAAAGATGACATATTTTTTATTAGTTGAAGGGAATTTGCACTTTCAGTAACAATGAGTGGTGTTACCATTTACAACTTTATAAAATTATCATTCATCATATTATATCATGCGGTTAAGATTTCTCTCAAAGTCATATGATGCAGATTGTCATGTGTAATGTCAAAAAACAAAAAAATTGGCATGTAATTATTATGTTTTTTTTTTTCAATTATAGAGGCTACATGTATTTTTCAAAAAAGTTATATTGGCATGTGTAAAGTCAAAAACCAAAAAGTTTTAAAAGTTACATTATATTAAAAGTTGAATAGAAATTTAATTTGTTTAATTTCATTGTTTATATGCATTTAATACTTATAGCTCAAGTGAGCTTTACATATATATACTAGAAATTAAACCCGTGCGTTGCACGGGCTTATTTTTAAGCTTTTCTAATTGTATATCTTTGTAAAACATACATAGTTTTGTGTAAAGGTAAACTAATTATTAAATGAAAGAATATTAAGAGTATATGAGTATATTAAACGTAATTATATTGACAAAATTCATTATTTAACAATATATTTAACAAAATAATACATTTGTGGCCAAGGAAAAAAAAAGTATATTGTACATATATTTTAGGCTTAATTACAACTTTGATCCCTGACGTTTACCAATTCCACGATTTTAGTCCCCCACCTAATTTAATTACACGGATGGTCCCTGACTTTGCTGTTCGTCTGCAACATTGGTCCTACCGTTTATTTGTTAATGGAGGAGGTTTACGTGGATGATCACTTGACTGATGTGGAAGTCGAATTGGAGAGAGAAAGAGACCAGCAACTGATTCAACCTTCTTCCTCGCCTCCAGGGACTCGTTCGTTCTTTATCTCTTCCCTTTTCGCTCAATCTCAAGCTTCGAAACATCTTCCTCCTGGTGCTATGTTTTTTAAGGAAGAATAGGGTAGAAGATGACCGTTGCAGGTCTCACGTGCAACTCACATGCTTCCCTATCTCTCCAGTCCTTCTTTCTCTCTCCAATTGGACATCCACGTAAGCCTCCTCCGTTAACAAGTAAACGACAGGATCAACGTTGCAGACGACCAGCAAAGTCAGGGACCATCCGTGTAATTAAATTAGGTGGGGGACTAAAATCGTGGAATTGGTAAACGTCAGGGACAAAAGTTGCAATTAAGCATATATTTTATCTTACTCAATAATATTTTCGATCCTTTTGGCGAATTATTCTCAACAATAATATATTTTTTTGTTGTAACATTTTTATTGTGAATTATCTTCTTCTTAGATAAAATGTCACTTACATAATTTGTGGTAAATCATATGAATAATATAACTCTTGATGTCATCAATCAACTATGTAATTTAAATTTAAGGAGCCTGTATTTCTATTTCTCTAAGAGAATCTTCATTATAAAACTGATTTGGTAAATATAGATAAGTTCTATCACAACTTTTTAAAGTGAACCACTTGTAGGCTCAAATAGATGTTGAAATGATATATATTCTTGCTGTTTTTTTATATTTATTAAAAAATTTATAAGACATGAAATCGTTTTACAACAATAGAATATGAGACAATTCATGATATACATACATATATATATATATATATATATATATATATATATATATATATATATATATTGAAATCGCTAGGGAGCGTATCAAGTGAGAACAATGTTTATTGTGAAAGATGAGAACATTAAATCGTGACAATTTGATCTAAGATCAATGGTCAAGATTAAAATATAATGGTCACGATTTAATGCTCTCATCTCTCACGATAAACATTGCTCTCACTTGATACACTCCCAAAATCGCTAATCAGGAAATAAATAAATATCAAGAGAGAAGTAAGAAAATAGAGTAATAGAAAAGAATCATATCCTTGACTTAAGATAAATTTGAAAACCAAGATTGCTATAAGCAAAAAAAAAAAATTAAAATTGACTTACTATCTTGTACATACCAAAACATATTAAGCTCCCATGGCAACCCTATAGTGCATTTGGTCCATAAAAAATTGAGTTTCATTATTTACCGGAAGCAAAAAAGGTGAGCATATAAGTCAAAATATACAATCAAACTCTTCTTTTAGATATATTATAGAGAAAGAGTCATTTGCGACACAAAATACTCCAAATATCAAAATATAATGTACTGATATTTTAATTCTATGTTTATTCATGGGTCATTACTTTTAATTTTGGGCAACAAAATTTACAATCCAAATAATATCAAAGCACTATGAAGGGGATGCATGTATATGTATATATATAATAGTAGCATATATACATGTTTTGATGAAGATATTAAGTATGAAAAATGAAAAAGATCATCATATCAATATTCAAAGATAAAGATTTGAATAAAACTCAATCCTATTTGAATAAAACCCATATTGTTGCATTGGATCTTTGCTCAAACACCTTCGTAAGTACGTTGCAACGATCATCAAACCATATGGTCTTATTGTCCGTTGAAACTGATCAAGCTCAATTTCATCAACCAATATATATCACTCCTCACGAAACCTAAATTTGGCTATAACATAATCCTAAAAGTGAAAAAAACTTATGAATAGAAGCCATATTTGAGGGTTGAACGCAGTAAAAAAATTCAAACTATTTGGGGGAAGAAATTAAGATAGAAGAATTTCTTTTCTATACTAATTAATTTCTTTTCTAGAAGAACTTCTTGTGTTTCCAGTATGATCCATGCTTTGAGCATTCAAGAGAGATGGTCATTGAACCTGCTACTGCTTCTACTTTCTCCTGAAATTAAAATGGCCGGTAAATTGATAAGAGGACAGAGGGGGCAACTGGTACCATGTGTTACACTGTGTAAGTGATTCATCTTTATCCTAAAATTAAAATGGTGAATTGAGTAGAGGGTAGACAAACCGTTTACGAAAAAAAGCTTGAATATTATACAAATAATTAACAACGCAAGTTGAGAAGGGGATGAATAGAAACATGAAGAATTGGCAATTGATATAATTAGCTTAAATAGCATGAGAGTGAGAATAATAAGAATTTTTTAAGACAAAAAGATTGGTTGGAGTTTCAATTATTATTATTACTCCATACTAGTGTTTTTTACCCGCGCGTTGCACGGGGAATATGTCTATTATATTTGATACTGTGAGACCCAAGTTTTTAAGTTTGGAATAAACCGAATAAAATTCATTTTCACGATTAATTTGAGGTAACGTGAAGGAAAACCTGAACAAGTGTCTATTGAATGGAATAAATTTGTGAAGGAGAAAGTTCAGGAAAAAGCTAAGGATGGTATCCAAGTCGATAAAGGTTATAGCACGGTTAGTATTCGCTTTAACCTAGGTCAAGAACGCTAGGAAATAGCTAATTTACTCTTTAAGGCACGATGAAAACTAATTCCAAAAATTTTCAGAGAAATGTTAGAACTTCTCTTATTCGTCTATAAACGAGCGTTTCGATACGAAACCCTAGAATGTAAGAACGTCAAATTCCAATACTCGGAAGTTTGCCGAAACCGAATCATTGATAGTTCAGAAACCCTAAAATCAACGGACGATGAAGACTTTTTCTATTCGGAGCTTCAAATAAAGATTTCATTCGCGTATGCCCACTCTAATCGACGTTCCAGATCTTTCTTCAGAAGGAAGTTTCTGCATCCGAGGTCAAAATCATAAAGTGCATAAAGTGCATTTTAAGCCGGTACACATTAAAAACAAGCCTCGAAAACCAAAAATCATACTGATATTTCTTTGGAGAATTAGAAGATTCAGCGGGAAGAATATCGTGTCTAAAATACGTTGGAATCAGTAGGAAAAATCGGATTCGCGAAATTCTCATTTTTCCGCATTTTCCATTTCCTATATATAGTATGAAAAATGAAAAAAAAAATCAAAAAAATAGCTTCACAACACACACACACGGCCGAGACATTGAAGAGGAAAAAGGAAGAAAAGTGATTTTTCTAATTCTTGACCGATCGTCGTTTCGTTCGTTGCTACGCGTAGACATCGATGTACTGATGCTATCCCTCACTTCTGATCGTCAGATCTGTCGACTTTTTCTATGTCTTTCTGTGCTCAAAGTTTTGAGCTTTTTGTAAAACTGTCCAAATAAGCTGATTTTAGTGTCTAAACTTATTGCCTACGTGCTCTAGAGCGTGAATATCCGGTTGTTTTCTGCTGAATGTCGCCGAAATGCCGCCGGGATCAATTTCTGTTGGAAAACCCCATTTCTGGGTAAAGTTCCGTTCTTTAAGCTGGAAATTCACGACTGAGCTTAGCTTTAGTAGGATTAGTTGTTATAAATGTCGTTAGGATCGATCCCATCCAATTTGTTTTTCGAAATTCTAATTTTGAAATTCTAAGCTGAAAATAATGACCAAAATACCCCTGCGACAGTTTTCGACCCGATAATTTTTCTGAGAGTTTCCCTGGCCTAGATATCACCTAAGAATACCTTGGAATTGATTTAGATCGAAGAAAAAGTTCGAAAACCCTATTTTCTATAGTGGCCGAAACCTATTTGCTTGGGTACCGTGTCCAAAAATAATTTTCGGGTCTCTATGACCTGAGCCATTGCGTAGCTCTTTCAATTGTCGAAATTTTGGCGCCGGTTTCGTGTCATTCCGAGTTCTGTAGCTCGAGTTATGCATGTTTTAGCGAATAAAGTGTTTTTGTACAAAACTTGAATCGAGTCAAAACTCATCCATTCGGGGAAAGCCCTTCCATTCGTGCCTAAATGTTGTACTCTGAAGCTTCTTGAGCTTCATCGAACATTAGTTAGGATTGTTTCGACTGTATCGACTTGTTTTGATTCATTATTGCTTTGCTTGCTCAAAGGTTCAATTGTGGAAACTTTGGGATTGACTGAACAAGCTTGTGAGCGAGACCTGCACCGCGAGACCAGAACAACTCGAGGTTAGGGCAACTTACTTACTAGCTAATGATTTATAGGCGTCGATAAATTCGACTTGAATATTGCTTGATATTGAATATTGCTTGTTATTGAATATTGCTTGGGTATTGTTGATCGTTTGAAATTGGAAAGTTTTTTTCTGGAGGCTTTGGCCGAGTGAACTTATATGAGACGTGTGTCTCCGTTTTCTGAGAGGCTTCGGCCGTTTACTGGTTTCTGTCTTATGATTCCCGCACCATACTCTTATTGCATCGCTCTTTAGAGCTGAATATTGTTGAATTGATATCGAATTGTGCGTGTTGACGCGATTGCGGAGCGTAGGACATTTGAGTTGATGTTGTTGATCTTTCGGGTTGAGAGGAAACCCTAGGCAGGTCCTGACCTTAGGTCTGAGATCTAGCCCTCTTTGAACACTTAGACTTTTCCGGGGATTATATTTGGGGGATTTGGGAAACTTTGAATAGTTGGAATTTGGAACTTGAGAATTTATGGAACTTGGATTTCGTAATAAACCTCATAACTTGATTAACTCCACTTGAAATGCTTTGATTAATTAACGAGACCTTTAGGAAAATTTAAGACTTGGAAATGATTGTGAAAAACGGGAAATAGTCGAAAAGCCTTGAACTTGAGATGATTTGATGGTCGTCACGAGGATGAACCATAGTGACCATGGAAATGTCACTGAGTGCAATATGTACTCCGGCTTTTCACAGCCTAGTCGCAAGACGACTTTGATCTTCGGGTCCTTTTAAATTGAGACTTGTGGTTAAACTCGTACGTGTGAGGACGATTCGGTGTTTTGTTAACCATATTGCATTATGCATATGTTTGGGGTTTGGGACGGTCAGAAGACTGGGCCTTCACGAAGAACACCAAGGGTGTATCTTCGACTTTGCGGCGCGAATCCGTATGTCCAAACCCGACGGGTTGGGCCGATTCGGCAATAATTGTTGACACGCTCGAATCCGTATATTCAATCCGATGGATTGGATCGATTCGGCGGTAGTCACTCAGGCACGCGTGAGTCCGTATGTTCAATCCGATGGATTGGATCGATTCAGCGATTGCCATTTTACCTCGCGTGAATCCGTATGTTCAATCCGAGGGATTGGATCGATTCAGCAACAACTTTTCGACACGCGCGGATCCGTATGTTCAATCCGATGGATTGGATCGATTCGGCGGTAGTCATTGGACACGCGCAACGTCCGTATGTTCGACTCTTTTGAGTGAACCGACTTGGCGTTGTCATTCGTTGCATGTGCGAGTCCGTATGTTCAACCTGATGGGTTGGATCGACTCGACATGCCTAATTGTGGGAGTTGCGTGTGCGAGTCCGTATGTTCAACCCAAGGGGTTTGATCGACTTGACATGCCTAATTGTTGGGATAATCTTCTGAGTTGACATTGCATGCATACATGCACCCCTACTGATTTATTGAGTCATTGTTTATTGAACTGTTGAGATAGCAGATATCGAATTGTTTATTAGAGCCTTGATAACATGCTATGTATATACCTTAGGGTAGGCAATACATAAATTACATGTAGATATACAACATATATATATATATACCCCCTTATTCTTCACATGTTGTTTGTATTATCTATTTTATTCCGTGAGTTGACCCTAGCGCCTTGGCTTTGTTTGTATGTTTGTGTTTGGGCGGTCGGCCTGCTGCCAGGCGTCCGTCAGTCGATTCGTGATGACTCGTCACTCGAGGAGGACCAGGAACGTAATGATTATTACTGAAGCTTTCGACGAGGACCCGGACTGAATGCATGACCAGATGAGGGTCGATGATGGAAGCATAGGGTATGGGTGTTTAGAGCCTACTAAGGTTGGGTGTTAGTGTCATAGCTCTGAATCGTCATTTGTACTTTTGGGATAGGGTAGTTTCCGACAGATTGCTTTTCGGTGTGGTTCTCCGTTGATGGGAATCGCATGGAGTAGTCGGACGTAAGAAGTCTTTTTGGAAGCCGTTTTTGGCTGACTTACTTTTCGAAGGACTGTATTTATAAAACTTATGACTCTATTTATGAGTCGCACTTGTTTGCCGTTGGGCAACACTTTTAGTTACTTGATGTTACTTTCCGTCACTTGAGGACACTCGTGACGATGTTTTTAATTGCAGCGAAGGCTGTGCTTGTATTGTATATTAATCGCTGTTAATCGCGATTGGGTTGAGTCTTTATTTCGACAAGTCTTTTTATTTAAACAAAAACGAAAAAAAAATACCTGCTTTCCACTTTACTTTATTTTATTTTCGAGTTACTAAAGTGACGCCACCGAAATCGGGGTGTTACAGATACATCAATTAATACTTTGATTATTAAAAATATATTAAACAACGAATGAAATATGAATACGATAACACAAATCATATATATAAGAAATTACCAACATATTAATCTTAAAAAAATGAATGTGATAGTAGCACAAATCAAGATTGTGTAAGATAAATCATAAAGTATAACATTATTGTGTTTATTCCAACTAAGTAGGGATGATAATGGGTAGGTACTATAGTACCATCCCCATACCCGCGTTTTTAAAAAACACATACCCATCCCCATACTCACGTGGGTAGCAACTCGAAGCTCTCCACCTTTAGACAATTCAATGTCATTACAGGAAGCTATCCATCTTTGCCAAAATCTAAATCTAGGGATGACAATGAGTCTCGAAATCATAGGGTACCCGCAAAAAATATCCACTATGGGTAGGGTAAAAAACTGCTAAATGGGTATGAGGTTGGGTATAGGTAATTTTACCCGCAAAAAAATAGTGGGTATGAGTGCGGGTATGGGCACTATAATACCCAACCGACCCATACCCGCACACATATGTTATTATTATTATTATTATTATTATTATTATTATTATTATTATTATTATTATTTAGGAATATATTAACAAATTAACTTAAGCTATAGCTTTCAAACTCACTCTTTTTAAAAAAAGTTAGGGATACATTAATTAATACTCTAAAAATAAATAAAAAATAAATTAAGATAAAATCAAGAAAGAAACCACCTGAATCCTAATCAAATCTAAAATTTAAAAATGTATTTTTTTACTCTAAAAATAAATCAAAAATAAATTGAGATAAAATCAAGAAATAAACAACATAAATCCTAATCAAATCTTAAATTTTAAAATGTATTTTTTTATGATAATTAATCTAAGAATGACACGTGTAATTTTTTTCCATTAAGTGAATATTCTACACCCCAGAAGATTTTCTTTTCCTCAATCCTTTTGCTTTTGATTAAGAAGAGAAAAGCAGGAATCCTTGAATCATATGAGTCTTACAATTAGTTGAAGAACAAAATCAATTCATGAGGAAGATTGAAACAGAAACCCAAAATGAAGTCTTGAAGAACAAAAAACCCTCCTCCACCAATTTGAAAGGACTGTGGTGAAAAAATTGTATCTTGTGTATTTGTGAATCTTGGGGTGGAGCCCTTGTGAAACAAAAAATCAAAGGCACATTTCAGTCAAGAGAAACAAAAAATGGTGTAATGCCCCACATGTGCACACCCCAACAAATTATCTATATATGTGAGAAAAAAATAAAATAATTCTCCCACCCAAAATAATTGTGGTTACTTCACCAATGAACTTATACTAACGATCAATTTAAATTGAACTTAAGGAAATATATAGAGCAAAGTAAGATAAGTCACCCAATTGGCATACTAAAACATGATTATATGCAAAACTGATGAGTTTGAGGAAAACATGAACCAACGTTAAGGATGGGCTAAACATACTCATGAAGATTAAATATGAACTCTTCATATGTTTTCATCAATTTGATTGACCTGTGCATCATAACAAAAAAAAATTAGTAAGTTGTGCATCATTCACATACATTGCAAATAGTATGCTTATACACACAGCTCAAACATGATGAATAAAAAGGAGCAAAATTTGAGAAATGAATATAAGTTCAGGCTATCCTAAGTTTCGTGAATTTATACAAATAATACCAAAATCTGGTTTAGAAAGGCTTCACACGCATGAATTTCTACAAACTATACTAAAATTTTGTTTAAAAAAATACGAAAGCAGAAGGAGAACAAAAGAAATTTGCATATGCAAAAATTTGTAAACCTTTGGATCGAAACACACAAAATATGTGAAATTTAAGAAACCAGGATTAAATTATGAACAAAGGATAAACTGAAATGACACAAACCATCAATGACAACATGATAAACTCTACTTCACGTAACATCATCTTATGGCATACCTCTGTCCTGATCGCGACATGTGACAGAGGTAGAAATAGCAGCTATCAAATTTTTGTGTGTCCATGGTAGCTTTGTGGACACTCAGCACCAAATCAACTCATTTTTCTTAGAATTAGCATTAAATAAATAATAAGATAAATTAAGATAAAATCAAGAAATAAACAACCTAATACCAAATCAAATCTAAACTTTAAAAATGTACTAAATAAAGATAGATAAAAACTAACAAAATCTAGCAAATCACAATAAAACCTCATAAAATCCTCAATTAAATAAAAATATGAAAGTTCAATAAAAATACCATAAAAATTAATTTATACTCTAAAAATACCTAAAAAATAAAATAAATTATTTCATGAAATTAAAATTAAATAAATAATAAATAAAGATAGATAAAAACTATCAAAATCTAGCAAATCACAATAAAAACTCATAAAATCCTACATTAATTAAAAATCCGAAAATTCAATAAAAATTAATTATTATACTCTATCAATAAATGTAAAATAAAATAAAATATTTCCCGGAAGTAAAATTAAATAAATAATAAGATAAAATTAAGAAATAAACAACCTAAATCCTAATCAAATCTAAAATTTAAAAAGGTATTAAATAAAGAGAGATAAAAACTACCAAATCTAGCAAATCACAATAAAAACTCATAAAATCCTGAATTAATTAAAATCCGAAAATTCAAGAAAAATTAATTAATAAACTCTAAAAATAAATCTAAAATAAAATAAAATATTTCCTGGAATTAAAATTAAATAAATAATAAGATAAATTAAAATAAAATTAAGAAATAAACAACCTAAATCCCAATCAAATCTAATATTAAAAAATGTACTAAATAAAATAGATAAAAACTAACAAAATCTAGCAGATCACAATAAAAACTCATAAAATCCCGAATTAATAAAAAAATTCGAAAATTCAATAAAAATTAATTAATATATTCTAAAAATAAATTAAAAGACCAAATCTTATCTTTTGAAATAATATCAATCAATTCTTTTAGAATATATAAAATTAAAACATATATCAATTGAAAATTATATCTTCTAAAATAATATCAATTAATTAGTTTAGAATATATAAAATTAAAACATATTTCAATTGAAAATTATACCCTCTAGCTAATTGACAAGTGGAATAATTTTTATGAGAATTAATCTGGTGCTGACAGGTAAACAAACTAAATCCTAATCAAATCTAAAATTTAAAAAGGTATTAAATAAAGAGAGATAAAAACTATTAAATCTAGCAAATCACAATAAAAACTCATAAAATCCTGAATTAATTAAAAATCTGAAAATTCAAGAAAAATTAATTAATATAACCTAAAAATAAATCTAAAATAAAATAAAATATTTGCTGGAAATAAAATTAAATAAATAATAAGATAAATTAAAATAAAATTAAGAAATAAACAACCTGAATTCCAATCAAATCTAATATTAAAAAAGGTACTAATCAAAGATAGATAAAAACTAACAAAATCTAGCAAATCACAATAAAAACTCATAAAATCCCGAATTAATAAAAATTCGAAAATTCAATAAAAATTAATTAATATATTCTAAAAATACATTTAAAATATATTAAAAGACCAAATCTTATCTTTTAAAATTGTTCTTGGAATGAACATTGAAGAGAGGTATAGTACCTAGAGGTAGAGGATTGTGCTAAGAGAGAATGAGAATGAGAGAGAGAGTGCTGAATTTCATGTGTCAGTTTCTCAAATGAGCCAAAAAGTCCCCTACACTTGATAACTACCTCCTATTTATAGAGCTTGGGTACTACCTATTGGGCCAATTGGGCCTCCGAGGTCAAGGCCCATCTGAAGGCCAGGGCCCCGCCTCAGGCGGGATACATGCTGGGCGTTGCCCCTCTAGGGGCTCGCCCAGTCCACTAGTCCACAAGACACCGAGCTCGAGGTACGAGAGCTAAGTGTGTCTTTTAAATGCTTTTACATATGTCTTACAGTACACCGGAATCTGCACTGCCAACATGGCTTGAGAAAAGAGAAGTAAACTATATCGCCAACATGGCGTGAGCAAAAGGAAACTAGCATTTTCAGTTACCCAGTCCACTGACTTGACGAGCAACCCGAGCTGGCAAGTCCACAAGTCCACAAGCGGCGAGAACGATTACTTCGTATTGGCGATAAGTTGGAGCAGGTGTATGATCGTTCGCCGGCGGGAAAGGTGGCAGGCATGGGTCATGTGCTGATCATTCAATCATTGACTGGCGGTAACCCCGGCGAGCGACTGAACTTTGTTGTTGGTGTCACCTGTCAGGCGATGGTGTTTGATCTTTATAGTGGCGAGGCTTTTCGCGCTTTCCCTTATTTTAAAACCCTTTCAAATCCCTATCTGCCCCACGTGACTGCCCCACGTGACGCGTCGGTTACATCAATTTCCCTCTTTCTCCAGAACCGTCACTTCACCTTTCATAACCGTCCCATCGTGCGCAGTAACTCCCCATTGCACGCGACCCACCTCCCCAAAACCATCATGACTTCCAACCTTCCACACGCGTCCAACACGCGTCACCCTTCCAGCTTCCCCCCTTCTCCTATAAAAACCCTTCTTCCCCACAGTCATCCCTTTCCGAGACCCCTCTTTACTTCCCTAATCGCTTACCAAACTCCCTCTGCCCACTTCCGCTCCGGAGCCGTCGCTTATCACCCTTTCCGTTACCCACTCTTCACATCCTACTCCGGTGAGTCCCACTGTCCTTATCTTTGCATCATACACATACTCATCTTTTCCTTTCTTTCACTTCACTGTCTTCTAAAAATGGCTTCAAGCCCTACCTCCCCTAACCACTCCTCTTCTTCCTCCGGAAGCGACCCTGATGCCACCGCCGCCGGCGGCCTCTGTTTAGAGGTCCCGGAGATCCCACCTTACCGACTAAAAACCTACGCCACTCTGCCCCTTCCAGTCCAAATAGCCCCCACTCACGAGGCTATAGACCAACCTTCTATTTTCCAGAATAGCGATCTCATCGTGCAGTTCGTGAACTCCCTGGGTGGTTTGTCTAATGACGATGAGTTTAACGCCAAACTCAGGATCTGGATTTGCAGTCCTGAGGACCGCCCCTGGCTTCATAAGCCAGACGACGACGTAAAGAGATCCCATTTTTTCTTTGCGTATGAATACATGTTTAGCGAGCTTGGAATCAGGCTTCCTTTCTCGCCCTTTGTCCAAACCGTCCTCCGCGACATCAACGCGGCTCCCTGCCAACTCCACCCTAACGCCTGGGCCTTCATTCGGTGTTTTGAAATCTTAAGCGCCGCTGTCGGCATCGCCCCATCCCCCACCAGTTTCTTCTACCTCTACGACGTCGATCCCAAGTCCATCAAAAACAAAGGATGGATTTCCTTGAAGGCCCGAGCCGGCCGGAAGTGCTTGCATCCTCACAAAAGTAACGCGAAGTCCTCCTTCGCACGGAAGTACTTCCGTGTGGCGGTTCATCCCGCCTACCCAGAGGCATTCACCCTTAGAGACGGGACCGCCCTTTTTCCTCTTTACTGGACGGAGAAGCCCAATGGGATCACCGATCCTTCAGAGGAATCTTTGTCCGCCAACGACAAAGCCTTTCTTAATCTCCTTGCCCCACTTCCCATCCTTGACTGCACAACAGTCCTTGAGGGCGCTGACCTCTCAAGAACTCCCAAATACTTAGGTTGCCCATAGCTCACTTTTATTATTGACATTTCCTTTCTCGTCTCCTATGTTGTCACTGATCGTATTTTTTTATTGTTACAGAAGATATGAATTTCACGAACGCCGAGCTCCTGAAGGCCCGCGAGAGGAGAATGGCTCGCTTTTCCCCAAAATTCAACACTGAGGGCGACGTGAAAAAACGGGGCGGTGCTGAGAACCAAGCCGAGAGCACCAAAGCTCCCAAGAGGAGAAGATTGGTCAAAGCCTCCTCCGGCGCCGGCACATCCAACCCTGGCGCTCAGCCCACCACTGCTGCTGCGCCTAAAGGCAAAAATGTCACTGAAGCCTCCGTCGCCGCGGCTATCGAGCCAACCACCGTACCAGCTTCTACTCCTGCCACCGCCGGTGCGACCGCTGCTGTTGCCGCTGAGTCCTCTGCTGGCGCCACAGCCGCCTCCGTCGGTGCCACAACCACCAACATTTCTCAATCCTCAGCTGCCGAGAAACTCGCCGGCGTCAACGCCACAAAAGCTGCTGCGTCCTCCGACACTCCTGTTGGAGAGAAGGAAAAAGAAAATGAAACCCCGAAGTCTCCCTCTCGCCAAGATGCGCCTCCTAGCCCGCCCTCAACACATGATGCGGGCTCCATGCCTTCCCCGCCTCATCAAGGGGAAAAATCCTGTCCTGGCGCTGCCACTACCTCTGAAGCGGCTCAAATTGAACAAGCCCCTGCTCCCGAGGTCGGTTCTTCAAGCTATTATAATATGCTCCCCCACGCCATTGAACCCTCAGAATTCTTACTTGCTGGTCTTAACCGTGACGCCATAGAAAAAGAAGTTTTGAGTCGGGGCCTTAATGACACCAAGGAGGAGACTCTTGCTTGCCTCCTACGCGCTGGGTGCATCTTTGCCCACGCGTTTGAGAAGTTCAATGCCGCCACCGTTGAAGCTGAGCGGTTGAAGGCCGAAAGTGCTAAGCATCAAGAAGCCGTCGCTGCTTGGGAAAAGCGTTTCGACAAACTGGCGACGCAGGCAGGAAAAGACAAAGTCTATGCCGACAAGATGATTGGCACGGCGGGGATTAAAATCGGCGAGCTGGAGGATCAGCTGGCGCTGATGAAGGAAGAAGCAGATGAGCTTGATGCAAGCCTTCAAGCTTGCAAAAAGGAAAAAGAGCAAGCTGAGAAGGACTTGATCGCCCGAGGCGAGGCGCTGATTGCTAAGGAGTCACAGCTTGCCATACTGCGCGCTGAGCTGGAGTTAGTGAAGAAGGCGTTGGCGGAGCAAGAGAAAAAGTCTGCGGAGTCCTTGGCCTTGGCGAAGTCTGACATGGAGGCGGTGATGCAGGCTACGTCCGAGGAGATCAAGAAAGCGACCGAAACTCATGCCGAGGCCCTCGCCACGAAAGATGCTGAGATTGCTTCCCAACTGGCAAAGATCAAAAGACTAGAGGACGAGCTGGCGATGGAGAAGGCCAAATCCACTGAGGCGAGGGAACAAGCCGCTGACATCGCCCTTGACAACTGCGAGCGCGGTTTCTACCTCGCCAAAGATCAGGCCCAACATTTGTACCCGAACTTTGACTTTAGCGCCATGGGAGTAATGAAAGAGATAACCGCCGCAGGACTGGTTGGTCCCGACGATCCTCCCCTGATTGACCAACACCTCTGGACAGCGACTGAAGAAGAAGAGGAAGAAGAAGAACAGGAGAAAGAAAACAATGAATAATGTAATTTTTAACATTACTTTAGCTTTTACTGTCACCTTGTAGTGTACTTTTCCGCCATTCGTCTATGTTTAAGCAACCCTTCGCCATAGCTTTTTATATCGCCGTTGGATATTTTGTAAATCATGTTGGAATGCTTACGCCGTACACCTTTTAGTCGCCGCCTTCTTATGGCTTAAAAAATTTAAGAATAAGTTTCATAGCTTAATCCCTCAACACGCCAGAGTAGTAAAATATTCAACATCCTGAGTGACCAAGCACTCGCCTTCCACCTTATTCATTCGCCGACCTTATATCTTGCGTTATTTTTCACGCGTCATATGATTGAATTACGCCTAACGATTTCGTGCCTTAATTTTAAACTAGGACTTGTTGCTTGGTATTCCACCACCAAGACTTTAGACGTTTTCCCCAATAGGAAGAAACGGCCTCCATTCTCGAGGACTTCGCCCGGGGCTTTGCCCGCTCGGGGCTTACAATGCTTGGATCCCAATGGCCATTTGGGGGTCCCAAGACTTTTGCCTAGCTAACGGCGCTCGTCGTATTCTGGCGAGACTTACCCAGCACATCGTTTACGGGACCGGCGATCACGTCAGACTTTCCGGAGGGTGATTCCCAGGCGTCAAAGGCCATTTGTGGAATCGCCACAACCTTCAGGGTTCCAGCAAGCCCCTTTGGGGATCAAGCTTGTCCCACTTAGTGATCGCCGTAATTCTTTATGTCGATCGGCAATTCCGATCGTCAGGGAATCCCTGGAATTTTTGGACACGAATTTCGTGAATTTTCGTTTTATTTTATTGATGGAGCGCCTCATTAAAAAACTCCTTTCGGAGAAAAAGAGCACGCCTTGTTATTGCAATACATTGGAGAATTTGAAAACACTTCGGAAAATCTTAAAGATATCTGGCTCCGGCGATTCCGCCTTGTTCACTTTCTCGCCTGCGATCAACTATAAAAGTAGCGCAAGCTCAAACCATTGAACGATCGAGGTAACCGCCTTCCATCAAGCTCTTCTAAGTGATAGGCCCCATTACCAAGAACTTTAATAATGCGGTAGGGCCCTTCCCAGTTGGGAGTAAGCTTGTTCCCCGGGGCTCCCGATCGCCACTTGAGGACAAGGTCGCCGACCTGCATATCTTGGACGCGAACCCTGCTGTTGAACTTTGCCGCCACGCGCTGCTTCATCGTGTAAGATCAAGATTTGGTCATGTGGTACAACTCTATGTTTTGATGATAACAAGTATTTATTTGTGGATGAACAACTATGATACTCTAATGTTTGTCTTGAGTGTTTTGACAAACAGGTTCTGATTCTGACACCAGAAGATATATTCGTCAGAAGATCTAAAGATCAGAGGATCTGAGGATCAGAGGATCTGAAGATCAGAAGATCTGAAGATCAGAGGATCTGAGGATCAGAGGATCAGAAGATCTGAGGATCAGAAGATCTGAAGACCAGAAGCTCTGAGGGACCAGAGGCTCTGAAGGTCCAGAAGCTCTGAAGGTCCAGAAGCAGAAGTTACGAAGGTCAGAGGATCCAAGCATCCCTCTGACTCTGATCACCAAGCTTCACAAGTTCCAACACGAAGCATAACTCTGATCAGATGTCATTGGTTAAAGGCAAATGTCTCTATCAAGAAGTACAAGAGCAGTGTACTATTCTGAAAAGCCTACCTACCAAGGTTCAGCCACAGCAGGTTCTGGAAGTTCCAGAAATGCCCTCCAACGGTCATATTCTCTCAACAGAAATATCCTTTGCACCTTGGACTATAAAAGGCTGAAGAAAAGAAGAAAGCTAAGAGAGAGAAAAAAAAAGAGCTGCAATACAAGAAAAGATTCAAGCCTCTACTTTCTTCATCTGTTCTTATTTAGTTTACACTCAGCTTATTTAGAAGCAAACCTTTGTAAACACCAACCTCAAACAGTTGTTTGATTTTCCTTAAGGGACCGGGTAGGTCAGTATCCTTAAGAAGACTAAGAGAGTGAATCTTAGTGGTGATTCCTTTAGGAGATCAAGGTTGATCGGATCCTAGAGAAGACTAAGAGAGTGAATCTTAGTGACAGCTAAGTCAGTGTATTGTTAGTCACTTGTAGGTTTCAAGTGCAGTTGTAACAATTATCTGATTAGTGGATTGCCTTCATTCTAAGAAGGAAGAAATCACCTTAACGGGTGGACTGGAGTAGCTTGAGTGATTTATCAAGTGAACCAGGATAAAATACTTGTGTGCTTCTCTCTTCTCTCTATCTTTATCCGCTGCACCATCTATCTCAGAGAAACCGAAAAGATTTACTTTAAATCTTAAGGGGAAAGTTTTCATATTCAAAACTCTATTCAACCCCCCCCCCCCTTCTAGTCGTTTTTCACACCTTCACATCGCTGTTTCCCGAATGTGCGCCTCGTCGCGCGTTTCCGACAAAAGGTCCAGCTCCATCGCCATGTTGGCCTGATTTTCCCCTTCAAAACCTGGTTGAGTCCGCCATGTAAAGTTGTCAATCTCCACCGGCAACATGGCGTCTACCCCATAGGTCATTCTAAAGGGGGTTTCCCTTGTAGTAGATTGCTCGGTGGTGTTGTACGACCACAGCACCACCGGAAGTTCATCCAACCAAGCTCCCTTAGCCTCCGCAAGCCGTCGTCTTAGTCCTCGCAGGATTACCCTGTTTGCAGATTCCACCTGCCCGTTCGTCTGCGGATGCTCAACAGAGGCGAACCTCATCTGTATGCCCATTTCCCTGCAGAACTCCCTTGTTTGGCTGCTTGAAAACTGGGTCCTGTTGTCAGATACGATCGCCCTTGGGATCCCGAACCTGCAAACAATACGCTTCCAGTAGAAATTGACTATCTTTGCAGAAGTAATCTTGGCCAGGGGTTCAGCCTCAATCCACTTAGTGAAGTAGTCCACCGCCACTAATATAAACTTTATTTGTGCCCTGGCGGTCGGAAAAGGTCCGACTAAGTCCACACCCCACATGGCAAAAGGCCACGGGGCGCTCATCGTTACCAACTCTTTTGGCGGTGCCTTAGACAAATCCGCGAACACTTGACATTTCTTGCACTGCTTCACGAAGTCCATACAATCTTTCCTGAGGGTGGGCCAGTAAAAACCCGCCCTCAACACCTTGCAAGCCAAAGACCTTCCCCCGATGTGGCTCGCGCACACTCCTTCATGTACCTCAGACATTATCGCTTCGTACTTCTCTGGCGGTACGCATTTCAACAATGGCGTTGAGAAACCACGGCGATACAAGTGTCCGTCAATGAGAGTATAGTGACTCGCCTCCCGCCGTTGTTCCTTCGTGCATTGCTCCACTTCTGCCGGGTCCCCCGCCAAGATAGATATTATGGGACCCATCCATGTTCCCCCTCTGTTCACGCAGGCCATGAGCTCGCCTTCGATGCTTGGGTACGCCAGCGTTTCCTGAATCACACTTTTGTTATTGCTGGGCTTCCGCGTGCTCGCCAATTTGGCCAGCGCGTCCGCCCGCTGATTTTCTGCCCGAGGAACGTACTCCACCACGACCTCTTGAAAAAGTGTCATCAAATACCGTACCCGCTCAAGGTACTTGATCAGATTAGGATCTTTGACCTGGAAAGTTCCCTTCACTTGATTCTCCACCAATTGTGAGTCCGTTCTTATCAACAAACTCCCGATCTTCACTTCCCGCGCCAACTTCAATCCGGCGATGAGAGCTTCATATTCTGCTTGGTTGTTCGTTGCTTTGAACTCGAATTTCAGGGATTGTTCCAACACTAGTTCCCCCGGCCCTTCTAACGTTACTCCCGCGCCGCTGCCACTACTATTGGAGGATCCATCCACGAAGAGAGTCCACTGAGTGTCCACTCTTTCAAACCGATCTGGAGTCAACTCGACCACAAAGTCAGCTAGTGACTGCGCACCAACCGCGCCCCGCTTATCATATTGCAAACCATACTCTGACAATTCAACCGACCAGGCGACCAATCTACCTGATAAATCCGGTTTTTGTAATACTTGTCTCAAAGGCAAATCCGTCCGCACCTTCACGGGAAAACTCTGAAAATAAGGTCTCAACCGTCGGGCGGTGACGAGGACCGCCAGCGCCGCCTTCTCAATTTTCTGATATCTGACCTCCGCGCCCTGGAGTGTGTGACTAACAAAATAAACAATTCGATGCTCGCCATCTATCTCCTGCAACATCACAAAACTCAGAGCACTATCGCTCACAGCAAAATACAAATGCAGCGGGTGTCCCTGTATTGGTTTCGACAAGATTGGCGGTGACGATAGGAGTTCCTTGAGGCGAACAAAAGCTTCCTCACACTCCGCCGTCCACTCAAATGCGACATTCTTGCGAAGACACTTGAAAAAAGGGAAAGATCTGTCACCAGACTTGGGAAGAAACCGAGATAATGCTGCTATTCGCCCCGTCAAACGTTGGACCTCTTTCACATTAGAAGGGCTTTTCATCTGCTGAATCGCCTTGCATTTTTCTGGGTTTATCTCGATTCCTTTGGATGTGATCATGAATCCCAAAAACTTGCCCCCCTGAACACCAAAAGAGCATTTCTCCGGGTTGAGGCGCATATTGTGCTTCCTTATTTCGCCAAATGCTTCCTCCATATCTTGATGATGGTCTAAACCACGTACTGATTTAACAATCATGTCATCAACGTAAACCTCCATGTTTCTTCCCACCTGCCCAGCAAAAACCCTATCCATCTATCTTTGGTAGGTCGCCCCAGCGTTCTTTAGTCCAAACGGCATGGTGCGATAGCAATAATTGACTCTGGCGGTCATAAAAGCCGTTTTGTCCTCGTCTGCCGGGTGCATGCGGATTTGATGATAGCTAGAATAGGCATCCATCAAGCTAAGCAGTTCGTTGCCCGAGGCACCATCAACAAGGCTATCGATGCTGGGAAGGGGATACGAATCTTTTGGACATGCTTTGTTTAAGTCTGTGTAATCTACACACATTCGCCATTTCCCGTTCGCCTTCTTCACCATTACGACGTTCGCCAACCACGTCGGATACTTCACTTCCCTGATGAACTCTGCCGCCAGCAACTTGTCGACTTCCTGTTGCACCGCCTTCCCTTTGTCGCCACCCAAGCGCCTCCTGAGTTGTGAAACTGGCTTGACACTTGGATTCAATGCTAACCGATGGCATATGAAGTTTGGATCAATTCCAGGCATGTCTTTATAGCTCCAAGCAAACAAGTCTAAGTTCTCCCCAAGCAGTTTTGTCAGGCGCGTCTCCTGCTCTTCCGTCAGTCTGGTCCCAATCTTCAAAGTGCGATCGCCAAACTTTAGCGCCTTCGTTTCCTCAATTGGCGTGGGCCTATTTACTCGCCCCTCGCCCCGGGGATCAAGATTTTCATCCGAAGCTTCGATTTCATAACATCTATGACCAACCAACGCACTCTTCTTGCCGTACAAGTTAAGGCAATTATTGTAACACTCCCTCGCCATCTTCTGGTCCACCTTCAGCTTTCCCACCTTTCCACTGCTTAGCGGATACTTGACCGCCAAGTGGGCTGTTGAAATTACAGCACAAAGGCGATTCAATGTATTTCTCCCAATGATGACATTGTAAGATGCCACCACCTGGAGAACCAGATACCTTACCTTCAAAACCCTAGCACACTCATCTTCCCCAAATATTGTGTCTAGATCAATGTATCCCCGCACCATTACTTGCTCCCCCGCGAAACCTACCAAGGTTCCCGCATATGGAGTCAGATCATTGTCAGTTAGTCCCAACTTGTCAAATGCATCACCATAGATAATATCAGCCGAACTACCCTGATCCAGGAGTACCCTTCTAACGTTGAAACTGTTCATCCTTAACTGCACCACAATCGGGTCGTCCTTATGAGGCTTTATCCCCTCAAAGTCCGCCATCGAGATTGTTATGTCAGGGTGTACGAATCCAAAAGCGACCTCATGAACGGAATTAACGGCACGAACATGGCGCTTACGCGCCGCATGAGTGTCGCCACCGCCGCCAAATCCCCCGGCGATGGTGTTGATGGTCCCGACGGGCGGGCCTGAGTGTTGAGCGAACGTGTCATCAGCCCCTTTTGTGGCGATAGCCGCTGATTCTTGCTTTTTCTTGCCCTTAGTGTCCGCTCGCTCCTCCTCCCGCTTGTGCGCTTTGTTTTGATCGCCACCGTTGCGCCACAGACCTTGACGATTTCCTTGATATCCCGCCCGAATCAACTTATCAATCTCCCGCTGCAAAGTCCAACAGTCATCCGTATCATGCCCGGCTGACCGGTGGAACTCACACCACTTCTTGGGATTGGCGTCCCGTGGCTGATACTTTGGGGCCTCCGGTTCATCCACTAGATTCGCGTCCCTCGCCCCTTGGAGCATATCCGATAAATCTGTGTTCATCACCATATCAGTTTCCTCCCGCTGGCGATGAGACTTAGATTGCCAAGGCCGACGTTGTTCATAATCATCGCGCCGTGGATACAACTGTTCCTTGGTCGGTTTGAATACCGACTTCCCCTTACCTGGTCTCTGCTGCTTGCCATCCCCCTTATCCTCGCCGCTCCTATCTTTTTTCGCGCGCTTGGGCGACGTGTCGCCCTTTTCCAACTTCGCGCGCTTTCTTTTGAAAGCGTCGTCCTCCTCGTCGAGAATATAAGTGCTGGCACGAGCACGCATCTCTTCCATCGAGCGCGCCGGCTTACGTGTCAATTTGCTGTTCAACCCTCCCGGCAGCAAACCGTTTTTAAATGCTAAAGCACAAGCTCGAGGCTCCTCGTCCTCTACCTTTACCGACGCCGCGCTGTACCTTGCCATGTACTCTTTCAGTGACTCCCCTTCTTGCTGGCGAATATTGTATACGTCATTGATCGTCACCGGCTGATTCTTATTTGCCGAGAATTGCACTAGAAACTTGGATGAGAAGTCTCTGAAATTTGAAATCGATCCTCGTGGAAAAGTTGTGAACCACGCCATCGCCGTCGATTTGAACGTCGATGGAAACATCCTGCACTTCACCGCATCTGACGCCGCAATTATCACCATCTTCGTATTAAAATACAGAAGATGATCTTTCGGATCGGAATCTCCGCTGTAAGAATCCAGAACTAACGTTTTCATGTTATCCGGAATCGCCACACTCTCGACATCTTCCGAGAACGGACGGAACTCAGCCACGGAATCTGCTTCTCTGCTTCCATCATCTCGCTGCTCGCGACGGTAGAAATCTAACTGAGCCTGTAGATGCTCATTCCGCTTCTGGATGTTGCCAATGCTGCGCATCAAATGGCGCCATTGCTCCTGTGTCACCGCCGGTTGTTGTTCCGGAGCAGGTGAATTCTCTGGTGAGCGCTCCAGAGATCCCACCTGTGAAGGCGATGGAGGAGGTGGTGGTGATGGAGGAGGAGAAGGCGACTGTACTCCTGTCGTTCGTACCGGAGAATCCAGGACCACACGATGAGGCCGCCGAGGCGGCTTTATGATTTAATGCATTTAATACATGCAAAATCTCAAGTCTCCTTTACATATATATATAGATATAGATTTTTATTACTATTATTATTATTATTAATATTTAATATTTTTCCTAAATTTGTGATTAGTAATTAAAATTTAAGTAATTTTAAATATGAGAAATTGATTTTTTTCCAATTAGTAATTAATAATATAAAAGGTTATTAATTACTAATCAATACATTGTTTGTTATAAAAATAGTAATTTTTTAAATTTATTCTTTTAAAAAAACTCCTCAACTTTTTATTAATATTAAAATAAAATAATTTTAATTATTATTTAATATATTAATTTTTTTCAATTTGTTATATATATTAAATATTATTAACTACTTACCAATATTGTTATTAATATTCAAGTCAATTTTATTTATTTATTAATATTATTACTATTTATTTTTATTATTATTTAATACTTTTCCAAAATCTGTGATTAATAATTAAATTTTAATTTATATTAATGTTTACTTTTAGATATGAGAAATTGATTGATTTTTTTTTTACAAATATAGTGAATAACATAAGGGTCACTAGTATCTTTCACCTTTTACTATCATCATTATCTTAAATTTTTTTCAAGTTGCGATTAATAATTTAAATTGATATTATGTTAACTTTTTATTTTCAATAATAATATAAAATATATATTTATATATTCTCAAAATTATATTTTAAAGCATCAATTAGCAAGACTCCTATATTTACTATTTTGGAAAACATTAGGTAATTAACAAATTATGCGTTTTCCAATGAAAATTTTAACTTAATTTTTTTAAATGGAGTTGTGATGTTTTAAATTACAATTATACTCAAAAGATGTGCTATTTTAAAACTACAATATTAGGTTTTTTAGTCTAAAATAAAAGGTTACACACACACAGACAGAAGACAAACGAGCACTTGCAAAATAATAAGTGCACACTTAGGAGAAGAGGGGCACTTTCCCCCACTACATTTTTCATTTGTAACACTAATATACTACTATATGTATTGTATTATTATAATATTAAATATTTAATTACACTCACAAAATAACAAGTGTCCCGTGTCTTTGAATTTTCACTTTCACCAAAAAATTCAAAATTTATATATGACTAGTGTTTTTTACCCGCGCGTTGCACGGGAAATTTGTCTATTGTATTTGATAAATCGATCGATATTTTAAATTATAAAAAGTTTAAGATACTAAGAAGGTAAGAATAATTATAATAAAGATGTAAATATTTAAATAGCATAAATTCAGACACTCAATTCTAGTGTTTTGTAAAGTTTTGCATATATGAGGTATAACTGAATTTTGTTTGCGAAGATGTATACCCGTGTTACATAAAAGATATTGCTTTTGTGTTTTAGATATGTAACAATACATAAATATATAATTATTGTTTACATTATTAAAAGTACACTTAAGTTATATAAAAATGTTTTTTTTTTCACTCGTACAAATTTTCATTTTTCATGTAAAATGTTCTTTCCCGTGAGATCTCGTAACTCAAATAAGTTAGCACTAATAAATTTATAGTACATATGTATTAATATTTTTTATTCCTCATACTATTCTTACTATCAAATCATTATAGTTATATACATATATAAATATAATTACTCTTAACTTTTCTTTACCTAATCTGAACGGTTCAACTTTTAACTATTCTTCTTCTTCCACCTCTTCCCTCTAATAGTATTGGATGACTCCAAGCTCTAAAACTCACTCATTAATATTCGACACTTCATTAGTGAATCATCAAATATATTCCATAAGTACTAATTGGATATGACATCATACCATTTAAAAATTCACATTTCACCTACTTCTTTGATCCCCTTGAAGTGCTACTGCATGAGATGCTTTTTTGACCGCGTAAAAGTGCTTTTATATGAGAAACAAAGGATCAACCTTATAGTAAAGCTTTGTTCTCATAGCAGTACTTATCCCACAGGTACCAAGAAGTATTACTACAATGTTCAATGCAGAGCTTGGTATATTTGGCAAAGCTCTGCTAACAACATAGGAATCAACCTTAATAGTCAAATTCTTGAGCCTCACTTCCACAATTGGAGCTTTGCTCCTAAGTCCTAAGACAATAGAAATAATCAATCAGTTCAAATCATCTATATATTATATTGGGATCAAATACATGATTCGGTGATTTGATTTTATCTTAAACATAAATTTGACTGATTCTTCTAAAAGTTAATAAAAGGTATAAACAGTGGCTAAAAGCTAGGTTAGTCTCAAAGTAAAATGCTTGATTAGAAGGTTAGCCTCAAAGTGACACACAACTGACATAAAAGCAGTAAAAATGAATCTTTGCTGCCCTAAACCACCTTCTTAGAGAAGGAGAAAAGCAATGTAAGCATACTTGGAAAAAGGAGTAGACTTGAATCAGGACGGAACACAAACTTGACATCAATTGCGAGCATGTATGGTTTTAATTTTAACCATTCAAGAATTACCTCTCAAGTTGCTTCTAATAACATATTTCTTAAACGGGAAATCTAATTCCCAAACCTCCATTGAAACAATGGTTAATCAGGGAATAGAGTTCCAGAAACTTGACCAAAATACTAAACATCAAATTATTTTCCCATCTTAAGGGTGGAAAAGAAAATTTCTTCAAAAGGTGCATAATTTCTGAATGCGATCACTCCTTCAATTACACAAAAATAGTACTCCAAATACAACAATAGAAGGTTTTATATGAAAAGAACATACCTTTGTATAAGAAATCAGATGCATAATCAACAATGGTACAATTATCAAACTGACAAAGGTAGCATAGTCACTTGTTAAAAATAAATTAACTAACAATTATTGATCGTGAGAGATAGAATTTAAAAAATAAAACCAAAATAAACTTGGATGATCACTATTTCTCGCCATCCCATAAAAAAAATGCAAAAAATCAGTTTGAAATAACATACCTTAGGTACAAACATAGTTGTTAGAGCCTTTAAAAATCCTCCAATCATCTATCAATCTTCTAATCGTGCTGAATCACCACAAACTACATTCATATCCAATTTGTTTGCATCCAACATCAAAATCCTTCTCCAATAATGGTTATAATACACTGTTAGTCATATTTGTTTAAGAACCTAGTTGTATTTGAGTCCATGTTTCTGGAAAACTCATGCTTCGTGTACATGTTCAATTGTCCATGTATCTTGGTTGAGTGTGTATTTTAATATATTTTGAGTCGGTTATTGCTTTCTTTTATTGGTTATTAAAATTATAATGGAATTAATTAATTTATGATATTAGGAGATTGAGTTTGTTAGAAATAAGATATGATAGTTATATGTTTGCTTTTTGAATTTTAAGTCGAGTTGCAGGTACATATAAGAGATGAGATGGTTGATGCAGTATCTTAGTTAATTAGGAAAAATATTTTAAAATTTTGATATTTTATAATCTCAGCACTACATATTTTATTTTTATATTGTAGATCATGAAAAAAATAAAAGGAGAAATCAGGGGATTCCAGTAAATATGCAGTAAATTAGCCTAGGGAATTTTCCTAATTTGAAGAGATAATGAAAACGGTTTCAAAATTTATTTCGAAAATAAATTTAGTAATGAGTAATCTAGGTAAATCTTAGATAATTAGAGCAAATCTTTTGAAATATGGAATGACACGTGTCAACAGAAGAGAAACTTTCTAATGGAATAACACATGAAATTTTTTATAAACAAAAAATAATAAATTACCAAGTTTATCACCTAAAATAGAACGGCTCTACAATCAAGAGATGAGGAATTTAAAATTTTCATTTACATTAAATATAATGTTACATGATGGCTGATTTTTTTTTAGTGATTTTTGCTAGTTTTTACTTTGATTTTACGTAATTTCTAGTCAAAAAAACGTTGATATTTCATGTTTATTTTTAATTCATGAGTGTATGATATATTTATTGAATGAAATAAAAATATGAATTAAAGGAGTGTGCATCCCAGTATTTCCAGGTCGAATTTTAGAAAATATTTTTTTAATTAAGATAAAATCAAGAAATAAACAATCTAAATTCTAATCAAATAAAAAAATTAATAAAGTACTAATTAAAGATAAATAAAAACTACCAAAATCTAGCAAATCCCAATAAAAACTCATAAAATTTCCCTCTATTTATGGTTCATCTCATCTTAGTACTAAGGAACTACTATAATAACATCTAACTAACCTAGTAGTCCCTGATTAATTTCTCCTTCTGTTACATCCTTACATGAGTTTGAAAATTTAAGTAAACACATTTCTCTTAGGTGATAAGTGGAAAAAAATGTAGAAATAATCGCAGTCCGCAGCTAATGAGAAACTCTGCCAAATTCACCTAGCAACCATCAAATCTCTGTGTGTCCATGGTAGCTCTGTGGACCCTCAGCACCAGATCAGCTCCCTTTTTCCCGGAATTAACATTAAATAAAAATAAGACAAATTAAGAAAAAATCAAGAAAAACAATCTCAATCCTAATCAAATCTAAAATTTAAAAAGGTACTAATTAAAGATAGATAAAAACTATCAAAATCTAGCAAATCACAAGAAAAACTTATAAAATCATAAGTTAAATAAAAATCCGAAAATTCTATAAAGACACCATAAAAAATTAATACTCTCAAAATAAATAAAAGACCCAAGATAAAATCAAGAAATAAACAACCTAAATCCTAATCAAATCTAAAATTTAAAAAGGAACTAATTAAAGATAGATTAAAACTACCAAAATCTAGCAAATCACAATAAAAACTCATAAAATCCTGAATTAAATAAAAATCCGAAAATTCAATAAAAATACGATAAAAATTAATTAATACTTTAAAAATACATCCAAAATAAAATAAAAGACCCACAGATAAAATCAAGAAATGAACAAACTAAATCCTAATCAAATCTAAAATTTAAAAATGTGCTAATTAAGGATAGATAAAAACTACCAAAACCTCACAAATCAAAAATAAAAATTTATAAAATCCTGAATTAAATAAAAATATGAAAATTCAATAAAAATTAATTAATACTCTAAAAATAAAATAAAAAACTCACAACAGAAGAGAAAAACAAACATAAATTTTTCCTTTAGATTCAATACAAAATTGTTGGATGAAAAATTAACTTTAATTTTTTGTTTGAATTAAAAAAAATTGAAAGTTAATTTTTTTTTGAATTTAAAATTATTATTCATAGAGAAATAGTGCATTCAATGTGTTGAAGAAAACTTTGTAAGAATGCAAGAAAAATATCATAAAATCATCCAAAAACACAACAATATGGTTGACTGTTTATAGAAGATGCATATAAAGGACCAAATAATCAATCAATATAAATGGCCAGAAACTCAAATCAAATTCTCTCTCACATGTGCTAAGGAGATTACTACTTTTAAGGCATGACATGAATCTAAAAACTACATAGTAAATGTCATGTAAAGTCCAAACCTTTCAATGATAGCATCCCATGCTCCTTCTTCTAGATATCCCCATCAACCTTGACCTATCTTTGGGCCATCAAAAAAATTTGAAAATAGGAAGAGAAAATGATATCACTTTCTAGAACCATAAATCTAAAAAAAAAAGGGAAAAAGTAATAAATGATGAGAATCCATACATCAAATTTTCCATCATAGATCGTAGCACCAACCTGAGCAATATCGTGAGTCTCAAAGGTAATCACACCGCTCTGCCATGAGATTAACCCCGTCATTACAAATATTTTCTTCAACCTACAAATCAAGGAGAAAAATCACAAATGTTATTTAACCCAAAAGTCCTGAAAATGTATAGAAGCCAAAGATATATAAGGACTCTGTTGAATATCTGTTAAGATTTAGTTTATTATTAATCTAACAAAGAGATAAAAAGAAACTAAATCTATCTAAACTTATCTCTATTTAAATAGATATTATCTCTATTTTAAAAAATTCAATAAAAATACCATAAAAATGAATTAATACTCTAAAAATAAATCAAAAATAAATTAAGATAAAATAAAGAAATAAACAACCTAAATCCTAATCAAATCTAAAATTCAAAAATGTATTTTTTTATTAGAATTCACCTTAGAATGACACGTGGAATTTGTTTTATGAGAATTAACGTGAGAATGACACGTCACTAAGAATTAACGTGAGAATGACACGTCATTAAATTAGCCTGATGGAAGTTCTTCTTTTTTAATATATATTGATATTGATTGATGTCGTCTAAATCAGCCAAGGTAAATATTAGGTAAAATTATCCTAGTCTTCGGTGACCCAATAATATTTAGAAACTTGTCATGAGTTAGAATTTTCTATGACACGTGTCAAAATATTATTGGACTAAGCTAAGATGATTTACCTAAGCCAAATCTTGGATGATTTAATTTTTGTTAATCTCTTTATACTTTGTTAACTTATATTCATGTGATCCAATTTTTTTTTCAAATTTTTCTCATATGCAATATCCATTGGTTCATAAGTTTTTTTTTTCCATTTCTTTCTTGCTTATTATTCATTTAATCATTTGAATGAAATAAAATACTATATAGACTTAAGTTGCCTATAATATGTTTCAAAAAAAAAGAAATTGCCTCTAATACAACTAATAGAATGTTGAGGAAGGAAAAGTTTGTTCGTATACATGTTTACATCTTATATTTATTATAGAAATGCTGGCTGATGAATGGTGAAAGACCTATTTGAGTGAATTTGATATTTATTTTTAATGCAGCGCAAACGTTTTTGTAATTTAATGCTGGTTTGTTATATTGATTTTAACTCCACCAATGAAAAAGTTTATCAAAAGAAATCAAAGCAGTCATGTTCCCCATCAACCTCAAGCACTAGAAAAAGCATCAGGTTCAAGAGGGACGAAATCATATAAACTAGTGTTTTTTACCCGCGCGTTGCATGGAAAATATGTCTATTGTATTTGATACTTTAATTAATACTTTGATTATTAAAAATATATTAAACAACGAATGAAATAGAAAAGTCATAATTGATGAGTAAAGTGGACATAAAGACTTCTCTTCTAAGCCCGATTGAGACCAAGAGGAACTCGTTTCACATTCTTCGTAAATATGAAGACGATAACACAAATCATATATATAAGGAATTATCAACATATTAATCTTAAAAAAAATTAATGTGATAGTAGCACAAATCAGGATTGTGTAAGATATATCATAAAGTATAACATTATTGTGTTTATTCCAACTAAGTAGGGATGACAATTGGTAGGTACTATAGTACCATCTCCATACCCGCGTTTTTAAAAATTACATGTACCCGTCTCCATACTCACGTGGGTAGCAACTCGAAGCTCTCCACCTTTAGACAATTCAGTGTCATTACAGGAAGCTATCCATCTTTGCCAAAATCTAAATCTATGGATGACAATGGGTCTCAAAATCATAGGGTACCCGCAAAAAATACCCATTATGGGTAGGGTAAAAAACCACTAAATGGGTATGAGGTTGAGTATAGATAATTACTCGCAAAAAAATAGCGGGTATGGGTGCGGGTATGGGTACTATAGTACCCAACCGGCCCATATCCGCACACATATGTTATTATTATTATTATTTGGGAATATATTAACAAATTAACTTAAGCTATAGCTTTCAAACTCACTCTTTTAAAAAAAAGTTTGAGATATATTAATTAATACTCTAAAAATAAATAATAAATAAATTAAGATAAAATCAAGAAATAAACCACCTAAATCCTAATCAAATCTAAAATTTAAAAATGTATTTTTTTTACTCTAAAAATAAATCAAAAATAAATTAAGATAAAATCAAGAAATAAACAACATAAATCCTAATCAAATCTAAAATTTTAAAATGTATTTTTTTTATGAGAATTAATCTGAGAATGACACGTGTTATTTTTTTTTTTTCAATTAGTGAATATTCTGCACCCTAGAAGATTTTCTTTTCCTCAATCCTTTTGCTTTTGATTAAGAAGAGAAAAGCAGGAATTCTTGAAGCACATGACATCTTACAATTAGTTGAAGAACAAAATCAATTCATGAAGAAGATTGAAACAGAATCCCAAAATGAAGTCTTGAATAATAAAATACTCTCCTTCACCAATTTGAAAGGACTGTGGTGAAAGAATTGTATTTAGTGTATTTGTGAATCTTGGGGTGGAACCCTTGCGAAACAAAAAATCAAAGGCACATTTCAGTCAAGAGAAACAAAAAATGGTGTATTGCCCTATATGTGCGCACCCCAACAAATTATCTATATATGTGAGAAAAAAACAAAATAATTCTCCCACCCAAAATAATTGTGGTTACTTCACCAATAAACTTATACTAACAATCAATTTAAATTGAACTTAAGGAAATATATAGAACAAAGTAAGATAAGTCACCCAATTGACATACTAAAACATGAGTATATGCAAAACTAATGAGTTTGAGGAAAACATGAACCAACCTTAAGAATGAGCTAAACATACTCATGAAGATTAAATGTGAGCTCTTCATATGCTTTCATCAATTTGACTGACATGTGCATCATTAAAAAAAAATTTAGTAAGTTGTGCATCATTCACATACAGTGCAAATAGTATGCTTATACACACATCTCAAACATGATGAATAAAAACGGGCAAAATTTGAGAAATGAATATAAATTCAGGCTATCCTAAGTTTCGTAAATTTCTATAAATTATACCAAAATCTGGTTTAGAATGACTTCACACGCATGGATCTCTACAAACTATACTAAAATCTGGTTTAAAAAAATACAAAAGCGGAAGAAGAACAATAGAAAAAACATTACATCAGAATCAAAACATTACGTCTTCAACAATGATTCGTTAAAGGGTCTATGCAAAAATTTGCAAACTTTTGGATCAAAACACACAAAATATGTGAAATTTAAGAATGCAGGATTGAATTATGAACAAAGGATAAACTGAAATGACACAAACCATCAATCACAACATGATAAACTCTTCTTCACGTAACATCATCTTACGGCATACCTCTGTCCTGATCGCGACATGTGGCAGAGGTAGAAATAGCAGCTATCAAATCTCTGCGTGTCCATGGTAGCTTTGTGGACACTCACCACCAAATCAACTCCTTTTTCTTAGAATTAGCATTAAATAAATAATAAGATAAATTAAGATAAAATCAAGAAATAAACAACCTAAATCTTAATCAAATCTAAACTTTAAAAAGGTACTAAATAAAGATAGATAAAAACTACTTAAATCTAGCAAATCACAATAAAAAACTCATAAAATCCTGAATTAAATAAAAAAAGAAAATTCAATAAAAATACCATAAAAATTCATTTATACTCTAAAAGTAACTCAAAAATAAAATAAAATATTTCATGAAATAAAAATTAAATAAATAATAAATAAGGACAGATAAAAACTATCAAAATCGAGCAAATCACAATAAAAACTCATAAAATCCTACATTAATTAAAAATCCGAAAATTCAATAAAAATTAATTATTATACTCTATAAATAAATGTAAAATAAAATAAAATATTTCTTGGAAGTAAAATTAAATAAATAATAAGATAAAATTAAGAAATAAACAACTTAAATCCTAAAAAAGGTACTAAATAAAGATAGATAAAAACTACCAAGCCTAGCAAATCACAATATAAACTCATAAAATTAATTAAAAATCCGAAAATTTAAGAAAAATTAATTAATATACTCTAAAAGTAAATCTAAAATAAAATAAAGTATTTCCTGGATTTAAAATAAAATAAATAATAAGATAAATTAAAATAAAATTAAGAAATAAACAACCTAAATCTCAATCAAATCTAATATTAAAAAAGGTATTAAATAAAGATAGATAAAAACTAACAAAATCTAGCAAATCACAATAAAAACTCATAAAATCCCGAATTAATAAAAAATTCGAAAATTCAATAAAAATTAATCAATATATTCTAAAAATAAATTTAAAATAAATTAAAATACCAAATCTTATCTCTTAAAATAATATCAATCAATTATTTTAGAATATATAAAATTTAAACATATATCAATTGAAAATTATATCTTCTAAAATAATATCAATTAATTAGGTTAGAATATATAAAATTAAAACATATATCAATTGAAAATTATATCCTCTAACAAATTGACACGTGGAATAATTTTTATGAGAATTAATCTGGTGCTGACGCGTCACCATGAATTAATCTGGTGCTGACACGTCACTATGGAAGTTCTTCTTTTCTAATATATATTGATTGATATTGATATTGATTTATTAAAGGAGACGAAAATTTAGGCTTAATTGCACTTTTAGTCCCCCAATTTTGACCTTTCTGTGAAAATAGTCCCTAAACTTTAAAATTAGCAAAAAAGGTCCCTAACGTTTACACCCGGTTGCAAAATTGGTTTTCCGTCCAAATCCATCCAAAAACTAACGGAATATTCCTCAAAAAAATAATTAAAAAATTTAGTCTCTGAATTATTCATCATCTTCATCTTCTTCGCGCCTAACCAGACCAGATCCACTTTCGATTTTGGGTTTGTGCGGTTTTTGGTCGATTCAGACCCCCTAAGTTCCCCTTATGGTATCAAGCTTCTCGATCTCTCTTCCTCTATGTGTGGGTTTGTGGTTTCATATCTGATTTTCGGTTGTTGTTGGTACTGGGATGGTTGCGATTCTATGTCTCGGTATTTGGGGGTTGAGGTGAGGCTCAATCTCATCGGCACCGTTGATGGCCAGATCGAGGAAGGGTGGTTGTCAGCGTCGACTATAAAGGTGAACGTTCGAGGCCTGGGCAATGACCGCCGCTGAAGGGAGCGATAGTGGTTCCATCGACCAGATGAGGTTGCGATCATGGTTCGGGGTTCAATGATTGTTGCGGTTCAGGTGAACGACGGTACGGTGGTGGTTCTCGTTCTGAGTTCGAACACGATCTGCGAACTGGGATTGTGAAGGATTGATTTGGAGAAAACGGGAAACCGAAAGAAAATGAACGGACAGTGAAGGGATTTGATTTGATTCTGCAACAATTTGGTGATGGAGTTCAAGCACAAATCTGGTGGTGTTTGCCCATATCTGTTGGTGTTGGAGGAAAACGTGTTGGGTAGGGGAACAAATAAGTAATGAAGCAGATTATTCGTAATCGATCTCACTGTTTCTAGGCATGATTTTGATTTTTTACTGAAAGATTGCTTTTTGTGTTGATGAGAAATACATTATTACAGACTGACAGTGTTGATCTCATTGTTGAAGGAATGCTTTTTTATGAATAATTTTGATTCATAAAGGTTGAAGTTGTTCTGTAAAGGATTGTGTTTTTTTTTCTTCTAAATCTGTTGGTTCTAGTGTTTGTGATCATCTCCAATTGATGGTTGATTTGAGATCTGAAATTGATGTTTGGGGTGGGGTTGATGATTTTTTTGGTTTGCTTCTGGGTTTTCTAGAAAAGAATATGAAGATGATGATGAAGGTTCTTTGAAGAAGATGAACATTCATCAATTTCAACTTTTTTGTTTTATTTTCTTATTTCTTATTAATTTTTATCCCAGAATTCGTTAAATATTGGATGGAATTGGATGGAAGATCATTTTTGCAACCGGGTGTAAACGTTAGGGACATTTTTTTGCTAATTTTAAAGTTTGAGACGATTTTCGCAGGAAGGTCAAAGTTGGGGGACCAAAAGTACCATCGACAATTGCTAATCGAATGAGGTAGTATACAATATAATATTTACAAATAGACAAATTTAACATTTGAATACTATATATTATGAATTTTTTTGAGAAGATTGCCTCATTTTCCTCTGACGTGGATATGTCCATGGTTCAATCATGAAAAAAATTGAAATTTAATTCATAAATGCTATATCTAAAATATGGAAATTTGAAGCATGGTTCATCACTAACGGAATTGTATTCGTGTCGTCCATATATGGGAAATGCGGGTTAAGGGTTGGATAAGGGGCCTCATATGGTAGTGAAAATTGCAAGTTAGATGTTTGATAAGATGCCTGAGAAGATGGTGGGAACTGAAAGTATGGGATTGGGTCTGGGATTAAGGGAGAAGGTGGTGCAGGAAACATGGGTTGCTCCAAAATGTTGTTATCTGGGAATTGAAGAGTTTCGGGAAGAGGAGGAAGACCTACCATGTCATGTTGATGTTGTAATAAACTCATGTTCGAGTTGAAGAAAAAGTTAGATGCAGGGGTGATGTATGGGGAAAATTGATCATTTGTAAAGTTGTCCATTACTAAAGACCGGTTTTGATGGTGGTTTTTGTTGCTAAGTGAAGCAGTGAGAGTGAGAGTGATGTTGTGGTGTGTGGTTTGTGCAAGTGTATTGCAAGATTTTTATAGTTGTGATCGGCCTTGAAGGGTTGAGATTATGCCAATAAAACTAGCACACACTGAGGAAAATCTAGCCTGGAAAAAGAATCAAAGGTGAGATTCTGAGTTCTGACAGATGGATTTGGATAATGCATATCATGAGTTACTAAGTTGTAGATGCAGTAAGTCTTAGCTGGCACCCAATCACTAAACAAGAAACAAAATGTAATAATCCTTAGATAGGTGGCTAGGTTGACAAAGTTCAAACGAGCTTTACACTTGACTCACATGGGAAAAAAATAAGGTGGCTCGGTTGTTATTGTCTTCATCTGAGGTTATGAAAAAAAATAATAAATAAAAATATTGTGGATGAAATGGTGAGAAAGTAGAAATTCATGTGAGGTGAGATGAAATGGTGACAGATGCAAAGAGAGATGCAAACCAGTGAGAATTATAGTCAATCCTTTAATTTTTGGGGTTGGGGGTGGCGACTTCTCTTTAAAATAAATATTGATGTACAAATTTTGTTAGGAAATAACAGAGTTGAAGAAGTAAAATAAACCAGGAGCGCAATCAACAACACAATAATATAACGTGGAAACTCCAAAACCGGAGAAAAAAATCACGGTCGTTGTCAAAACCAACAACCAGAGAATAAACATTATGTGAAAATTATTACAACAGATAGACTTCACTCTCAACCACCCCATGACCCAAGTACACCCACACTCTCCAAAGTGAATATTTGAACTACATCTCACAATACTCTAAAATAAGAGTGTTCCGGGTAAGAACATTGAGAAAGGGTGTAACCCCTAGAGAGAGAAGTGATTGCACTCAAGAGAGAAACCTAGCAAGAGAATAATTGAATTTCATGTGTGTTTTCATAAAATGAGCCAAGGTCCCTTACAATTGGTATTTGCTACCTATTTATAGAGGTAGTGTTGGGCCCCCATATGCTAGTGTCCTTAATGGGCCGTGTGGGCCTGGCTGAACGAGGCCCAACCCTACTGGCTTGGGGACCCGCCACGGGGCGGTGTGAACCCTGGGCGTTGCCCCTCTAGGGGCTCGCCCAGTCCACAAGTCCACAAGACACCGAGCTCGAAGCATGAGAGCTAAGTGTGTCTTTAAGAAAACTATAACTGCCTAATGCTTATCCATCGTGTATGCAAAAAATCCAAGTCGCCAACATGGCGTGAAAAGATGAAGGGCGAGCGCCCTTGGTCCGCAAGTCCACAAGCTCGAAGCAGGAGAGCGAAGTGTGTCTTCAAAATGTGACCGCCAATCTCTGTCCCCTTGTGATTCCCCTAGCAGGTCGCCCGTTGCCACTTTCCACTTGGTACGGCGTTCCTCGGCTGGCGGTTTCGACCAACGCGCAGGAACTACTCCCAAGCTTCTAGCTGCAATAGCTTCCCCGCCTAGAAGATCACCAAACCACGCTACTTGGCAGGATCAACAAAGAATATATAAAGCGTGTAGGTCGCCGACATGGCGCGAATGAAACACAAACCGCTAATAGGCGCAAGGAAATACACAAATACACGAATCACTGATTGACGCGGGACCTAGAAAGATGGTGTACAAACGCCTACAAGATTAAGGAGTCGTGGTGGCTCGCCACATATGACGTGACTCGCTGAATAGAAGCCGGCTCGCCTGGTGACATGGTCTCCCGCCAATCTTTCCCGCATCCGCCCCTCGTAGCATCTTCACGGATCAAGTTGCTTCCGGGGCGAGTCCCTTAATATGGTGAAAGGACTCAAACAGTCCACGAGACACCGAGCTCGAAGCATGAGAGCATAATGTGTCTTCAAGCCGAAGTCGCCGCCGCATCGTCCTTAGGAGAAGGTCCGCCCAGCACGCATGCTTCTTCTCTCGCCAGAGTCCACAAGTCCACCAGACTCCGTCCAAGTCATGAGGAGTAGGAGTGTCCTCACTCGCCGCATCGCCATCACCATCTTGCTTTAGCCTGTTTCTTAATCATCAAAGAAAAATCAACCACCAAAGATGTGCTCTTATAAATCTAAGTTAAAACCAATTTTGTCAAAGAATTTTGTGCCTTATAAGAAATTAGTTTGGCTTGCTCGCCACTCTCAGCGTAAGGCCGCCACCATTTTGCGGTAGGTCGCTACCCTCATTTTTGGCGGTAGGTCGCGACCCTCTTGCGGTAGGTCGCGACCCTCTTGCGGTAGGTTGCCACCATTTTGCGGTAGGTCGCTACCCTCATTTTTGGCGGTAGGTCGCGACCCTTTAGCGGTAGGTCGCCATCCTCTTGCGGTAGGTCGCGACCCTCTTGCGGTAGGTCGCGACCCTCTTGCGGTAGGTCGCCACCCTTAGCGTCAGGTCGCCACCCTTTTGGCGACTTTTGTGTGTCTAGAAACTGAGTCTTATAGGTCGCCACCCATAGCGTTTGGTCGCCACCCTTTGGCATGTGGTCACCACCCTAGCGGTAGGTCGCCACCCTTGGTGTAATCGTCCCACTTCGGGACTCAAAGTGCTTTGGGTTCCAATGGCCAGTTGGATTACCAAAGCGGTGCTCAGTAGAATGGGCAATTTGTACCCCACACATCGCCAATGAATCCGGTTGTTACGTGGGCTTTTCCGGGGCTAATTTAGTTCATCGTGAAACTTGTTTCACTTTGTAACTAAATCGCGCCATCAGGAGCTTGTCCCACCCAATAACAAACCGCTTATGGAAGAGTCTTCCAAGCTAAACCATAATCCAATGTGCTGCATCTCATGTTGTTATCATCCTCTGCACTGTTACTCCTTCTCCTAGCAAATTGACCATGTGCACATACCTTTCCTGAACTTCATACTTGTATAACAGAAAGTGTAAAGGGCATTTTGGTGAAATGAGAGAACTTTATACTCTAATGTAATCAACAGATATCATTAATATCATTCTCTAGAAATGTCAAATTAAATCTGACCGTAGATGAATATTGCACTCAGAATCAGAAGGTTGATAATAGAATAAATTAACTCAGCTCCTGCAGCAACTTCATAATCATAACAATCATCCATGGTGCTAAAGAAAACCTTATTGAACATGTGAAATTCCGGCGTATCATTCCAACTCCAGCTTCTGAGCCTTGTTCGAACACCACTATTGTTCAGTTCAACTAGCCTCCATTGCCTCAGTTTACTCAACCAAAATCAGTAATCTGCCATTTTGCTCGGCAGTCACTTGCCGCAACGCCGACACTGGACGTGCTATCACCAGCAGCAGGGAAAAGGTCATCCCTCATGGTGTTGGAAAGGACAATGTTCCTCTGTGACATTTCATCGAGCAGTTGGTGTGTCTCAACTCACCCACTCCTTCTCTTTGATCCGATTTGCTCCTCTCTGTCTGAATCAAAACTAGTGAAGACAATATAACTTCTAATATCAACTTCAAAATAAGAAAATTAGGAAATACAACAACTGAGAAGGGAATCAAATGAAAGATGGAGGAAAAGTTTGAAGGAATTGGAAAATTTGTTTGCCAGCGATCTTAACCATAGCAACGCTTTACTCGCCAAACTTCCATGGCCAAAACAAAACGTGCCCGCCAGAATTCCGCCGCCGGAGTAAAACGTGCTTGCCAGATTCCAACGCCAGCGACATTCTCTCGCCGCCGAACTCCATCGCCAACAACACTTGCTCGCCGCCTAGCTTCAAAACGTGCTCGCCAAAGCCCACACGTGCTCGCCAAAGCAAACGTGCTCGCAAGAATTTGCTCACCGCCTAACTTCAACGCCGCCGACACTTGCTCGCCGAACTTCAACCGCAAAAGCAAAAGCGTGCCCGCCAGAATTCCAACGCCTCATCAAAAAACGTCTCGGGATTGGCTCTGCTCCTCATGTATTGTGCTCTGGACAGATTCCTCGCCTTCGTTCTTTTCTTCGTCATTACCGATCTGCTCTCCCTTGCCTACATGCTTCCTCGATCAGAAGCTTCACCTCTGTTGACGCTCTTTATTGTCGGTCTGAACCGTGTTGCTCCGATCTGCCATCGCTGGATGCGCCTTGAAGAACTAACACCCTTCTACACGCTGAATCTCGATCTGTCATTCTCTCGTGAACTAAAACGTGCTTGCCAGATTCCAACGCCAGCGACATTCTCTCGCCGCCGAACTCCATCGCCAACAACACTTGCTCGCCGCCTAGCTTCAAAACGTGCTCGCCAAAGCCCACACGTGCTCGCCAAAGCAAACGTGCTCGCAAGAATTTGCTCACCGCCTAACTTCAACGCCGCCGACACTTGCTCGCCGAACTTCAACCGCCAAAGCAAAAGCGTGCCCGCCAGAATTCCAACGCCTCATCAAAAAACGTCTCGGGATTGGCTCTGCTCCTCATGTATTGTGCTCTGGACAGATTCCTCGCCTTCGTTCTTTTCTTCATCATTACCGATCTGCTCTCCCTTGCCTACATGCTTCCTCGATCTGAAGCTTCACCTCTGTTGACGCTCTTTATTGTCGGTCTGAACCGTGTTGCTCCGATCTGCCATCGCTGGATGCGCCTTGAAGAACTAACACCCTTCTACACGCTGAATCTCGATCTGTCATTCTCTCGTGAACGCACCCTGTTCCTTCCCCTCCGCATTGCCACCGATCTGAAACTCCTCCTTTTATCGCTGCTTTTTCTCCCGTTTCGAAACCTGATCAGCTTTCTTGATCCGTCATTCTCCCGTCCACTATAACCACTGAGTTTCATCGATTCCTTTCTCAATCTCGAATTAGCTCCCGCTCCGTCAATTGACAACAGCGATCAAGCTTCCGCCACGATCCGCCTGTGATGCCGCAATAATCAACAGATCCGTCCACTCTAAATCGCAAATCCCCTCCTCCCAGTAGCACAAGCGGTTCCGCCTCAGAATGCGTGGCTTGTCTTCGATGCTTTTATTCCCGAACTTCCGCCGCCATCGTTGGCGAACCTTGTGGAAGAAGATGCTGCCGAGAGACCTGTGGCGACACGAATTCTTGAAGGTCAAGGTGCATTGTATTCTTTTTCCAATCCAGAGCCCAAAAAGATCATCCAAGATCCATTTCCGTCATCAAAATCCATCCCACGAAATCCACGAAAAACAACGAAAATCTCAAGCAAAATCAGTGGTGCAATCAATCCACGTGATCCGGGAATCAAAAGTTTATCGGTCCCCACAGACGGCGCCAAATGTTCCGGGTAAGAACATTGAGAAAGGGTGTAACCCCTAGAGAGAGAAGTGATTGCACTCAAGAGAGAAACCTAGCAAGAGAATAATTGAATTTCATGTGTGTATTCATAAAATGAGCCAAGGTCCCTTACAATTGGTATCTGCTACCTATTTATAGAGGTAGTGTTGGGCCCCCATATGCTAGTGTCCTTAATGGGCCGTGTGGGCCTGGCTGAACGAGGCCCAACCCTACTGGCTTGGGGACCCGCCACGGGGCGGTGTGAACCCTGGGCGTTGCCCCTCTAGGGGCTCGCCCAGTCCAAAGAGAAAAATAAATCACAAATATAAGCATGGTTCATCAGTAACATGGGATTATACTCATCGTTATAAGCATGGTTCATCACTAACGAAATTGTATTCGTGTCGTCCATATATGGAAAATGCGGGTTAAGGGTTGGATAAGGGGCCTCATATGGTGGTGAAAATTGCAAATTAGATGTTTGATAAGATGCCTGAGAAGATGGTGGGAACTGGAATTTGAAGAGAAAAATTTATGATATATATATATATATTTTAATAGAATTTATGATGTATATTTAAACTTGTAATAGTAATAAAAAGTTACTTTTTCAATGTTATAAGTTTATATGCTTATGTTGCTCCCAACAAGTTTGAATTTCAGGACCCATCACCGCATTTAAGTCAATGGACGAGGATATTAGGTCAATCCATCCTCATGCAGTCAAAGTGCGCACTTAATCAACAACAAACAAACAATGAAGTTGTCCCTGTCACACTCTCGAATACCATCCTCAACATCCCCTCCTACTCCACTAGAGGTCCTATCTACTATGAAGGGAACCCTAGAAGTGACAAAAGGTTCTTTTTTTTGAAAACAAGGCTCTGTACTCTCCTGCATCTCTGAACGTCCTAGGGAACTTGACTCTCGTCCTCGATGTAGTGATAAAGCGATATCTAGTCTTATGAGGTACGTGAGATGATTATGAGGGATAAATCAATAGGACAAAGAAGAAGAAGGTACACGGACAAGGGTAGGTGCTCACGATATAGTAGGTGGTGTTAGTGAAGGCACAACTCGTGGTGGCATGTGTGGAGTTGGTGGTTAGTTCAAATATATTTTCAAGGTTGGGGTTGACCTCATGTGTAGGAACGTGAAATGAGAGGGCCATGAGCATAGGTACATGGTAACCAAGAACTACGCTACTTGGATGACAATACCAAATGATAGTCATTCCCGTATATGCACAATATCATGTGGTTGGGTCATAGTTCCAACTCAAAGGAGTGACAATGTCAGCACATATCAAAATCACCAAGGGAGTAGTCATCGAGATACTTGCTGCAATCTAAATATAACCACAAAGAAAGGGTGAGTCAAATGCAACATGTACACAAACATATCATAGTGAACCTCTAGCATGAATCATGATAAGTTTGTTTCAGTATATTTTAGCTTTTTAGCTTATAAGTGTTGGCATATATATAGATATGTTTACTAGAATACTTAAATGTCTTATTATGAAATGTGCTTTAAATATGATACTTCGTCAAATAAACTTTCAAGAGGGTCATACAAAGTCAGGATTAAAAAGGCTTATGACGAAAAAACAAAAGAAAGAGAAACCGTGCGAAAGATGAGTGAGCTAGAGAGAGTATTAGCTCGAGAATGAGCTTGACAATGTCATGGAAAAAAGTTCAAGGAAGAAGAGAGAGGATGATCACGACACTATGTTAATATTCTTTCATGACTAATGCACTTTTTATGGTTTAATCATACATATCCTCTAACTCTATTGAGGCAAGCCTATTCGACACAATGTGTGGTAAATGTCAAATGTCTCCCCAATGACGCGTCTCCTAAATATGAACTTTCACGTCATGTATTCAAGCAACCACTTTTAAACACCGCGACTGACACCAGTTGATGAATATTGACAAATACACTAATACTGCATTTTTTTGTCCACCATTTTTTTAAATTTGTAACTAAAATTAAATTTGTTTTGTGGCCCATTTATTTTTTTCAAGTCCATTAAAAGTGTTTGTTTGTTCAGTTTGGGGTTTATCGAGCCCAATCGTGGAGTCCAAAAAAATAGTGAAGTGGAGTCTATAAAAGCCCTGAACCTGCAAAACCCTATTTCTTCTTTGTTCCATTGCTCAGCCGCAGACTCTCATTCCAAAACGCACCCGAGCACTGTGCAGCGGCGGCATCCGGACGAGATTGCAAGATGAAGGTTCGGTTTCCATCCACAAATCTCAATCCCTTGCTTCGATTCTCTTGCGTTTTCTGTTTCTGATTTCAATTTCTCTGCAGTTTAACATTGCGAATCCCACCACTGGGTGCCAGAAGAAGCTCGAAATCGATGACGACCTCAAACTGTAACCTATCTACTTTCTCTTGATTTTGTTTTCTATTCGCTTCAAAATTTGATTTCCACCATTTTTCAGTGTAGTTTTGCTATGCTTAGTTCCATTTTTGTGTGATGATACTGTTTTGTTTTGTGTTGTAGTCGTGCATTTTGGGACAAGAGGATCTCACAGGAGGTTCTTGGTGATGCTCTTGGTGAGGTATGATGATGTTGTTTTGCTACAGTGTTTGTTTTTTGCATTTTGAACAGCATTGTGATTTTTGAGTGATGTGTGTGCCTTTTTTTTTTATTATGATGGTAATAGGAATTTAAGGGCTATGTTTTCAAGATTACTGGTGGGTGTGACAAGCAAGGATTCCCAATGAAGCAGGGTGTGCTGACCCCTGGTCGTGTCCGACTCTTGCTTCACAGAGGTAGGTTCATTGTAAATCTTTACTCTTTCAGTTGATTTTGTGTGAGCAAATCATATATTAGAAGCACTGTGTTTGGTTAAACATATGAATATAGGAATGTGAACATATTTTCATAATCTTCTCTAGTTAGTTTATGATTAAGTGTTCAGTATGTATGCATTTGATTACTGTTCACTCCAACATACCCTATAATTACAATTGGTTTTGGCTGTTTGTAGCATTAATACAGCTTCTATGTTTACATTCATCTGTGGCTATAAGGGACCTAACCATAAAAAAATAGGAAAGAGGTGAAAATTTAACACATGAAGTGAAAGTAACCATGATAAATTGGATGATGACCTAAAGTAATTTTAGGTGAGACGGGCAGTTATGACATTTGTGTACTATTAAGCAATCGGCCGCCCCATTTTGGAACTGAATGGTTTGGTCCCTGGTGGATAATTTGTGTTTTCTTGTTCTTAATTTTGCTGGATGTTTTCTACTTTTAATTTTCAATTGGAGATGTTTATGCAATGACTTTAGGCTTTCCCTTGAACCCATTTGTATCTGGGTCCAGGATTCTCATGGCCAATCTTGTTATCATGCTTGGGTAATGTTATTTGCATAATGCACTTGTGCAGGAACTCCTTGTTTCCGTGGATACGGAAGGCGCAATGGAGAGCGCAGAAGGAAGTCTGTGCGTGGATGCATTGTCAGCCCTGACCTCTCTGTTTTGAACTTGGTGATTGTGAAGAAAGGTGATAATGATTTACCTGGTCTTACTGATGTTGAGAAACCAAGGATGAGGGGTCCAAAGAGAGCATCCAAAATTCGCAAGCTGTTCAACCTTTCAAAGGATGATGATGTGAGAAAGTATGTTAACACATACCGCCGAAACTTCACAACCAAAAATGGTAAGTATTTCTTATCCACATATTCTCTACTCACAGTGTCTTAATATACCTACTTAAATGGAGTGGGGCAGTTGAAAAAAAATTTGGCAATGACAATCATGTGTTGAAGCTACCAATTCTTATTGTATTGATTGTCTAGTTCTATGTTTGAATTTATTCGATTATTTGACGGTTTAATTCCGATAACAAAGGTTATGTTTCTTCTAATTTGGATGTGAATTAGTTCTCTTAGGGTATCTAAAGCAGAATATTACTTACATCCACAGCAGTGTGTTGCTTTATCTTATTCCTTTGAAAGTTTAACAATTTAACTGTGTAGTTAAGAAACAATCTCTTGTTCTACCCTTTGAAATCTTGAGACCAAGCCATGCGTAATTATGATAAAATAGTTCAGATTGGAGACTAGATGATAATCTGAATTCAAGAGTTGCTTAACTCATAATTTGTAATGGTCTACCTGGAAATCCTATAAAACTCTGACAATTCGGACATAATTTGTAATGAAATATAGTCTTAGCAGTTGATGTGTGGTTGCAGGGAAAAAGGTAAGCAAAGCTCCCAAGATTCAACGTCTGGTCACTCCTTTGACACTCCAAAGGAAGCGAGCAAGAATTGCAGATAAGAAGAAGAGAATTGCTAAGGCTAAATCTGAGGCTGCTGAGTATCAGAAGCTCCTTGCATCCAGGTTGAAGGAGCAGAGAGAACGCCGCAGTGAGAGCTTGGCAAAGAGAAGATCCAAACTGTCCACTGCTTCCAAGCCAACAGCATAGGCTGCTTCAGGTAGAAATATGGTGAAGTTTAAACTTCACTGTAGTTTTTGGTAGTCATGTGTTCCATGAGGGTGGTTATGATCGACATTGATGGTTTTGCAATTTAAATACATGGAGTCTATTGAAGTATTAGTTTTTTTTCAAGCGTTCAATCGAACTAAAGGATTTTTGCCCAGTTGAATTTTTATCCATTTGAAATGTTGTCATTATCTAAAAAGCTGCATGTATTACATTTTTATTTCATGCTCGTGTGATGATTTATGTGAACAATCCTTTTTATTGTTTTTTACTGCGATTGTCTTTTATATGAGAATACGGGTATTGTTTGACATTTAAACAAGAAGACGAATCTCAGACTGGAGAATTTATTTGTTAGATCCTCAAAACAACTTTTGCAAGGGTCAAACTCCTTAGTTTCACGGTTTTATCATGTCATGCAATTGAGGTGAAACGGAAAATACTAAATTCTAATTTTTTTTTATCGATTTGTGTTTACCACCCAAATCCAGCCTAAGCTAAAACTACCCAAGCCAAGATTGCATCGCAGGTTGAGCCCATGTTGGTCTTCTAATGTCAAATCATTTTATACTCATCTAATCCATACATGATGGTAAACCTGAACCAATACATGATAAAGTCCATCTATAATACACTAGTTTTATTGGTCGAACCACCTTATTTCAACTAGCTATAAACGGGTGCCTTTTATCAACTAGTTCCGGGCCAGCTATCACAATTACACCACCATGTGGTATTCTATTCCATAGTGTTGATTTGCCGTACCTAAACTACCTTCGTTAACAACGAAGATTTCCCTTCGTTACGCTCAAGAAGTCGCAGAACCACCCTTCGTTACGCTCAAGAAGTCGCAGAACCACCCTTCGTTATGCTCAAGAAGTAGCAGTAAAAAGCCAACGGTCAATTCTGCTTCTCAATAGCAACAAAAATGTTCCCCTTTACAAAGGAAGGCTTGGAACAAGCTCTCACAGACCCAGCGGGAAGGATCCGAGTTGCATGATGAAACCTCAAGGTTCCGCTGCATCTTCCTGGATCAGAAGATGATTTCTTTGCATTACTTCCCATCCCAATCCATCACTTCCTATCCCAATCCATCAACCCAAACACTCCCCTCATCTCCGCTGGTCGAGTCCTCCGCCAATCAAGCACTTGACTCGATTAGGAGCTCAGAGAAGACAACATCAAAGACTGTAACGACAATTGCGCTGAGCACATCCACTTCTTTGCGTTAAAGGGTTCCAAATGCACATGCTTGAAACAAGCAGCATTGGAAATTTAGAGGTGGTGACACCCTCTAACGTGATTCAAGTGGATGGTATTGGGTTTTCTAAAAAACGTAAAAATTAACACATGGACGTGTGAATGGCTATAATCAGTCAGATAAGTTGGTGAAAAATTATAGTACTTGGAAAATGATATGTAGCACGAGCTACAGAGGCACGAGCAGGCACGAGATAACGTGGTTGTCCTCCGTGAGTTCAAATCAATTTTTAGGATAGGGTCCTTCACCTTCACGATGTGGGACTTGGTTTCAGCATGTAGACTGCATAGATCTTGGGTTTGAGAGGGTTCACGTGAGGAGAACCGGAAGGGAAATTGGGGAAATTGATGAGAAGATATTGATGGAGCAGATTTGGGTTATGCTTTCAATCTGTTTTCCTTTTCTCTAACTTGTGTTCTTCTCATTACACATCTAAATTGCAAGCCCCTTTTCCCCTTCATCTTCCACTCAGATCCTTTTTCTGAGGCGATGGCACTGCCGCTCAACCTTCTGCTACACCGTGCAACGGGTAGAGGCCATTGCACATTAGGCACACCCTAAAGTAATAAAGTTATTTCATGCATAACTTAAGCTGTCACGACACAACAAACTAAAATCAACTATGAAAATTTGAGGTGAAAAAAAAAGGAATGTGAACAAGTAGAGATGAGGTGGTAGTGTTACCTCCTGCGTCTCTTTTCTGATAGATAGATAGATTACTCAACCGATTGATAGACTTTATGCTGTTTGCATAAACAATCCTGTTGCAAAATTGAATCACTTATGAAATCATATCTATTTCTAAGGAATTCAAGCTCAGCACAAGATATAACTTAAGACAGATGTGGCCTAACTATAAATAAAGGAAAAGCAATGCCCCAAGCTTACAAATCCAAAACTTCAAGTGACAACAACAAAAACCATTGCTCACTAGAGCAAGGAAATTAGAGTACAAGACATTATACAACTATCCATCAAAAGCAACAAGAGCAATCGAATGGACAGAGAGGGGTACCACCAGCATCCTGTTTATTAAGACCTAACTCCTCCTCAGAATATAAGGAAAGTCCATCCTCTGTTTTCTTTCTTGGCCGAGAAGGCCGGTCTACAAACTTATCATCATCATCATCTGGCCTGACGGTTTTCTTCTTACTTTTCTTAGTCTTCTTTACTTTATCAGTTCTCTTATCCGCCTCGTCAGCTTTCTTCCTCTTTTTTCCAGCAAATATTTCATCAATTTCATTACTTGCTTTCTTTGGTACAGCTGAAGGTTTTTCCTCTTCCACAACAATATTCTCTTGCAACTGACTTGGGGTCTTCTTAGAACTCTTCTTTGTCATTGGAGTGAAAAGAAAGCTGCATGTCATGTAAAACTGTGAGAATGAAAATGATAGATAAGCGTAAAAAAGAAAAGCATTACACTTAAATAACTACCCTCAACATTGTGGCCTTTGCAAGCACACACCCTAAGCTATTGTTTTACCCTAATTAACCCTTAAACACTTAATACTGTCATAACAGGACTCTTCATAAAATTTGGTCAACTTACTAATGGTAAATAAATTTAAACCTTTTATTTTTATTAGGGAAAAGAAAATACAAACACTCTAAATATTAAATTGTGTTTTCAGCAATTAGAGATCTTAACTGGTCACACTTTGTCACAATTAATCTGTAAACTCTTACTTATAGTGAACATAATGATATATTATAACAATAACAAGAGTTTAAGGATTAACTCGGACACAATGAAGATAATATAAGTGTGCCTATTTGCAAAAAGCACAAAGTTTAGGATGGTTGTATATGCCTTTCCCCCTATAGTTCACTAAGCCTTCTTTTGTACAACAAAATAGCTGCAGCAATACATAAATGACTGAACAAATTCACCACACTAAAAACATAGTCTCATTGGTCATTACAATGCCAATATTTACAAGCTGGTTCAGAACTAGGCTTAGTAGAAAAAGAAACTATTTAGGAACCTCAAAAAGTCAAAATTCAAAAATTCTTCCCCAGTCAAAAGACTCAATAAAGACAGTCTAGCACTGTATCTTTCTCTGTATATGGGTTATACAGTTACAGGGTTGCAACTTGCAACCCACTCGGTCATTCATGCTCGTATGTAGGCCAAGAATGATCCATTAATTTAACAACATTCAAAGAAATTGAAGACTGTTAAAGAAATCCGATGACCATGGGGGAGGATTGGACATCCTCCACAACATAAAATGAAAGGATAAGAAGCAACGAAAACAATTCACCTTTATGTTTATATTAAATCCAAGAAAGTTTGAAGTCACTCTCATTTATCATTATATAAAAAAAATTCAGCAAGAAAATGACAAAATAATAAAGGAGCCAGAAAATTACTCAGATCTTATGCATGACATTGAAGAGATACTCTGCCAAAGAGTTTTTTATATACATTGGTATTTGCTTCTATCAACATGATGTGTGAATTAAGGGAAATGAAAGGCTAGCAGGATGCTGTAGACTAATAAGAGGCAATAGTTGGGTTGGATTAGATGTTTCTTAATGGATTTGGACTACTGTTAAAATCTGGCAGCTCATACATGGGAAACATACCATAGCTTGAATCTATCAAGAGAACTGAACTACAACGAAGTCAGAGACGAAACTGACTCTGTCACTACAAGCAAACTGATCGCCTGAAATAACATGAACAGAATCACTGATCATTACAAAGGTTTCCTTCTTAAGCTTTTATCTAAAGCATGTCATTGGTATTAATCCTACAGAGTGCTAATTTGCATAAAAAAGACTTGACATAAGAGGGAAATTCATATTTTCATGACTTTTCAGCTTCTGGCCACTCATTTCTTGAACTTAAAAGAGATTGGCTTGTGTGGTTCATTTGAAGAGAATGAGATGTTCAAGATTATGTTGTTGCTTGCAATGTTTGTTAGAGGAATAAATACCAAACCTTATCTCTACATTGGACTGATATTCCAATGGATTTTGTTTGTGGGTTGCCCAAAGCCAGAGGCAAGAATACTATTTTCGTGGTAGTAGACAAACTGATAAAATATGCTAATTCCTTACTCCTGTAGTCACCCATTTTCAGCAATGGGTGTAGCTACGCATTTTCATAAGGAGGTTGTTAGGCTATAAGGTTTTCCAGCCTCAACTGTGTCAGATAAAGAGCAGATTTTCATGAGTAGTTTCTGGAAGGAGCTGTTCAAACAGGCTGGTGCACATTTGAAATTCAGTACTTCCTATCACCCTCAAACAGATGAATAGGTGCCTTGAGACCTAGCTTCGCTGCTTTGTTTGTCTTAACTGAAGCAATGGCCTAACCACCTAAATTAGGCACAGTTTTGGTTCAATACCAATTACAAGTTACAACATTGCTACCAAGATGTCCCCTTTTAAGTCCTTATAAGGACTGGACCCCCATTATTATTCAAAGAAACTACCATTCCTTCCAAGGTAGAAGAAGTAAATCGGCTGACCAATTAGAGAGATGAATTGCTCGCCGCATTATAGACCAATTAAGTGGTCAGGACTAATTGCGAATTTATTCTACCAAGCACAAGCGCCCGGTTGAGTTTTCGGTCAAAGATTTGGTTTTTCTGAAGCTCCAGCCTTAAAATTGAAGCACCAAAGAAAAGTGTACTTCCACAAAACCAATTAACCTTCGAACAAGGAAAATTGACTTATGATCCCTTTATCTATTACTGTGCTAATATATGACCCCTATGTATCCATCAACTACTTGTGGTGGCAAAGACACATAATATGCGGTAGAATCATGCAGCCAGTGATACAGTAAAGTAGTTCTTTCAAATTAAAAGGTAAAAACCAGAGCAGAATAAACAGCCATATTAAACACAGGTCTTGCGCTTCGAAAGATGGCGAATTAAATTTGACCTAAACCACACTCTCAAAACCCAGGCAATCAGCAATGGTGAGTGAGAGCTCAAAGGGCAAGGGAGTTTGCACAAAACAAACATCAAATAGTAGGATACCGATTCCTAAGCATTTACATCAAACAGCTGGATAGCAACAACAATTGCTAAGCATCAATGTGGAACCCTAATTGAAAATTCAAACAACCAACCACTCACAACAGGTTCATTATATGCAAGTTTGTTGAAATCAAATTGTAACAATGAAAAGAAGCAAAAGAGACAAAATCAAAACGGTAACTATAGCATAAATACCTGACTGACGAAGACAATGGTGAACACAGCAGTAACGAGATGGCAAACAACGAACGCAGGGGGCGAAGGGTAACACAATCTTCAACCTCTGGCTCTGGGTGGTAGGGTTCCCCAGCATTTAAATATCATATGGGGAACCTGGGTTCGATCCAATGGCATTGCGTTTTTCATAATATATCATATTGATTTAAAATAAAATTAGCGACGGACAAATCCGTCGCTAAATATAGAAAATAATTAACGAAGTAACTATAAGCAACTTACGACCGATATTTCCGTCGCTAAATAGTAAAATAATAGGTAATAAAATAATGTAAAAATAGCTACGGAATAATCCGTCGCTATTAAGAATGAATATCATAGTTTAGCAACAGATATGTTGGTCGCTAAAGAATCTGTCGCTAAAACGGTCACTACTTTGCTTTGATATTTTTATTCTACTTCTTAGCGACGGAAATATCAGTCGCTAATTTCTCCATTGCTCAATCAGTCGCTAATAGTGACGAATATATTAGTCGCTAGCTAACCCGTCGCTAATACGGTCGCAACGTTCCTTTTGTTATTTTCATTCTACTTTTTAGTGATGGAAATTTCGGTCGTTATTAGCGTCGAATATGTGATATGTCGGTCGCTAAATAATTCGTCGATTATACAACCGCTACTTTGCTTTATTATTTTTATCCTATTTTTTAGCGACGGAAATTTCGGTCGTTAATAATTCCGTCGCTAAATCGATCGCTTATAAGTCAAACTTGGAGTATGACTAAAATATCATAGATCGCAAAATTGGTCGCTATTTGTGACTGAAATATTTCGGTCTCTAAATCTGTCGCTAAAGAGCGAATTTCTAGTAGTGTCCTAAATCAGAGAACCATAACCACCACAAATGTCACCCACGCCAAAAATCCCCTCATGGATAGGCCCACAAGACCCTAAATCAAGACCACCCACAACCTCACTTACATCACCCTCACCCCTAGCCACCGTCAACAACCACAATCTCGAACTCCAGCCACATTCCACCTTGTGACACTCTTTGGAACCTCCACTGAAACACATCAATCGCCAATGGCCTAATCTAAGATCCATGATTATTTTAACAAAGATTGCATATTTAAGAAAAGCCTAAGTTATTTTTATCAATAAAGTTTGTGTCTTTCTCGTTAAACTTAAGAGAATCTACGCGTCTAAATATTATTCAAATAAATTAGGAGAGAAATCTCCCTTGTGGTCCAAAAATTGTGATAAGAGTTGAGCTCATCGACATTGGTGATGAGGAAGATAGTGGCTTGACTCCAGTGGATCGATGGTGGTTGTTTATTGAGCTCAAATCTTTATGTTAGTCTTTTCCTAACACTTGTTAGACTCCTCTAGTTTTAGATCGTGGGTCCTTAAGCCATTTTGACTCTAATACCACCTATTGGGCTGAGTTACGTGAGACCAAATTAATCTGTAGGTCTAAGAGAGTGATGAGGTATGAAAGCATGTTTGGGTAGTCCGAAAATCTTAAGGCTATTAAACTTCCTACACGCGCACTTATAAACTATAGCTCCCCTCTCTAATTTTACTTAATTTGGTATTTTTCTAGTTTGGAACTTCTCAAGCTATTTGTTTCTAGACTCACCTGAAATGGTACATAGACGAAATGTCCCTTGTGAGTACTAGAGGGTAGCATGAGTCTGAATGCTGCTTAAATTCACATTGTGCGCAATAGCTTTAAGCCAACTATCACTTTCAGACTTTCAGTCATACAACGTATCAGGATATATATGCTTGGTAGTTTTAAAATTAAATTTTCAAAAGTAGATAATAATTAAAAATAAAAATAAATAATAATAATAGAACTAATAAGACATATTTGCCGGTGGGCAAAATAAAACCGAACACCGATGGGAGCTTTCTACCTGAGTGAACCTGTATGGGTGGTGGGGGAGCTTTTCGTGATTATGAGGGCTCCTTGTTGCTGGGATTTAACATGTTTGAGGAGGGAGGGACCTCGTTTGTGGCGGAGGTCACAACTCTCCGAGATGGTCGATCTCGTGCTTGCTATGAGTAGGGGTTGGACCAATATTATTTGAGGTGGATTGTGCTAAGATCATGCACTGTTAGAAACCTCATATGGAGCTTGAGAATCTCCTTTTGAGGGATTCGTTCTTTGTTCGCTAGTTCTAGTTGTTTTTGTAGTTTTTGAAAGAAGAAAAAAAGAGTTAATAGTATTTTCACTTCACTTGATTTAGACTATGACTTTTAGTCTTTCTAATTTTTTTCGAGCTAGTCAAAATTCTATTTACTCTTATAATTAAAATAAATTTGGTCTTTATTTCTCTAAATTTTTATATGTATAAAATCGTAAATCTTCATTTTTATTTTAAAAAGTTTTATGATGTATTAGATATATTAATAATAAAATTTGTCCCCAAAGGATAACTATATTGATTTATGGGAGGGGAAGGTTTTGGATCGATCCCTAAAAGAAGTAATTTATCTTCCCGATGTAAAAAATGGATATTTAGAATTTTAAAGTTTCTATTTTTCTATTTTTAAAAAATAGTTAAAATTTGATTTTATAAATTCTAAAGGATTGTTTTTAAGCTATAAGATTATTAAGGATGGAAAAAAATTGGAGGTGTTTTTAAGAAAAAACCCAATTTGTCTTAAAAATGACAATTTGATAGGTTTAAGTTAAATAATGATGATTGTTCAGTGAATTAATAAATTATAACAATTAGAAAAGTTTAAGGACTATATCTGCTTAAAAAAATTATCAGGGAACTAAAATCAAACATTTTTTTTTTAAACAAAATTATTATTCAAACTAAGATAGCCAAACATGCACTTAAGCCTCATTAATAATAATAATAAACAAAAACAATAATATTTGCATAAACCAAAGCGTCTTAGAATTACCGGTAGCTAGGAACCACATAACAACATATGACACAAACCAACTCCAAATACATGCATGATCAATCACTCAAATCCAAGTAAATAATCTCCCCCTCTCCTATACCATTACTATACCCCCATCTAATTTCCCCCCTTTCCAAATGTTGAGATAGTTAACAAAAATGAAACCAATATTAGTTTCCTTTTAGTAATACATCACCATAACCTGATTAAATCCCCGACCTCATCTAAACTAACCACAATACATTAGAAAATTAAGGGAAAAAAGTACATGTCATTGCATATATACACATTACAAAACTACTGAAAAATACCAAACTTACTCAACTATGGAGCACTTGCACCAAAGGATCTCCACAGCCTGAGGGAACACTTTGTGGTGGCGCAGCCGCCGCCGTGACACACTACGAGAGAAGAGGATCCGAGGTTCCTCTCAGCGCAATATAACCAATGTCCTCAACCTTGACTCATAAAACAAACAAGCTGAAGAGTAGTGTATTTGCAGCTGACATGATCTCTCCGATCCCAAACTCCTCTCACCTTTACCTTAATTTCCGAAGTATCTTCATTTTTCAATGTAAGTAAGTAAACCAAACCCACTTTCACAAAAAAAAAAAGCAGCAACAAAGAGAAGCCTAATAGATCCAAAGAAAAGGAACAAAATTAAAGGTGACCTTAAACGAGGTACAGTAGAGAGAGATAGATTAATTGAAGACGATGTTTCATCTTCCTAGATCAGAGAAGTGATAGAAGGACCAATATTGCTAACTTGATCACTCCAACCACCCAACCCCATTGCTGTGTTGTTGTTGTTATTCCAATAAAGTGAAGGATCAGACAAACCCACATGCTGATCGATCTGGTTTTGGCAAAGACCACCACCATCACCACCACTACCATTATCATTATTGTTGTTCCACTTTTGCCCTTCAACTTTCACTTCTTTTGAAGCAGCCACTACCCCTCCCTCATCACTTTCAATCTGTTCAAATGGGACCATTCCTTGAAAAGCATTGAATTTCTGTTGCCGTAGAGTAGAACTCAACAAGGAAGCCATAACTGGATTAGAGGGAGAAGAATTACCAAACATGGAACTGTAGCTAGAAACAAGAGTGTTGTTGCTGTTGTTGTTGTTTGAACTAAACCCATTGTTATTCCGGTAACAATTATCATTAACCTCCCCAGATATAAACCCAAGAGTATTATTCATCTGAGGCTGAAGAAGATCAAACCCTGAACCAGAACCCGAACCCAAACCGCCGTCACCGGAAAGTACTCTAGAATTGAACCTAGGAAACTGGAGATTCATCACATCGCTACCACCGCCGGGTAACCCGAAGAACAAAGGGTTGATCTGACTTGTAGTGGTTGTTTGAGGGTTAGAAGAAGGAGGGTTTGAATTGGAACTAATAGGAGAAGGAGAAGAATCAATAGTAGAAGAACCGGTTGGTCTTTTGATAACACGTTTGTTTTTTCTACATCCACCACCTACCGGAACGTTTCTGAGAGTCCCACCTCGAGTCCAGTATCTCTTGCAAGCTTTGCAAAAGTGTCTTGGCTGTGACAAACTGTAGTTGTTGTAGTAGCAGAATTTGGTGTTGGTTGAGTCACAGCGAGGGCAGTTTAGTGCTTGTTGCTGCAGCTGAAGAAGCTCTTGACCTGGTTTTTCCATAGCCCTAATGGATGAAGTACTACCCATTGTTGTTGAGACCTGATGATGATGATGATCATTCATGTTCTGAGGATAAGAAAAAAGATAAAAATAAATGAAAAAAGAGAGGAAGAGAAATAATTGGTGTTTTAAGGTGGCGTTTTTCTAGGGTGAAAAACTGAAAATGTGTAGGAACACAGTGTGGATTATTCTCTTCCAAAAGGAAAAAAACAAAATTGATAGTGGTGTTGTGTATTGTCTAATAATTGAGAGCGTGAGACATGTACCTGTGTCCATTTGTTAGACGCTGTTTTGTCACAGTTACCCAACATTTTGATCTCTAGAATCAACAGTTGAATGAAACAGACAAATAGCAGTTGGTTCCTTGAGTTGCGCTTGATGGGGCTTGAAATGGTGTGTGTGTGAGAGAGAAAGAGAGAGTGAATTGTTATTGTTGTGGATAAACAGAAGGACAGTGAGTGAGAGACGGGAAACAGTGAGGGGTACTGCTATAGCTTAGCTAGCATGATGAGATGAACATGATTAATTAATTAATTAATGGATCACCTAAATAATGGAAAATGATATGTATATATTCGTATATTGCATACATATAACATATATATTTACAATGAGAAAAACAGAGAATAAAGAGAAATAATAGATATCATATGGATAAAAATTCTCTCAATGATATAGAATTTGATAAGGTAGTACGAGTTGGACTAGGATTTTTTTAATTGAGAGATTGTGAAACTTGACATGATTAAATTTTTTTACAATTGAAATGATCCTGATCTAATGACATAAGATAGAATAAAGAGATAAAAATAAAAATAAGTGTTTATTAGATTTTAGTATTTTACCCTATTTATACGTGTGATACGTGAAGAATAATATATGTGAAAATAAAACACTTATGTAGATTCACGTGATGGGGTTGGTCTTCAAATCGAATTTGGGTGATTAATATAATGGATTTGGAATAATGAAAGGGAATAAAAAAAGAACATTCGAAATCCAAGAAGGGGACACGGAGGTAAAGCAGAATTGAGATGAATCTTGAGTGGTTCAAGAAAGAAAAAAGAGATAACACGCAAATACATATATTCCAACGTACAAACATTCTTTTGTGCAGAGAGAAAGAGAGTTGGATAGATTATAGATAACTAACCTAGAGGGAATCCCTAAGATCAGCCCAATGCCCAAAGCATGTATAAGTGAAGAAGGGCATACATATCCCACATCAATTTGCTTTAATTATTAATTACTATAGTAATTCAAAAAGATATATAATTCAATATAATTTAGTTTAATTGGATGAGAAATTTGATAATAAATTTGTTTTGGGCCAATCCGAAACATTCCTCCACCAATCAGCCTTACACTGATTGGTCTTCCTCGACTAAACCCTAGTTCTGATTATTCTTGAGAAAACTAATCTGACAACTCATGCTCAAACTCGCTTCAAGGCCTAATAAATTAGCGTGTGTTTATGTCACCTCTTCACTTCCCATCTCAAGTCTTTTCCTCTAGCTAGGTACAAGTATAGGCATGGAGCTCAAGATTCCGAGTCTCGCTTACGATCTAGGCCCTCCTTATGCTCTAAACCCATAGCCACACCAGTTTTTTTAATTTTTTTTTGTTAATATCGTATATAGCGGCGGTTCTGGAACCGCCGCTAAAAGTTTTGTGTTAATGTATGGCGACGGTCGAAAGCGCCGCCATAGCTTAATAAGTAAAAAAAATTAAAATTCACGCTTAACATCAAATTAGAACGCGGTTTTCTTTCTTAATTTCTTTCTTCCATTGTTGCTTTTCGGCATTCATCAACTTAAAACCCTTTTCCCCAAAAATTGAAAACCCACCAATTTTCACCTTCATAAATTTCTCATCGCATTGAGAACCCTGATCACCGCACCAATCAACCACAATTCAAGAGGAAATTCAATTTATTCATTGTCTCTCAGGTAAATCAACTTCGTAATTCACCTTACTACGCTACACACAATTCATGTTGGATGATCTTTTCCTATTTCTATTTTTTTTAATTTTAAATTTTTAAAGATTTTTTTTTCGGTTTATGAACTTATTGCATGCGTTGAGTTGGATCGACTTTTTGGGTGAGAATTTTCGCTTGTGAACTCAGCAGATTTGAGTTCTTTGATGGAACCATGTTGGGTTTGGAGCTACCTCCGTTTGTTTTTGCTGATAAGTTTTCCTATTTTGATTCTTGATTCGTGCTTGCAAACTTTGGAATGTTAAATTAGAAGCATTGTAATGTTTTTCCCCAAAAAAAAAAACAAAATTTATCCTTTTTACTACACAAATTAGTCTTAACTTGCTGCTTTTTAGCATTCATCAACTTTAAACCCTTTTCCCCAAAAGTTGAGAACCCACCATTTCCACCTTCCTAAATTTCTCATCGCATTGAGAACCTTGATCACCGCACCAATCAACCACAATTCAAGAGGAAATTCAATTGATTCATTGTCTCTGAGGTAAATCAACTTCGTAATTCACCTTACTACGCTACACACAATTCATGTTGGATGATATTTTCCTATTTATATTTTTTTTAATTTTCAATTTTTAAAGTTTTTTTTTTGTTTGTGAACTTATTGCATGCGTTGAGTTGGATCGACTTTTTGGGTGAGAATTTTCGCTTGTGAACTCAGCAGATTTGAGTTCTTTGATGGAACCATTTTGGGATTGGAGTTACCTCCGTTTGTTTTTGCTGATAAGCTTTCCTGTTTTGATTGTTGATTCGTGCCTGCAAACTTTGGAATGTTAAATTAGCAGCATTTGTAATGTTTTAAAGCAAAATTTATACTTTTTACTACACAAATTAGTCTTAACTTTTCATGGTTGAATAAACTTTTGTGCTATTCATGTGCGATTATAGTACTTCTTGCTTGCTACCTAATATAATTTATACTTTGTATTTTAGTCTATAATTTCTTTTATGTTTAGCCACACCGATATATAATGTCTGGATCCGCCCATGTCTAAACCAGACACTCATCACAGATTCACAGTCCTCGATACCTTCCCAACAAACGCTCTCATATATAAAAGATAAGATCCAAAAGTTGATTAGGTACAGATTAAACTCTTACGCAAATACTTAAAGAATTTCTCCTTAAAATCTATGCCACTAACTTTGGCCTTAGAGTGTCTTAATAAAGAACTTCTTTTGAGTGTATTGACGATGGACCACCATAAAACTCCTTCCCTTTCGACTCTTACTTGCAGTGTCCACATGAATTTTACAATTCCTCTTCAATCAACACCATTATAGTGATTTAACCGGATTTGTCAAATCAAAATTTTCACATGAACAAGAATGCGAGAGAATATATATGGTATTCTGCATAAACCATTTACAGTAAGTACATAAAACATTGGTATATATAATTGGCAATAAAGATGTGCTTTCTCTTTTTTTTTTTTTCTCGGATTTATAATGGGAGAGAGACAAATAATTAGGAGAGTATATAAAATGGGAAAAAGAGAGGTGAGTGAGAACTATATATTGGTGGTTACCGACTAAAAGTTCCAAATGAAAGGGACAAAAGCCAGCATGTGGCTGTTTACATCTCAAGACTCGAAAATAAAGAAGACCACGCTTTAGAATTAATAGCCTCTTGCTCAGTTGCTTCTTTTTAATTTCTCGATAATTCATTCATATTGACCAAGACAATTTCGTGTTCTTGATTTTTTAATTCAAAGATGAGAAACCGTTAATGGGGTGTGACAGTGTCAGTGGGAGGGAGGGAAGGGTCATGAGACGGTGGCATGGAATTATAACCTTGGATGTGCATAACCATGTGATTGGCAGCTCAGTTATGAAGATAAAGAAATTAAAAAGAAAGATAAAGCAAAGTACAGATATGGGTGCACAAACAGATTTTGTAGTCCTCCAAGGGATCTTCTCCTCCTCCCAATTACTTTCCATCATCATTATTCCTTAACTCATAAATTCTCTCTTTAACATTGGTATAGGGTGAATAAAATATAAATATTAAAAATTGGATTTTAGATTATGAATTGAGTTCTTTTTGTATGGAGCTTAGATTTGCAATTTCAAGGTAATACAAGGAAAGAGCCTGACACACAATATAGGGTACTGAAACTTAATGTTCGTTTAATAAAGAGTTGTAAACAGAAAAATCGGCAAGCTACAAACCCAATAATTAAGTGGCCAGCCAATGACACTCAAGGGTGAAAAACTTTTGGCTTTTAAGAGGAAAGTATTGGAGAAATGTAAGTATGAGGCAAAAATAAAGCTAATTTCATTTGGGATAATATATGTTTGGGCGTGTCAAAAGGATTGCTAAATGAGTCTTCAGTGTATTTAAATATTTTGGATATTGAGAGATAGGTAATTAAGAGTCTTGGTGGTGAAATGAATTGTGTAAGAAAAGGTAAAATATAAAAGAGAGTGTAATAATAATTTACACAGACATAATTACGTTAATAATATTTAGGGAAATATGTCAGATCGCTAGAAGATAATCAAATATTATCGCTGATGGTGTCTTCCTCATCGTCCACCTCCCTCCTCTGCCACCTTAAGCTCACTCGTTCCGATTTCGATTTCTCCAAGCACAGTTTCTTGGAGCCTGAGAGTTGTTTCTTTTCCGAACACTATGCTCAATTTTTGATATGATTGTACGAGCCCGCCCCCCACAAGGAAAGAAATGGGAAACATCACCATTTATCTTTTTCATGTGGTTCTGCGATATACTCCTCTTTTATTGGATGGTTAAGCCTCTAACAGAAGACTAGGATTTGACCGGACGGGTGAAGATTGGACATACAGACCATAAAATCAAAGTAATGGCTCATCCCCTTATGAAGACATTCGATCGTCAGTGAGGAAGCAAGATAACCATTGATTGCATGCATATATATAGACAAAGGTCAAGACTTCCTCTGACCAATGTCACCTGTCACAGATTCGCGTAGTTAAAATGCTCCATTGACGGGCGTGATTGGTCCACAAGTCAACCGACAATGTAATAAATGTTGCAGCTAGGGTTTGAAGGTTGACCCACTATAAAAGGGAGACTTCCGCCTTCTCTGTATCTTATCTTCCACTTAGTGAGCAATGAGAAATTTGCCACCGAACCTCAAACATGCAATGGATACTGAAAACAAGAGAACAATATCTTGTAAGATATATCCAATAAATCATAGCAGGTTGGTACTCCCCTCCCTCAATTTTACCAAAAAATATACATACAGGAATGCAACTCTCTCCGCCACTCTTGGAAAGAAACTTTGAAGTCCATCTCTCTTTCTCTCTGCCAAATCCATGATCTAACTTTAATCAATTTCAGTACAGATTCTGAATTAGCTTGTTAATCTAAGTTATTGACAGACTTAGTCAGAAAATCAGGCCTCCTATTAAGCACTAAGAAGGTCCACGCAAGGCGTCAGAATAGAAGTGTCCATAGATAGGAATAACTAACTGGTTGTGTTGTTCTAGCTTAGTAGTATAAATAGTAGTTATTACAGTTATATATGACGTTATTGGTTAGGTGGAGCTGAATATTGGATTCAGTTGTAACTCCCGAAACTTGTATTCATTTTCTCAATAATAACGTTTTCGCAATCAACTAAATATTATGTCATGATATACAAAGAAAGAAGTGTTTTCATTCTATATTATGCAATAGTATATTAGAACTTATTAAAAAGTCATCAAATGTGTCAAACAAAACCTACTAGTAACAATAAAAGCCAAGGTAACCCAAGAGGTTTAAGTCTTTAAAATCCAAACTAAATTTCCTAAAAACATGAAATTTTGATATCACTTATTCCTGATCCTCCTAAAACTAGACCATTTTCAGCAAAAAATACAGATTATTACTTGTAAGCTCCCCCAGCTGCATATTTTCTTCAATATTTTTCTCTCGATCAGCTCTGAATTTCCTTTCTCGTTTAGAAATGTCTTTTAGCCATGGCATAAGCTGTCACGTCCCGTTTTGACGAAGACCGAAACTAAGTAATCCATACCGACCCGCAATGAGGTAGGCATCCACAATGATTTGTTGTGAAAGAACCAGGAAATGGTCAAGCTTTGCATTGTGATAAGCCCATGCTCTTCCTAAACCCTTGAGCATCTCATGTTCCGTAATTTTAATGGGTTGTTGAGCCTAATCAAATAATACAACACAATTAACACTGGATTTTTTGCAATGAAAAAATACTATTAACAAGGAGTACTAGTGGGACAGGTATTTGATACTGAGCTTCAGCTCCAGAAGCTAGTGACAATAACGAAATTATATTAGTTCTTTTGACTGATTTATCTTATGCCTATTCTTTTGATGGATTTATCTAATGCTTCATCTTTCACTAGATGATTAATTCACTAACGAAGTACTTGGCTTCTATCTTCGGATTGGACCGAACGGATGAAGCTTGGCCATACATGCCAGAAAATCAAAGTAATAGCTCATCCCCTTATGAAGACATCAAACCGTCAGCGAGGAAGCAAGATAACCATTGATTGCGCGCATATATAGTCAAATGTCAAGACTTCTCCTGACCAATGCCACCTGTCACGGATTTAGTCGATCGCGTAATAAAAATGCTTCATTGACGAGCGTGATTGGTCCACAAGTCAACCGACAATGTAATAAATGTTGCAGCTAGGGTTTGGAGGTTGACCCACTATAAAAGGGACTTCCACCTTCCATGTATCTTATCTTCCACTTAGTGAGCAATGAGCAATTTGCTACTCAACCCCAAACATGCAATGAATACTGAAAACAAGAGAACGATATCTTGTAAAGTATATCCAATAAAGCATAGCAGGTTGGTACTCCCCTCCCTAAATTTTACCAAAAAATATACATACAGGAATGCGATTCTCTCCACCATTCTTGGAAAGAAACTTTGAAGTCCATTACTAATGTTCAGAGCCAAATCCATGATCTAACTTTAATCAATTCGAGTACAAATTCTGAATTAGCTTGTTAATCTAAGTTATTGATAGACTTAGTTAGAAAATAAGGCCTCCTATTAAGCACTAAGAAGGTCCACGCAAGGCATCAGAATAGAAGTGTCCATAGATAGGAATAACTAACTGGTTGTGTTGTTCTAGCTTAGTAGTATAACTAGTAGTTAATATAGTTATATATGACGTTATTGGTTAGGTGTAGCTGAATATTGGATTCAGTTGTACTCCCGAAACTTGTATTCATTTTCTCAATAATAACGTTTTCGCAATCAACTGAATATTATGTCATGATATACAAAGAAAGAAGTGTTTTCATTCTATATTATGAAATAGTATATTAGAACTGATTAAAAAGTCATATCAAATGTGTCAAACAAAACCTACTAGTAACAATAAAAGAGAAGGTAACCCAAGAGGTTTAAGTCTTTAAAATCCAAACTAAATTACCTAAAAACATAAAATTTTGATATCACTTCTTCCTCCTAAAACTAGACCATTTTCAACAAAAAAATACAGATTGTTACTTGTAAGCTCCCCCAGCTGCATATTTTCTTCAATATGACGTTAAGTCATTTTGTGAAGGGAGTTTAAGTCTCTGATGATTTGAACAAATTATGTGAAGGGATATATATATATATATATATATATATATATATATATGGATTGGGCGGGACCTACCCATGATAGGACCCGTCCAGAGTTAGAGCTTGGTGTGACTATGGGGTGGCTTGGCGAGGCTTTCCGAGAGTGGCCATATGCATCTTTAGCTAGTGGGCTGGGCGGGTTCTTCACAAGCCCTAAGACCCGCCACACATGGTTAGATGCGCAAGTCAAGTGCCTGGTGAACTGTCCTGGAAGCTGGATTAGAGCCTAGCGTACTCTTTTATATTAGGAATTGAGTATTGATTGTAAGACCCAATTCCCTTGAGCTTTATAGAAGGAGATCCACCCAATATAAAAGGGGGGGGGGGGTGTCCTCCATTGTGTTAAAGATCTTTTTACTCAATTAATGAAATAAGACTTTTCTTACATTATATTTCCTTATTTAGTACTCTGCTAGGATTTACCTTGAGATTCCTTATTGCCTCATAGACCTAGTACGAAACATTGCCTCATATATATAATCATTAATGTTGCCATTACCCAACAACTTAAACTTTTGGAATAATTGGTTGCATGATATGGTGTTAGAGCTTCAATGATTGCAGTTTAGAGTTCTATCCTTGCTCCCTCACTTTTTAATTAAAAAAATGAAATTTAAGCACATGTTAGGCGGACCTATGCATTTATTTAGGAGGCGTGTTAGAATATAATATAAAATCATTAATGTGACTTTTATTTAACAGCTTGACCTTTTGACCTTTTGAGAAAATCGGTTATATAATAAAAACATTGTTGATTATAGATATGCGTATGTGGTTCCTCTGAACTATATTAGTATACGAGAGGTGCAAGTTTCTTACATGATATAATATTTAGCAGTTTTTTAGTTTTCTTGAGCATGGTGAATTTGATTTGTTATGACTACTGTTTTTAGTAGTTGAAACTAGCTGTCATGATTTAAGTTGTGCTAAATTTTCATGTGAGTATAAGTAATTCGACCCACCAAATCAATGGTTACCCTACATAGAATGAGAGACATCTTATAATCAAGTTTTTAATTAATTGCGTAAATTTAGCAGGTTTGAACAACTTTAATATATATATAGAACTATCAGTGTCAATGTAGAAAGTACACAATGATTTATTACAATATGAAACAGCAACAAATTCCCTTCTCTATTCCTATATATAAGTCACAAATAACTAATTCTCTTAAATTAAGAAAAATAGTTACCAGTAATAAATTTGTAAAGAAAATGATTTACTTTCCTAGATTACCCTTATTTACTTTCCTATGGTTTTTTCTCTCCAAGTTAATACTTTGTACTTCTAAAGTTTATCATCTCTTTCATATTAAATATGAGGGTGAACTTGAAAAAAATTATTTAATGCTTCCTAGATATTAGAAAGTGACTTATATTTTGTTACAATTTTTTTTAAAAAGTGACTTATAATAAGGAATGGAGGGAGTAACAAGCACGCAAAACTATAGAGGGAGAGGCATTAGTCAATATTTAGAGGCACAACCAAAAATTTCAAATATAGTTTACTAGATAATTGAACTCTTTAATTATTTAATTATTTAGATAAAGTTTAATTTTTAAGCGGTATTCTTAGAAAATTATTTGATCAAAGAGATTTATTTATTTAATATGAACTTTCAGTTTCGAGATAATTAGTAGGGATATTATGGTAAAATATATATATATAGAGGCCCATGTATAATGTAGAGGTGGGCCCTACTAATCCACTAAGATTGTAGAAAATTATTTGATCAAAGTGCGCTACATTCACACTTAAAACTGTGTAAGTAACATACTGTGTAGTGCGTAGGTAACACATGTACTTTAAAGTGCAAATTAAAAAATAAAGAAGTCGAGAAAAGGGGTTGCTTACCGGTTCACAACGATTGAAAATGAAGAATGGGGAGCGACCAACAATGGCGAGCGATGGGTGAAGGTGATCGGCAACGAACGAGTGCTTGGAGGGAGAAGCAAATAGATCTGGTTCAAGTGAGAGCTTGCGAGGTAGAAGAAGAATAGTTAGGGTGGTGAGTTGTTTAGAGGAGAGAAATGAAAATGAAAGTGAGATGGTGGGTGATTTGGAGAAGTTATTTTCCTTAAGGGTATTTTAGTCTTTTCACACTTTAAGGGTGACATAAATATAACAAATTTCTCCTTTTTCTATTATATCAAACAATCTATAAAATTTCTTTAATTTTTTCCATCACTTTTTCTCTTCTCACTTTCTCTTACAAACAAAACAAAACATTACTCCCTCCGTTCCAAAAAAGTTGTTGTTTTATCTTTTCACGTATTTTTTAAAATAGTAGTTGTTTTAGAAATCTAAAATTATTTATCACATCTTCTTTCATATATACCCTTATTTAGTATTATATTTCTCACTTACTACCTTCAATTTTCAGTTATCACAATTCTCACCAATCATTCTTTCTCTTTAATATAACTCAACTTTTAATAAGGTCTTACAATCAAGGAAAAAGATATATGGCACGACAATTTCGTTCACGATGGTGCACGAGTGTTTTGTTAGTTTAACTTATATCACAATCCAATTACCTTTTTGATTGTTAATTATGTTTTTTTAGAAAATATGAGAGGTCCACGTTTACAATCGTGCAAGGTGTGCAACTGTGCATCAATTCTTGTCGTGCCAAATAGAATGACTATACAATCAAATTTTATATTAATTAATGAGCTCTTAAATTGTGTGCATTACCTTAAGCACGCAACAACCATTTTAGAATGGAGAGAGTAGCATTTAGTTGCATGAAAGCACTTCTAACTTTGTAGGAGCAATATATAAGACTCTATATCCCATAACTACTCCCTCCGTTCCTAAATATAAGACCTAGTTTCAAAATTTTAAAGTTCCTAAATATAAGACCTAGTTACAATAATCTAACAAAAGGTTTTGTACTCTTCCATTTTTACCCTCCACATTAATTATATGTTTTCAATTCCCAAGTTTTGATTACCACTTACCATTAATTAGTGAGAGAAAATGACAAAGGGTAAATATGGAGGAATGTATGCATTTTTTAAAAACCAATACACTAATTGAACACATTTAATGTTTTCTTAATAAGCTCAATTTTTTGTATTAGGTCTTATATTTAGGAACGGAGGGAGTATATTTTATTATTGTAATATTTAAAAACTTAGTGGTGGTTGGTAGCTGCCTTTAACTCTCTACATATTTCCGTCCCTCAATATACAGTGGAAAAATTTATTAGCGAGCAATATATCCGTTCTATATAACTGTCACTATTTTGATCATTTTTTTACTCTTATTTATTTGTCACTTTTACAATTTCAATTGAACATGAATTACGTTTTACCGTTTCTACCCTTAATTTAATGGTGTTAGGAACATTGAAAGGTCAGAATTAATAAAAAAGATAAATGATATATTAAGAAGTTAAATAATATTATTAACAAAATAAGAACATTACATACAATTCGTTAATAATGTGTCACAACCTTAAAATAACAGTTACTCCGGAGTAACATGAGACTAGTGAACAACCATACCTAGGAACTGGACCATAAACAGCAAGCATGCATAGAAAATTCCACGAAGGAACTTGTCATACACGGTCTTTTGACAGAATCTATCACATTAATTAAACATTTATAGCTTGGAGTCTTGGACTGTTGCTTATGGAAGTTTCAACTTTCAACCATCTTCAAACCTGTGGGGCCTTGAGAATGTTGGGGAGTGACTATATATATATTATATTCTACTACATTTCTACTGTATTTATATATTGCGTTGTTCTAGTACCCAAATAAAACATAGAGAGTTTGGTATGTTTCCAGTGCATTGTTTAAAATATTTAGGATTAAATTGTAAACTATAAAAATTTATTTTTGAAAATAATATAACATATCAAGTTAAAAAGATAAGAAACACATATATATACTTCTGAGACTGAGTGGATATAAGAAAAGTCACCTTATAACTATTTTTATAATTTCCCCATCCCCTTGGAGTGACTATGGGAGCCCAAAACGTAATTCCCAAAACTGAGTGGTAGAAATCAATTTGGTTTGAGATTCTTCCTTTCCGAAATGAAATATCAATATAGTAATTGGTTTATTAATGTAGTATGAAAATTTGTTAGAATATAATATAAAACCATTCATATGACCCTTACCCAACAGCTTAAGCTTTTGGGTTAAGTGGTTGCTTGACATGGTATCAGAGTCTCTATGACCGAGAGGTCTAGAGTTCGATCCTTGCTCCCCTCACTTTCTAATTAAAAGTGGAATTTAATTAAGCACATGGTAGGTTGGCCTGCGCATTTATCCACGCTTCAAGCCCAAAGGGCTCTTGCGTGAGGGGGCGTGTTAGAATATAATATAAAACCATTCATATGGCCCTTACCCAACAGCTTAAGCTTTTGGGTTAAGTGGTTGCTTGACAAAATTTATGAAGGTGAATTAAATAAAGACCCGAGGTTAAAGTGGGCTCCAAGTCTCCAACCCGTCAAAATTGTTTCTCCATCTCCTAACTCCCCATAAGCCTGCGATAAACTTGCTAGAAGAACCTCAACCTCTTTGCTCATGACAAACATTCTGAATCATAAAATTGAACCAAGTAAGGGTGCCCATCTCCAATCGAAAATCCATAGCATGGGGGCAATCTCGCAAACAATGGACAACATCCTCCATCGGAAGAGCACCGCGTGCACGCAGGGGAGACCGCCATCTGGCACCTAAACCTATTAGCATTCAGCAACCCATTATGAAGGCAACGTAGATACAGAAGTTCAGCTTCACCTGAATTTTGAGCCTCCAAACCCAGTTCCAATTCTCAGCTTGGGGTGGTGCCTGGTCTTGATTATCAAGCTAGAGGTAGTTAGGAATCTTTCACCTTATACATGCTCACATTGTAATGCTCCAAATTATCAATGAAGGGTCACATTGGTAACCCAACAAAGATTAAGGGCTAGTTTCAAATTTTCCAAAAATGTTAGGGATTTTTTGAAAAATACTCACCATCACCAAGGCAAGTGCATCCGAGAAGTTCCCAGAAAAGTAAGGTGTGTCACAAGTGGACAACTAAAGTACCAAAACTTTCATTAGCCATAACAACCCAAAAATTTCTTACCCTAGATCAAACAAGTTCTATCCGTCGACGTTGAATTTTAACCAGCCTTCGTCAGGTGGCTTCAACCGCAAACTCCTGGAGCATGCACGACGATTATCGTTTCACTCTACATATTCATGATAGTAACTCAAAATGATGAGTCAAATTCAGTCCATATAATTGTAGTTGCGTTAAATATTTAGTAGGAGGTTTATTGTTTATAGCGGTTATAAACAGCTCAAACATGAATACATGATATTGTCTTGTTCGTGTTGTTCTCCAATTCAAAAATAATGCATGAAATATTTTTGTAAAAAATGAATTAAACTTTTAAACTGAAATAATAATCTGCTCATATGTCAATTTATTTTATTGGAAAACAGTATCAGAAATGAAAAAAAATATACTGTATCCAAGACTTCCCCCTTAAAAATTATCCTCAATTAGCTTTCTCTTGTTTTTTTTTTTCCATTGTCGAGTGGCCTGGAACCAGTGTACTTTGATTGCGTTGCGGCCCTTATTTTGTTACCCTATTTTATTGGGCTTATCGACTTATCGTATTGCTTATTGTCTTGTTCGTAAAGCCTTTAATTCAATAAAAATAACCTTCGTAAAAAAAGTTATATTCTGCAAACTTAACCTCCTACAAAGATTTATCTAGTTTCATGTAAACCCAAGGCTACGTCCAATTCTTATTTTCTATTATACTGTCATTATATTAAGTATTAGCAAGACTTCTCCTTCAAAAAATGTATTATCCGGTACTTCTCCCAGCAAGTATTCTACGAGACTTCTACCAACAAGTATTTTACAGGATTTTTCGAATAAGTATTATTTTAACATAGTCTTTCCAGGTACCTTCAACTTAGCAAGTTGGTATGCGTTCTTCTTGATTCTCCTAATGAGATCATAATAGAAAATAAGAACAAGGCCCTCTAGTATGTAAATGGGTTTGACAGTTGATTACAATACTTAGAGGCTCTAAACAAAAGCTATAGATGAATAAGCGTTTGAGCGTTTAAGCACTTAGCTTTTGAAATGAGAACTTTTGCAAGATCGTGTTGAAGGAAGTTCTAGTTCTTCAGCAGTAACCAGTAAACTCTATGTGATTGATTTGACTTTGATCATCCTTCCAATTACTGCTTCATTTCTTTTCTTTCCTCTTGAGAGATTTTCTTATGCTCTTGAGGCTTTCTCCTACGTTCTCTCTTATTCTAGGGTTTCCTCTGTTTTTTTTTTCTCTCTCTCTCTCTTCAAGAGCTTCTTCCCTTTTGGAGGACTTCACATCTCTTTTCTCTTGGCATCGAGGGCTAGGCACCTCCTGCACACTTGATTCTTTCTTTAGGTCTTGTTTATATTATGGTCCCTATGAAATTTATAGCTGGTAGAGTTCTCAAGACCATATTGTAGAATACAAAAGCTTGAATTGAACCTATCATATTAACATATTTAAATTCTACATCCTATTCATACCTAGCTAATCAACCCTCAATAAAAATTTCTAAAAATATATGTTACATTAATAATGTCATTAATCACAATCATAAAGCAAAAGGTAATGGCGCTTTTCAAGGCTTGCCTCCAACTCCAATAATATAATTACCGGTATGCATGTTTTTTTTATAGGCAAATGTTAGTTGTTAGTAATGTTAGTAAATTAATTCTTCTTCAGGGTTTGAACTATGAACCCTTCACCCTTCATCCCACCCAACCTCTATGTCCCCTAACTCATATCACTTCAACAGGTTTTTAAAGAGAAAGTCAATGACAAATCTGAAATACCAGCACCTATATCCCTTCGTAATGATATTTGCCAGAAGAATTATTGTGCCATTAATTATTCTAAGTTTTAACATATATTGCATTCCTAGAGTGATAACCACTCAAAGATAAACTAACTTACCACAATCGTTACCGAAGCAGTAATTAAAAGCTGTATCCCTTGTTGGGTACACGTTGGAACAAGGGAAGAAAGACACTAACAAAATTCAACACCCCATCTTTACCTAAGATTTTAAGGCATTGATTTATGGGTCACATTTATTATGAAGCCTTCATCTTACTCATATTTAGCTAATGTGATACTCCAATTCACTTGAACTCTTAACATTCTCCCATCAAGTGCAAGTCACCATAACATTATTTTGTTTCCCTTAGCAGAAGCTATCAACACTTGCTTCGATCCTACATCAGAACTCAAGATGTAAATGGATACAAGAAGGTGATGCAAACTCAAATTTTTTTCACTCTTTCATCAACTGGAGGAGGCATTCAAACAGGTTAGTGGGATTAAATATAAATGGTAGCTGGGAAGAGGACCCTGGGAGAGTAAAAGAAGAGGTGCGAACCTATTTTGAAAATAAATTTAAAGGATTGGTTCGTGAATCTCCAAACCTGGATGGTGTTCCAATCCGTAATCGAATCAACAAGGTCCTTCCTTCTGTGATAGATGCTGGCCAGTTTGCGTTTTTGGGAGGTAGAGGCTTGCTAGATAGTGTGGTGGTCGCTAACGAATGGGCTCATGATGCGAAAATGAGGAAGAAAAGTTCAATGGCTTTTAAGGTTGACTTCGAGAAGGCATAGGACTCCGTCAATTGGGGATTCTTATATTACATGATGGCTAGAATGAATTTTGACGAAAGGTGGATTACTTGGATAAGAGGATGTCTTGAATCTACGAGAGTTTCGGTATTAGTCAATGGGAGCCCAAGTGGCGAGTTCGTTATGGGTAGGGGTATTCGCCAGGGTGATCCCATTGCCCCTTTCTTGTTCCTAATTGTGGCGGAGGGACTAAATGCATTGTTAAAACAAGCTGTGAGATTGAACAGGTTTTCGGGGTACAAGTTTGGTGATATGGAAGAGGCTGTGGCGATTTTACAATACGCAGATGATACTTTGTTCCTCGGAGAGGATACTAGACAGAATGCGTTTACATTGAAGAGCATTATGAGATGTTTTGAACTTGCTTCAGGTTTAAGAGTCAATTTTCACAAAAGTAGTTTAGTAACGGTAGCAGTGGACTGTAGGGAGGAAAGGGTACTGGCTGCAATCCTTAACTGTAGAGTTATGAAGATGTAGTTCTTATATCTTGGTATCCAGGTCGGAGGTAATCCTCACAGATTACAATTTTGGGATCATATTCTGACTAAATTGAGAGGTAGGCTGTCCAATTGGCGAAGGAAGAGTCTGTCATTTGGAGGTAGAATTTGTTTAATTAACAGCACACTCTCATCTATGCCTCTGTTTTATTTATCCTTTTATAAAATTCTGACGGGTATTATTAAGGAGTGTCGCAGGATTATGTGCAATTTCTTATGGGGTGGAGAGGATGAGCATCAAAAGAAAATTGCTTGGATGAATTGGGAAGGTGTGTGCAGACCAAAGGATCAAGGGGGTTTGGGGATTAAAGATTGGAGTGCTTTTAATTCGGCGCTTCTAGGGAAGTGGAGATGGAGATTAATGAAGAAAAGGCAAAGCTTGTGGGTTCGTGTAGTCAGGGCTAAATACCCTGATCTGTGCATTCCTCTAGGTGCTAGAGCTTCAATTTGGTGGCAGGATATTTGCAGATCTTGCTTTGATTCTACAGGTGATGGATGGTTTGATGAAGCTATGAGTATACGGGTTGGTGATGGGAAGGAAGTGAAGTTCTGGACTGAGAAGTGGATAGGAATTGAGCCGTTGAGAACTACTTACAGCAGACTTTTCCATTTATCAAATCAGAGCAATGCGAATATTGGTGATATGGGGTGTTGGGAAGGTAATTTGTGGTCTTGGAAGCTGTCCTGGCGTCGTCAACTTAGAGAAAAGGAGAACAATATGTTGGTTGATCTTATGACAAAATTAAATCAGATCAATCTTAGACAAGGGGTTGCTGACAAGTTGCTATGGCTTAATAATCATGAGGAATGGTACCTTGTTAGTTCGGCTAATGCCTTTATTAAAGGCTATTGGAATATCTCATCTGAGCCAATATTCAAACATATTTGGAGAATGCTTGTCCCTGCTAACATTAAGTCTTTTGTGTGGAGAGCTGTTTGGGATAGATTACAGACAAAAACTAATCTTGTGAGGAGGGGAATTACTTTGGATGAAGAGGGCATGAAGTGTCCATTCTGCAGAGAATCAGAGGAGTTTATGAGCCATCTCTTCTACTCTTGTACGTTCTCTTATTATGTATGGTGTAGAATCTACATGTGGTTGGGCTTTGAAGTGGTTTTACCAGCGGATTGTAAGGTTCATTTTCTGCAACACTCGTTAAATCGCTGGAAAAAGAAGCAGAAACGGTGCTGGAATGCAATTTGGGCAGCGGCGGTTTGGTCTATTTGGCTAGCTCATAATGATGCACTGTTTAAAAGTGAGGACGTAGATGCATAACAGATCATTGAATTGATTCAATGGCGCTCTTGGAGCTGGATTTCTGCATTTGAGAAGGAATTTCGTTGTTCCATGTTTGAATGGAAATCCGAACCTTGTTCCTGTATTTCGCAAGTTTGATGTGGGCTTAGCATTGCTTTGGGTATTAGGGTAGGTTCTTGATGCAGAAGGTGGAGGTGTTGAGGTCCTTGGCAGATTGGTATTAATGATGACAGGTCTCTTTATCTTTGGGGATGGAGGTTATTCTGGAATGCTAATTCCAGGGAGTTTGAGCTGCAGTCATTTTGTACAGACATTCTATACTAGTTCTTCACAGTGTTTGATGCTAGCTGTGCTATTTTCTATGGAGCTTATAACAAAGGACTTATTGGGTGGAGATTGTAGTTGGGTGCTTTATGTTTTCTTTTGTAACATTTTGGAGGCAGGGCTGGAAAGAATTTTTCTTTGTGTGGTGATATTGATTCGGTTATGTATTGGTTGGACTTAAAATATCTTTTTTCCAAGGCTTTGTTGATTGTATTTTGAGGATGGATACTATGTCTAAGTGTATCTACTTGGTGGAGCTTTTCAGTAGGATTGCAGTGCTGGTGGAATGTATGGGTCTTTCTCTTTGTTATGTTTTTCTTAGTCCTCCTTGGAAGTATCTTTTTGATCTTTTTCCTTATTAGGTTTTTCCAATGAGGTTTTATCCTAGTAAGGTTTTAATGAGGCCCCTTTCTTTGATCTTTCTTCTAAGGTAGGGGTGGGGTGGGTTTTTTTCATCTTTTGTTCCGCATGCTATTGTACCTTTCTTTTTTTCTACTTCTGTTGTATTGGGTTGAAATACCCCTTATACTTCACTTAATATATATATTTCATTGCTTATAAAAAAAACACTTGGTTCGCCGTTCACCACGTTAACGGGACACTATGTCTGGTCACACAGCCAAGAAGACTTACGATGTAAGAAGTCGTCATCATTGAAAGAGGAATTGGGTTTCCTAGAACGTGAAATCCGGGAAAAGAAGAGTGATTAGGTAAGCTCTGCGTAAGGTGAGACCGCAGGTGAGCTCAGTGAAGACAGAAGAAATCTGATTGAAAGTTGTTAGAGCTGCTTTGGATTATAATTTCCCAGTCTTCGGAAGCTCTTCACTCTTGTTGTTATTGGGCTGTTTTTGTTTCTTCTTTGGTTCGAGAACCTTCTATGCCCTGCTGCTTGTTGCTGACACCCAATTTGCTATGTTTATTTCCCTGGTGCTGTTTCACTGCTGCAATTGTTATGTTTTCTGTTTTTGCTGTTTTTTCTTGTCTTTCTGTTGCTGTCTTTCCTTTCTTTTTGTTGCTGTTTTTTATCAGTTCACCTGGGGGACTTTGTTCCCATGAGTTTATTCATTTATATATGATTTCACCTTTCAAAAAAAAAAAGTCGTCATCATAACCACTCTAACCATTGAGTCCAATACCATTTGTTGGGGAGATATAAGAGTCCATGGACCAAGGAAATAAAACACGAAGAGAATCTGACACCACATTTTTACCCAAAACTTTAAGACGTACTCAGTATATGAGTCACATCTCTTGTATTTAACCAACGTGTGACTCCAACTAATACTTGAATTCTTAACATTCTCTCCCTCAAGTGTGCGTTACCACCACATTACTATGCTCTGCCTCCGTAAAAGAGTCTGTCATTGGTTTTTTTTAAGGAGTCCCACCGTAAAAGAGTTCCTTAAAAAAATGTCTCTCATTGGTTAAATATGAGTAAGATGAAGACTTTATAAGAAATGTCTGTCATAAACCAAATATCATAGGATTTTGGGTAAAAATGTGGTGTCGAGTTCTCTTTGTGTCTTGTTTTCTTGGTCTATCGCAGGGCCGACCCAAGGGTCAAGCGACCCAAGCAAGAGCTTTAGGCCACCAATTTTTTTTTAAAGCAAAAATTCATATTAGATAATTAAATAGTCAATAATACAAACAACACTCAACAAAGTGAACATAATCCCCTCCAATAATACTTAAGAAAGCCTAAAATCAAATTTGCTTTGGTGCACCTATAGGTAAAACTTTTAAAACACAACACCTAATAAACACTTGCACAAATGACAAGATAAACCCCAAGCAACATCGAAACGGAACGACCAAAGGAGTAATTGTATGTCGTGCCCCAATTTTTTTTTTACTAAGTCAAAAAGGCCCCAAAAAATCAAACATTAATACTAAGTAATGAATGTCTTATTTTAAAGTTTGTTTTAGGTCTCATTTAATGTTGGCCCGACCCTAGCCTATTGGCTTCCCCCTTGTCTCCCAACAGTACAGATGCATGCATGAGTAAGTTATTCACATTAGCTTCTCACTTAATTATGACTTTAGAATGATTTCTAAACATCTGTGCTCTTTAGAATTCAACCTTTTAGTAGTTGCATCAGTACATTGGCAACAAATGGCCCTTGTTATGTGAAATGATTGGGGATGTATGCATGTATCTTTAATTTTAAGTTTAGCAGCAAGATCTGTCCTCTACTTATTTAACATGGAAACAAATAGTACTGCATATATATATATATATATTATATATATCTTACCAATTGAAATACTTTCTTTTAGATCAAATACCAAAATTAAGAGGCATCTGCTTTTCAAAACGACTAATGCACACTATGACACTAATGTTCTGCTATATTTATACCTTTTCCAATCTTCTTTGACGCTTCATTCCTTTGTCCAAGTAACTAATAAATATAATTGATAGCCGAACTTGAAAAACTTAACATAAAAATGTGGTCTATGGGCTCAGATTTAAGACTAATAGGCAGTGTTTTTTAATAGGAAAGATGATTAATTCCTATATATGCTAGTAATTACTATAACAAACTTGTTGCTTTAAATGATGTGATAAGCAAGTCCTCATTATATATCCAAGTAGTAATAGTTGAACAAACTATAATTAAATGCAGAAAAAATGATATCTATTTCAGTCTTATATTAGTATAACTAATCATGTGGTGGCAGTGCCTAGTTTAATTTCCCCCTTTGATTATTTTGACAGAATATTTCATATTAATAAGATTTTGTTAGCAGTACCAATTGGAAAAAATCCCTCATAAAGATTTCTGCCCCCCAGAGAAAGTAATGCTAACAAATTGAACACAGGAAAAAGAAAAACAAACAAATACTTTCTAAAGTCATTGTTCAAGCATGATTGTAATGAATCTAAGTGAAAATAACCTCTCATGGATGTTATTAATAGCAGCACCAATCTTTTCATCATACAGGAAAAATGATTTGACAGAAGATAGAGAGCATCCATGCATAGAGACCAGCAACACTATTTAAAAGGTTTCAATGGGTGACTTTATTAATTCATTTATATGCTTGCCTCAATGCCCATCTCATTGATGAAATCATTGTCCATGATAGTCAATTGCATTTTTGCGACGCCTCTCATTATGCCCAGCCAGACGCCTCCTACAACTCCTTTTAGAGTCATCAAATTCTGATAGCTCATGGAATCTAAAAAACAAGATTTTGAAGAGTAAGTTAGTTGATATGGAAAATTATCTACTCATTTGAACTTTGCTCCAATGGAGCACAATACATTTTTGTTTGAGTAGATCTTCTATGTATAAATTTAATGTTAAAATCTTACATGAGTACTTGGTTCCTCCTGGAGCTGTTTGTTTGCATTGAAGGCTTTTTGTTGGAATTAAGTTTGTGGTTTCGATCATTTTTGGCTTTGTTGGATTTTTTGGTTTTTTCGGAATTATTTGGTCCTTGGGGCGTTTCAACTTTCAACTTTCGTGGTTGATGGTTTTGTCCAACAATCTCAGTTATAGGTTGTGACTTTACAATCTTTCTTAATATTGTACTTCAAATCAATGAATATATTTTGCTTAAAAAATCTATCTTTTAAATATTAAATAGGTAGATCCTATAAAATCAAATATATATACAAAGAAAGGATGTGTTTCATGTTTTGTTAAAAAAAAAAGGACGTGTCTTGTGTGTTGATAAATGGATACTAATGTCCTAAATCAAGTACCAATATTGTCATTAACAACTAATATTATTAGATATTAGATGGGGCCTCATTAACAACCAATAAACCAGTCGTCTCTTGTCAAGTGTCAACTAAGTGTGTGCCTTTTGAGTAAGTAATATAAGGACTTTAATTTGTTATAAGAAGTAGGATGGAGCTTTCCTATGTGGAAATTTAAAAAAAAATGAAGAGGCTTCAATTGCTTTCAATGGAAAGCAACCCCAACACGAATAAGATCCTAATGGGTCAAAATGGTGACTCCAAGTATAGATGTTGAAAAAGTAGAAATTTGATAGGTGATTGGTAATGAATAATTTTAAAGCCCATTTTATTCTCAAAATAATTCTCTTAATCATTAGAGAAAGAAAGCATTAAATTCAATATTTTAAGAATTTTAAATATTTCCTTTTTTAGTTTATGTATTACTTATAAAAACAAAAGAAAAAATTTTAGAAAATTTTATTGAAGGATATAAGATTTTATTTGTAATTAGGACAGTTTTATGTGGATCAGGTTTAAAACTGTTTCAATAATGAATCATGTTTTCACAACTAACATTCAGTATATGTTATTTGCAACAAAGTTTTTTTGTGCGAATATTAATTTGTAGATATCTCATTTTAATATGTGATATTAACCCAGTTTTTCTTGGTCAACGGTGGACAAAATCTTATAATTAGGGCAACTATATGGTGGATAATGTTAAAAATTGATTTATCTTTGAATTATCTTTTACTATTACTCACTCTGTTCCTATATATCTATCACTATTTTAATATTTATTGTTTTTATTTATTTATGACTTTTACAATGTTAAAAGAACATTAATTATATTTTACCAATTAAGCGTATCAATGTGAACCAAGTTTTTGTTGATCTAGAGAAATCATTTGAATTAATTTCGTTCACAATAAATCTATCGGTTAGGATGTCGATGTTAGATATCAGTCCCTCTCTTATAGTGCAATTTTTTTTTGATAGGCAATTATGAATATATTGAATGGAAGTACAAGGGGTACTTCAACCCAATACAAAAAGAAAGAAGAGGAAAAAAGAAAATATCAAAGACCCTAACAATGGCGAAACTACCCAACCTAATACCTCATTGAAAACAGACCTTCCAAAACAGGCCTCATTAAAACCTTACTAGGATAAAACCCCCTTGGGAAAACCTAGTAAAGGAAAAGAGTACCAATTTTGAGAAGTCGAGGGGAAAATTTCAAGGAATTGGTCAACTACAACTAATACTTTTCAAAAGTTGAAAATAATAAGTACTGTATTTATAAATTCAATTTTCTAAGTTATAGGGAGAAGTACTTACTCTAGAAGAAAACTACTGTGAGTAATTTTTGTGGGAGAAATCAGAAAAGTTATTTTGAGGGCTGGGAATCCAAACACTGAGTGTATAGGTTTGGTTTTGGGTACAATCCATCTATGGTTTATACTAAAATGTACAAAACGTAATATGGGTGCTGTTGAGGGATAAAATTAATTTCAAAAAAAAGAGAACAGAAATTTAAAAAAAGAAGAATTCTCTATGCTAAAGAGTAAAGACTTTCCATTTTGGGGGTGGATAGATCTTTCTAAATTGGTAGGAGTGAAAACCCAAAGTAATTAAGAAACCAAAAAAGAACAAAGGAAGTTTCATTTTCATTCCAACCAACCACACCCTAGTTATGTGCCATTCAAATTGAAGATTTAAGTTTCTCCTTTCCTCAACATAGGGCTACTGTATATACTACTTAATACTAACCAAACCTCTTCCCTCTGCACTCAGCAATTCACAGCAAAGTTTAACCATCAACAAAAGTGCAAATCTATAATTAGACTTAAACAAAATAGTTTTTTACTTAAAATAGGTTAGGGTTTCTCAACCTGCTACATTGCTGGCAAAACCGTTGATGCATCCCTGCAATGTGTACGGCATGAGCTTTGGCATGGTACTCACAAACCTTATGCCGCCGGTGGTACTGCTTAGCCTCACTTAGATCAGCATCACAATTTTCCACCTGACAAGAAGGTGGCACTGAGCTTCCACCTTTAGACCCTCTCTTGCTATATAGATCTGTAACTACTCTCTTTCTTCTACCCTCTTCTTCTTCATCTTCTTCTTCTTCCTCTTCCTCCTCATCGTACTCTTTGTACCTCAAGGTTCTCTTTCCCTCATACCTATCCATGAATGCAAGCAAAGCAAGACAGATCCAGAGGAAGATTAATATGGAGAAAACTTAGAGAAGTCATAAGGAGAACAAAGACCAGAAAACCTCAATAATATATATAGGAAAATGAAAACATGAAGGGTAAATAGGATAGGGATAATAAGGACCACAAAGGGTATTGTTCTCACCATCTACAACAATGATTCATAAATCTTAAATAGCGCCGACACCTCTCGACACTTTTTTTCTTCCAACTACATGACATCATATATAACACTTATTACTCTTATCTTCTTATCTTTCTAGTGGTATAAACCCTTTGCTTGTAAATTAAAGTAATACATATTCCACCATTTATTTGTTGTCAACAAAAGGGTAACAGTAAACGGGTACAAAAACTGATTTAAAAAGTAGCTAGTCTACGACTTCTTGTTAGGTGTGCATAGTACAACCAAGACCTATCAATGACTAGAAACAAACCCATGTTTGTGCCTCACTCTCATTAATGGCTTTGGAATTTTCTTAGACAATAATTTTGTAAAGATAATGATAGGTAAGTAAGTGGATCAAACACTAATTCCTTTCGGTAAAAAAAAATTGTTACCATATGTAGTGGCTCTCAATCATCCAAGTCAGCCATTTGAAGGCTCGTTGATAATTCCTTCCATGGCGGCTAGCTCTCACTCCATAAAATATTTAGAAAAGCAAAACATGAAAAGGGGGAATATAATATGTGGACTTTGAAAGTGGTGAACCATTATTGTCCACCTTTGGATATAACTTCAATTTTTAGAGGATTAAACAATGATGCTTGCTATACACGAACCCTAGCAGAAGTAGGGTTTTATAATGACCTAATCGCTTTAGATAAAATAAGTGAACATATATGTTATAAAAGATCATCTTCCTTTTATATGGGTACGTATGTATTAAATTCTAAATTTGATTTTTAATTGGGCTCTTGGGCCTCATAAATTATCGGCCGAAGAGCCCTTACAGGTTGTCAATTAGAGTAAGCTCAACATAATGAGGTCGCTAACAAGGAACCAACTCACCATACGTATGAGGGAATCGCCAATTGGGAGAGTCTCAATGTGAGCAATCTCATGCTCTTGCCCCAACACAACTCGCTAGTAGTTATGCCTTAAGGGCTCGCACTTGAGTCTACTTTCGAAGATCCTCTCTAATATCTACTCTCCACGACCATATCCATTTAGAGAGAGGTCGTCTCACCCAAGCATCATTAAGGCAAGCCTATAATATGGGAGGCCCTTGACCAATCCACAAGACATCGTGCCTAAATAATTAAGGGAAAGTGTGTCTTTAATGACTCACCACATCTTCGCTTCGCCATCTTGGTGGTCATTGACAAGTCCGCAAGACATCGTGCCTAGAGCATGAAAGCAAAGTGTGTTTGTAATGGCTCGAAGCATCTTCGTTTCGCCATCTAGACGGTCCTTGAAACCCAATGTCACGTCATTTGTCATGTTATCATTCTCCTTGTCATGTTATTCCTTGTCAGTCAAGTGCCTGCTTGACACCCTTGCTAACCTGATTTTCTGTCTTTTCAACACTAAATTGAAATGATAAGTTTTAAATTCAGATTCACATAGCATTAATTAAATTTTACCGACTATTCCAACTGGTTAGGTGGTACGAGGATCACGCCTGCACTTGTTTGCAGTTCGTTGACAATCTACACGCCCCCAAAGATCACGCGTCGTTTCACCTCGATGTGTTATGATCAATTTCACACGGGTGGAATGAAGTAAAAAAGGTGAAGAATAACGTGCTGAACAGGAAGCACAGTCGTGGTTTCTAGAGGATATGGTTGTGCTTAATGAAATCAAACTTCACGACCGTGTCAATTCCAAATTACATGTGGCAGAATTTCAAGTGACCATGGTCGTGCTCCTTAAGTGGCATAGTCATGCCTTTTGGTGCATTAGAGAACATGCATTTTAACCTATATAACTCTATTTAAAGAGGCTTGGGAAAATAAACATATAGAGTGTAGTAGTGTAGAACACAAAGAAGGCTGATACAAGCTTTAGAGGATGGGGAGAGAGAGACCAGAAGCACAAGAGATTCATCTTTCCTCTATTTTTTTGTAACATTTTATCTACTAAGATTTTCATGGTTTATAATTCTATTATGAGTATCTAAATCTCTTTCTCGATGTTCTAATTTAGGATATGATTTTAGCCCTATTCTTTTTATATGTGTTATTTCGGTTTATTATAATTGTGTTTTCTGTTTATGTGCGTAATTCATATGAAGTAATTAATGGGATCAAAAGTATGATAGTGTACTCCTGGTTGAGGAATTACTTTATGGAAAAGTAAAGAAGATTGGGGATAGGGAATTACTTTTGGTGCGCTTCTGGGGGAGGTATTAGCATTAGTTATTGTATGCTTTCGACTAGCCTATGATTGGATAGTGAAATATCCCTTAGGTAGCTTCTCTGATTTAATCCTTACTTAAGCGTTCACCCTTGCATGATGGTACGTAGTGGTATTTATTGTCTTAGGTAAGTAGTTTAGGTAAAACCTGACGTTTTATCTAACAGATGAGAAGTATAGTTTACACATAGTGACATAGATTCTCAGGATAACATATATAAAACAGGGGGAGATGATTCAACAACTTGCAATCTTGAGGTTCTTCCATTATGATTCTTCACCTCATCGTCTTACTCTTACTCGCTTACTTTCATGTCACACACCACAATTTTTCAACTATTATTTACAGTAACCATGATTTCACACCTAGAGTTAGTTTGTTTTCACAATCCTTTATGCTCGATAACTGAGACTTCATAGTTCTATATTACTTGAGCAATAGAGTCCACTTGCTCTATTCTATTTGTGTATTTTTAGCGTAATGCACACCCACCTCTCTTTTGCCAAACCCCATCGACAACTCCAAATTCCCTTCAACATGACTCGCTACTTAACCAATTCCCCCACCGAATCTTCTCTACAAAACCACCAATAGGAGAGACCACACCATTGAAAGTTCCTACCTAGATCTCTTTAGCCATATATCGCATAACCAAGCTATTTTGCGAATCCGACGAACAACGTCCATTTCTTGTTCGTCCGAATCTAGACAAGCTATGTAACATATCGACTTAACGATTGGCCTCACGGTAATAATATAGGTCTTTCCAACACGTTTTTCCCTCACTCACGTGCTTCCCAGGAAAACTTCCCATAAGGTCGCCCATCTCAATATTGCTACAAGGCAAGCACACTTAACCTTGGATTTTTTATGAGTTGGGCTTCCGAAAAAAAGATGCATCTTGTTGTTATGAGTAGTAAAAATTAAATCTTATATGCCCTCCTCAACTGTACAGTCTCATACCTATACAGTCTCGAAATACCTATTTTTTGGGTGCAGGATACATGCATGAGCCGACATCGTACCTGAACAAGAGGTATTTTGAGGCTATATAGGTATGAGACTATACAGTTGGACCGATGCCACACCCGAAAAATAGGTATTTCGAGAATATATCAGTCTGGGACTATACAGTTGAGGAGGGCATATAAAATTTGATTTGTACTACTCATTACAAAAATATGCATCTTTTTTTCGGGAGCCCAAATCATAAGAAGTCCAAGGTTAAGTGTGCTTGCCTTTCAGCAATATTGAGATGGGTGACCTTCCCGGAAGTTTTTTCGGGAAGCACGTGAGTGAGGACAAAATATGCTGGAAAAACTCGTGTTGTTATTGTGAGGCTAGTTGTCAGATCGAGATGTTACAGCCAGGGGTTTGTCAGTGGCTTAAGTGGCATTGCTTCTTGGATGGACAAGGGTCTGACCGAGGTACTTTGGGGAGGTTTGGTGGTCTGGTTGTGGATTGATGGCCGATGTTTTCGGTGGAATTGATCGGAGCTATGATTTGGTGTGGCCAAGGGGGTCTTCCGAGGTGGGTGTCAGAGGGATTGGTCTCATAAAGAGATTTTGCAAGCAAGTTAAATGATGCTTGTCGTTGAAGTCTTCAAAAACGATTTCCCTTTTACGATGAGGTCGTTCTCTAGGTTGTTGAAGAGCACGGTGTAGAAGGAATGGGACTCGAGGATAACATGGTTATTGATTTTGAACTTTAGGAGAAAGAAAATTAGTCGTTTGAGCTAGTCGTGTTTCTCCTTAGAGAGTCGAGGTAAGAGGATGCAATAGCCACTAGTGAGTTCGATGGAGGGCATGAAGATGGCGGTGAAGACGACTCTTTTCTCCCACTTGGTGACGTCGAAAAGGATGAGGGAGGTTTGTCCATCGAGTAAGAAGACGATGTCTGGGTTGTAGGCAATGAGCCGATGAAGGGGTTGGGATGGCATGTTGGCGGCCAGAGGTGGTGGTGATGGGTTGATGGTGCGTATGTGGTGGAGGCGTGATTGAATACCATGTTAAGCAAAGAAATTTATTTGCAATTTACAAAACTTTAAAATGTTGGTGAAATCTCAATTCTACTTTCAATTATGTATTAGTATAGGGTGAGACACTTTTAGACATCACCCTTACTAACTTTGCTACTAGTAGTAATTAGTACTATAGTGAATGATTCCATGTGACATATTAGTTCATATTTTTTTATAAGAAAATATTAGTAGTTAATTGTTATTAGATTAGTTCATTTGCCAGGATTTGAATCCCGGTTCTTCACCTTCCAATTTTTTTCATTTCTCTTACCCTTCCTTCGACAGATTAGTTCATGTGACGACACACGATTGTGTTTAAAATTGACGTTGTTTTGACAAAACAAATTTCAGTATTAATTTTAATTGAAGCAGATGCAGACAACAAAACGATCGAATAACTTGATATGGGAAATCATTGTGTTTCTTTTGGTACATAGCTTTATTATGAATGAAATTGACACAGAATATGTTCGTTACGAAAGTTAACTTGGATCCAAAAACTAGTGGGACAAATATTGATAGCATGTGATATGTGACCTTTGAAACCACATGGCTTCACTCTTTTTGTCTCTTTGCTTTTCATTTCCTTTTCCATTAGTTCTATAAATGTCCTTTTATTCCAATGTCCTATATTTGGATCTGAAATATTGAAAACCAGGAGTTTAGAATCTTACCTCTAGCTATGTTTAACATATGTGCTTGTGTCGGTAAAGGAAGATTTAAATAATGCTTTCAGTAGTATAAAGTGTATGAAAAATGGATGTCTAAAGTAAGATTTTAGGGTAAACGGTAAAATTAGTCCATGAATTTATAAGCGAGTTTGATTATAGTCTTTATGAGGAAAAATGATGTTTAGTTGCGGTTAAAATCCACCAGTAATTGTAAAAATGACCGCCACTAAATGTCATTTTTTCCTCAGAGAAACTGAAATCAAAGTCACTTACAAATTCATGGACTACTTGATCATCCCTAGATTTTAAGTGAAAAAAGAGTATGATTTCACTCTATATCTTATATGAATAAATTATGATCATTAGATTTAATTATGAATGGTCAAGATTAAAATAATTTAATAATTATATGATAGTCTCGTGACTACTTAATAATATGTAACTTTTTGGCAGGCTATTAGAGGTACCTGGGATGACCTGCACCAGCGTTTACGTTGGAGGATAGGTGATGGTAGGACCTGTCGTTTCTGGTTGGATTCCTGGTTACACTCTGGTGTGATTTTACAGGATGTTGCTTTGGGTAATATTTCGGATCAAGATACTACGAAGTGTGTGGCGGACTATTTTGACCACAATGGAGGCTCTTGGATTCTTGCCAATATTGTGGATATAGTCCCTCAACATGTGGTAGCTGAGATTCGCTCAATGCCCCATCGAGCTTTGAATATAGTCCCTGATGGCAATTTCTCATCCAAGTCTGCTTATGAGGCTCTTGACCCGCTCCCCTCTCCTGCATATGATGGTGCCTGGCGTAACGTTTGGAAGTGGGAGGGACCGTTATGGATTTCCAACTTCGTCTAGCGTTTGGCTCGAAATGGCGTGTGGGTGAATTTCAGGAGGTGGCAAGCAAACTTGGTAGCTGACGCTCGCTGCCCTCTTTAATTTGTCACTTAGAGGATGAGACCATCATTCATCTCTTTCGTGATTGCCCTTGTGTGCGTCTGCTTTGGTTGCAACTGGTCCAGCAAGATTTGCAGCAGCGTTTCTTTCTCCAAGAGGCTAAGGATTGGGTGATATCCAATATTAATTCCCATTCTTTGCGGCAAGACAATGCCCAGTATCCCACCAATTTTGGCATGGTTGTTTGGTCATTTGGAAGGCTAGAAACAATGCTGTTTTTAATGGGGTAGGATTCAACCTTTAGCAGATTGCTTTTTCAGCATTGCTTCTTGAGCAGGACTATGCTCATAGCTTAGCGCTTCATGATTCCACGTCGCTGAAGACTTGTGGAGTGTACCGAGAGGTCCAAGTTCGCTGGCTTCCTCCCCCTCATGGATGGGTTAAGTGCAACTCTGTTGGATCAGTGCTAGGACCTACGAAAGCTGCTGGCTGTGGAGGTTTATGTCGAGATGAAGAGGGGGGTTGGCTCTTTGGTATGTGTAGGAACCTTGGATCGTCCAATGTCCTCTGGGCTGAGCTTTGGCCAATTCATTCTACACTGGAAATAGCTTGGGAGAAGAGGTTTCCTCAGGTTTTGTTTGAGAGTGACTCTCATGTAGCAATCCACCTGATTAATAATGGGTGTGATGTTCACCATCTTTATGCCTCTATTGTTTCCCAAATTCAGGCTCTAGCGGCAAGGGATTGGACGGTGCAGTTCTCGCATGTTTTCTGGGAGGCTAATGGTGTAGCGGATTGTTTGGCTAGTTTGGCTCATACTTACCCTCTGGGTGTTCATCGTTTAGAGGGGCCTCCAGCTAGCTGTTGGCATTTGCTCTTGTTTGATTGTACGGGTGTGTCCTACCCTAGGTCTACCTTAGTGTAGTTGCTTTCTTATTCGGGTGTATCGCCCTCCTAATAACCAAAAAAAAAATAATTTTAACTATTTATGATTAAATCTAACGATCAATATTTATTCTTTTATTCGTATATAAAATGAAGGAAAGAATAATTGTAGACCTGTTATTTCGTTTTGATGATAACTACAGTCTACAAGGTTCCTTTTCACTGCAAGACTTCACCGTGGGTCATTTATAAATTTCACCTATAGATATAAAAAACTAAAAAGAAAATGGGGTTGTCTCACGTATATGAGTAACTTAACTGACCAAAAGAATTATTTCTAAAAATAAATTAAAATTTACAAAATTTAAATCAACTTATCTCTTTTCTTATAGGCCAAACAACTTGAATTAAAAGGCACAAGGGTGCCACCCATTGTAACAGAAAACAGATACAAGACACGAGGCCAGAAAGGAAAGAAAGAAAAGATCAAAAGCACAATACAGGGGAGGGAAAGAAGAAGACCAGAAACCAGAAAACAGAGCACAAAGCAAAGATAGATAGATATATATATTTTTCCTCGACAGTTGTCTTGCCTTTGCTCAATGTAGGTGCTCATATTTTGCTGTTTAACAGAGAAAGTATCTTTGTATATAGATATCTCATTTCAAAATTATAGGAATGGAATTGATCAATCCTTACATTTGACTATGTGAAATCTGTGGTGGCAAAACATGAGAGTAGGGTCATTATCAAATTTAGTAACATTGAACTGTAAGGTAAAGGGAGTGTTGGCAAGGAGGTTACTAAACCAATAATGTAGAAAGGAACCTCGCATTTGTGTATGAGAAGTTTTTAATTTGGGAGGTTCTGGTGTGGCAAACCTCTTGATTCTGCAATTTAGTAGCATGTCAGATGAAAATATTTAGTATTTGCATTTATATATGGAATGTTTTTAATCTTTCATTTTATCCATTATAGGAGATTATCGATATGTGTGATTATGTTGTTGGGCTAAGGAACCTTGGTGAGATAGTTTGGACTCAACTACTTATGTGGTGATAATCAATACAAAATATCCTGAATTTTTAGGGAGTTCTAGGACAATGGTTTCAATTGTAAGTTACAGACTAATTGAACTCATGAGTCATGCCTATTGGGTTACTTATATGTTGGAATAGATAAAAGCCAATGGGGATCGCGTCACCGTCAAGAGGCTCGAGAAAAACAAGGTATTGCTATTCAGGATTTTCTTCCCTTTTCCCATGTTTTTTTCTTTTAAGATTTAGGGGTTGAATTCTATATGTTGCGGATAAATGGCATCCTGAAATCTGTTCTTCATTAAACAGAAAATGATGTATTTTGCACATGATTTCTTTTAATATTTAATATGATCCTTCTATAAGTTTTGATAATTTTATATAAACTATGTGATCCCTCTATAAATTTTCATGATGGATGTTGTATGAAATCATTCATTTGGAAACTGGAAGTCACTAAAAGTTGTCATATTATTATTATTATATATATCCTTGCTGCATATATTAGCCTTTAATTAGAGAGAGTCCTGGAAGGTTAGTTCTATTTTTTCAGGTTAGTCCTGTATATTGATCTATGATTGGCTCCAAAAGGTACGTGAAATAGAAACTCAATCACACAATAACTGAAGTGATGTTGAAATGGGATTCCAAACAAAAATTCTTACCACTTCATAGTATACTTTTATTGTATTGATATTTAACCATTGCAGCTTCTATTTTGATTGCTAAATTTAACTACTTAAATGGGAGTTACTGTTAGAAATAAAGTCATTTTTAAATAGAAAATGAAGGTTTCCAAGTTACAAAGATGAACGGTCATGAGTCTCATGAGTTATTATGCATTAAGGACCATTAAGTGTGTTTAAGGGTCATCATTATTTTTTATGTAACCAGTAAGGATTAGCTTTGTCTATTTAGTATTTTAAATTGAGGTATTAGTGTCCAGCTTATGAATTACTCTTTTAATATGGAGTATCTTCTCACCTGCATGAGCTAGGAGTGGATTTTAACTTCATAGTGATTTAAGCTCATGTTACAACTTTTAGTTTCATTAGTTTTATGTGTGTTGGCTGTTCTCTTCAAAGGACAAAATCAGAATTCTAAGGCGCTAGATTATATTGAATTGACAAATGTTGTTATCTTTGGAATAGGTCACTTCAACCATTGCAGCATCAAACATGTAAAGTAGCTTTGGCAAAGCAAGATTCATTTATTCTTATGCCTACTGGGGGTGGTAGATGTCTTTGCTATCCGGTCATTTTTTTTTTCCTTAAGCCCCATTCTTATATTTTTGTTGATATTTTTTTTGGTCATATTCTTCTAACAACTTAATATCATTGATTGTTATATTCTTTTGAAGTAAATACTTTCTAAAAAGTGCTATAGATCTGGAAATTCAAAATCAAATGATTGTAATGTGTATCACAAATGTCCCTCCTTTTACCATTGCTGGAATGACAATTCCAAGCTGTTCTGTGTACCCAAACTACATTAATTGGTGCAATGTTGTTATCTGTCATCTTATAGTTATAACTTATATGCTTTTGAACATGTTTATTTCAATTCGTGTTTACAGCTTCCAGCAACTCTTCTACCTGGAGTTACAGTAGTTGTATATCCTTACTTTCACTCATTCAGGATCAAATAATAACACTTAACCTGAAGTTTGGAATGCCTGCTACTTTTTAAATTATCATAAACTGCTTCCCAGTTTCCAAATTTTGTCTTTTACTTTATTCCCAAGTGTCGATTCAAGGTTAGTTTTCAAAAGTGGGTTATTGTGATAGAGATTTTGAGGGCAAACAAAAAGATGCTACACGTGTCCATAACAGAAATACAAATATTGGAAAGATAATGAAAGAAGAAATCCAAACAAGGATAAATGGTTTACATCTGAAGAGAATTTTGTTGCTTATAAGGATTGTGGTTTTATATAATGGGGCGATGATATTTAATGAGATTATTATATTAGCATATTCTATGGATTGTTGTTATGGTTTAAACAGTTTGTGTGTTTGGCTTAGAGTGATAGTCAAGGATCTCATGTGAATTTTGCCATCAGAATGAAAATATTTGCAAGCTCTTAAATCTGAATTCACGGTGCTGATTTGAGAATTCAGTTTTGTTTTAAGAAACCTTTTTCTTCTATCAGTTTTCCAGTTGTGTTTTTATGCTAAAATGATTGTGAGTATAGTTTAAGGTGACCCCTAATGTAGACCACTTTTAAAGTGGTCTAATTTTAGACCACTTTTTTTAACCTGCTATAACAGATCAACACATCTTTTTTTAAAGAAATTTAATATATGACAAATTTTTAATGATATTTTTTCTTTAAAAAAATAATTTGTTGACCTGCTATACCCGGTCAAAGTAGGTGGTGTAAAATTACACCACCTAAAAATGGTGCATATTAGGTTTTCCCATAGTTTAATATAGTTTATGGGATTTGTTTGTTTGGATACATGATGCTAGATAATTTAAGAAGGGGTTTAGAATGCTGTTATTATGGAGACCTGTGATGTTACATTTATGTGCTTGATTTGGGCTCTGAATATTTTCCCCCTTTTTTGCACCCTTCACTGTTGCCACATCGTTGAACTTAAAAAGTCTGGTCCTAAAGCATTTTTATTTTTATTCTTTTTAGTTGTATACCACTATGATGACTACTCTCCCTCAACTCAGTGGTCTTAGACCAAAATTCTTAGCAGCACCTGTGCAGAATTTGGTAAGCACCCCTCTCATACTTACATGAATTTGCATTTTAAGATAGTATCCCACATCTATAACTTCTAGCTGAAATATGTAATTATGAACTGGGTTTGCTTATTTTTCTTCTGCAGGTTGATGTCCAACCCATGAAACGTAAGGGGGAAATGATGCTTTGGGAGCTCGGTGTGACTTTATTGGCTCACCCACTAATCTGGTGGCATCTCATGATTTTAAAGGCACCCCCATATTTTGATAGGAGTATTTTTGTTAGATTATGGTGGTGGCTTCTACACAACCCTGATGTTGTGTGCTGGAAGGTTTGGATTGGTTCCCTCACAAATAGGAAAACCACTGCAGGGCTAAAGCTGGAGGTGAGGGACCCGGGTTTGCAGGCGGGTGACCAAGCTGGGTTCACACTTGCTGATACCTTGGCCTGTGGAACTGTTTGCCACATCAATGAGCATGACAGAGATTGAATTGATATCCACCTAAAGATCGGGAAAGTTTTTTTTAGCATTGATATTAACATATACAATGTGAAGTGCACATATTGAATGAACATCGTCACTAATTTATATGGTTATAGGAAAAATGATTAGTGGTAAGGTTTTTCTTCTGAGTGATGTGATATTTAATATTATATGCATCACCTTTAACTTTCAGGGATTAATATTAATTATGATTTCATTAATAATTCAATAAATAAAAAATAATTATGTTTGCTCTATGGTATTCATAACTCATATGAAGTAATAATAATAATAATAAATCAATTTTAAAAAAATTCAAGGTAAATAATAGAAGGATATATAACATCGAATTGGTGGGAGGACTGAAAAACGAAAATATAATTTCGAAGGTAAGGATTGTGTTAAAAAAACACACTCATAAATAAAACCTACCACAAAAAAAAGAACAATTAGAAACAAAAACATAAATTATCACTTCCACAAAATAAAAAAACATAATTATCACAAAAAATATTATTTTTTATAATAGGAATAAATAATAGGAATAAATAATTTATAAAAAAATACAAACACATACAAAAAAAAAGTACCCCTGTTCTCTATGCAACGCAAGAGTAATAAACTTCATTTGCAATAGTGATGACAACAATTCTCATAGTACTTCAAATGTAGTTTATATAGAAGTATTTTACAATGTCATGTGAAGAAGATCCTTTTAAAGGAAATGTTGCATGATACGTTTTCAATTTTATTTTCAATGTAATTACTCCAATTGCAAAAAAATAAAAAAATAATCCAATGACTATTTTTAGCACATATATGTTACTTCAACTTCCTGTAATATGTTTCCAAAAAACTCCCTGTAAAAAACTATTCAAAAGATATAGACTAATAATGACTTAATTGCACTTTTGGTCCCCCAACTTTAGCCTTCCTGCAAAAATCGTCCCTAAACTTTAAAATTAGCAAAAAACGTCCCTAACGTTTACACCCGGTTGCAAAATTGGTTTTCCGTCCAATTCCATCCAATATTTAACGAATTCTGGGATAAAAATTAATAAAAAATAAGAAAATAAAACAAAAACCTAGAAATTGATGAATGTTCATCTTCTTCAAAGAACTTTCATCATCATCTTCATTAGAGCTGTCAATACGGGCCAGCCCTACCCATATGGGTCAACTCGTATGGGTTGGGTTGAAAACGGGTTGGGTTGTGTCAACCCGGGGTCTTAACGAGTCAGGAAAATATGAACCCAACCCGGCTCGCTACAAGCTCGCGGGTTGGCGGGCTGGCTCGCGGGTTGAGTGAAATAAATATAAAAAATTGAGAAATTGGATTAGAAAATGTTTAAAATGTTATAAAAAAATAATTTCAAAAAAATACTTGTAGAAATTGGTATCAACTCATAAAAAAGAGGTTTATCAACGCAATTATTTTTATCTAACATTTGAAATATAGAAAAAGAATTTAGTTTACAGGATTTAAGAACACAATTATTTTACTGTCACATTTAAAATGAGATAAATAATATAATAACAATAAATAAAACATAAAAAATTGACTCAAATTAAAAGAAATGAAAATTTTCATTTTTCTATCTAAAATTAATCCATAAAACTAACCTGGAATTAAAGAGAAATAAAATAATTTTTTAAATAAAAATTAACTCTAACCCGACGGGTTGGCTCGCTTGACCCGCGGGTTGGCCCGTCTAACCCGCGGGTTAAACGAGCCGGGTTGCACTAACCCAAGTTCTTTTCGAGCTGGAATTTAACCAACCCAACCCGGCTCATTTAGCCAACCCGTCGAGCTGGCCCGCGGGTTGGAACCCATATTGACAGCTCTAATCTTCATATTCTTCTCTAGAAAACCCAGAAGCAAACCAAAAAATCATCAACCCCACCCCAAACATCAATTTCAGATCTCAAATCAACCATCAATTGAAGATGATCACAAACACTAGAACCAGTTTCTCCAAATCTGCATTTCCCTTTACTCCATTTACCCATTTCAAACCCAGAAAAATTTCAGATTAAACCCAAAACACAACACAACATGACTCTTCCTTCATCATCTTCATCATCTTTTTTTTTAATCAAAAACCCATAAACAATAACATTTATCTTCTCCTTTTTGAAACATCACAAACCAAAATCTCATTCACAATCACACAAAACACACCTTAACATATTTGATTTTCTTCCCATTAACCACGCTATTAGCAATATAGTTCCAATATTACATCAACTCATGAGATTATCACAACACGGAAGGAAGAGATTATCAAAATAAAGAAAATAGCAACACCAGCAAATAAAAATTTCCAAATTCTCAAATTTCTCTTCGTCTGGCAAGAGGTTATACACCTCTTATTTTTACTGATTCATACCCTTTGGTTCCGGTGCTACTTTCTCTTCTTCTCCCCGAATCTCGCGTGCAGACCATGGTAAAGATCGCAACTTTCGAAAACAATCAATGTTGAAGTTGAGATGGAAAGGGGTTGGGTTTCTGATTTCTGGTGGGAAGCAAGTTCCAAACAAAAAGATCTCTCTGATCCCCGTTCTGGTTTGCAACAGATCGAAGGATTTCGGTTCGCGATCTGGAAGCAAGTGGGTTCTTGTTCGCGATCTGGGCTTGGAAAAGGAGGAGAGGATCGCTAGATCTAGAGACAAGCATATTCGTTTTATGGGGTTGTGGGTGTTGCTTCCTCTTCCTCCTTAATGGATCTGGGTTATGGCTGTTTGCTGAAATTTCAATGCTTTGGGTTCCATCAACAATTTGAGTCTTTGAAAACTATTGACTTTCTAGTTAAAACTGGAGAAGATGAAGATGTCTGAGAGTTGAAGTTTTTTTTTTCTTCTAGGAGGGATATTTTAATTTTTTAACTAATTTTTTGAGGAATATTCCGTTAGTTTTTGGATGGAATTGGACGGAAAACCAATTTTGCAACCGGGTATAAACATTAGGGACGTTTTTTGCTAATTTTAAAGTTTAGAGACGATTTTCGCAGGAAGGCTAAAATTGAGGGACCAAAAGTGCAATTAAGCCAAAGATATAAAAAAACCATTAATCGAGCATTTACGAAAACAACGATAAAAAATAAAAAATAATAACAACTGAAACAAAAACATACATACAGTATAAAAAAAAACTTACAAATTCATAACTTTTTATATCTAAAATACATTTTAGATATAGTTTTTTAAAAAATTACACAAAAAGATTAATATCCCGATGCACGGGTAAAAAAGACTAGTAAACTATAAAATATGGTAAAATATGTAATAATCGGTTTTAATCCTGGTAATTCCTTTTTTGTTTTTAGTCTTACAAAATACAAAAATCCTGTGGTTGTAATCCTTCATGAAGAACTAAAAACACATTATTTTTGTATATTATAAGACTAACAAGGAATAAAACTTTTTTCAACGACTAAAATTAAACTATGTCAATTTTATGGGGATGAACAATATATTTAAGACAAATAACAATAAAAAAGATGTGCGTAACTTCTCAAATTGAACTGAAATTTAGTTGCAAAGAAGCCATCTAAAGAAAATACAGCAACAGTTTAGTTAGTCTAAAATTAGTAGGCTTTTCTGACTCGGCCATACATTCAACATATTAAGTAAATGGCCATGCCACCAAAAAATATTGAATTGCAATACAGTTTATCTTACATGTGTTAAAATATAAATTCATTCCAGTGATAGAAATGTTCTATCCCTAAGAATGAAAGGTGAAAATGTAAAGAGGGCAGTTAATCAAGCTCCCCTAACCTTAAAATTAAGGAACAGGCCACTATAAAAGCAATAATGAACGTTGTCCTGCTGATAAAATGAAAATCAGAAGCTCATCCAAGGAAAAATGCAATATATTGAAAGCATTATTCTGTTCATCCAACTCTGATCTAGTGTGTAAATTGGCTTCAAAGCATACTTGAGCTTTGTTGTATTATCCGCGATAGAAATTAAGCAAACTCTACAAAAAAAACAATCCTAAAGGAATCACCAATTGGTATGATTTAGATAACAAAAAATTCATTATACAGCAATTGAAATTAACCAACCTCAGTCATGTTTAATGCCTAACATTTTCAATGCTAGCTCCCAGGTGACAATTGTTGCTGCATTAGCAGGAAATGCTCGACTTAATGTGGGACCGAGACCTGTATAACACCCTTTCAATCCAGCCCTTTTGTAGATCTACAATCAAACACATTTTCAGCCTCTATTTGGTTCATCTTCTTTGAAATCAATGGAAATTACAGAAATAGATGTAGAAAGGTTTAAGAAAGCTTACTGAACTCAAAATCACAAAAGGATTCCTTTGAGAGTTTTTATCAGGGTTTGTCTGAATCAGAGTTTTTGCCACATCAAGGGGCAAAACTGCTAACCAAAACTGGTAGAACAATAAAAAACATTCACAAAAAAAGATGGGTTGAATAGGGTTAATAGTATATTTAGTTGTGAACCGCAATGCACATGCTTAGTTAGTTCTCAAGATGCTTACAGCAATACCACTAACGCCACCTGTAACGATCCCAATTCCAATGTCAATCAGGCCGCTGTAATCAGAAGAAGCAGGTTTGATACGTGAATGCAAGTGGTAACGCATATATTCATATACACTGAAAAAGGTAGCATTCCCCATAGATTCTCTAAGCAATGTAGCACAACCTCCCCGAAAAATTCCTGTCACCTGAAAGGAATTCCATCAGCTATAACACAATGATCATGATTTTGCACAATTTGAAGATTTTCTCACCCCTTCGTTTTTTACTGTTTTGAGGGCACAATCAAGGGGACTACTGTATCTACTCGACATCGGAACCAGAGAGTCAGTGCCTTGGATCTGCATCCTACACTGAAGAAGTTCAAATCAAATTGGCATGCTTACAGCAAATAGACCAATGATGACACTGCAGAAAACAGACATAAGGTTCAGTTTACCTTTAACAGCTCTGTTGGACAAAGCACGAAACTGTTGATGGCGCCGCTAAAAGCTGCAGCTGGTATTATCACTTGAGGCCGAGGTTCACCGCTTTGAACACCCCCCTAGATTAGTGGTGAGAAACAAAAGTACAAGGTATGAACCAAAGTGCAAAGAGAAACAAGTACCTCACAAGAAAAACCATTAAAAAGGGTATAATACTTGGATAAGACTCTTCTAAAGTGAACTTGTCTTTGAAGTGAGCAAGTAAGACTATATCCAGTGTTAGTTTAATTTACAGTACATTAAATAAAATATTGACCACATAAAAATCTAAGCTTGAATACACCCTTATTTCTCACTTCACATGGAACTTCACTTTAGAGGAGTTTCTTGCATATTACTCTGCCTCATGACAACTTATGCTGATTGGTGGAATCTCAAATCAAAACCCCATTTTTCAGTCATTTTCATGCACATACCTGAAGGTATTGTTTTGTCTGGGAATACATGCCAAAAAAAAGGGATCCTTCCAAAGCCATCCCGGCAAAAGATGATGTAGCACCTCTATAAAGTCCTTTAATCTGAAAGAGTTAGTACTAAATTACATTTGGAAGTCTTAAATCAATTCCCTCAAAACCTCTAATTAAAAATATGTAAAAAAAATTAATAATAAAGCATTACTTATCATAGTGTTAGGGATATAAAATTTATCAGTGTTGAAGTCTCACATTGAATAGAAATATGGCTAAATAAATCCTAACAAATGGTAGAACAATCCTCACGCCTAAGCTAGCTTTTCGGGTAGAGTTAGGCCTAACCCAAATTCTAATATGGTATCAGAGCCTACCCTAGATTTATTTATTGGAGACCACTCATATATGAGCCACGCGCAAATATTCATTCTGCAAATTCCATGCTCTAGATGCACAACCCTGAGCGTGAAGGGGGGGGGGGTGTTGAGAAGTCTCACATCGACTAAGATTTATCGCTAAATAAGTCCTTATATAGGGTAGAGAAACCCTCACTCCTAAGCTAGTTTTTAGCAGAGTTAGGCCTAACCCAAATTCTAATAATCAACATCTAAAATTGATCAGAGAGAGAGGTAAATCATTCATAGACCTCCACCTAGCAACTTATGCCTTTAGGATAATTAGCCTTGGACATAGTTTCGTAGATTCTAATACTAAGAGTTCAAGAAGAGTCCAATCATTACCCCATTCATCATGGTTAAATTCAATTTCTTCACCAGTAAAATGAGCCTATGTATTGTCTATACTTAAAGCTCACAGGCTCTTGATTGAAGGGATGTATTACAGCTATAAAATCATTCACAAGTGTCCCCTAAAAACTTCTTTTGGGAGGACTAGTCAACTCACTTCTAAGAAATTGGCTTTGGGGTCATCAATATTGAATTCTGCAAGTTTGGAAGGAGAATTAACATAAAAGAAAATTTTAAGTTTAAGGTCAAGAAGGTGTAAGTTTAGGATAAAAAAAATCCTAATCTATTTAATCAATCAAATTTGAAAGGTGAGGTGTCGTGCTAGGGAGAACAAAACAATTTTGACTTCACAGGAAAGCTTCACAACAGGAAAGAAAAGAAAATGTGAGAATTGGACATATTTTCCTTCTAACTATACATAAGTATGCCTAGCACAGCAAGAATTTTACAAATAATTAGCAAAATATGTCAGTCACTAGCTTCCATGAAATGTAATCTCCAGTTCAAACATGACATCTTTTTTCTCTAGGAAGATAGCTCCCAAAACAGCATTTAATGTGCACCCAAATTAGACTCCAAAAAATTGAACACAAATATCAGATGGACAAATAACCTCATAATTATTAAATGATGTGATGGTCTCATAATTGATATTCAATCTAACTTACTAGATGAAACAGTATCAATCAAGTAAATTACCCCACTACATATGTAGATTATGATAAACTACAGCTGCACAGACTTCATGCTTTTATACACAAGAATGGTTAATAAACAGGATTTGGCTTCTCTAAAGTGAGGTAAAGTAGGAGTCATTTATTTAAAAATCAATGGTTGTGATTATGATCACACATTGCACATGTATAGCAAATTTTGATGTTCTTTAAATCTCAACCATTATTTTTCAATCAAAGGTTATGATAGCTTATTTTAAAGTGAGAAAGTGAGTCTCTCACTTTAGAGGAGCCAAATCCTAATAAACAACACTAATACAAGTTTACAAATCTATTATTTCACATTCTTATGTAGACATGGAATGAATAACCCGTTAATTTTATGCCTTGGAAGTCAAAGGTCAATAGCCATACTCCTTCGGTCTGCAATATTCTAGAAGTGCAATGCAATCCATTTTTGTAACGAATTATATTTCCTTCAGTATTGTGCTTTTGCAGCTTCACCTAATAAATGAAAACAAAAAAAAAAGTGCACAGATAAGCTAAAATATAAAAGCAGGTAATATCTAAATCTATAATCAAACAAAAATAAAAATCATCCTGAAGTCACCAAAAATGCTAGAAAAACCTAAAATAGATGAATATACTGATAGAAATAAGAGAAAAAACATTGTAGAAAAAGATTAACCTTTTTCTTTGAGAAGGGGTGGTGGAATAACAAAACAACAAAAACAACAACAAAAGCCTTATCCCACTAAGTGAGGTCGGCGTTATAGATCACACAACGCGGACGCCATTGCACTTGATCAAAAACCAAATTATGTGGGATATTATGTCGTTTTTAACAACGGTTTCCAAAGCCCTTTTTGGCCTCCCTCTACATCTCTTCACAAGACTAAGAACCATGTTTTACACCCTTCTCAGTGGGGGCCATAGGTCTTCTTTGTACATGTCCATACCAGTAACACCTTAACTGATTTTTCTATTAGCTTTTCCTCGATAGGTGCCACCCTTATATCTTCTCTTGTATGATCATTGTGTATCATATCCTTTCTAGTGTGGCCACTCATCCATCTTAACATTCTCATTTCTACTCTTCTTCTGGATGAAGAAGAGAGCTGGAAACAAATGATTGGATTTGTCACAATTTAAAAAACTAGTCTAACAACTACATTTACATCTACAATATGACATTACATATCAAGTGATGTTACATGATGTCTCACAGCCAGTGTTATTAGTACTGCATGAATAGAACGATACAAGTCGCAATTGAGAGTGATATCACATGATCTATCATTTGGAGTGAGAGTGAAGTTGAAGAGATAATTTGAAATGCAGAGGAAGGGGAAGATCATTCAGAGAATTAAGCATGATGAACTCAGTGATTGTGATATTGACCTTGGGGATGATGAATGATTCAAATAGTTTGGTAGATTATGATTATTTACTAGGATTTAAGTATAAGTAGTAGGAAAGTAATTTGCATCCATCAAATATTATTCCTCTTATTTTGATTTATGGCTTGGATCGTGAATTTATTTTGAAGTTTATCATATAATATATCAGTTTATGATTCAATTTATGACTTAATTTTTTTTATCGTATACTTTATGATGCATAAAAAGATACAATTGACGATTCAGAAAATAGGTCTTCCGCTGGATGATTTGTTACAATTATATATGAGTTAGGTCCATTCCCTGTTTCAGCTACTAGTCATACTGTGTTCCTATAATCCTATTCCTGCTCATACCCCTCATTGTTTAATCATAATAATTATGTCCGGATAACCTTAAACTCCAACATTTCTGCTCTTCCTGTCTACAAATTTATATTCTAATCCAAAAAAAGATAAACCCTTTCAACATAAGCACATGTAGGAAGCATAGTTCCTTACCAGAGGCTTTTTAAGCTTTTTTTGAGACATCATAAGGATGATCATATTTATAAGTTCATGGTTTCCCCTCATGGTGAACCTAACTGACTTTTTCCAACACAAATGTAAAGATTTTAATCAAAGAAACCATTGCACGTGCCAAGGAGATCTGAAAATTATCATTATATTCCTCCACTAAAGCACTATATTCAGTATATTGAATAATAAAAATAAGATTTTCAAATTTCTTATCATTTTCTCCATTATTTGTCATTGTACTACTTATTCAGTCTCAAATTACTCAGAAATGTTAGCAGTAAAGCACTGGTACAAGAGAAACAAGAAAACCACAATTAAACCCCAAATGTGACCGGCAGGAGATGTGCCGACAGCAAGGATGAATGTGGTTGACTGGAGAATAGTTTGAGGGTTTGAAGAGGAGTTTCTTTAATCCTAAGGAGTAATTTGATGTCGAGTGCAAAAATTGTGGACTAATTAGGAGGTTAACTCAGCAAATCACTAGGAACCTTGAATTAGCATATCAATCATCTATAGCATATAAGTTATGATTTCAACGGTCAGTTAACCGAACTAGAACACGGTTTAAATCTTTAACTGCTCAATCAACCATGCACCATGGCAAAACCATATTACAACACTAATAGCATGCTTGCATTGGTGGTGGCACAAAATTCAAAACACAGCAAGTCCAGAAGCTAGACTTGATAGCTTCTTCTCGGAATTGATTATGAGGTTTTCCACCGCAGAACCAAACACCATATTCTCAGGGAGACAGGGGGAGCCTATGAGCCAAGGAAACAAGACAATAAGAGAAACCAACCCCATATCTTTACCCAAAACCTTGAGTTTATAGGTCACATCTCTTATAAAGTCTTTACCTCACTCACTTAACCAATGTAGGGAGTCCAACTCACACTGAATTCTCAACATTCATTCTTAACGGATGTGAGACTCCAACTAACACTAGAATTTTCAACAGATATAAGTATATAACCAGTGGAACCCATTTTAATTTTCAACCTTTCTAGTTCCCATATTCACTAAGTTTTACAATTCCCTACAAAAGCACAAGACAGCACAGCAGAAACACCCAGAAAAATGAGCAAAATCTGAACAAATTACCAAGAAATTTCTCAAACCCATCTAGAAACGAAGTAAAGCAGTGCGATAATCACAACCAAATGAGAGTATGCTGAAAGGGATAAAGATTAAAACCGAACCTTCACGGTGTCAAAGGGGTGACCAGTGGCTACGGCGGCAACTCCGGCGAGCAAGCCAGCGACATATTCCTTGTACGCAGCAGAAGTTGAAATCTCGGCCATGTCGCTAGAAACAGTGGAAGTGGCAGCTACATACGAGAGTTGTTGTCTGTCACTGTCAGTGGAATACTCGTTTGGGAATAATGTGAAAAAAATTTTAAGAAATTCTATTATATTTATATATAATTGAAAAGTGATAATGTGAAAAAAAAATTTGTTACACATTTTCCAAAGTGCTCCTAATGGGAGGAGTCAAGCATTTTTTGGTAAATGGTCACATTGGTCCTTGAAAGTTCACACCGACTTCAGAATAGTCCCTGGATTAATTTAATTAGGCTCGCGGTCCCCAGAAGTGGCAAAAAATAGTCATAGTAGTCCCTGACGTTAAAATCCCCTAACGTCCGTTAATCATTTACTGACATGGAATTTTTTTTTCCCACAATCAATGCCTACGTGGAAATAGCCGTTGGGGGTTTATGTTAAACACTTCAAATTAGTCCCTGAATCATCTATATGAAGATGAACCCTAACATTTGGGGGAAAATCTCAAATTCATCAACCTTCAATCTGTCAAGCTTCCTTGTTCGAATCCTGAAATTTCCTCCACCAACCTTCAATCTTCGTTGCCATTGAAATGGAGAAGGGAGATGAGTGGTAGTTCTAGGTCGCGACTTCCACAGAGGCCATTGAAAAAACCCATGGGAAGTTCTAGCTCAGGGATGAACGATGGAGTGCCCCATTGCAAGTGCGGTGAAGAAGCAGTGGTTAGGGTTTCCAGAACTGATGTCAACCCAGGAAAACCCTTCTATAGTTGCTATCTACCAAAGGCAAGTAAATGATTTCTGGGTTCTTCATTTTTGCATGTGTTGGCATGAATTCATAATTTCTGGGTTGTATGGGTTTTGTTGTACAAGGTCATTTATCTAACTGCAACTTCTTTCGATGGGTTGAAGATGGAAATGAAGTTGAATCGAATGCCCCAAACTGTATGCAGAATGAAGAAGTTGTGAGGGTGTTGAATGAGATTTCTCTGAAGAATGAAGTGTTGATGCAGGAGGTGGTGCTTATGAAGGAAGCTATTTTGAAGAAAAATGAGATGGTGATTGAACAAATTAGGTACATGAATGCAGCCATGTGCAAGAACAATGACCTTGCAGCTCAACAAGTTCAATTGATGAGAATTTGTGTCATATTGATGACTTTGTTTGTGTTTGTAATGATGATTGGGAAGTTCATGTAATGTGGGGATCATGTAATGATGGGTTTGTGTGCAACAACAATGTAGTCTTTTGAGTGATGAATGTAATGGTCTTGTCAAATTATCAATGAAATGCATTATTGATGCTTTTGGTATGCATTTTGTCATGCTTGCTTTTGGTCATTTCCACCAAATCTTCTACTCCATTCATAATATAAGATCATTACAAAGTCTGAACAAACACATATTCCATAACAACAACCAGAACTTAAATAGACAACCATAATGTGAAATAGATAATCATTCATAATAAAAGATCAACCCTTATAAAGTCTGAACAAACACATAACACAATACTGTCAACCATTACAAAGTTCAATGCTAAATAGCATAACAACAACCATAACTTAAATAGACAACCATAATGTCAATGCCAAGTTACTAAGGCTACTAAATATAATGTCATCAGCCAGTACATAACACAACCAGTTTTAAAACAAAAAAAGAGGCATAGGCTAGCTGCTGCATCACAAAAAGACTCTTCTGGAACTTCATTGTCATCAATTTTCCTCTGAGGTGTTTTGGGACATAGAAGGTGTTGGCATGAAACACATATTTCCTCCAGGATAAGCATATGTCACTGGCCCTGGTGGTGGTGAGCTTCTTGCTGTTTCTGCCCTTGATGGTGCTGAAGTTGAAGCTTGGAATTGTGGAGGAGTTGAGGAAGATGCTTCCACTGATTGCCTGGGTGGCCTAATTGAAGGGGGCCTATAAGCAGCAGGAGAAGGAGTGGGCCTATAAACAATTCCAGCAGGCCTACTTGCAATTCCAGTTGGTCTATTGGGCCAAATCACAAACCCAATAGGTGCAGCAGCAGGCATAGTGTTTGAAAGAGGGGCAGTTCCACTACTTGTAGGCACATGAGCTGTATCAGCAGGAGTAGCATTTCTTCTAGGTCTGTTGGCATTCCTTCTAGGTCTTGTAGCAGCAGGCCTACTTGCAATTCCAGCAGGCATAGTGTTTGAAAGAGGGGCAGTTCCACTACTTGTAGGCACAGGAGCTGTATCAGCAGGAGTAGCATTTCTTCTAGGTCTATTGGCATTCCTTCTAGGTCTTGTAGCAGCAGGAGTTTCCTATCACAGTTCAAAAAATTTAACATTAATTAATATACTGCAAAATTTATATAAAAAAATTTGGCACAGTAGGAGTTTCCTATCACATAAAAAAATTAACATTAATTAATATAATGAATTAAGTCATATTAAAGAGAACATAATGCTACCATTTTACCTGGGGTGGCTGAGGAGTCCCATTGGGGGCATTCTGGGATACATCAACCTCATCCTCAGTTACTTCAGGTGGGGGTGGAACCCAATTTGTTGGCCTTAATGGTGCACCAATGTTATGGCAGCTTCTGGTGTTGTGACCAGTTAGGCCACACGTAGTACAAGTAATTGGAAGATATGACCTCCTAATTGTTGTGGCAGGAACAGGTGGCTCATTTCCAGCCCTCTTCCTGTTTCTTGATCCAGCAACTGGTTCCTCATTTCCATCCCTCCTCCTATTCTTCTTAGGTCTACCGGTTTCCTCTTGTCCACCCTTGGTGGGATAGGCCTCACATAATCTGTTTGCTCCCAGTATTGTTGGCTTGCAGTGGGGCGAACACAATGCTCATATGTACTCCTATAAGCTCCCATAGTAAGCCAAGCATGGCAATAGTCCTCAGCATGATCATGCTTCCAAGCAATTGCAGCACATGCATGCTTACAAGGCATGCCAGTCAACTGCCAGAACCTACAAGTGCAGGTATGTCTTGTCAAACTCACATCCACCTTTCCTTCCCAACTCTGGACTTCATACCTCTCATCTACAACATCCCCTATGAATACAGGTGTCCACCCTTTACTACCATCTTTTTTCTCAGTTTCCAATCTACTCCTTTGCATTGGTGGAAGTAAGCCTTGTTGTCCTTTGAACTTGATCTTGTTAGTAGCAACTGTCCTCGTGATATAACACCTAACCTCCTCAAGCAATGTCAGTATAGGTTTTCCTCTATACTTCAGAATCTTTGCATTGAAGGATTCACAGGCATTATTGCATATGTTGTCTGATTTTACTCCTTCTTTGAAGTAGGCCTTGGTCCATGATTCTTTGGGCCACTTGTTGAGATAAGCCCATGCTTGTGCATTCTTTGCCCTAAGCCTGTTCATCTTTGCATTAAATTGTTCAACTGTCCTTGCCCTAGCACAATCCCACACAACATTCTTCATCTCCTTGTCTTTCCATTGTTTTGTGAAATTCCTCCACAAATGCATTGCACAGAATCTGTGACTCACCCCAGGCATAACCTCCTGCATGGCAGGGATGAGACCCTAGCAAAACAGCAAAAAACAAAGACAATTGATCATTACATGTTGCAACTCACTGTCAAACTAGTCCTTGAATGTTACAACTTACTGTCAAATTAGTCCCTGAATGTTACAACTTACTGTCAAATTAGTCCTAATCATGTGCAAATTAAATACAGTGCACGTAGTCCTAACATAATGCTATAATAAAACAGCCAACATGAGAAAGAGGAAGTGTATTACCTTCTGCATGTCTGATATAAAAGTCCACTCATGTTGTTTATAATCACCCAAATCTCCATGGAGCAGCTCCAAAAACCATTTCCAGTTGTCTTTATTTTCCACATTTACAATGGCATAAGCTATCACATACAGTTGGTTGTTGGCATCCTGACCTACTGCTGAAAGCAGTTGCCCCCCATAATATCCTTTCAGAAAACAGCCATCAAGACCTATCAATAGTCTACAACCAGCCTTGAAGCCTCTCTTACATGCATCAAGGCATATGTAAATTCTCTGAAACTGCCTTTCCTCCTCACTCACAGCCACAGTGTCCATCTTCACAGTAGATCCAGGATTGCTCTTCATAAGCTCATGTGCATAATCCCAGAGCTTTGCATACTGCTCTGCCTCACTTCCTTCAACCAGCTTCCTTGCCTTTTTTAGTGACCTAAAAAATTTGGTCTCATTCAAAAGAACCCCATATTTTCTCTTCATGTAGTCATATGCCTCAGTGTGTGTCAAATTTGGCTGAACTCTGAGTTTTTTCTCAAGCTTCTTGGTGCACCAACTTGTGCTTGCTGCTCTGTTCCTAAAGGTCTTGCTGCATGTATGTTCCTCATTAAAGCTCTTTATCTGAAAACTCAATCTTGCCTTAGATCATGCACAATAAATTTTCCAGGGACAGTTTTCCACTCTACACTCAGCTGTTGCCCTTATGCTATCATTCTTAATCCATCTCATCTCTCTTCCAACATCAATTGTATAATCCTTCACAGCCTCCTTGAAGGATTGCAAATCACCAAACTCCATGCCAAGTTCTAATCTCACCTTGCCAAATCCAGCAACCTCATCAAACTGTGGAAATTGTGTTTTGTTTTAATTGTTGGCCTCATCATCTAAACTGATAGGACTATGAAGGTCCTCACTTTTGTAGCTGCCTAGGGCCTCATCCAGAGACCACTCACTTTGTTCAATTGTTTCTCCTTGATAAGTTTGATCTAAATCTCCTCCTGAACTTGTGCTACCATCAGATTCAGATCCACTTGTGTCAGACACACATCCCTGCTTCCTCTTCCTCTTGCTACCATCAGATTCAGTAGCCTTTGCCTTCCCTTTCTCATTCAAATTCACTTGTGTCTCATTCTGATCTTCTGCCTCATTATGTACTCCATCCTCATTCATTGGATTGCTTGCATCATTAAGTTCCTATCACATGTAAAATAAAATTAACATTAATTATTATAATGAAATAAGTCATATTAAAGAGAAGAGAATGTTACCATTTTACCTGGGGTGCTTGTGTCTGAGGAGTTCCATTGGGGGCATTCTGGGTTACTTCAACCTCCTCCATCACAGGGGGTGTTTGATGAAAGATTTTTTTACCACTCTACGTTTGAATCTCTCAAGACTCAATTGTAGTATAGTAAAGGGTTTTGTCGTATCCACTAGGAGATGTAATACTTATGTCGTTCAATAGCTAACAAACTCAAATGATGGTTAACAGAGATATTAGGGGTTTGTTTAAGAACATGAAAATATAAAGAAAGCAGATAAAGTAATTGGATTCACCAAGGTAGATAGTTTTGCTGGGATTAGAGTTTCGTTGTTTGACCTCTATGTATTCTATTGATTCACATACAAATATCGTTCTATGCAATTGATTCCTCCCACCATTTCTTATCTTACTACCCAGTCCCCCGGCGTAGAAGATTATCAACTCAACTATATTAACCTTCAATCCCTTGATCGATTAACAATAGTGAGTAGCATTAAGCATGGATGTTTGAATAGTCTAATGATCTAACCCTATCCCTAGACCTTAGAATCATTAGATGATTTTACCTATTTCAGATTTAAATAGTTAGTTCCCACCATCCTATTAAATCTAAATTCATGTTCTAGGTGATCAATCCAAAACAAGCATGAAGCACAAGGTAAAAATCATTGAATCATGGAAAAGAAACATATGATTAACTCTAGTTCAGACTCAAGATCATGTGAGTTCCCTACACAAGTTTGAATCAATCAAAATACCCAAGGGGATCAACCTAAGATATAGCATGAAGCAAAAGAGAAAACCATTGATTCTTTAGCATAGAAACAAGAAATTTGCATGAAAGGAAATCAAATAGATTACATGAGCATCAAAACAACTAGTTCTAATCCCAACAAATGAGAAATTAGCTATCCACTTCCATGGATAGCTTTACAATGATAAAAGAAAAGAAGAGCGATGAAAAACCGACTCATGACGGTTCCCCGGCGATGAAATCAGCTCCAAAGCTTTCTCTCTAGTCTCCTAGGTCACCCTTGATGATCTCCTTTGAGTTCTCCCTTTCCCCAAGTGATGGGTTTGTGTATTTATCTCTGATTTTCGTGAACTCCTTGTTCTATGACTGAAATTGAGTTTTATAGACTTTTCAGATCTGGACAGGGTGCTTAGCACCTCATTTTAGGTGCTTAGCGCCCTGTTTCTTCATGTTGAAGGAGTCTCCACCGCCAGAGGATGCTTAGCACCCTGGAACACATGCTAAGCATGACTGGAGAAACAAGGTTGATTTCTTGATATTTCAAAGGTCTTGAGTGAGATTCTTCAAGGGCTAGTTGGATATCTTCATTTACAAGCTTCCTTTCATCCAAATCATGAACTTTCTCTAATGCTCTTCAACCTACACCTCAAATTGAGATTGGAATCATTTTCTACATAATCTACATAAAAGAGAGTTAACTTATAAGAAATTTCCCATAATTACAATAGATAAGTGCCTAAAATATGACGGAAAACATGGTGAATTTGGCACTTATCAACTCCCCCCAACTTAGCACTTTGTTTGTCCTCAAACAAAAGGTAAAGACTTTAATCAAACAAGCATGACAACTTTTTCAAGGCTCAATTTGCAAGATCTCACCAAGATTGAACCAATGATCCAAAAGAGAAACATGATGCCCTCAAGAGAATTCATAACATTGATCCAACTACTTATTCAACCTAAAATTCAATAGGCACACACTCAATTACTCTTGATCAGGAAACATTTAATCCAGCCTAGATATAGAATATGAATCAGGAAAGGTTAGTGTCTCACTCATGTACATCACTGAATCACAGAAGTCAAGATTGTTACTTGTCTCCACAATCATCAAAATCACATGTGAAATCAAGGATCACTTAGGACTTTTAGGGTTGTAATGAGGCTAGGCTTCAATGAATTTGGTTTTTCCGGATAATCAAAGAAACTCAACAAGCTTAGAGAGCAATCACAGCTTACTTTCATGATATTCACCCCCCTCAACTTGATTTAAACCAACTCTCATTCACCATTTTCTTTCAACTTAACCCTTTTCTTTCATCAATCTCTTCTTTATTCTCTTTTTGTTTTTTTTTTGTTTTTTACACATTTTTTGAATTTTTTTTTCTTCTTTTACTTTTGAAGCATATACAAAGATATTGAATCCAAAGCATACATAAAATTTAGCACAAAAGCCTTCTCCCCCCAACTTGCATACAACCCACATTAATGAATGCTCTCTTAGCCTATCAAGCTTAGGAGAAGCCATTATTTTTCTATTAGGCTTAGGGTCATAATCAAGAACAAAACCAAATATTTAACTTTCAGGCTCAAGGGGTAGCAAATGGATTTTAATTGACATAGGTAGGCTATTTGGCTAAGTAGCTATATATATATAGAACAAAATATGTCTTGATCCTTTCCTATCAATTCCATGCAACCAATGATATCAGAGACTCAAACAATATCAACTATGCAATGCAGTGATGTTCGCTCAACTCACAGTGTATAGGAACACTCCCTCACAAGCTAAAAAGTTTCAAATTTTCCTGATTTTAAGTAATTTTCATGTATGCTTCAAGAATTCCAAGTAAATCATGCAATCATATCAAGTCATGGCGTCAATGAGTGCAAACACAATTTCTATCATGGAATCACTAAATCAATTCACTTTTAAGCACATATCAAGCAATTATCATAATAGTCATGCTAGTATTGAAAACAGTCTGAAAAACATGAAATCTAGGACACAAGCGCTAATATATAAAACTATACGATTAAAAAGAAACTAGAAACAATGAAAAGTGGACTCCCTCATGATGTGAATGCTTTGAATCCAAGATCTCTCCTCAAATCCTTGATCTCTCACTCCCTCTGAGAAATGGACTGTCCTCAGGCCAAACTATATGATTTTCCTGTTAATCCGCCTTATAGTCACTTGAAACATGTTAGAATACAAGAGAGAAATGAGAAACTAAAAGTGTTATAATAATAAAAAAATCAATTCCATATGAAAATAGACTTCAAGATCTTTCCAAAGAGTGGTCATTTGCTCAAATCCGATGAGAAATGAAGAAGTTATGTTCGTTTGAAACAAGGTGTTCAATGTTGTTAAGGGGGTGGCGCTAAGCGCCCCTTACATGTGCTTAGCATGAAAATGACATTCTGGAGTGGAAATTCAGAGTGCTAAGCACCAAATATTGGTGCTAAGCATCTGTTTGATAGATCTCAATATCTGCATAATTATGCAGCAAAAAACAGTGCATTTTTCAAGACTTTTCAAAACCTTATACCCCAAAACTCATTTTAATCATAGTTCTTGCTTCAAAATCAGTCAAATACATGTCTTACTTTATTTTGAACTTGTGACAAACTTCAATTTCAACATTTTATCACAATTTACAATATCAAAGTAAAGCCAAAATCACATGCATTTTAACATCTTTACACAACTCAATACCTCAAATTTCAATCCACTCATTTTTCTTACCTCAAAATTGAGCAAACCATCTATACACATCAAGCGAAACATGTGGAGAATTTAAAATCACACTTTAAAGTACTCAATCCACAAGATCAAAATTTCAAATCCTAAATAAAACACTTAAAACCTACAACCTAAAGTAGTAAAACATATTATACCTAATCTTTAACACTCAAACTTGCACACACACAACACAAACATAAAAGCACATTAGATTGACATAAGTTCACACCAAAACAATAATGATTTCATGCCATTTGGAAACATTATGCAGAATTTATGCAGTTTTGGACACAAAATGAGTTGAATTTCATCACAACTTCACAACCTCTATACCCAAAATCTTCAATACTCAACATACCAACCTTCCATCATGCCATATGCATTATATATATTAAATTGGACCTGTGGAGGGCTTGAAGGAATTAGTAAGTGGTGAAGGGTTGGAGCTCTTTCTTCTTTTTTTGATTTTTCTTCTTCTTCCTCACTTTCTTCCACTTGTGCTTCAACCATTCCTCTTCCATGTTCAGCTACCTTATTAGCTAGCTTTCCCAATTGATCCTCCAAGTTCTTGATGGAAGTCTCGGTATTCCTTTGATGAATCATTGACATTTGCATGAATTGCACCAAGGTATCCTCAAGCTTAGAAATCCTATCCTCTTCAAGGGCATAGTATGTCTGAGATGATTGAAACATTTTGAAAGTAGTGATTCAGAAGCTTCTTGTTGCTTCTCCTCTTGAACTAGTTAACTAACACAAGAGATTAGTAACAACAAGGAAAGTTAAACTGAACAAAAACTATACACTATATTCACAATCATTCAAGAATGAAAACTATTGCAATGCAATTATTATTGGCACACCTCCCCGGCAACGGCGCCAATTTGATGAAAGATTTTTTTACCACTCTACGTTTGAATCTCTCAAGACTCAATTGTAGTATAGTAAAGGGTTTTGTCGTATCCACTAGGAGATGTAATACTTATGCCGTTCAATAGCTAACAAACTCAAATGATGGTTAACAGAGATATTAGGGGTTTGTTTAAGAACATGAAAATATAAAGAAAGCAGATAAAGTAATTGGATTCACCAAGGTAGATAGTTTTGCTGGGATTAGAGTTTCGTTGTTTGACCTCTATGTATTCTATTGATTCACATACAAATATCGTTCTATGCAATTGATTCCTCCCACCATTTCTTATCTTACTACCCAGTCCCCCGACGTAGAAGATTATCAACTCAACTATATTAACCTTCAATCCCTTGATCGATTAACAATAGTGAGTAGCATTAAGCATGGATGTTTGAATAGTCTAATGATCTAACCCTATCCCTAGACCTTAGAATCATTAGATGATTTTACCTATTTCAGATTTAAATAGTTAGTTCCCACCATCCTATTAAATCTAAATTCATGTTCTAGGTGATCAATCCAAAACAAGCATGAAGCACAAGGTAAAAATCATTGAATCATGGAAAAGAAACATATGATTAACTCTAGTTCAGACTCAAGATCATGTGAGTTCCCTACACAAGTTTGAATCAATCAAAATACCCAAGGGGATCAACCTAAGATATAGCATGAAGCAAAAGAGAAAACCATTGATTCTTTAGCATAGAAACAAGAAATTTGCATGAAAGGAAATCAAATAGATTACATGAGCATCAAAACAACTAGTTCTAATCCCAACAAGTGAGAAATTAGCTATCCACTTCCATGGATAACTTTACAATGATAAAAGAAAAGAAGAGCGATGAAAAACCGACTCGTGACGGTTTCCCCGGCGATGAAATCAGCTCCAAAGCTTTCTCTCTAGTCTCCTAGGTCACCCTTGATGATCTCCTTTGAGTTCTCCCTTTCCCCAAGTGATGGGTTTGTGTATTTATCTCTGATTTTCGTGAACTCCTTGTTCTATGACTGAAATTGAGTTTTATAGACTTTTCAGATCTGGACAGGGTGCTTAGCACCTCATTTTAGGTGCTTAGCGCCCTGTTTCTTCATGTTGAAGGAGTCTCCACCGCCAGAGGATGCTTAGCACCCTGGAACACATGCTAAGCATGACCGGAGAAACAAGGTTGATTTCTTGATATTTCAAAGGTCTTGAGTGAGATTCTTCAAGGGCTAGTTGGATATCTTCATTTACAAGCTTCCTTTCATCCAAATCATGAACTTTCTCTAATGCTCTTCAACCTACACCTCAAATTGAGATTGGAATCATTTTCTACATAATCTACATAAAAGAGAGTTAACTTATAAGAAATTTCCCATAATTACAATAGATAAATGCCTAAAATATGACGGAAAACATGGTGAATTTGGCACTTATCAGTGTTATAACTTCCTCCTCATCCACCACATGGACCACAGGGGGTGTAATCACAATCACAACATTCTCATCCTCATTAAAATTAGGGGGTGGAATAACCTCTAAAGGGACTGGTTCCAAATGCTCATAGTAAATCTCGATCTCTTGGTTGTTGGACTTAGATGCTAAGCATGCATCCATTAGGTCAGAATCAGTGCAAAGTTCATTTAACTTAAGCACATCTGGAACTTGAGGATTACGCCACCACATCTTCATAGTCATAACATATCCCCTTGCCATAGCTTCCAGATCAAATAGGTTCAGCCTGTCAGAATCAAGATCCTCCCACACACACATAGTTCCCCCAAAGTATGAGGCAGTGCCATCCACATGCAAACTTATCTCACCACCATGCATCAATATCACAGTGATCCTTGAATCCATCTACACCACAATACCAAAATAAAATCTCAGAATTTCACAATCTTAAGGGTTTCAAAATTTCACAATCTTACACCCACAATCAATCTCATTCCTTATAAAACCCCAAGCCCAACTCTAATATACCAACATACCAACTTCAGAGAACCATATAAACCATAAAAATCATATCTTTTCCACAAAAATTCATGTCTTTTCCATAAAGTTCATATCTTTTCCATAAAAATCATAACTTGAACTTCAAAATCGCAGACAAGATTTAGATGTGTCGAAATTTAGGGTTAACATGCATAAAGGTAAGAACTTTCAACTGCAGATTGTAAGGACTTGGGGTTTGGGATACATACCTTAACGCTGCAAACGAAGGGTTCGCCCTCCTTCGTTCTTCTTCCTCAGCGAGCGACAGAGCGATTTTTCACAACACCAGTGTTGAAAGATTTTTTACCACTCTACGTTTGAATCTCTCAAGACTCAATTGTAGTATAGTAAAGGGTTTTGTCGTATCCACAAGGAGGTGTAATACTTACGCCGTTCAATAGTTCACAAACTTAAATGATGGATTCACAATAGTTTGATTGTTTATGCATGAAAGTAAATAGGAAAACAGATAAAATGACAGAGAAACAACAGATATGAGGAATTGTTGGGATTAGACATCGTTGTTTGACCTCTATGTATTCTATTGATTCACATACAAATATTGTTTTATGCAATTGATTCCTCCCACCATTTCTTATCTTACTACCCAGTCCCCCGGTGTAGAAGATTATCAACTCCCTATATTAACCTTCAATCCCTTGATCGATTAACAATAGTGAGTAGCATTAAGCATAGATGTTTGAATAGACTAATGATCTAACCCTATCCCTAGACCTTAGAATCATTAGATAATTTTACCTAATTCAGATTTAAATAGTTAGTTCCCACCATCCTATTAAATCTAAATTCATGTTCTAGTTGATCAATCCAAAACAAGCATGAAGCACAAGGTAAAAATCATTGAATCATGGAAAAGAAACATATGATTAACTCTAGTTCAGACTCAAGAACGTGTGAGTTCCCTACACAAGTTTGAATCAATCAAAATACCCAAGGGGATCAACCTAAGATATAGCTTGAAGCATAAGAGAAAACCATTGATTCTTTAGCATAGAAACATGAAATTTGCATGAAAGGAAATCAAATAGATTACAAGAGCATCAAAACAACTAGTTCTAATCCCAACAAATGAGAAATTAGCTATCCATTTCCATGGATAACTTTACAATCATAAAAGAGAAGAAGAACGATGAAAAACCGAATCCGTGACGGTTCCCCGACGATGAAATCGGCTCCGAAGCCTTCTCTCTAGTCTCCTATACCTCCCTTGATGCTCTCCTTCGAGTTCTATCTTTCCCTAAGTGGTGGGTTTCAGTTATGATCCAAGAAGTTCCGTTTCTGATGGGATTTTGGCCTTTTTATATAAAGTTCTGGTTCCCGTGCGCTGAGCTGAATTTGTTTTACCTTCACTGATGGGTTTTGTCTCCAAACCGCCTCAGACCAGCTGAGCACTCTTAAAATCAGCTCAGCTCTTTTAGGATAAAATCTTTCCACTAAAAATCAGCTCAGCACCTTCAAAATCAGCTCAGCTTTTTTAAGTCAGAATCATTCCACCATAAATCAGCTGAGCACCTTTTGGAATAAGCTGAGCTCTTTTGACACAAAATCTTCAAAATCCTTGGTTTCTTGCATTTGTTCCTTAAATCATCATTCCTACAATTAAATTTTAAACACTTTCTAGCTTGAATTCACTAATCTATAAATTCATAGCAAAGGAGAGTAACTTTGATAGAAATTTTCCATAAATCACATGGATAAGTGCCTTAATAACAATGGAAAACTACGTAAAATTGACACTTATCAACTCCCCCCAACTTAGCACTTTGTTTGTCCTCAAACAAAAGGTCAAGACCGCAATCAAGCAAGCATGACTGAAACATTTTCAATGTTCAAATTGCAAGATTTCACACATATTGTATGAATGATCCAAAATAGAAACATGATACCCACAAGATAATTCATAACATTGATACAACTACTTATTCAACCTAAAATTCAATAGGCACACACTCAATTACTCTTGATCAGGAAACATTTAATCCAGCCTAGATATAGAATATGAATCAGGCAAGGTTAGTGTCTCACTCATGTACATCACTGAATCACAGAAGTCAAGATTGTTACCTGTCTCCACAATCATCAAAATCACATGTGCAATCAAGGATCGCTTAGGACTTTTAGGGTTGTAATGAGGCTATGCTTCAATGAATTTGGTTTTTCTGGATAATCAAAGGAACTCAACAAGCTTAGAGAGAAATCACAACTTACTTTCATGATATTCACTCCCCTCAACTTGATTTAAACCAACTCTCATTCACCATTTTCTTTCAACTTAACCCTTTTCTTTCATCAATCTCTTCTTTATTCTCTTTTTTTTTTTACACATTTTTTGGATTTTTTTTTTTTTACTTTTGAAGCATATACAAAGATATTGAATCCAAAGCATAAATAAAATTTAGCACAAAAGCCTTCTCCCCCCAACTTGCATACAACCCACACTAATGAATGCTCTCTTAGCCTATCAAGCTTAGGAGAATCCATTGTTTTTCTATTAGGCTTAAGGTCATAATCAAGAACAAAACCAAATATTTAACTTTCAGGCTCAAGGGGTAGCACATGGATTTTAATTGACATAGGTAGGCTATTTGGCTAAGTAGCTATATATATAGAACAAAATATGCCTTGATCCTTTCCTATCAATTCCATGCAACCAATGATATCAAAGATTCAAACAAAATCAACTATGCAAAGCAGTGATGTTCTCTCAACTCACAGTGTATAGGAACACTCCCTCACAGGCTAAAAAGTTTCAAATTTCCCTGATTTTCAAGCAACTTTCATGTATGCTTCAAGAATTCCAAGAGAATAATGCAATCATATCTAGTCATGGCATCAATGAGTGCAAACACAACTTCTATCATGGAAACATTCATTTTTATATCATATATCAAGCAATTCTCACAACAGTCATGCTAGTATTGATAACAGTCAGAGAAACATGAAATCTAGGACACAAGTGCTATATATAAACTATACTATTAAAAAGAAACTAGAAACAAGGTAAAGTGGACTCCCTCATGATGTGAATGCTTTGAATCCAAGATCTCTCCTCAAATCCTTGATGTCTCACTTCCTCCTTGAGAAATGGACTGTCCTCAGGCCAAACTGTATGATTTTCTTGTTAATCTGCCTTACAGTCACTTGAAACATGTTAGAATACAAGAGATAAATGAGAAAATAAAAGTGTTATAATAGTAAAAACTCAAGTCCATATGAAAATAGACTTCAAGATCTTTCCAAAGAGTGGTCATTTGCTTAAATCCGATAAGAAATGAAGAAGTTATGTACATTTGAAGTAAAGCATGTATTGTTGTTTCAGGGGTGGTGCTGAGCGCCCAAACCTAGCGCTGAGCGCTAAAATGGCAGTGAATCCATTATGCTTTGCAAAATTCAGGGCGCTAAGCACCCCAAATAACACGCTAAGCGTGTTTTGGACAGAAATAAGACCTGCATAATGGTGTTGCAGTTGAAAACTCTGGTTTTTCACAAGTGCTATATCCAATGCTTGTTCTAGACTAAGTTTTCACTCCTCACCTTCAATAATACACTCTAAACACTCATTTAAACTTGCTCAAATATTTTTCAAACCAAATTTTCAATCACAAATCCAAAATCAAAATATCAAATTGATAATTTTCACAATAACTCAAAACTCTCTTAAATCACAAGTGGGTAGGTCAAATTTTGAGTTTTGAATTTTCAGAGCATGCCAATTGATTCTTTCACATCCATTCATCATATGAAACATGTCTAACCCTTAAAAATCAACAGTCAAGCTCAATTCATCAGTGATTTACAATCCAAGCTTCAAAGTCAAGTTTCATGCAATTCCACAACTCAATAGGCCAAATTTTGATTTAAACAATTTTAACACATGTCGTTTGGTTCAAACACATTTATATACCCTATGAAACTTGTGCATAACTTAAGATTAGAAATTGAAGCACATTTTGCACAAAAGTCACTCTAAGCTTCATACCTTATATTTTGAACTTCTTACATTTCTTTCATGCTAGGCCTCAAAACCATATATTAACATTATTTAAAACTTGTTGAGAGCTTTTAGATACACAATTGAAGCGCATGGCATCATAACTCACTCCATGGACATGACAAGCACAAATAGACCTTCATTTTTGCAATTCCATCACACCATCAAGAAGTTCACTAAAAACTTATCCTAAAACTTGAAAAATGACATTCAAAACACATTATGAGATGGTTCACAAGCAATAGAAAGAAACTTTGCACAGTTTATGAAGAAAATACCATAGTGGGACTTGTTTTTCACTTAAGACCACACAACCACATACCTTAGATTTTACAATTCATACAAACCTTGCATACCATCAATCCATATACATGATAAACACTTAGTTGAACCTGTAGCAACCCCCAAACTCAGAATTTGAACAGAAATTTCACAAGATCCAAATTCCATTCAAATTTCATGCATTTTCACAAGTCACCTCCTCAAATTCAAAGTTTATCATTTTCGTTGCTTCCAAAGCTTATGAACACACTCAATATATCTATCAAAACTTGTGAAGCACGTTAAAGCACACAATGAATCAAAGCTTCACAAAATCACATTACCACTTACTAAAACACATAAAAACATAAATATAATAAAAGCAGTAAAACACTAGGTTGCCTCCCAGAAAGCGCTTGTTTAACGTCATTAGCTTGACGCAAGCACTATCATGGTGACCACAAACAAGGATTATAGTATAACCCCTTCCTTTTTTTAGGCCTTTTGACTTGGATTTCATCTAGTTTTCTAACAAAGTTTTTCCAAGCCATCAGAAACTCATTCTTTTTCTTTCTTTTCTCAATCAAACCCAATTCACCTACATTCAACTCACATGCCAAGGTATTTACATGCATATGAATGAATGCAAATTTAAAGTTCTTTGAAGAATTTGATGGAACTTGTTCATCAAACCTATCACCAAATACAGAGTCAATATGCTCAACATTAATAATTTCATCATTGCATTGGTGATGTGATATGCTATCAAAATCTTCAACGCTTACCTCATCCTCATCATGTTTTACCTGTGGAGGGCTTGAAGGAATCGGTAAATGGTGAAGGGTTGGATCTCTTTCTTCTTTTTTTGATTTTTCTTCTTCTTCCTCACTTTCTTCCACTTGTGTTTCAACCATTGCTCTTCCATGTTCAGCTACCATATTAGCTAGCTTTCCCAATTGATCCTCCAAGTTCTTGATGGAAGCCTCAGTATTCCTTTGATTAATCATTGACAATTGCATGAATTGCACCAAGGTATCCTCAAGCTTAGAAATCCTATCCTCTTCGGAGGGATAGTATGTTTGAGACGGTTGATACATTTTGAGAAGGTAGTGATTCAGAAGCTTCTTGTAGCTTCTCTTCTTGAACTAGCTAACTAACACAAGAGATTAGTAGCAACAAGGAAAATTAAACTGAAAACAAAGACTATACACTATATTCACGATCATTCAAGAATGAAAACTATTGCAATGCAATAAGTAATGACACACCTCCCCGGCAACGGCGCCAATTTGTTGAAAGATTTTTTACCACTCTACGTTTGAATCTCTCAAGACTCAATTGTAGTATAGTAAAGGGTTTTTTCGTATCCACAAGGAGGTGTAATACTTACGCCGTTCAATAGTTCACAAACTTAAATGATGGATTCACAATAGTTTGATTGTTTATGCATGAAAGTAAATAGGAAAACAGATAAAATGACAGAGAAACAACAGATATGAGGAATTGTTGGGATTAGACATCGTTGTTTGACCTCTATGTATTCTATTGATTCACATACAAATATCGTTTTATGCAATTGATTCCTCCCACCATTTCTTATCTTACTACCCAGTCCCCCGGTGTAGAAGATTATCAACTCCCTATATTAACCTTCAATCCCTTGATCGATTAACAATAGTGAGTAGCATTAAGCATAGATGTTTGAATAGACTAATGATCTAACCCTGTCCCTAGACCTTAGAATCATTAGATAATTTTACCTAATTCAGATTTAAATAGTTAGTTCCCACCATCCTATTAAATCTAAATTCATGTTCTAGGTGATCAATCCAAAACAAGCATGAAGCACAAGGTAAAAATCATTGAATCATGGAAAAGAAACATATGATTAACTCTAGTTCAGACTCAATTACGTGTGAGTTCCCTACACAAGTTTGAATCAATCAAAATACCCAAGGGGATCAACCTAAGATATAGCTTGAAGCATAAGAGAAAACCATTGATTCTTTAGCATAGAAACATGAAATTTGCATGAAAGGAAATCAAATAGATTACAAGAGCATCAAAACAACTAGTTCTAATCCCAACAAATGAGAAATTAGCTATCCATTTCCATGGATAACTTTACAATCATAAAAGAGAAGAAGAACGATGAAAAACCGAATCTGCGACGGTTCCCCGACGATGAAATCGGCTCCGAAGCCTTCTCTCTAGTCTCCTATACCTCCCTTGATGCTCTCCTTCGAGTTCTATCTTTCCCTAAGTGGTGGGTTTCAATTATGATCCAAGAAGTTCCGTTTCTGATGGGATTTTGGCCTTTTTATATAAAATTCTGACACAGGGCGCTCAGCTCTTTTTCCCGTGCGCTGAGCTGAATTTGTTTTACCTTCACTGATGGGTTTTGTCTCCAAACCGCCTCAGACCAGCTGACCACTCTTAAAATCAGCTCAGCTCTTTTAGGACAAAATCTTTCCACTAAAAATCAGCTCAGCACCTTCAAAATCAGCTCAGCTCTTTTAAGTCAGAACCATTCCACCATAAATCAGCTGAGCACCTTTTGGAATAAGCTGAGCTCTTTTGACACAAAATCTTCAAAATCCTTGGTTTCTTGCATTTGTTCCTTAAATCATCATTCCTACAACAAAAGTTGAGATTGGAATTAAATTTTAAACACTTTCTAGCTAGAATTCACTAATCTATAAATTCATAACAAAGGAGAGTAACTTTGATAGAAATTTTCCATAAATCACATAGATAAGTGCCTTAATAACAATGGAAAACTACGTAAAATTGACACTTATCAACCAGCAAGCAAGAGAACTTCCAAGCTTCCAACTAGTGTCTTCTTCACTGCACAACCGATTCACCCTCTTCTCTCTCTCTCAACCTTCACCAACGTTCTGCTTTCATGGAGAATAGGAGGAGTTTCTAAAATGGAGGGAGATTGTAACAAGGACCAATGTGACCTCCTTTTAACCCAATAAGAATCCAACACATACCTAGGGACCAATCTGACTTCTTTTGGATCTTTCATTTTAGGGGGGGGACATTTTCTATTTCCACGTAGGCATAGACTGTGGGAAAAAAAAATTCCATGTCAGTAAATGGTTAACGGACGTTAGGGGATTTTAACGTCAGGGACTACTATGACTATTTTTTGCCACTTCTGGGGACCGCGAGCCTAATTAAATTCATCCATGGACTATTCTGAAGTCGGTGTGAACTTCCAGGGACCAATGTGACCATTTACCCAACATTTTTCGGACACAATGGATGTGTTAAAATGTTTTGGGTGCTCAAACCCCTTCCGGAATGGAAGTGAACTAAGTTTATGATCTTATTGACGGAGGATCCCATTCATGGGATATGAGGGTGTTAATTTTTGTTTTTTACTATATGAGATTATTAATCATATAGTTTCTATTCCTTTTCTCATTTTATCATGCACATGATATTGTTTACGGGCCTTCTTACTCGGATGGGCATTACACTGTTAGATCTGGCCTGACGAAGCATCACACTCTTAATGGGCATCCTCATCTTCTTCGTTGTTGTCAGGCTCTCTTTGGACGTGGTTATCGGGTTCAATTGCTCACCTGAGGGCAAAAAAACTCACTTGGTGGTTGTGCAACAATAAATATTGTACCAGTGCGTTCTAGGCTCTGCGCGTGGAGTGAAGGTGGACTAATTGCGACCTCTATGTACGTTGATGCCTGAGGCTGAAACCATCCTAGTTCGCTTCTCACTTAGGCTTGTGTTTGGAGGATGGCCAATTTACGTCCATTGTTGAGGTTATGTTGCTGGTCGGTGCCCATGTGGATGGTGGAGGATCACATCTCCTTATGGTTGGTTTCTATGCATTGTGGGAACAATGTATTAAGTTGATCTTTGACGGCAAGCTTCACGGCATTGAGCAAGTTTTGCATAGACAACAACTTATGGTTCCTCTTAATCTGCAGCCTAGAACTATTGCTTCTGGTTCATTGGTGTTGTGAGCTACTTGTTGATCTCCTCCATCATTTGATACGGTTAAGGTGAATTTCGATGCGACTTGCGTGATTTTGGTGAGTTCGGCTTGACCTTGGTTGTTCGTGATTGGGAGGGATTTATTTTGGCGGTGGGTTGTGGTCCTTTGTCTCGAGCTTCCTCTCCTCTTTTGGCAGAAGCAGTGTGCTTTCGATGGGCTCTTACAACGTTAAATGATCTTGGTTTACATTTGTGGTGTTCAAGGCGGATTGCTAGGCTTTGTATAATGCTTGGTTAAAGCTCGGGTCATATTTGTCTTATTTAGGCTCTATTCTGAGCGATTGTCGTTTGTTAGTTTCTCATTTTTACCGTTATAGTCTCTTTTTTGTTAAAAGAGCAGAAAATAGTGGTGCTAATTTTGTTTCTAAGTTATATTTTATTTTCCAAGATTCTTATTGGATTTAGGATGTTCCTCAAGATATGGGTCGTGTTCTTCAAGCTAATGTATTAGATGTAGCACTTGTATTCTTTTAATAATATGTTGTGTTCATTAATAAAAGAGAAAATAAGTTTGGTTGTTTAGTTTAATTAGTTTATGTTGCAAATCATTAAAATCTAATGGGTCGAAATTGAAAATAATCACATTGTCAGTATATATGTGTGTGTGTGTTTGTGTGTGTGTATCGCATCATAAATGTAAACCTGTGATGAATAAACCATGATCGCTAAATCTAAAGGTATAAAAAAAAGATTAACTTATGATTGCAAAAAAACTACCTAAGATTTCGAGTTTAATATAACTCCATTATGAAAATAAATAAGAGTGCACCAAGAAATAAGGAATTGGAGAGAAAATGAATGGTTTGTTTAGATAAACAGATTAATTAAACATTTATGATAATAAGCATTTGTTGCAAAGTGTTTATTCATAATCAGATTTGAGAAACCTAATTGTTACATAATAAAATAATAAGTCCAAGTAAATACCGACAACTAGGGGTGGCAATATGGGTTGGCTGGGCCGGCTGAGTCTGACCCACCATCAACCCACCAAAATGTGGGTTGAGTTGGACTAATTCATTTTCCACATTTGGGTTGATACGAGCAAACAAGTTGGTGGCTAGCCCACTTTATGTATACAATGAAAAAAGATGTTGTGCAACTAGTAAAAAGTTAAAAATGTTGCTCCATTTTTCTTGTGCAATAGACAAAAAGTTAAAATTTACAATTAATGACACTACAACACTAAGACCTAATTAAACAAGAAGACATGGTTTCTCCATATTTTTTTGTTCCATGTTAATATTACTATTAAAGATTTTGATTCATCTCTAGTAGAATTAGTTCCATAATTACACTAAGAATAAAAATCACAAATTCATAACCAACGCACAGGTTGCAAAAATTCACAATCATCATAACTCAAAAATATCTTTTTTTTTTGGTAAGCAAAATAGTATAAAAGGGGGTACTAGGGGTACTCCAACCCAATAAAATGAATAATCAAAAGAATAAAAACGAGAAAGAGAACTGAAAAATGTTTGAAACAACAAAAGCACAAATCAAAGTCCAACAATCTCACAATAACATAATCTTAGTTTAGAACTTCTAAGTTCTAACATAGTTTTTAGTTCGAACATAAGATGCTCTAATGGAAGAAGTTGCATCCGCTTTTTCATCATCCCACCATCATCATCTTTCAAATCTTCATCACCATCAAGAGCGGCAATATGGGTTGGCAGGGTGTGACGAGCCAACCCGCTAAATTGTGGGGCGGGTTGGGCTGACCATATCTTGACATTTGAGATTAAAGTCTCAACTCAGTCCGCCAAAAATACGGGCCAAACGGGCTGGCCCAGCGGTTCAAACCCATTTTGCCACACCTGCCGACAACATGTCGTGCATATAAGAATGATGAATCTTAAACAAAGGTGATAAGTTTAGTGTCATATGAATAAAATTGAAGGTAGTGAAATGTAACTTACTATTAATTAATGCTTTAATTAATATTTAGTCAACGTAATTTTAATAATTAATTTATTATTAATAATTATTATTCTACTAATAATTTATATTTTATATCAGGTAATTTAAAATGTTTGGTCAGGTCAAATTTATCATAAAAATAAACACAAAGTATTATAACCTTATTATTAACTATTCATACTATCATACATAATTTTAATAATTATTCTTTTACCAATAATAAATACTTTAATTTTTTTATAAACAATGAATACTTTACTAATAATTAATATGTTTAATAACATAATAATTGTATTTAAAATGTTTGAACTTTAGTAATTAGTAATCAATTCTTCCATAAATGTTTGGTCAAGTAAATTTCATCATAAAAATATATATTAATTAATTAATTGTCCATGCCATCATTAAGTAATTTAAATAATTAATATTTTTAATAACATAATGTATTTAAAATGTTTGACTATTTGTCATTATTGATTAATTCTTCCATTAATGTTTGGTCAAGTATATTCCACCCTCCAACATCGTGCATCTTCTGTGCTAGGATGTGCTTGTTTAGTTTTTCTGTCGTTTTTAATTTTCCTATGTAACCAATTTTTTTTTGAAATATACATAGTATAATTTTAGTAATTAATATTGTTTTTTTTTTGGTACAAAGTAATTAATATTGTACTAACATTTAAATTGTAATAATATTTAATATTTTAATAATATTAAATACTGAATTTAAATTGGTTGAAATTCATTAATTATTAATTAATTCTTCCATTAATGTCTAGTAAAGTCAAATTTATCATAAAATTAATTATTAATTATTAATTTTTTTTTGAACTCAACTAATTATTAATTATTAATATAAAATTAATATTTGATATATAAATATTATTGTAATTTATTTTGTACATACATGTTTTTTTTGTGAATGTATATACATGTCTACAATATTAAATAGCTTTTATTAATAACTATATTTGTATTTCATCTTTTAAAATATATCAAAGAATTTATTAATTAATTATTTCATTAATGTTTTTTCAAGTCAATGTTATCATAAATATTATTATTTAAAATTTAATCTTGAAAAATTACGTATGCTTCCCTACATCAATTTGACTAGGATAAAAAATTACTATGTACTATTTAAATTTGCTTCAGATAAGGATAAAAAATAATAATTATTAATATAAATGAATATTTAATATTTAAATATTATTACTATGTACTATGTATGTATATGCACGTATTTTTAAAATAAAAAAATACACGCATTTTTTTGGTGAATGTATATGCATATATTTGACTAGAATCTCAAATTAAAAACCTTTTATTCAATAACCATATTTGTATTTTATCTTTTAAAATATATTAAAGGAATTACTATTTTCTGAAATTTAATTATTAGACATAAATATTTTAATAATTGTATACATATAATCTTTTCTGAAACATTACACCTATTCAATCATATCTTATCCTTAATTTCAATTTAATTAATTACTATAATATGAATAATGAAATCCCCCTGATGCCCCTGCCCCACACTCGTCACGAAGTTCTCACTTCTTACCCTTGTAAACTTTCTCTAACAATGTGACACGTGGCGGATTCCTATTTGCTCAGTGAACACTCCCTTTGCAATCGCAGCTAGTATAAATACTCAAACCCCTCTGAAAATCCAACGACTTCATTTCATCACCTTCTTCACTCACTCTCTCTCAGTAACCGTCGTCGTTTTCCCTCCGCCACCGCGGCCTCCGCCGTAGACTCTGAACCTTGCCACCGTTCGGCGGCAACGGCAATGGAAACAGAGAAGCGCTCTCACGATGCTCCTCATGAAGAGGATGCTGATGCTGATGCTGATGCTCTGACTATGATCATGGACAACTACAACGGTGGAAGTGAACCTGGTGTGTGATTTTCTTTGAATTTTGAAGTGAATTGCTTAACTAGTTATTGCATTTTCATTTCAGTTTCTTTCAGTGTAATGATTTTGCTGCTTCTTTGGTTTCTGCAGAATCTGATGGAAGCAATTCATCTAGCAGTGAGGAGGAGCCCGAGGACGAGTACGTCAAACTGAATCGTTGTTTCACATTTACTCTGTCGTTTTCTTTGAGAATTTGCCGTTTTGTGTTTATTTGTGTTTTTGTTTTTGTTTGATCGATCATGCAGATGCTTGAATTTTGAATTGCATGTGGATTTTTGAATTTTTGATTCTGCGCTGGGGTGATTTGTTTTTGTTTCTGCGATTTTCGTGTGTGTCATTAAGGTTTTCGCTTATTTACAAGTGCTGCATTTTGTGGTTGTGGATGGTTTTTGCTTGCTTTGGTGGCTTTAGCATGAGGGCTTATATCAATCTGCATGCTGTTGGTTGGATTAATCTTTTGTTTTGCTACTTTTACCCCTTTGTCAAATCTCGATTGGGGTTGCTGGGGAAGGATTGTATTGTAACTGATTGCGATATGTTTTCCATGTTTGAAATTTTTCGTGTTGATAAATTTTAATTTTGTTTTTCTTAAGATTGATCTGAGATTACAGGACAAACGATTGAATTTGCTCCACCTGAGAAAGATGTGATATGGATATGTTCTCATTTATTGTTATCTTGTGATGTAACTTGAAATTGTTTATATTTCCCCTTCTCCTTGATTTGATTTTGTACAAGGTATGTATATGTCAGAATTTAGCAAAGTCCTCACTTTTTCATTCCTAGGATGACTCGTTTTTATTGAATCAAATAACTTAAGATGATGATCTGTATTTGTTTTAAGACCTGCCGCTGTCTTAGCATAAAATATTATGGCAAGGACTTGGGAGCTTGGTGTTTGCGATTTTCCATCTCCGTAAAATATTATATTCTAGCATATGCTAATACCTCTATTGGTTTTTATTTACAGATATATGCTTTTAGACTTGTCAGATCTACACCAGCAATTTCAATGTGCTATCTGCCTAGGTATGTAATTTATAACTAACTCTAGATTGCTTAATCTGTTGCTGCAATTGTGGATAGTTTTGCTGATTTTATTTTCTAGTAAAAAGGTAACAATCAATCGGTTAAGGGGACCTAAACCGGCTTATTATATCACTTAATTGTGAAAATCACTTGATTAGCATTATGAATATGGATTGGGTCATCATTAACATATTTTCCAGGTGTGAATATCTAACACTATATCTCATTCTTTAAAGTCTATGAGACTATGACAATGCTTTTTTGTTTTGGTAATATAAATGTTAGAATGAGTCCGAGGTTGTCCCATTATAAGGTCAAGGCATGCCAAGGGTATACTCTTTACTAATTGTGCTATCTAAGAAAGTCAGGGCAGATCTAGCTTCCATTAATGTATACTAGTTATGGTTATTTCATTAGGTACTTATGTTGAACTTGTTCATTAATTCAGATTGATTATTGATTACAAAGTAATGATTGCTTGAAATGGACACAAAAGTTGTATTATGCAATTGATGTTTAAATGAAATCAGATCACTGACTTATTTATAATGCTTAGTATTTTTAAAATACAAGGTTTGTGCAGAAGTACTGGATTAAATGGTTGTTTGATTCTTTCACCAAAACTATTCATTGTATGTGTAGGCATCATTCGAAAGACAAGAACTGTAATGGAATGCCTGCATCGCTTTTGCAAAGACTGCATTGACAAATCCATGCGCCTAGGGTTTGTCCTCAAACTACCACTATCTATATAATCATCTATTTGTAATTGGGATGGTCTGGGTTTATTTGGTGTAAACCTTTACTATTTTTTTTTCTTTTCATTTTATGCTTAGTCTGGACTGGTTTTATTGCAGTAACAATGAATGCCCAACTTGCCGTACACATTGTCCTAGCCGACGCTCACTGAGAGATGACCCAAACTTTGATGCCTTGATTGCTGCTGTGTATCCAGATCTTGAAGAGTATGAGCAAGAGGTAAGATGGACATATTACATCATAGACTGAAAGTTTTATTCTGTATAAATGAAAAACATTAACACGGTTCTGGCCTATACAGGAATTGGCGTTGCATGAAGATGAAATGACTCACAACAAGAAGGTGAGACTTCATGCAAACATATTTCAAATATGGATGTTCAATAAAGAAGAATTCTCATGATTGTTTCTATTGCATTACAAAAAGTCCACACATAGAGTAGGGTGCTTGTTTTGCCTCTAGTGTTTCTGTTGAGAAGTCCCACATTACATTGACTAGAGATATAGCCAAATAAGCCTTTATATAGGGTAGTGCAATCCTCACCATGAAGCTAGCCTTTGGGGTAGAGTTAGGCCTAACCCAAATTTTAATATGGCATCAAGCCTATCCTAAATCCAGTTGTTAGAGACCACTTATATATGGGTCACGCGCAGATGTTCATTCCTGCAAATTCCACATTCCAAATGGCCCTGGGTGTGAGGGGTATGTTGAGAAGTCCCAAATTCTAATAGTTTCAATAAGCCGCATTATAGTACACGCAGAGGGAAGTAGCCTATGGTGTATAAACTTCAAGAAAATAGTCTAATCCCAGTGCTCCTTATTTATTTGTGCTGTAGTTTTCAGTTTGCACCAGTCATAACTATTCAAAAGGATTAAATGCTTTTGTATAGTGGAAAAACTTTTGCTATGGTGTGAATGTATGATCAATACTAACCAATGAAGTTATTGATTATTCTGTACTGTTGTTTCTTAACTGCAAGACTTTTACTTTGGCATATTAATTACTCAATTTTTATCTTTTGTAAGAAGATCCAAGCTTCCATTGCCCAGACTCTGAAACGGCAAACAGAAGCATTGGGTAAGAAACGGAAGAGGAGTCGGAGAAACTCCAGAAATGCTGATGACCTTCCTGAATCCAATGACAATGAGAATATGAATGATAGTGATGTGGGAAAGGACTCATCTTCTGTTGATGAGCGGACAGAAACTGAGCCAAGAACATGCAACACTTTTGGAGAACAAGAATCACAATTTCCTCAGAATTCTGCTTCTACTGATCCAGATGGAGCTGGTGGTGAAAATATTCAAGAAGTGAGTATAGAAATCAGTGCATCTAGTACACCTGCCTGGGGAACAAATGCTCCACAGAGTCACCCTCGAGTCGGGGGTAAGAGTCCCAGAAGCAGTCGCCTCGCCAGTTTGGTTGATCATCTTGGAAACTCGTCTGGAAATAATGACGAGGAGGTAAATCATTTCTCTCCGGGTAGTGATTTTTTTAAATACCACTGGACTTCAGATTATCATAACTTCTGGCTTTTAAGATTGCTCAACCTTTTTGAGAATTGAAATCCTGTACTTACATTTAGTTCCAGATTCCAGGTTCATAAGCAAAGTTGCTAAGTTCACGTTTTTATAATTTTGTATTCTTCTGCTGTTATTATTCTTTGCTTGAGCCCTTGTTCTAAACATTTGGCCCATGTTATTTCAGGTGTCTGTCTTTCTCAAGCTTGACTCTTTGGATGAGCAAACAGTGCCAAGTTTGGAGAAGCCATACCTTGTATGCAAGAACCCTTCCATGTCAGTCAAGATGCTGTGCGAGGTTACTCTCTCTCTCTCTCTCTTAAGACAATTTCATGTAGTCTATTTCTGATACAACTTGAACTGTTTTTCCGTCTACAGCATGTTGCGCTTAAAACTGGGCTGCAGGTGGATGAAGTTGAATTATGGTTGGTATCGCAGCCAGAAAACAGCATTTTGGAGGGTGAAAGAACTGCTGATGCAGCCAAGGATAACTTGCGTCTTCTAGGAGATGAAGAAATTTTGGCTGAACTGATCAGTAGTGGTGCTGATGTGACTGTCTGTGGTCATCTGGTAAGTCCTGAGAAAGTGTCATTTATTTTCCTCTTGGCATTGTTACTGTGCTAGCCTTCACTCTCTTGTTATCTCACTTTTTTTTTTTAATTCACAGGTCATCGCTTACAGGAGGAAGTCACTGAACCCTTCTGTGGATAGTCCATAAATTTTACAGAACGCAGTCAACTGAGTCCTTTGTTTCCTGCTCAAATAGTTATAGTATTTCTTTTAATGCATCCCCATCACAGAAATGGGGGTTGAACCCTTTTTGTTTAGCGCACAGGAAATAAATTAGAACCGCAGACAAACTTCAAGTTTCTTCATATTGTTACAAATACTTTGGGTGAAGCTTTTATATACCTCATGAACTTGTGTTTAGTAATCTTTTAAGGTTGCTGTGACTTTGTTTTCATTACAAATCTGGTATTATATACTTTAGATCAAATTTTGAATTGAGCTCACATTACATCGATTATATAAAACAAATTTGAACCTGTGTGTTTAACCATGCTACGAATGAAATGGCTTTGGGTATGGTAAATAGATTGATTGTCTCTTCTACGTTCTATGTCTTTGTTCTTTTTTCCTTTATTTTCTCTGGCTTCGGGTGATGGAGTAATTTTTTTTTGTTGAACTCTGTGGTACCTAGAAATTTTTTCAGTCGTGGGGTACCTCGTGTAGTATTTTAAGTACAATTTTTTTATTTTGTTGAATTTTAACATGTTATTCTTAAGTTTGTTTATGTTATTCAATGCTCGATTTGAAAACTAGAATTTTAAGTTTAACTTGTAACTCTGAGAGATCATATAAGTTCATTTTTTGTCATGATCATCTTCCTCCATGCTCCATCCATGTTAAACCTTGCAAATCTTCCTTCATCATCTTCCTCTAAGTTCAAATTGTATTTTTTTCTATTAATTATAGCATTTTAGGTACCACACCTTAATGTGCCTTCAGGTACCATAGCAAGCACCAATACTTTTGGGTTGAATATGTTTCTAGTCCCTGTAAAATATTGTCAAGCTAGTATTCGTCTCTGCAATTTGTTTTTCATTGATGTCTTACCTGTGACCTAGACCATCTTTTGTGCAGTAATCAGCTCACATGGTGAGTTTATTAATCTTAGTCAGATAAAGGGATGTCCACGTTTCATCGGTTTTGATTCTTTAAAAAAAAAAATCATCAATTTTGGATCATTTTCTTCCTCTTCCTTTTTCCCAAACCCTGACACCACTTTTTGCGGAAGTGACCATGGCTCCACCACCACTAATGACTACAACAACCACCACTTTACTTTCTCCTCTGCTTTTGCAAATCTCTCAACAAAACCCCTTCTTCACCTTCAACTATCTCATCTGTCAGGTGCAAACAATTTTGATTTACACGATATGAATGATTGATTTTTGTGTTCTTCTCCTACTAAAGTTGGTTCAAAATCCTAAAGGTTTAGAAGTAAAAGGCCAAGAAATCAGAAAATATTGTGTTCAAGTTTTAACTGTCATTTGCTCTAATACAAGGAAAGCTAAGCCTTGGACATGGATTTTTCTATTTTCTTGCACTTAAACTTAGAGCCCTATCTGATTTTAGACCAACTTGATTAGGAGAATGCAAAAATTGATAATTCTTATCATGTTCAACCAAAACTACTGAAGATGATCGCTCCCGACGGATGAGGAGGCGAAGAATGAAGAGTTTTTACTAAGTTTTTTATCTAACAATTTTCGTTCTCCTATTCTTCAATCTAGTGGCTATAACATTTAGTTTTGTCTCTTTATTTAATTTTTCTCCTGTAATCAAAAAAATCTACTGGCCATAAAATATGCGAATGTTCGATTAATATTGAGTCCCTAGATTTATACTCTACTAGGATTTTAGCCCGTTTCCGTGCAATGCACGGACGAGCAGTTCTACAATTTAATAAAATTATTTTTTCATCTTATTAAGATGAACATATTCCTTCAATTATAATACCATTGGAATTTCTTATTTAATATATCCCCGCTGTTTATAGGACCTATAAAAACGTTTAGGTTAAGAAAACATAATCTTAAGTCGGTCAATAACATTTCGTGTATAATTTCTATATTTTACTTATTAATTGGTTCATGCGATAGTAAACGTTTCTATGATATACAAAAACAACCAATTTTATGATTAAATATATTTAAATATATTATTTATTAACATTAATAAATCAAATCACATATGTATATTTTGTAATCTTCTGATATATAACATTAATATTCTTAAGGTACAACACTATCTTCAACCAAAACAAAAAATTAAACACATCTAAATTTTAAAAAAAATCAATTGTAGATTCTTTGAAAAACCTCCTTATAAACAATATTTTTTGTTACATCTCGTTGCATAACATCCTCATTGCATATTAGAATCTTCAGACCAGATTTCGTCTTCACACGAGAAACAACAACATACAATTGGCCATGTGAAAACACTGGAGTTGGTAAATAAACACCAACATTTGACAGTGTTTGGTCTTGGCTCTTATTAATAGTCATAGCAAATGACAAAATAAGAGGAAATTGTCTTCTTTGGAACCTAATTGGCATAGCCTGATCAGTTGGCATCAAGTCCATCCTACCAATGAAAGTCTGCTTACCAGCATGTGTTCCTGTTACAACAATACATCCAACAACATTTGGACGAAGATGGGTAACAATAAGCCTAGTTCCATTGCACAATCCAGTGGAAATATCTAGATTTCGCATGAGCATCACAGGAGAACCCATCTTCAAAACCAACTTATGGTCCGGAATACCAGAGCACTTGATATCATTAAGGAATTCAGTTGTAACCCATCCAGCATCAATACCAGCCTCTTCATGAACACCCCATATTGAATCTGAGCTTAAATATGTCATCTCATGAACAGGAAACAAAGATAACACATATTTATTAACAATATCAACTGCATCCAATGTTGGAGCAAGTATAGCCTTATCTTGAAAATAAGCAGCACATCCAATATTCTGAAGAATATTAGGATACATAGTCTGAACAATATCACAAACAGGATCAGAAGATTGTTGAATCAATGTTTCTTCTGGCACTTTTATCATAGACTCACCATCATTATAGGCTCCTAAATTTCCATCTCCAACATCTAATACCCATTTCGCAAATGATTTGACCTCCTCAATCTCATGATCACTCAAGTTGCCAAGCAAACGCATGTTTTCAGTCAATGAAAGGACCCTACAAAATCTCCACAATCTAGATGAGTTAATGGTAGACATCACAATCTCAGCTCTAGTACCCTTAGGAATAACTGGTAGAATCTGTCTAAAATCACCACCTAGAACAACAATTTTCCCACCAAATGGTTGATCAAAACTATCAGGGGCAAAGTTTCTCATTATATCTCTCAAGGCTTTATCTAGTGCTTCAAACGCATATCTACTAACCATTGGTGCTTCATCCCAAATAATCAAACTTGTTAACTGAAGTAACTCAGCTTTGGGACTACCTTGAACAATCCCACAACATGAATCTTCATTAACATTAAGTGGGATGCAAAACAAAGAATGTGCAGTTCGACCACCAGGGAGTAAAAGCGAAGCTATACCACTTGAAGCAACATTCAATATAATTTTTTTCTCCGATCGTAGCCTATAAGTTAATGTTTTCCACAAAAATGTTTTGCCAGTTCCACCATGTCCATTAACAAAGAAAAAACCCCCTTTATCTTGATTAACAACATCAATAATCTCATGGTATACCTTGGATTGCCCACTATTCATCTTATTAAAAAATTCAACATGCAGCCTCTTCATCTCATCAATATCATAGTTAAGCTCATTGAATAGTAGAACATTACCATACTGATTCAGAATACTGGGGTCAACATGAGGCATATTAGGAATATCTTTCAATGATCTACCATTTATCATCAAAACTTTCTCTATCTCCACTAAGCACAATTCTTTCAATCGTTCTTCATCAATATTCAATTCTGCATAATCATTAAAATAAATATAAATAAATAATAGGTAATACTCCATAAGGATAATTATATTTCAGGTAATATGAATGTATACCTTTATTATTGTGCTTCCTTCTAAGGTCATAAAGGATTCCATCAACCAATACATGCCAAGTTTCCGTCCATACTTTGACAGGATTAGACATGGAATTTCCCAAGAGGAATGAAATAAATAATGCTCTACAATACGAACCAGATCCAAAGGTTGCCACATCCAATATACCATTAATGTACTCACGATCATCTTTCAACAACCCCAATGCAACACAAGCATCACGAAAATTGTCTTTTACATTATTGTTGACTGATCTCAAATCTTCAAAGCTAGTACACCCTCTTTGAAAATTCAACAACATTCTCAAGTAATACAACTCACCTGAACCAGGAGGCACAAAGTTTATACGGCCAATAGACAAACCTTGTTTCCTGGGATGCCATGACCTGCTACTCGGATCATAAACAAATGATGATGGAAACTCTACATATGTTAATCCTCTACCCTCAGGATACTTGGAATTCGCTTCCATCCACGCCTGGAACATGCTATTCTTAACCTTGTTTTTTTCAAGTACATCTTCAATTGATGAATTTCCCTTAAAGTAAACAACTTGCTTCCTAGGTAAATGATACGTGAGTTTATGAACAGGTGGCCATTTATCATGGATTTCAAATTTGAATATTCGCCAAGCAGCTTCACATGGAGACAAATACCTACAATCATAATATTGTTTGATCTCATCAACTTCAACTCTCTGATCATGATTGTTTCTACCAGCAGACATTGACATTGTTACTCTATCAACTCCTTTGTTGATATATTTGAATAGATACTTGATAGAGTTTGATTTATTACAATACTCAATGTTGATATGAGCCTGGTATTTCATAAGAAGCTTGGGATTATAGGGCACAACAAAACCATTGTCTAAATCAACGCCCCTCCTATTAACTGAAACACCAGTGTTCCTCCTCCTATATATAGGATACCCATCACTATCAAAAGATGTAGCTTCTGCATATTTTTTTGGAAAGAATTTGGAACACCTATCATTCTTCATGCAAGGAGAATCCCTTCTACTTAATCCACATGGTCCATGAACCATATAATTCGTAACACATTCAAACAATGCAGGGTATAAATCAGGATCTGGTAACTCAGCACATATAACTGCATCGATCATTTCAGTGGTTTTAAGCTTGTCCGCCGGGCTAAGCCACAACAAAATATGAGCATGTGGTAAACCTCTCTTTTGAAATTCAATGGTGTACATACCTAATAATAATAAAGAATTAATACTAATTTATAATAACTGATATGCAAGTAATTAAAATAAACATATATAAATATGCCTACATTACCAGCAATGACTTTGCCAAAAAACTCCCCCTTCTTAAGGTCTGTCATGAGTTGGTCCAATTTGATACGAAAGACTCGACATGAAATATCCGGACGATCATAGGCTGACAAAAATCTCGTTGTAACAATACGATCAATCTCAGGCCACTTGGGGTTGCATGTCATGGTAAGAAACAAGTCAGGATATCCATAAGTTCCACAGATAGCCATAGCATTCTGACAATTGTCAAACATGTACCGTCTGCCACCAGTAAAAGAGGACGGAAGAAATATCCTAGAACCAAGAGTTGACGAATCAGTATCACCCCGAGTAATAGCATCCTCAATCCCTGATAAAAAATCTTTTCGGATAGTGTTCTGATTGAGCCTTATATAATTCAACCTATTGGATTCAATCATTGAATAGCAATCAACAACAAATTGTTGCAACAAACGTCGAGACATGGTTATCCTCTTGCACTCAAATTGTCTTTCATGAAGCCTAAATGCCACCCACTCACGCATTGAAAGGTTCTCACGCTTGTATATTGTGTTACTATAATTAATGCCACAAAATCCAATTTCATCTGAAAATCCACCCTCCCCATAAGGGAACAATAATGGATATTGCAAGGGCAAAAATGATGAATGAGTCTCATAAATCCTTTCAAACTTCCCACTTGATGAGCGTAATATAATATCACGACCACAGTCAGAACTATCAAAATCACCGACGATTAAAGCAGCAACCTCATCTACACTTGGGAGATTGTATGTATTAGGATCATGAACACGATTTCTGAATAACCTTAGAGCAACCGGGTTCGGATTAGCTTCTTCGACATAATCTCTAACACTTCTAAATGACTTGGCTAGTACATTGTACTCATCAACCATTTTAATCAAGTCACCAACTAATCCAGGTTCAAGATTGCATTTACCACCAGAATCACTTCATGAATCAAATATAAAGAACAAATAAGCAAGAAATTTGAAATACACAAACAAAATATAATTTTTAATAAAAATACAACATACCTGAAATGACTAATTCTATTGTGAACCTCATTCCTCGTATCATATATGTATAATTGAGCAAATTTTGGATTGTCACCTTCTGATGGAAGTAAGCTACCAAGGCGGTGATAATTTTGACCACTTATAACAAACTGAGGAGGTCCACGACCATCGTTCAAGCCACAATCAATTTTACCACCAATGGATGTAAAGGCAAACATGCTATTATAACTTCTAATGTTGTCCATAAAATGACGACTCCTTGGATCATTATTTGTAAGCAAGTTAGACAAAAGTAATGGGGAGTCCGCCAAGTACGGTAGCATAATTTTCCCTTTCATACAACAGATAGAGAAATCAGGAGAACTGGAATCTCTTGCCTTCAACGCTCTCTCATGATACCAAAGAACAGCTCCACAATGCTTACATGGCATGTTCATTTCTCCAAGATCAGCATATGCTGCAAAATCAATTACTATAATTTATAAACTTGATCAATGGAAATTTACAATTTTAGAAAATTAAAAGTTTTATACTATACATTGTGTCGTAGCCAGATCAAAGTTAGGATTCCTATTGATATTGTTAGTATCATCTCTTTGAATTATTTCCGAGGAAGCTGACCCCTCACCAAAGTTCCCCACTGGATCAAAAGAAGAAGTACACACTTCATAACAAATAAAAATAGAATAAAATTAACAAAAGACATTAATTTTGATCATAATACAATGCATGTAGTTTTAAAGAAATAAAAAAATCAAAAGATCATGTCTACGTCATTAGCAATTTTTTTTAACAAAGTAACAGGAACAAAAACTCAAAAAACAAAATAACTTAGCTCATTCTTTCAAAAAATTACACTACAAAATAATCCTTCTATAATATTATAAATCACTAAAAATAAGAGAAAAACACTAACTCATATTGATCCTTTTCTTTGCACGTTGCAAATTAGGCTTTCTTAATCCACGCCCACGATTCGACCTCTTACCTAAAATTTCTGAAACACAACCATCCAAAAATTATAGACATGGAAATAAGCGAACATCTAGTATATTACTATTATTCTAGGAACAAAGATTATTGATAAGTTGATGTTTGGATGCTAACACTTATATAAAGAGAAGGGAAAAAAATACATTCCACACTACCAAAAGAAAAATCTCCTTCTTCAATATATAGGTTTTTTTTTGAAATAAGGAAACTATATATCGTACTACTTATTTTTCTCTATATTCTAATATATTCTCTCCACCTTAAAAAAATAAATATACTATGCCTTTTCGTTTATCAATTTTTCTGCATAATCAAATTATCTCTAACATATACTTTACTTATATTTTTAGATATAAAACAAAACAAATTACACGAGTAACATGAAATCAAATAGCAAGAAAATTCATTCAATTAAAGTACAAAAAAGTAAAAATCATCATTAAAACTCACTTCTATCAGCTACTATATCGATAGCTGTTGAATTTGTATCAGACACAATACAAGTCCTTTTGCCCTTGCTATCATTTGAACCTATTCTTCACATCACAAAAATCAACTCTCAAACATGTTCTACATTAAATAAAATTACTTAACAACAATTAGATTTAAAAAATAATTAAGAGCTATTAAAATATCCAAAAAAAAAAACAACTATTATTACCTTTTATACCACTTGATAAATCAATCTCGTTGGTAACATCTACAAAACAGAAAAATAAAACAAGAAACATAAAAAATTAGTCAAATTAATAATTATATGCACAAAACTGTAGTAAAAAAATATAATCCACGATAGTAATTAGATTCATTAATCATGTAAATATATTTAAAGTAAGATGAATATTTTGAAGTTACAATCAACTCACCAAACACCACATTGAAAAGTAATATTAAAGTATTACTTAAACAATACAAACATATGAAGAATAAAATAGAAGTAAGAAGTACTTATATAACACCAAAAAAAAAATTAATTAACCTCTAAATGGCGAACCCATTAGAAGTAGCTCTCACAATAATATACAAAACTTTGGTCGTTTGCTATATTTGAACCGAATTTAATGACTATAACACAGCAAACCACGACTCATCCAATACCTGACAATAAAAAATATAGAAACTTATCATCAATATTAATAAACGTCAATATGATTTAATGCTTCAACTTGGATCATCAACTAATGAACAACGAAGTTTGAGGAACTTACAAAATGGGTGGAAAATTACAACACAAATGTGCACAAATCCATGAATACGGGAGACATTGACAAAGAAAATTGAAAGAGAGGAAGTTTATTCAAAACATCTTCTTTACAACTATAGTTCTTTATATATAGCTAAGTCTTCAACTAACATGTGACTGAATCTATATTTAAAAAAAAATATTATATTTCGGTGCTTGATGAACACATAACAGCTAGATTATGAGTTGTCAAACTGACAATATGATTTGTCATCATAAAATGAAGAAAGGTGAATACAAAACGAAGTATACATTCTTGGACAATATAGTATGATCATGTAAAGTAAAATAGTCTATTTTAAATTTAATAATATTAACTATCAATCAAATCAAATTTAGAGATAGTACCAAAGTGGGTACAGTCATTAAATGCAAAGCACTCAAATTAGAAAATAGAGTACAAAATACCTACCCATTCAAAAACTGGGACAAGTAAGTTGAATAAAAAAAGCAAAGCATTTAATGCCCACTGATTCATATGAGCAAAATTTGGTGGAAATTGAGGGCAAATGTCAACTTCTGACAATTGAACAAATGAAGCTTCATCACAAAATTAATTAATTCTTATTCCTCAAAGAAAAGTACAACAAAAAATGATGCCTACACTTAGTATAGTCACGTAGAACCAAATCATACTTGACAAGTACTTAAAAATGAACAATACCATGAACACTGTTTCATTTATAGTTTATGTGAACATTGAGCTTTGTCAACCTAATTAGTGTTACCACAAATTTCTTAAACTTTTATACCACGAAATTGATTTACAACTTTAAAGAGTTAATAACAATAAGTTAATTTTTTGGGGTATTCGTAAAAAATGAGCCACCAATATCAGATTTAATCACGTTCCAAAACAAAAAAAGAATTAATCAAATCTGTTAAACTATTATTTACTTATTATGAAATTAATTTTACAAAATATAATTGATAATTCTTATAATTAAGTCGCTAAAAACATCAATATAATTAACAAAAATCTCCATACTAAAAAAAGAAAAACTAATAATAAAATTAATCCATAATCCTAATTCCCCTTTAACACTAATCCTAAATCAAAATCAAACCTAAACCTAATATAGAATAAAGGGGGATTGTGGAAGAAAGGGAAGGAGATTGAGAACCAGAGGTAGAAGGAGATGGAGAATAAAGGGGGATTCCCGGCTGCGGATGATGAATGATGGTGGTGTGAGTAGTAGTAAGGAGGAGGGAGATGTGGAGGTCAATGCGGGTAACTGTTCTTCTTCTGTTGCTGATGTTGTTGCTCCATGAAAAACTCATCTTCTTCTTCTGCTTCTTGTTCTAGTTCTGGTTCAATCTCATTGCGAAATTAAGAAGAAGAAGAAGAACCAGAAACTTCAACTCAAGGTTCCAAATCCAGTTGATTCTTAGAAAATGCTATTGAAAGACATTGACATTTTCCTTTTTCTTCAACAAATTGGCAATTTCTAATGCTTACTTTTCTCTTTCTTCTTCTTTTATTGTCTAAGATAATTCCATGAACAATGAACCAGATCTGAGAGATTCAAGCTTTTTTGTTCCAAATAAAGCATCGGTCATGAATAAAAATTGAACCTCTTTTCCATTTTGTTCCAATGTTGAATTTGTGAAAAGCGAAAGTAAGAACGAAGATGAAACTGAAGAAGAAGAATAACCAACTAACGGCGGCCGGAGCAGGTGACGGCGGCCGGGGCAGGTGGCGGTGGTGGTGCTGTTATACCATGGTGAGGATGGAAGGAGAGGAGAAAAATGGAAAAAAAAATTAATAAAGGGAAATTTTAGTAATTTACATGTATAATAGTAGCTGGACAACCATGATTCTGATGTGGAAAAAGTGAGTAAGATTAAATATAACCACCTCAGCTTAAAACACACTCAAGGACTTATTTTGATCAAAAAAAATTTATAGGGATCCGGAATCGGAAAAAAAATATTCAGAGATTTATTTTCAACGGGATACAATTTCAGGGGCCTATAGAACTATTAAGCCTTAAATTTTCTCCTTCTAGTAAACTACACAAACGTAAGAGTAACACCTGACAAAAAAGAGTACAATAAAATTCATTCCCCTAACATAAAAAGAAAAAATCAAATATTTGATGATTAATAGCTTTTTAAATAAACTATTGGATAAATACTTTATTTCTTATAAATTAATATACTATCTATTTAAGTCAAACAATCACTAATTCTTTTTTTAACTTGTGACTTTGAAAGGTTTAATACACTTCAAGTGAATATACAATTAGACAATTTTATGTGTGTAACCAGCTAGAATTTAAATGTTGCCTTTTTCAGTTAGTTATATGTCGCCTAAATAAGAACAACACTATTACTTGAGACTTTAGATGCCTATTTCAATCATTAGATTTAAACACATAAATGGTAGTATAATTTCATGCTCATGACAATGATCTCTAGAGTTGATTGAGTCGTGCTTATCATAATATACTTGAGAAACAAAACAATTGCTAAGATAAATACAAACAACTTCACAGTAAATACCAACAAAACTCATATTAATAACACGGGTAATTAGACTGAAATTTACATAACATAGTTCTGAAAATGATACAAACTACCATATAATTATGAAGTTCAGCACAATACACGTAGTTATAACAAAATGCATCTAATATTACAAGTACATAAATATAATACTAAGATCCATGACCACATAGATATACAAAAAGGGGTCTTACATATTACTAACACAAAATATCCAGGTGCATTGAGACTTCATTCAGCAACCAAAATCCACCAACTTGTTACAAACTTCTTAGAGCCAACACCTTAAGACAATGATTTATGTCTGCACTAATTACTGAAGCCAGCGCTTGGTAAAAAGGAACTCTGGTTGTAAGATCCATCATCAGATATCTTAATTGCCTTTAGGCGATTAATTTCACCTAACATACCATCCTCACCATTGGACACTGAAAGAGAACTGATTTCACCTTTATCCCCCACCTTTGATTCAATCTTCATTAACTTATGGTCCGAATCTTCACTAAGCTCACTTGCACCAACCAACAATTTTCTTTTCACAAATTTTGAAACACCAGCACTGTTACTTTCCCCCTGACTGCCATCATGACCTGAGTGTTGTCCCTCACCATCAGTAACCTACCAATTCTTCTAAATGTTAGTAAATGTTTGAAAAATGAATAGATGTCACCAACATTACTTAAGTTTACTACATAAGTCTGGATAACTACATATCAGTTGTAAGAAAAATGTAATACAAAGCATAATCAGCACATAAAATAATATATCGCTTTCATATAACAAAAATATTTTCTAATCAGATTTTAGCTACATCTAAAATATATAACACAGTTCAACACAAATTACCATAACTGATGAGATACTTCTTGCCTGAGAAATGAAAACTGAGATAATCTCATGATCAGAACAAACTCGAAGAACCTCATAGCAAGGGTATCCCTTCAGTGCTAATCCAGGAATCTTAGAAACTTTGAACAGCATACTTTTTCCTATAACTTTTTCCTCAACCTCCGACGGATAATCGACATCAACATCACACTGTATAAACAATTGGATAAGAGATAAACACAATCAATAATAAATATCATCCATTATAAAATAATCAATAAATCAAATGTATAACAACAACAAAGAATTATTAGTACTCACATCCAAACGAAATAACAGATCCGGGGGGGCCAAGTTAATCACCTCCTTAACTTGAGCATCATTAAGGAAAAACACGGCATTCTTATAGCCATCATACACTTCGACTTGAATGCGGTACCTAATGAAGGTATGAAAAACGGTAGAAAGGGGGGGGTTTGAATAACGTTTTCAGTATAAAACTTCCACCTTAAAGATTTTGACAAATCTTTCGAGAACTTAAGTGCTAAAGATAAGAGATAGAAAAGCACACAAGGATTTTATCCTGGTTCACTTGATAAATCACTCAAGCTACTCCAGTCCACCCGTTAAGGTGATTTCTTCCTTCTTAGAATGAAGGCAATCCACTAATCAGGTAAGAGTTACAACTGCACTTGAAACCTACAAGTGACTAACAATTACACTGACTTAGCTCACACTAAGATTCACTCTCTTAGTCTTCTCTAGGATCCGATCAACCTTGATCTTCTAAAGGAACTAAACAAACTGTTTATCAAAGAATTGTTTACAAGAGATTTGCTTCTAAAAAGCTAATAGTAAACTCAATGAATTTCAGATGAAAGAAAACTTAGAAGATTTTGAATATGTCTTGTGTATGTGAATGCTTCTTCTTAGCCGTTTCTTTCAGTCTTCAGCCTCTTTATATACTCCAAGGATTAGGGTTGAGCGATGCATGGGAAATGCTACCGTTGGAGGGCAGTTCTGGAAAATCCAGCTTCTGCTGTGGCTGAGAACGTTAGGTAGGTCGTCAGGAAGGTACAGTTGCTTTTGTACTTGTATAGCGACGCGACCTTTGAACCTAGGAGACTTCTGATCAGGGGAATGCTTCATATTGGAACTTGTGAAGCCGGTTGATCAGAGTCAGAGGGAAAGCACAGATCCTCTGACCATTGTATCTTCTGATTCTGAACTCAGAGGGAAGAACATGGCCTTCAGAGTTTCTTGCTTCCGGACTTCAGAGTTTCCACTATTCAGCTTCTGGATCTTCAGAGTCTTCTACACCATCAGAACATCTGAGCCTTCAGTGTTTCTTGGTTATCAGACTTTCTGGATCTTCAGAGCTTCTAGTGACTGAGTCCACATCAGAGTTTGTATAACTTCAGAACTTCTGAAGCTTTTCCACTGTTCATACTGAACATGGTGAATGCGAAAGCGTTGCTTGGGTTGCTCTTTATACACAGTGCTTCTGATTTGTGTGAGATTGAGTTGAGGTCAGAGCCTGTAAATAGCACACTCAGAAAAACACGTTAGAGTACCACAATTGTTCATATCAAAAGGTTAACTTGTAATCATCAAAATACACAATGAATGTTAACTTAAAGTATAAATCAAATTAATGGCTTCATTATATGATATTTCGAACTAAAGACCTGCGACAAAATAATGAAGCAGCCTCAAAACCAGTATTGATGTATATCTTGGAAAAATGAGGAACATTTTGGATGATGACCCCCCCTGCATACAAGAGAAGTAATACAAAGAACTACATATATTACATATTTTATTAAAATTATAAACCATTTTTTGTAAAACTATCTGAAAACATAACTCAGATTTCAGATTCTCAAAAAAAATGTTCAGTTTGTCACCTCTAATATATTTAGCAAGAAAATACTCAAAGATAACAATTGGACGATTAACCCAATTAGAACAGAGATGCAACATCAGCAGCTCAACCAGTTCACCAAGTAGGACACAGCGAACCCTACCACTGCGTTCAGTAAATATACATTAGATAAGTTGAAGATCTCACTAATAATTTCACATCAAACAAGATCCATAGGTAACTTCAATTAAGACATTTCTTTAAAATTAAAGAATATCACAATAAGCAAAGACTGCAAAGTTACACTGGATCTATCATTTCCATGTTTATCATTTTGCTAATCCTTCCATGGGTAACCAAACGTCTAACAGGTGAAACAGCAGACAGCAACCCAATAAAATCTGTTGTAGTAGACAAAAGAAGATAATATATAACATTCACAAGTGAACAAATAATAAACTTTACAACACAATCAAATTAGAGCAGGTTCAACTACATCTGTCTATTCTGTGAAATAAATATGAATATACCAATATATCAATATATATATAACAATACAGACAAAATTGAAAAAATTACCTATCAAATGAGAGAAAGTTCCCCTGCATATTTCTATTTCAGCTGTGTCATAAAAAGACCATGCCTCACGAGGTATGGAAGGATCTCCATGTCCGAAAATAGTAGTTCCAGCATGAAAGATAAGCCTAAAAGTCGAGTTGGTAAAACGAACAGGGCGATTGTTTGGAATCACCCGAAACTGTGCTATCTTATACACACAACCAACTTCAATATCAACATATGGCCCTTCTTCCTTAGATACTGAAGCTTGAATTTTGTCTCCCTACATAAATAAAGTAAATAACTCAAAATATGTGATTGAATCAAAATAATTCCTAATTTGACACTCAACAAAAGATAAAAGTATATACAAAAATTTGTAACTTGATGAATATCTAAATAGCCAAACTATAAAAATATCAACCTCCTTATCAACCAAATCAATTCCATGCAAGACAGCACATATGGAAGATAATGCTCAGGAGTTTTCCACAACGAAATTACTCTAGCAGTCAAGTTGGTACATCCTAAATTTGGTGAAAGACTTCTAACATTAGACAAAGGAAGCAGTGTGGTTTCCATGTTAAGAAGATAGTAAAAACACAAAGAAGTTATCCAGATTTCTTTTGTGCTAATGAATTACATGTTTCTATTTATAGTGGCTAACAATTATAATTTATTGAGGTTGCTTGGAAAGAAACACATTACATCATCTCTGAAAAATGGCTGATTAATATTAGGTAAGGAAGGGATGGGTGTGATACCTTCAAAAAGACAGTTCATTAAACTTATCCAGTCAAAGAAATTATTACATGATTAAGAAATTAAATGCACACACACAAAGTAAAAAAAAACGTTGCTGACACAAGAAGAACAACTCCACAGCTTGAGAAGACAATCCATACCTAATAATGCATGACATCCAGCTTTGATGGAAGTACGAAATGATCAAAGATAAAAATCCAACAAAGAGAACTAACAAACGTTTTCCTGATTAAATATAATACGATTTAAATAACATAAAATAAAAACGTCAGTACTATTGAATCAAAGTACAGATATCCCAAAATCTGATGATTAAATTTGACAGAGAAATTACTGGAACGAAAATACACAACAGATTTCTGTAGCAATAGAACCAGACGTTAGATCACCTATCACAAACAAAAAATTGGAACAAATACTCTTAGAACATTACTTGTTTGACTCTTTGCATCAGTTTATTACATGGGTCATTGAAAAGACAAATCAACTGTGTGATTAGTAAAAACAGAAAGAAGAATTCAGAGAGTAAAATTGAAACGAAACTTAGAACACAAAGTCATCAAGAATGAAATCCAAATTACGTGACAGAAAATATCAAACCAGATTTCAGTTACAATATAACACTCTTTCACTGACAAAACCTTTCAAAACACTAATCAATTTAATGAATCAGGGAAGGGATAGATGATACCAGGTTAGTATAGAGCAATCAGAAAGAACTGGTCGAATGAGTAAGGGGAAGCAGATTGGCCTTCTGACAATTGCAGAGAAGGCAGACGCCAAGGTACTTAGCGTGCTCTGTTTCGACCTAAAACAATCGCACGGAGAGATCATGAAAGGGATATGATATAGAGTAATCTAAAAATATTTCAAACATAATTTTTTTAATACTTTCTCTTACGTATAAATCAATTAGTTTAAATACTGATTTTGTCACTATTTCAAGGTGTTTCCTCTTTTTTTTTTCTCTAAAAGTTGTTCCAAATATTTGGGGATTTACGTTTTATTTGGAAAAATTGGTACCCTAGGTAATCAGTGTACATATTCTTATTTTTAATATAGTATCCAAAAATATAAATTAGGTAATGTTGGGCCCAAATTTTTTGTAATTAAAAGCTACTTAAAAATAAAAGTTGGACCAAACAATTTTTAAGAAAGAACTTAAATAAAAGTTACTTAAAAGTTACTTATTTTTTATGAAGAAAATTTTAATAAAATCTCTAAAATTAAAAGTTAATCTGAGTTACTTTTTTCTTAAAAGCTACTTATTTTTTACAGTTGTATGCCTCTATTCCTTTTCAACCACCCCTTCATCAACCTATTCTTGGATTGGTCTACCTCCTCTCCATCAACGATATCTTGTTAGGGGCGACCGATGACGGTAACGTCGGTACGAAGGAGACCCACCTCATTAAACAAACTTTACCCTTCGCCTTCTCACTTGACTCTACAACTCATAAAAGATTTATTCCTTTGTGGACATGGAAACAATGGGTCCTAATTAAACTAAGGCCAAAATCAACTCCAGAATATCATCAAACTATTTATCACACTCTGTTATTTTTTTCAATTACAAAAATTAAGGCCAAAATCAATCCAAGAAATAATCATCACCGTTTTTAGTTTTATTTCACAATTGCAAAAATATTCTATGACTCACAGATCTATTGTTGGCTTCTCCTCTACTGGTTTTGTTTTCAATTCTAGTGCACCACCACTGTTTCCCCTGCTCTTGCTAATTCTGTTTCTTTTAATTACTCAAACTTTTGTTTTTCCTCTTTCTTCTCCTTTAATTTTGTTTTTTATCTGTACCTTGCTTCTTATTTTCAAAACATTGACAAAGAGCTTTTTACTTTTTATTTTAACTCTTATTTTTTACTTTTTTTTATACGAACTTTTAAGCTATAAAAAAGTTGGGTCAAACACCACTTACACAAACTAACTAATTGATTATGTTATTATAATGATCAAATATTTTAACTACAAAATAGATATATTAATCTACCTTAAGCCCAAAGAGAATAATACTTCTCCACGAAATAAATAAATGTCAATATCTTCCGAGATTTTTTTTTTATGCTCGTCTCAACCTTAAAAACAAATACCTATACAAATAATTAAAACCGGATAAATTCGAATAGTTACTTTAAAGTAATTACATGTTTCCACTAATTTTTTTAAAAATTTCTTTCTTTATTTTTATCTGTGTTTACACGTTTGACCAAAAGCTATAATAGTAAAAAAGCTATAATAGTCAAACGAATATATCTTTATTCAAACAAATCTAACTAAAACTAAACAAATCCCAATCCATGCTTCCAATTTACCAAGGCTGAATAATATAATATAACATTTTTCGTCTTACAAAATGATGAAACTGAACATTGATAACTATGGAATTACATAAGCCTTGGACACATAATACTTCACAAAATAGCCTAAAACAGGTAGTACAGTCTTTTAGAACCAAGATGCAAGTGAGCTTCAACAACAATCACTACATAAATACTACCAACACATGGACTAATAACAACGAACAAAATATTCAAAAGCATCAAAATGTAACAACAGAAATACACTTAACACAATTAGTCAGACAAATAAACAACCTCAATGCACTCCCCATCTTCATGCTCCTCTTCAACTAAAATAACAAAGTTATCACTCATTTCTGACTCAGAAAGATCAATGCATTCCTTCATACAAACATCTTCTACACAGATATCTTCCCCTTCATCATCCAAGAGCGTCAAATCAACAATTTCAATATGCCTCAAGTTCTTACCTAAACTTTGCAAACCTTCACCAACATTCAGCATTGTTGGAATTTCACAGTCATCACAAACTTTGTTAACAGGTTCAGCAACAACAGAAAAACCAGACTTCAAATTCATGTCTATTTCCTCTTCCTTTAAATTAACATCGCAATTCTTAGAATCTTCATCATCAAAATCTTCAGATACTTGATCACCACTTTTAACATCAGACTCAGCACAATTAGTTTTACTACATTCTCCTCTCGAATAAAATTGATGCTTCCGGAACATTTTAAAGCGCACACGCTCTTGAACAGGTTGAAGTAGCTGATCACATTCTTCAGCTGAATCTTCAAATTCTTGAAACAATTTCCTTTTGATTGGTCGATTAAGAATAACTTGATTAATGGATGTATGACTGGAACCAGAACCATAACTTGACAAATGCAATGCCCCAACATTACTAACATCAGCATCTTGTATGCTTCCCTCCACCATTGGTCCCTCTGTGTGTTTTCTAAGAGCACCATCAGAAATGTCCTCAAGCTTCGTAAAAGGCGGGGTGAACTTAGCCTACATAATATGTAGATGTTTAAAAGAAATTCAAGCAATCAAAATGAAAAAAAGAATTAAAATTTAGTTACAATAAATTTAAATACATTAAATTGATAAACAAAATAAATCAAACAACGATATACAATTTAGCTTGGCGATATACCTTCAAGGGTGTGACAAGTGAACCACCTAAATTGAACAAAGATATGACACCAACATCTTCACAAATCCTAATGACCTCGAACACCTTTTCACCATAATAGGTAGTACCACCACCAGTGACAACTTTGAAAAGAAATTCTTTGCTAAGCATTGTTTCCACAAGTTGAATCGGATACCTACCAAGTGGTTGATCCTAAGCAATAGATAAAGAAGTCGAAAATAAACTCAGATCAGAGAATCATTCCAAAAAATGTATGTATAAACATAAATATAAAAGAGTAAAGGAAGTCAAAGTATTAACACAAACCTGAGTCAAACTAAGCAATTCTTCACATTGGATTCCCACAATTTGATTTACTTGAGAATCATTAAGCATAAATATTGTGTTATCATAGCCATCAAAAACCTCCAGCTTAATCCGATATCTAAAAAACATATTATCATTAAAAACCAATAAAGAGGTATAGACCACAGAAGATCAAAAATTTGAACTGCCCATGAATTTAAGTCATAATACCAAAAAAAATTACCTGCGAATTGTTTTAGCAATATCTCGAAAGCAACGGTTACATCTAAAAACATCATTATCAACTTCAACTTCCATGTGACACCAACAAGAATTATAGAACCATGGACAGTCATTGATAAAGGCATTAATACAAGCTTTAACAACTGCAACACCTCGCTGTCAATAAGTAAAAAACATACCGTAAATAAGAACCGTTTTATTTCAAATAAAACAAATGAGAAAAAAGCTACTACTCAAAGTTAAATTCAATCATATCAAAACACCAACAGATCACTCCATAAGACGAAGAGAACAACATCTATAAACTGACCTCTTCAATGTTTAATAATTCAGCAATACATGTCTTTGCATGAGAATTAAGCATGTCATGTTTAATATCCCCAATAGAATCGGATCTTGCAATACAATCAACCGGAACGGCGCATTTAACACCAGCAAATCTAAAAAAACATGAAAACAAAATAGTTCACAAACAAACGAAACACAAATAATATTATAAATCAGATTTAAAAGAGAATACTCATACCTATCACCAATTACCCAATCTTCTTCGTAATTATGATTGATGTAAATCTTAGAGAAATTAGGGATACAATTAATCACAGTTTTTCCTACAAATAAAAACAAATCCAATTAACAAAATTAGAGCAATATGAGATAGAACTACATATAAAAAAAACAAAATGCACTATACTCATAAATAAAACTGCCAGCTAATAAAACTTACAAAATACAAAGAATTTAGAACAAGTTTGATATTCACAGCCTACAGTTAAACTCACCATCAACCTTTCTTACATCAACATACCGCAAACCAATAATAGGCCTATTTAACCAATCCAAACTCAAGTATTCAGCAGTCTTATCAACAGCATCCCCAATCACCACACAATTACACTTGCCACTGCATTATTCAATAACAAAACAAATTATACAGCTTATGTATTAATCTTATGAAACCTAAGTATAAATGTGTAAAGAAATTTAAAAACACCATAAAGAAAAAGGAAAAATCTTCTTACCTTAAATCAAATAACTCAATAACCATCATCTTGTAAACTCTGTTATTTTTAATCAAAAGTTTCCCCTTTGATGCAGCTGATAGCACTCCAATGACATCTACAACACAACATATAAAATACACACAAATTCAAAATTCTTATCACTAACATATGTACCATAAAACTAAGGCATATTGTCTACAAATCTGGCAAAATATTTAAACGAAAATGTCCACATAAATACCCCAAGAGAGGAACAATCAACTGTATAGATCTATGCTAAAATACTAACATGTCTATAAAAAAGATACAAATTAATACATAAGGTCTTCAAAGTAACTGCAAATAATCATACTTATAATTTCTATCAAAATAGAAAACAATTAGTATACTACAAAAGAACCCTTCAATTTTATAACATAATATAAAAGTCTTACCCACTAAATAACCAAATTTATCTCCAACTATCATCACATTCTCAATGTGAAAGAAAGACCACCCATGCGCAGGAATTCGATCATCTTCAGCTGGAACGATTGAGCTTCTACTATCCAAAATCAGCCTGTATCCATGACTTGTAAAACGTTGTGCACCAGTATTGTGAATAATAAGGAAGTTCGATAACTGATAAACTCCACCCTCTACAATACTTTCCACAATAGGTTCCACTTTTAACACACCACCTTCAAACTTTTCACCCTGATATAACACAATAAGTTCAATCAACACATCTAAATGAATATCCCACGAAGTTATAAGATTCACAAAACATAGATTAATAATCCAGCACTAAAATAACATAACATAATAAGTAAAAATTATACATCTCTGTCCATTAGAACCATCTCCAGAGAAAAATCAGATAGAGCAAGCAAGTGCTCTGGAACTTTCCAGAGATCAATAATCCTAACTACAATCTTCCACTTTCTCCTTGTCTTAGAGATTGACTGAACTCTATCATATGTGGGAAGAACAGATGTGGGAGAAACAGATGACATCCTAACTTATGTGAATAGAAAGAAACAAAGATTAACTACATATGAGGCTAGTGAAATTTCATAGAGAAAACCAAACACTCATATATATAGAGATTGCCATATTATTTTTATATTCACATACCTAACAACTCACATCTATCATCTATCATAATATACAACCACTTAAAAATTAAAGTATTAAGTTAAGCACTACTACTGAGAACTGTCTAGCCTATATTACACAATAAGTAGACTATAGCTTTGGATGACCATCAGAAATGCAGTAAGATAACTTAGCAAGATTGGCCACGAAATTTTAGGCTTTGATGTATGACTAATGCTAAATTCAGGGAAATACCAAACACATTAGACCACTCACTTCATACATCATATTTACCCTTCAGAAAATGAAAAGAAATTTGATAAATAAAGGGATACAGTACCTTCAGTGTATAGTCAAAACAAAACCCAAAATCAGCAATTTAATTATATTCTAACAATCACTCAGTGTAAAATAACATCACAGCACAATAGGTACAGATCTTTTCGTGTACTACCTGACTGAAAATGATAAACCTACTCCCAGTGTTAATTGGCCCACTTAATAGATGAAAAACAATGATTAAAATAAAGAAACAGTGAAAACTGGGTACCATTATTTCATCATTGCTGAGAGATTAATTACCTATTACTGAAACGTACCTTATATTTGAAGAAGTAAATTTCAAGCCTACATACTACAAAGACATCCAAGATCTGATTGGGTACAAATGCTAAAAGGACCAAATACTGATATCATTACGAATAGGAGCATACTTGACTCATCAATGTCACGAATGACTCCTTCATCACAAAGGATAGCTGACAAAAGAGGGGAAAACAGGAAATTCGACATCATACTACGGCGGATTAAGACAAAAAATTGACTCAAACGAACGAAACCTGGGTACGGCTGAGCTTTGATTTTCCCTTACTGAATTGAAACACAGGATATAGAAAAAGAAAACCCTTAAATAATATTTCTACTCAAAATGGACTGCAATTCTGGTCTATTAAACATACAAAAAGCCCACCACAAAGCCCATATCGTTAAAACACATTTACCAAATTTTGTTAAACATCATCTGAATTATTTTTTGAAATTAACAAATAACAGATTTCTACAAATTTGACCTAACACCAGCTAAGTACATTTTTGAAGAAACGTTTTTGCTATAAAAGATACTTTACTCTTTAACTTAAAAATGAAAAAGGTCAAACAAAAGATAGAACATTTTGCCCAATATTTATTTCCTATAAATTACAACTTACTTATAGGTTAAAAGCAATTTAAACTAATGACTTATTTTCTGGTAGATTATAATGACTTTTAAACATTACTTATAATAGAATAAATAACAAATAATAAAATACACCAAACATAATTGAGTAGTAAATAGTTTAAAAAAAGGTATTTTAACAATTTTAATTTATATAATTATGTAAATTTATTTTACTCCTGCAACTTACGCATTCACACTTCGCAAACTAAAAAGTATTAATCACTAAGATTTTGAAATAACAAAAAAAATTCAACAATAACAAATAGAGTCACAAATCTTTTTGTTGTGAGTTTGCTGGGTAATGAAGAAATAATTTTGTAGTAAGCTTGAATATGAGAATATGTATTCAAATTCATTTTCTCACACCAATAATTGTATTTTCAACAATTTGAATAAAGGGAATTTCGAAAACTTAAAAAAATAAAATTTTGAAATAATATATAATTAATTTTGAAATTGATTTTCTAATTCTATTTACAAATTAATTAAAGATAAAAAAAATCCTAATATGCATTCAGAATAAATTAATGACCTAAAGAAAAGATAGCAAGTAATCCCAAAAGAAAAGATATTTAAAACATAAGATAGTAACTACACGTGTGACAGAAAAAATTAATCCCATATAAAACGAAATTTCAAACTAAGAGTTTATTTTCCCTGGCCTTTTTTTTTATTACACTTATGAGGTCATCCTATAAAATACACTAACAAAATATGATATACGGATTACATGTAACAACTAACTCATTCATATTCCATCTCGTATCCTAACAAAATAAAATAAAAATCTACAATACAATACTCCATCTATCTTTTACTTTTTCAAAATGAGAGCTCTTTTGACATCACAAATAATCAAATCAAATAATATATAGATTGAAAAACTATACAAAATAGGAATCTAAATAATCAAATATTATAATCAATCAGAAAGGTTGCTAAACAAAATACTTATGAATTTGTCCAGATGAAACTAATCCAAAGCACATAACCAAGTAGTTAATCATGACATTCAGAATTCAAAAAGTTCAAACCAAGATTGGTTGACATCACAGTAGAGAATACAACAAATTACCTAAGACATAGAGTGATACATACAATACACTTACATATAAAACAACATCTTCAGGGTAGTACAAAAAACAAGAGTTCATGGCTCAAGCCCATTGGAAAGAAACACATACTGCTTCGTAACTATGTAGACAACTAAACATCGTACTTAATATTCCTTATCCTCATCCTTTTGGAAGCCCTCGGTCCACTTGCAACATGGCCAATATCACTCCCAACAGAAGAAAGCACAGAAGAACATTCAACTGGCGATATATCATCAAGTGAAGCTGTGCTTGGTCCAATTTCTGATAGTTCAGCAGAAGAATCAGCTATATTGTCACCCATTGAACGTTCATTTGATCCAGAATCACATTTTGAAACAAATGTTTCTCTGATCAATTGAAAAACGAATGCTAACTCAGTCCAAATAATAAATCAAATGTTAAAATATGGAACCATACAAACCTTCTTAGGAGTTTGAACTGCATTATTGTCCTTGAACTTTTCAATCACAGCAATATTATCACAGATCTTCTTCACTTTAAAAGAACCATCATACTTCACTCCATGATCAAATTCCTTCTCAACTTTAAAAAGATACTCATTCCCAACAATCGCCTTGATAGCATCAGGATATTCACCCACAACCTTGCCCTATTTACAAAGTAAACAGACCAAAAACAAAACTTCATATTATATAGATAAAAAATTGGGAGAAATCAAAATATAAACAGAACACTATTACAATTAGAATGAGTAAAATGCACCTTCCAAACAGCAACTAAATCCTTGCAGCTCTTTTGCAATATATGTTGACTATCAGTGTCAAATAGAACAAATGTGGCAGTCTCTTCACCCTCACAAACTTCAACTTTAATCCGGAACCTGCCAATTAAAAAGAAAATGAATCTTAGTACAATTCACAATTTAGTCCAAGTTCAAATTGAAAGCAAAATATTACCAAAAATAATAAATAATACACCATATATACTAAAGAACCTTACCTTGGAATAACTTCAAGCACAAAGGTTTTGCAGCTTCCACAATAATACATATCATCTTCAATGGTTACAGCTTTGTGACAGCGGCACGATTGATAAAACCACCTCTCCCCATCAAGCAAACCGCTAACCTTAGCAAATACTACGAATACACCCTCCTATATAAATTATAACATAATAAGACCTAGCTTGTTATAAATTCTTCTTTATCACAATTTTACTAATTTTATCCGAATCAAATACAGTATAGAGTATATAGAGCATAAGAATAATGAAGAAACCTCAGCTGTAGATTGCAATTCTTTAATACTCTTCTTTGGAAACATTGTTAAAAAGTCTTCTTCAAGAGGAACATATGGAACACCACCCTCAATAACACCAATAGGAACATTAAAGTCAATTCCATTCGCAACCAAACTACATCCACAGATAAATAAAAAATAAATAAGTTCATATATGGGGACATATTGGGAACTACATAAAATTAGTAAATACAAAAATATAACTATATAACTATAACTATAACAAATAAAGAAAAGAATCAAAAGCATACCCATTCCTAAATGAAACAGCTTCAGGAATATTAGGATTCCACAGAAGTTTGGTGCCATTCATCACATTCTGAATAACAATATCACCTACAGTTTAAACATAATATAGTTAACAATTAAATCCAAACATTGGAGTACATAATGAAGGAAAATTAAATATAACCAAACAATGAAAATTTACTCAATACCCCTAAATGACTTTATCTTAGCAAGCTGCACAACCAACACTGGTAATCCATTCCGTTCAAGAGCCAAATATTCGAGAACAATGTCCACATAATCACCAAATAGGGCACATCTGACAATTCCCCTACAACAAATATACAAAAGTTCTGCTTAAGCACAAGTCTAAGCACGTATAGACTTGAGCACATTATCAATACATAAATACATATTACTTTTCATCAATGAGGTCAAGCTCAATCTTCCTTGTGACTTTACCAGACTTAACATACTGCTTCTCCCTTGAAACGGCAGCAACTAACCCAATAAAATCTGAAAATTATAATTGAAGAAAAACCAATCAAAGTTACAACATAAGCTCAGGGAAACAAAAACATATCAAATATATCAAAATCACTGAAACTATAATCATAAACATCGACCATCCATAACAAAGAAGAAGAAAACAACATGTTGATTTTAATAAAGAAACTGGTTAAAACTATTGAGACTTTAGACAGGCCAAGCTTATCTCCTTAGAATTCACCAATTCACCAACATAAATAATAAAATAAGAGCCACCAACACCACTATACCCTGCTTATGTTACTATACCCTACTAATTCTATACCAATTAGGGACTGGCTTCCCTAACACTCCCTGAAATTTCCTTCCACAGAAATTAATATAATTTAGTCGAAGAACAAATCCACTCATAAGATATGATTCAACTACTCATATACATAAATTAAACTGCACTAAAATCAATCAAGAATACTAACCAATGAGATAATCACATTCCCCCATTGTTGCCTCAATGTAAGTTGAGTTCTTCAGTGATAAACAAAGAGTTGGAATAACATCACAATGTTCCAGCACTACTCTTGTTCTCTGATTGAAGAAAATCTTCAGCTCATGTTCAGAAGCACGAAAACCACCAGAGTTTTCATAAATGCCAAAATAAGTTATCTTGTACACATTACCCTCTGAAAATTCACCCCTAAACTTTGTAAGATAGTTCTTCTTAATGCAAGCTTCAATTTTTACACCCTATACAGCAAAATAAATGCCCAAAAACGAATTAAAAACTTGCTACACCTAAACATAATGTATTGTCAGAATAAGCAAAATGATAAACAAAACAATAAAATAACAGAGCATACCTCTGAATCAACAAAGACGAGATTCAACGCATATGGTTTGGAAGGCTCACCAACAGGAAACATCTCCCACTGACGAAGAACACGAACCTTAACTTTCCATGTATCCTTTCCAGTTCTTAGAATGCAAAGGGGATGGAAAGGCCCAGCAGTAAAAGCCATAAGCAATATAGAGATAGAGATATAGAGATATACAGAAAACAGAGAAAGCAAAGAGGTTAGAGGCAGCTGAGAAAGAAAACAGCTTAGACTAAGAACACCAGCAACACAACACAATACAAGTATTTATAGGCAGCTACAAATGAGAAAGGATTACAGCGAAATAGAAATAAATATAATCATGCTTGCCAACATCAAAATAGCTGGATTATTGTGCATACCAAACCTCTGAAAATTAACTGACATAACAACAATCACCTGACAATAATCCAGCAGCAAGGGCTTCTGATACACCTCTTGTACTGACGATGAATAGTAGACAATTCATACAAACTTCTGATACACCTCTTCTGATACACCTCTTATCCTTCCTCTGATCTCCACCTAACAACACAGAAATTCAACAAACCTAAATTTAATCATTCTCCTTTGTGCAAACTTACAAATCTCCTCAAATATCAAACATCAAATTTCAAATCTCACCTGAAATCTCAGCTCTCATATCTCAAACAACACTGAAACATAACTTCTGCTACAGTGACGGAGCCTGCAACAAATCAGATTAATCGCAGAAAAAACCAAGCAAACACTCTTCTCCTTACTCCCATTCTTCTTCAACGAAAACCGTGATGTCATCGACAGAAAGAAAACTCCAGAAGAAAGGGGAAAACAGACGCCAGATAAACCTTCTGCCCCCACCACCTCTTACTTTTCTTTGATGGAAAACTGAACAGTTCAGATTGCTCTGCTGAATCCTGAACTAATTTATTTTCTCTTTTGATTTTGTTAGCACAGTTTCAGCCAAGGATTGGTGTGGCTAAGGGGGATCTGTATAATGCATCTAACAGCTCATCTGAAGGGACTGGACAATGAATGGTAAAGTTTATTTTTTTCTTTTGAAAAGATGAGTCCATTTGAGATGAATGGCCCACATTAGAGGTACACTTAAGACGAATGGCTGAGATTAAAGATCTCCTACCAATAGCACTTCAGGAAATAAGAGATGAATGGCTGAGATTCATAGTTCTCTTATGAATAGTAGATGAATGGCTGAGATCTATGCTAAAATACTAACATGTCTATAAAAAAGATACAAATTAATACATAAGGTCTTCAAAGTAACTGCAAATAATCATACTTATAATTTCTATCAAAATAGAAAACAATTAGTATACTACAAAAGAACCCTTCAATTTTATAACATAATATAAAAGTCTTACCCACTAAATAACCAAATTTATCTCCAACTATCATCACATTCTCAATGTGAAAGAAAGACCACCCATGCGCAGGAATTCGATCATCTTCAGCTGGAACGATTGAGCTTCTACTATCCAAAATCATCCTGTATCCATGACTTGTAAAACGTTGTGCACCAGTATTGTGAATAATAAGGAAGTTCGATAACTGATAAACTCCACCCTCTACAATACTTTCTACAATAGGTTCCACTTTTAACACACCACCTTCAAACTTTTCACCCTGATATAACACAATAAGTTCAATCAACACATCTAAATGAATATCCCACGAAGTTATAAGATTCACAAAACATAGATTAATAATCCAGCACTAAAATAACATAACATAATAAGTAAAAATTATACATCTCTGTCCATTAGAACCATCTCCAGAGAAAAATCAGATAGAGCAAGCAAGTGCTCTGGAACTTTCCAGAGATCAATAATCCTAACTACAATCTTCCACTTTCTCCTTGTCTTAGAGATTGACTGAACTCTATCATATGTGGGAAGAACAGATGTGGGAGAAACAGATGACATCCTAACTTATGTGAATAGAAAGAAACAAAGATTAACTACATATGAGGCTAGTGAAATTTCATAGAGAAAACCAAACACTCATATATATAGAGATTGCCATATTATTTTTATATTCACATACCTAACAACTCACATCTATCATCTATCATAATATACAACCACTTAAAAATTAAAGTATTAAGTTAAGCACTACTACTGAGAACTGTCTAGCCTATATTACACAATAAGTAGACTATAGCTTTGGATGACCATCAGAAATGCAGTAAGATAACTTAGCAAGATTGGCCACGAAATTTTAGGCTTTGATGTATGACTAATGCTAAATTCAGGGAAATACCAAACACATTAGAACACTCACTTCATACATCATATTTACCCTTCAGAAAATGAAAAGAAATTTGATAAATAAAGGGATACAGTACCTTCAGTGTATAGTCAAAACAAAACCCAAAATCAGCAATTTAATTATATTCTAACAATCACTCAGTGTAAAATAACATCACAGCACAATAGGTACAAATCTTTTCGTGTACTACCTGACTGAAAATGATAAACCTACTCCCAGTGTTAATTGGCCCACTTAATAGATGAAAAACAATGATTAAAATAAAGAAACAGTGAAAACTGGGTACCATTATTTCATCATTGCTGAGAGATTAATTACCTATTACTGAAACGTACCTTATATTTGAAGAAGTAAATTTCAAGCCTACATACTACAAAGACATCCAAGATCTGATTGGGTACAAATGCTAAAAGGACCAAATACTGATATCATTACGAATAGGAGCATACTTGACTCATCAATGTCACGAATGACTCCTTCATCACAAAGGATAGCTGACAAAAGAGGGGAAAACAGGAAATTCGACATCATACTACGGCGGATTAAGACAAAAAATTGACTCAAACGAACGAAACCTGGGTACGGCTGAGCTTTGATTTTCCCTTACTGAATTGAAACACAGGATATAGAAAAAGAAAACCCTTAAATAATATTTTTACTCAAAATGGACTGCAATTCTGGTCTATTAAACATACAAAAAGCCCACCACAAAGCCCATATCGTTAAAACACATTTACCAAATTTTGTTAAACATCATCTGAATTATTTTTTGAAATTAACAAATAACAGATTTCTACAAATTTGACCTAACACCAGCTAAGTACATTTTTGAAGAAACGTTTTTGCTATAAAAGATACTTTACTCTTTAACTTAAAAATGAAAAAGGTCAAACAAAAGATAGAACATTTTGCCCAATATTTATTTCCTATAAATTACAACTTACTTATAGGTTAAAAGCAATTTAAACTAATGACTTATTTTTTGGTAGATTATAATGACTTTTAAACATTACTTATAATAGAATAAATAACAAATAATAAAATACACCAAACATAATTGAGTAGTAAATAGTTTAAAAAAAGGTATTTTAACAATTTTAATTTATATAATTATGTAAATTTATTTTACTCCTGCAACTTACGCATTCACACTTCGCAAACTAAAAAGTATTAATCACTAAGATTTTGAAATAACAAAAAAAATTCAACAATAACAAATAGAGTCACAAATCTTTTTGTTGTGAGTTTGCTGGGTAATGAAGAAATAATTTTGTAGTAAGCTTGAATATGAGAATATGTATTCAAATTCATTTTCTCACACCAATAATTGTATTTTCAACAATTTGAATAAAGGGAATTTCGAAAACTTAAAAAAATAAAATTTTGAAATAATATATAATTAATTTTGAAATTGATTTTCTAATGCTATTTACAAATTAATTAAAGATAAAAAAAATCCTAATATGCATTCAGAATAAATTAATGACCTAAAGAAAAGATAGCAAGTAATCCCAAAAGAAAAGATATTTAAAACATAAGATAGTAACTACACGTGTGACAGAAAAAATTAATCCCATATAAAACGAAATTTCAAACTAAGAGTTTATTTTCCCTGGCCTTTTTTTTTATTACACTTATGAGGTCATCCTATAAAATACACTAACAAAATATGATATACGGATTACATGTAACAACTAACTCATTCATATTCCATCTCGTATCCTAACAAAATAAAATAAAAATCTACAATACAATACTCCATCTATCTTTTACTTTTTCAAAATGAGAGCTCTTTTGACATCACAAATAATCAAATCAAATAATATATAGATTGAAAAACTATACAAAATAGGAATCTAAATAATCAAATATTATAATCAATCAGAAAGGTTGCTAAACAAAATACTTATGAATTTGTCCAGATGAAACTAATCCAAAGCACATAACCAAGTAGTTAATCATGACATTCAGAATTCAAAAAGTTCAAACCAAGATTGGTTGACATCACAGTAGAGAATACAACAAATTACCTAAGACATATAGTGATACATACAATACACTTACATATAAAACAACATCTTCAGGGTAGTACAAAAAACAAGAGTTCATGGCTCAAGCCCATTGGAAAGAAACACATACTGCTTCGTAACTATGTAGACAACTAAACATCGTACTTAATATTCCTTATCCTCATCCTTTTGGAAGCCCTCGGTCCACTTGCAACATGGCCAATATCACTCCCAACAGAAGAAAGCACAGAAGAACATTCAACTGGCGATATATCATCAAGTGAAGCTGTGCTTGGTCCAATTTCTGATAGTTCAGCAGAAGAATCAGCTATATTGTCACCCATTGAACGTTCATTTGATCCAGAATCACATTTTGAAACAAATGTTTCTCTGATCAACTGAAAAACGAATGCTAACTCAGTCCAAATAATAAATCAAATGTTAAAATATGGAACCATACAAACCTTCTTAGGAGTTTGAACTGCATTATTGTCCTTGAACTTTTCAATCACAGCAATATTATCACAGATCTTCTTCACTTTAAAAGAACCATCATACTTCACTCCATGATCAAATTCCTTCTCAACTTTAAAAAGATACTCATTCCCAACAATCGCCTTGATAGCATCAGGATATTCACCCACAACCTTGCCCTATTTACAAAGTAAACAGACCAAAAACAAAACTTCATATTATATAGATAAAAAATTGGGAGAAATCAAAATATAAACAGAACACTATTACAATTAGAATGAGTAAAATGCACCTTCCAAACAGCAACTAAATCCTTGCAGCTCTTTTGCAATATATGTTGACTATCAGTGTCAAATAGAACAAATGTGGCAGTCTCTTCACCCTCACAAACTTCAACTTTAATCCGGAACCTGCCAATTAAAAAGAAAATGAATCTTAGTACAATTCACAATTTAGTCCAAGTTCAAATTGAAAGCAAAATATTACCAAAAATAATAAATAATACACCATATATACTAAAGAACCTTACCTTGGAATAACTTCAAGCACAAAGGTTTTGCAGCTTCCACAATAATACATATCATCTTCAATGGTTACAGCTTTGTGACAGCGGCACGATTGATAAAACCACCTCTCCCCATCAAGCAAACCGCTAACCTTAGCAAATACTACGAATACACCCTCCTATATAAATTATAACATAATAAGACCTAGCTTGTTATAAATTCTTCTTTATCACAATTTTACTAATTTTATCCGAATCAAATACAGTATAGAGTATATAGAGCATAAGAATAATGAAGAAACCTCAGCTGTAGATTGCAATTCTTTAATACTCTTCTTTGGAAACATTGTTAAAAAGTCTTCTTCAAGAGGAACATATGGAACACCACCCTCAATAACACCAATAGGAACATTAAAGTCAATTCCATTCGCAACCAAACTACATCCACAGATAAATAAAAAATAAATAAGTTCATATATGGGGACATATTGGGAACTACATAAAATTAGTAAATACAAAAATATAACTATATAACTATAACTATAACAAATAAAGAAAAGAATCAAAAGCATACCCATTCCTAAATGAAACAGCTTCAGGAATATTAGGATTCCACAGAAGTTTGGTGCCATTCATCACATTCTGAATAACAATATCACCTACAGTTTAAACATAATATAGTTAACAATTAAATCCAAACATTGGAGTACATAATGAAGGAAAATTAAATATAACCAAACAATGAAAATTTACTCAATACCCCTAAATGACTTTATCTTAGCAAGCTGCACAACCAACACTGGTAATCCATTCCGTTCAAGAGCCAAATATTCGAGAACAATGTCCACATAATCACCAAATAGGGCACATCTGACAATTCCCCTACAACAAATATACAAAAGTTCTGCTTAAGCACAAGTCTAAGCACGTATAGACTTGAGCACATTATCAATACATAAATACATATTACTTTTCATCAATGAGGTCAAGCTCAATCTTCCTTGTGACTTTACCAGACTTAACATACTGCTTCTCCCTTGAAACGGCAGCAACTAACCCAATAAAATCTGAAAATTATAATTGAAGAAAAACCAATCAAAGTTACAACATAAGCTCAGGGAAACAAAAACATATCAAATATATCAAAATCACTGAAACTATAATCATAAACATCGATCATCCATAACAAAGAAGAAAAAAACAACATGTTGATTTTAATAAAGAAACTGGTTAAAACTATTGAGACTTTAGACAGACCAAGCTTATCTCCTTAGAATTCACCAATTCACCAACATAAATAATAAAATAAGAGCCACCAACACCACTATACCCTGCTTATGTTACTATACCCTACTAATTCTATACCAATTAGGGACTGGCTTCCCTAACACTCCCTGAAATTTCCTTCCACAGAAATTAATATAATTTAGTCGAAGAACAAATCCACTCATAAGATATGATTCAACTACTCATATACATAAATTAAACTGCACTAAAATCAATCAAGAATACTAACCAATGAGATAATCACATTCCCCCATTGTTGCCTCAATGTAAGTTGAGTTCTTCAGTGATAAACAAAGAGTTGGAATAACATCACAATGTTCCAGCACTACTCTTGTTCTCTGATTGAAGAAAATCTTCAGCTCATGTTCAGAAGCACGAAAACCACCAGAGTTTTCAGAAATGCCAAAATAAGTTATCTTGTACACATTACCCTCTGAAAATTCACCCCTAAACTTTGTAAGATAGTTCTTCTTAATGCAAGCTTCAATTTTTACACCCTATACAGCAAAATAAATGCCCAAAAACGAATTAAAAACTTGCTACACCTAAACATAATGTATTGTCAGAATAAGCAAAATGATAAACAAAACAATAAAATAACAGAGCATACCTCTGAATCAACAAAGACGAGATTCAACGCATATGGTTTGGAAGGCTCACCAACAGGAAACATCTCCCACTGACGAAGAACACGAACCTTAACTTTCCATGTATCCTTTCCAGTTCTTAGAATGCGAAGGGGATGGAAAGGCCCAGCAGTAAAAGCCATCAGCAATATAGAGATAGAGATATAGAGATATACAGAAAACAGAGAAAGCAAAGAGGTTAGAGGCAGCTGAGAAAGAAAACAGCTTAGACTAAGAACACCAGCAACACAACACAATACAAGTATTTATAGGCAGCTACAAATGAGAAAGGATTACAGCGAAATAGAAATAAATATAATCATGCTTGCCAACATCAAAATAGCTGGATTATTGTGCATACCAAACCTCTGAAAATTAACTGACATAACAACAATCACCTGACAATAATCCAGCAGCAAGGGCTTCTGATACACCTCTTGTACTGACGATGAATAGTAGACAATTCATACAAACTTCTGATACACCTCTTCTGATACACCTCTTATCCTTCCTCTGATCTCCACCTAACAACACAGAAATTCAACAAACCTAAATTTAATCATTCTCCTTTGTGCAAACTTACAAATCTCCTCAAATATCAAACATCAAATTTCAAATCTCACCTGAAATCTCAGCTCTCATATCTCAAACAACACTGAAACATAACTTCTGCTACAGTGACGGAGCCTGCAACAAATCAGATTAATCGCAGAAAAAACCAAGCAAACACTCTTCTCCTTACTCCCATTCTTCTTCAACGAAAACCGTGATGTCATCGACAGAAAGAAAACTCCAGAAGAAAGGGGAAAACAGACGCCAGATAAACCTTCTGCCCCCACCACCTCTTACTTTTCTTTGATGGAAAACTGAACAGTTCAGATTGCTCTGCTGAATCCTGAACTAATTTATTTTCTCTTTTGATTTTGTTAGCACAGTTTCAGCCAAGGATTGGTGTGGCTAAGGGGGATCTGTATAATGCATCTAACAGCTCATCTGAAGGGACTGGACAATGAATGGTAAAGTTTATTTTTTTCTTTTGAAAAGATGAGTCCATTTGAGATGAATGGCCCACATTAGAGGTACACTTAAGACGAATGGCTGAGATTAAAGATCTCCTACCAATAGCACTTCAGGAAATAAGAGATGAATGGCTGAGATTCATAGTTCTCTTATGAATAGTAGATTCTTGTCTTTCTTTTAAGTTGTAGTAGATTTTTTAAATCCCGCTAAAACCTTTTCTAAGGTCTTCTTTCCCACTCCTTCTGTTTTAATAACCATCTAAATTTGACATTAATTTCAACTAAATAAACCCTTTGATACCGCTTTCATGTACTTTTATTCTCTTTAAATTCATTATTGCTTGATTTATTTCTTTACAACATAGATCATGGCCATTTAAAAGTACTAGTGTTGTATACTTGTATAGATTTGGTTAGAATATCCATTTAATAACATGTATAAACTAATGAATAAACTATTGGAATATATGGTTGCTTGGTGTGCACATTCTAATCTTTTAAATTAACACCACTTTTTACCCCAAAGTTTTAACTTTTAAGTTTTAAGTGAAAACACCCAAATTAAACCCCAGTCACCCAAAGTTGTCTTTGCACTGTTTTGCGAAAAACGAACATAGAAACCAAAGACCAAAAGTGGATTTGAGCCTAATTAAATAAAGTGCTATCAATTATATAAAGATTAACTTATAAATTTTTTTTATCTCAATGACCCATTAGGGTGATCATGATTACCTTATATACCAGTATGATTATTTATAAATAAATAATTAAAATATAAAATTTTAGTTTATTTATCTTAAATATCATTAGTTCACTTAGAACTAACGTGATTTAACTTAATATTTACTTAAAATCATTTAGATAACCCTTACTATTAAAATAAATTAAATAGGTGCTGTTTCTTTTTATTTGTCTTATGAACATAACGTTTGACTTTTATGATTTTATCTATAGTTACGTTCAATACTAAGGAAGTAACATGGAGTACATAGGAAGTAACAAAATCTAACGCGCTTTCATTTAATTAAGTCCATGGTTTAACCTCGAAATTAAAGCACACACCCTCTTCTTCCTGTCGCCTCTCAGTGACTGTCTCTTAGAAAGTATAACAAATTTAATACAACATGGTCATAATATAAACATAATTAAAAGTAGGCTTAATACATCAGAAGACCCCTGAAATTGTAAAGGGAATCAATCCCAGTCCTTGTAAAATTTTCGCATCAAATTTGGTCCCTAATAAATTTTTTTTAATTCAATTAAGGACAAAGTGTGTCTGATGCTGAAGTGGCTAAATTTTAACAGACATGGCATTTCCACGTGGCTTTTATATTTCTTTTTTAAAACCTAATAATTCCAACACGTTAAAAATAAACTTAATCTGAATTAAAAAAAAAAAAAAAAAACCCCAACAACAAACACAGAAAAGCTTCCAGCTCTGGAAAATTCAGACCGGCCCAACATTCTCATTGACATGAACATAAAAAACCAAAGATAATGATGGACTGAAGATACCCAATAAACGGAAATGGACTAAAACAGCAGTAAAAGCTTCAAAGTTCCAATTTTTATTCTTTAATTACACAGAATTATGATGGGATGAACAAGTAATGAAATTTGAAGATCTGAAAGTGAAATGAAGCAAAAGAAGGGATTCCCAAAAGAAGCTAGCTTTTTTATAATCAACGAATACCCATTTACCCAAACTGCAAGATCAGAATGCAGAATTAGTAACTAACCTATTAATCTCGTAATCGTTCCAGATGAGGAATCAAGTACAAAGGGGAGTCATTGATGAGGAATGAATTTCTGGGTTTTGGGAAAAGAAGAAAAGCAAAACAAGGGGGGAGAGAGAGGGGGGATCGATGAGCACCGTTCGGGAGCGGCGTTAGAAGAAAACGCAGCGGAGGGGAGAGACACGAGACAGGGTCTGAACGGCGACGAAGAGGTATTGCTCTGTTTCGACGCGGTGGCGCGGTGGAGGAAAAAGTGCATCGTGGCAGAACACGTTACTCTTGTAGCTTTCCTTAACCTTCTTCCCCTCGCATCCCACTTCTTCAACTGGAAACTCAGATCTGAAAAAAAGCTTCACTTCCCACCAAGCACGTCGTGTGGTGGTAGATCTATGAGAAAGATGATACCCATTAGATTAGTTTTTTTTTTTTAAATTAAGATTAAGTTTTTTTTTTTAATGTGTTGGAATTATTAGGTTTTAGAAGATAAAAGCCACGTGGAAATGTCATGTCCGTTAAAATTTAGCCACTTCAGCATTTGGAAATAAAATAAAATGAAAATATTAATTGGTATTTAAAAAAAATTATAAAAGCCATGTGGAAAAAAAAATTTAAGACACATCAGCGGCTCACACACTTTGGCCTTAATTGAATTAAAAAAAATTTCTTAGGGACCTAATTTGATGCAAAAATTTTACAGGTCCTGGAACTGATTCCCTTTACAATTCCAGGGGCCTTCTGATGTATTAAGCCTTAAAAGTAATATAACCCATAAAAACACATGTAGTACAAATCTTAAGCTACCTTGAGTGGTGCTCGACGCAAATACATACTCAAATTAAATCCTAGAGTGGCCAACTTTTGCATTATAAAGCTTCCAAATGCTCCGAAGAGACTTATCCAACTGAATACTGCAATAGCTTGACAATACACCGCGGTCTTCGCATCCTAAGGTACCATTTCTTTTCCCTCTCTTTAATCTTTACTTTCAATCCTACCATCCCTCTTTTCTTTTCTGAAATAAAAATGATTCTTAGTCTCAGTGACGGATCCAGAAATTTGATGTAGTGAGGGCAATAAATATATATATATATATATATATATAAATTTGTAATAAAAAAAATAACATTTACTATTAAAAGTGAGTACATTTTTTTACTTAAAGGGACACAAGTGATGACACTTTTTACCAAAGGAACCATAAAAAACCACATTTTTTACTACTCAAGTGAGGGCATTTAGGAATGTGAGACTCAAGTGAGGGCATTTAGCAATGTGTGGAAATAAGTGAGAGTATTGTTTATCTAAAAGGTTATAAAAAACCACATACTTTTACTACTCAATTTGTTTTTTAATGTTTTTTCCAAGTTTATGCCCTCATACCTATACACCTAAATCCGTCCCTGCTTAGTCTAAACATCCCAAAATTAGGATATCCAATCCACATTTGCGGTTGCGGGTTGTGGTGATTTCAAACAGATACACATTGTAAAGTTAAAATAAATATTGTCTTAAATCGTATTTCTAACAGGTTTAAAATCACCACAAACTACACATGTTTTTATATTTGTGAAATTTGTGGCAACAATATCTAATCACCTGAAATACGTTTTATGATTTTATTTTAAACTTTGTACATGGTGACGGTAAAAAACAGCATATAAACTATGAGTGTCAATTAGATCTATGATTTGTGGGATGTTAAGTAGCGTGTCAACCCTTCTAAAATGTATCGCATGATGCTTAGGTTGTATCAACTTCACATAGCATCTTTAGAATCACACTTTAATTTGAAGCAGAATTAAGAAATCATAAATGGTGAAGATGCTGGAAAAAAAAGGTATTTACTACATGTTTGGTTTATCATTGAATTTTGGATAAATTTAAGGCTTAATTCCAGTTTGGGCCCCTGATGTTTCAAGAATGGGCGATCCGCACCCCCCCGTGTATAAAAGTTGCGGTCAAGCTCCCCTTTGTTACAAAACTGTGCTAACGAAGTCCTTCCGTTAGCTTCCGTCTGTTGACCAAACGGAAATTGGTTGCAGTAGTTAGAAATTTGGTTTGTTATGAGGAAATTCTCCAACCGTGATGGCTCAGGTAGTGGCTTGAAAATGGGGTTTGAAGGATCTTCCTCAGGCAAAGGCTCCTCCCCAGCAGCTTTGTGTGCCATGTTCTGTGTCCTTCTCTTTTTCATCTTCAACATCTTTCAAAACCCAGATTTCAGAAGCATCACCCCCAACCACCAGATCTGACCCTTGTTTAATGAGAAAAAAAGTTGAAAGCTTTAAGCTTTTCAACCCAAATTCAGATGAGAAGAGGGATTTGAGGAGGCAAAAATTATTCAATTATTCATCATCATCTTCAAAATGCAACCCATCAGCAACCCATCCCCACCCAGAACCCAGAACTCACCCCACCCCATCCCCAAAACTCACTCCATCGAAACCCACCCCCACCGATCAAAATCCCATCGAGCCCACCACCACCATCGCCCCCAACCACCAAATCCCAAAAACCAACCCCTCAAAAATCCAGAAACCCCTCACCAATCAAAATACCATTGCAACCCACCCTCACCATCGCCCCCAACCAAAGCTCCATCTTCAAATCCCCAAATACAACAGCCAACCCACAAAATCATACACCCTGAAATCTAGAAAAATCAGAACAAGAATAAGAATAGGAGAAAGAGACCCACCAACCCCCCAAAAACCCAGAAGCCCTCACCCACCCACCATACACCATGGGCTGGATCTCGTTCAGCAGCTATGACTCCGATCTATTTCTGTCACACCTTTTCCTCCTTCATCTCTGGGTTGTGGTGTTTACTGGGGTGGGGTTGGGTTTATGGGTGGTCGCGGCTCAGTTTGCTGGGGGTGGGGTTGTTGGGGGAAAAAAGAGGAAGAGGTTCTCTGCGGGTGGGGTGAGTGTGTGGTTGTTGGGTGTGGTTCAGTTTGCAGGTTAGGATTTTGGTGGTGATGGGATTGGTGGTGGTGGTGGTGGGATGGAAGACGACGACAAGGAAGAAGAATAGCGTTAGGCAGAAGGTAAATGAAGAAGATGGTGTTGTTAGGGAGAGGAGAAAAGAGAGTGAGAGGTATTGGGTGAAGGATTTTGTGACGGATTATTTCCGTCACCAATTAGTAGCCTATATTTTATGAATTAAATAAGTGACACGTCAGCATTTCCGTTTGGTCAACTGACGGAGATGGACGGAAGGGCTTTAATCGACCGTTTTAGAAACATGAGGGAGTTTGACCGCACATTTTAAACACAGGGGATGCAGACCGCTCATTTGTGAAACATTAGGGGCCCAAACTGGAATTAACCCTAAATTTAATTATGCCAAAGTTAGTATATGAGTAATGTGAAACAAAAGATACTAATAAGGAAAATGTCAAGGATATACAACCTTCATCAAAAGTGATAATAAAACCAATAACGCTGGAGATAAACCAGATCAAGAAGAGCAACAATCAACCCATAAAAGCGCCAGACGCCCCCAAGGGCAATAGACAAAACCCCAAATCACAAATCAACATCCCTCAAAGACCCCTAAAACCAAACAACACCAATAACCCTCTGCTACCCTAAGGATACCTGCACGCAATAATCTGGGCGGCAACGTTGAAGAGGGTAGCACCACCAATGGAGTTGTACTTCATGCCTAAGCGTTTCCACATCAAGATAGTACGTCGCACCCTAGTCAGTATGACATAAGGCTTCGACAACTCCGCCAACAACACCATCTCCTCTTTCCCTATCGACTCAACAACAACAACTTCTGCTGTCGCAATCACACTAAAGCTCTCAACAGGGTACTTTTTTCGTTCTTCCACCTTTCACAGCTTTCTTGGGTCTTCCCTTAGCCCGAGAAGTTTTCACTTAATCCCAAGGTTTAGAAACTAAAGGAGAGGCAATGAGCCCTTCCTCAAGCCCAAGATCACGGACACCCCAAGATCAAAAGAGAGAGGATCAACAACATCATAGAGTACGTCATTGTTTTTAGGCTTCAAGGTAGCAATGTACCTGCAAACAACAAAAGAAATTTATGGGAAGAGCGCCATGAGAGGGAAGCTTAGGAATGAAGAGAAATCTCTAGATAGAGCATCAGTGATTGATTCTACATCCACAAATAAATGCATCATACGTCGATCTTCTGCTTCCGTGTTAGCTGGAGGAAGCCCATCAAGCTCCAATGGTATTGAGCTATATTCACATCCCCCCGGATCATCAAACCCGTGTCGCAGAAACCTCGCCAAAGCCATCAACAGGAACGTCCCACCCAAACGAAAACTGTTAAGGAGGATAATCGCCGGAGATGCCACCTCCAACGAAGTGAATCTGAAAAACCCAAAATGATACAACCTCTCAATCTTCCTTTTCCTCTGAACAAACACATTCACACATTCAAAACCCTCCCAATTCAAGCAAACATCCCACGAACCCGATGACAACCAACAAAGTCTGGGATGCGAAGATCGAACGAAACATGACGTCTTTCTCATTCCTCCTAACAGAGTTATTGCAGCCGCTCACCGAATCACCACCAAGAGGAACATATTTCTCCTTCATCTGAACCCATATTTCATCGTCGCAAGCTATATCACCTTTGAGCTAGATACCTTCCTTCTTCCTCTGAGTCGAGTCGTTGCCTTCACTTGCCGCTTCGCCACCGTCTCTACCATTATCCCCTTGAATTGTGGCGCTACGAAATGAGATGCCACTGCGACCAGATGGACAAGGAGCACTACCAGAGAAAGTGTGTGGCTCACGACCCATCTCGTTCCGAATCCCCTTTACTTTGTCCATGATTGTGGCCTCAATACAAATTAAAATATAAACATATATGGTTAATGAAGCTAAGTGCGAAAAGAGTAGAAAATGTTTCATGTGCACCCAAATGATGTAGACAATTAGAGTTAGAGAAAAGAATATTGTATATGGGTGTCGATGCTAATTGGATGTCTATAAGTCGGAAAAGTTGTGTTTCTTCTTAAAGATTAAATATATTGATAAAAACAAGTCGCAAGCTTGGAAACAAAGCTCTCCCAAGTGAGTGCTAACGAAACAACAATAGAAAAGCAGGAAAAAGAACAATAAGAGAAAAACGAAAAAGTTGAGTTATATGGAACGAAAAGTTCACAGATTTTGATTCATTCACATTTCACATTCAATTTTCTTCCATCTCATTTTCACTTTTTTTCTATCAAATCGATCATCATAGGTTTCACTTCTTTCTTCTTTTTTTGTTCCGATTAGTGTAATTGTGTAAATGAAGTATGAACTTAGATAATATTGTTTTGTTCACACCTCATATTGAAGTGGAAAGAGGTGGAGGGAGGATAGAGATAAAAAGAAAAAAGAGAGAAAGTAAAGATAAGGTAGATGAGCGGATGTGAAAAACGAGTGAAGTGTGAATGAATCATAACTAAACATACTCTCCGTTCCTATATAACTGACACTTTAAGGTTGTTGCAGAAGTATTAAGAAATAACAATTAATGTTCTTGTTTTATTAAAATTACTTTGTAACTTCCTATTATACCCTTTATCTCTCTTATTAATTCTAACTTTTCAATTTTTCTACCACCAATAAATGAAGGGTACAATAGATAAAGTATAATTAATACTCTCTTGAACTTTGTAAAATGACAGATAATTAAAAACGAAATTCAGCTAGAAAGTTTCACACGGGAAGGCAGACAGCGTAGATAATTGACCAATCAGGAAAGCAAGAATGGGGATATATGGGTAGTTTGAAAAGTCATATCTCGGTGTCATACTGTCATGCACATGGACAGAACCACACACACAGTCAAAACAGGGTAGTTGACTTTGAAAACTAAAATTTTCTTCAATTAAAAATTGTTTAATCTCACTTATCTTATAAAATTTGAGTTAAATTATCGTGAATTAATGATTGATATAAGATAAATATATGAATATAAAATTTCAAACACACTTATCTTAAATATTACTAATCCACCTAAAATTATAGTAATTTAACTTAAACTTTGTCTATAATCTCTATTCCTCAGTAACAAAGAAAAAGCTTTGTCTATTTAAAAAACCTTGTAAAATACAATTGGTATTTGCTTAATTTGGTCAATCATTTTTCAAATTGTTATACTGATCCTATAAAGTATTGACAGTTGACTTTAGTTCATGTACTAGATGAACATTGTGCTATATATATAGTACTCTTCATTTCTAATCCACAAAACGCGTATTTCAAATTTACAGGAAAAACTTCACAAAATCATCAGCAAATATTCTCTTCTAATTAATGGCATCATCATCATCCTCCTCCATTGATCCTCAAGAAAAGCATGAAGTGTTCCTGAGTTTCAGAGGCGAGGACACTCGAAAAACCTTCACAAGTCACCTCCATGCTGCTTTTAAAAGAGCAGAGATCAAAACCTACATAGACTACAATCTAGAAAGAGGAGACGAAATCTCAGGAACACTTCTAAGGGCTATCGAGGACGCGAAGCTTTCAGTGATTGTGTTCTCCAGAAACTTTGCAACTTCGAAATGGTGTTTAGAAGAAGTGAAGAAAATAATGGAGTGTAAGAAAACAAGGAACCAGATTGTGGTGCCTGTGTTTTATGATGTTGAGCCTACTTATATAAGGAATCAAACAGGAAACTTTGCGAGTGCTTTTGCTGCCCATGAGAGGCGGTTTGTTGATAAACCAAACAAGGTGCAGAAATGGAGGGATGCTTTGATGGAAGCTACGAATCTCTCTGGATGGGATTGCACTGTTGACAGGTACTAACTCTCTGTTATCTTTTCTTTGATCTTTTAACTCACATTGGATTTTTGTTGGTTGAATGTGAAACCACGTTCGTCCAATCTAACAAGTTCATTCTGTTGAATAAATGTGGACTGAAAATCGTAATCTAGATTTATGAGGTCACAAATATGATTTTGAATTGTACTATCTTTGGATTAAGTGATTAACAAATATGGTTTAAAAGAAGCACAAATTTTAAGTTTCTTGTTAACTTTGAATATGATTAAAAAAAAGCTCATAAAAGTGACCAATCTTTGATTGCAATTATACTAACCTAGTGTTTAATATGAGTATCTTGAGTATTTTTCTTTAATTAGAAAGTCAAATATGTATGTTCAAATGTTGGAATGTGGAAGCCATCATTTTTAGATATGATGCTATATATAACGAAAAATTTCTATAAAAATTTTCAAAATGTTGAATATCTAAGGTTACTTTTTAGATCTAGAACAGCAAGATTCTATAGGATACTTCTTAGTTCTTATAGTTCCAAACTTCCACTTGTCTGTATCTATCATTGATTGGCTTATGTTTGAGTAATTTATACTTTTGCTACCTGCAACTACTGATTTGTAAATGTGTTGGGAGTGGCTCTTCTACTCCCTAGCTAATTGCTATTTATTTCCTTATTAGTAAGCTTTGTCATATATTTTCATGTACCTTTTCTTTATGTTGCTGATAGAATAGAGCTTCTGGATTTCAGAATTGATTCCCATAAAACTGAAGCAGATCCAAACATGGATACGTAATTTGGTATGGATCATATACAACAACTATTAAGTTGTGTTTCCTGATATGGAATGGCCTATTACGTTTTAATGAGTGGAAGGTTCTTTTTAAAATAAATGAGTGGAAGTTTAAATTATGTATAAATTGTTCAGCTTACTAAATTTTGTTCATTTTATTGGATTTCTACCAAAATTTGAGGCTCTGTATCTTTCATCGATTGGATTCTGTTTTTTGCAATGTATAAAATCTTTTGTAACTTCTACTTTTGCTACCTGCAACTAATTTGTACAAATGCTTTTGAATAGCTCTTTCACTCCCTAGCTGATTGCTATTTATTTCCTTATTAGTAAGGTTTGTCTTATATTTTCATGTATCTTTTCTTTATATTGCTGATGTATTATTTATGTCTTAGGCTGGAATCTGAAATTGTGGAGGAGATTGCTAAGGATGTGTTAGGAAAATTGAATCGTGGGTATGTTGGGAATCTAGATCAAGAAATTAAAAAATATGAGCAACTTGCTAAACATCAGATGCAATATTTTCAAGCTTCACCTCATCCAACTTATTATAAAAATTATCAAGCAACTGTCCAACACATAAGGAAACTTCAAATGGAGAGACATCATCGTTTGCTTCGCGTGCCAGCCAACATGTACTCACAGGCAGATGACTCAAACGGTGATTTCTATAGTATGTTTTCTAATTTAGGAATCTAGTGTTACCTTTTATGTCATAATCATCCGGGTTTTAAATTGCGATTGTCGTTGAGTTGTGGACAAATGTGAGTTGTGGCGGCTGCAATTGCGGTCCTCACTTTTACTGTATGTTTCTTACATTTTCAAAGCAGTATGGTTATTGGTATGTAGTTCCTTTCCTTATCTTCACATAAACACAAGAGAAGTGTATGTTTCTTGTAGGTCTCAGTTATATCATGTACGAATACGGTTAATGGTAATTTGTCTTTTGTCTGTCTATGTTCATTGGGCAGGAGGAGTAACTTTTGTTTTAGTTTGTAAGTTGACTGATCTAGAGCTTATTTGGATACAGATCAAATAACATTTATTGAATCTTTTCTAGTGAAAAAAAGAGATAAATTTCAATGAGTGCTCTTTAATCTACATTGAAACGGATTGGTAGTTCTTTACTATAACATCATAAAAAATTGGGCATTTGAGGATACCCAGACAACTGTGGTTTTTGATCCATTCAAGCATCCGTAACATAAGTAGTTTCTTGTGGGGCTTGAATGACGTAACTGTAGGTAATAGAATTGTGTATATATGTTATGGTTGTTATGGAGAATGGTTGTTAAGGAGAACATACCCTCCTTTATCTGCTGAAGACCAAAATATGAGGAGATATCATGTTGTTGGGAGTTAGGATTTGTCTTTATTCCTTATCTTGTAAAGGTTGGTATGCTTAAATTAAGTAATAGGCCAGAAGCCGGTTCGAAATAAGAGCCCCACAATCGAGCAGTCTGAGTTATCTGGCTGCTCGGGTGTTTGAACCAACTCTTCAGTTGAGGTGTGGCACCTGAACAACATTGTACAATAAGATTTATGTTGGGGGAGACAGGGGAGCCCATGGGCCGAGCTCAGGCATCTTAGACGTTTGATAAGATGCCTGAGAAGATGGTGGGAACTGAAAGTATGGGATTGGGTCTGGGATTAAGGGAGAAGGTGGTGCAGGAAACATGCGTTGCTCCAAAATGTTGTTATCTGGGAATTGAAGAGTTTCGGGAAGAGGAGGAAGACCTACCATGTCATGTTGATGTTGTAATAAACTCATGTTCGAGTTGAAGAAAGAGTTAGAGGCAGGGGTGATGTATGGGGAAAATTGACCATTTGTAAAGTTGTCCATTACTAAAGGCCGGTTTTGATGGTGGTTTTTGTTGCTAAGTGAAGCAGTGAGAGTGAGAGTGATGTTGTGGTGTGTGGTTTGTGCAAGTGTATTCCAGGATTTTTATAGTTGTGATCGGCCTTGAAGGGTTGAGATTATGCCAATAAAACTAGCACACACTGAGGAAAATCTAGCCTGGAAAAAGAATCAAAGGTGAGATTCTGAGTTGTGACAGATGGATTTGGACATTGCATATCATGAGTTACTAAGTTGTAGATGCAGTAAGTCTTAGCTGGCACCCAATCACTAAACAAGAAACAAAATGTAATAATCCTTAGATAGGTGGCTAGGTTGACAAAGTTCAAACGAGCTTTACACTTGACTCACATGGGAAAAAATAAGGTGGTTCGGTTGTTATTGTCTTCATCTGAGGTTATGAAAAAAAATAATAAAGAAAAATATTGTGGATGATCCATGTGACTGTGTGAAATTTTGAGAAAGTAGAAATTCATGTGAGGTGAGATGAAATGGTGACAGATGCAAAGAGAGATGCAAACCAGTGAGAATTATAGTCAATCCTTTAATTTTTGGGGTTGGGGTGGCGACTTCTCTTTAAAATAAATATTAATGTACAAATTTTGTTAGGAAATAACAGAGCTGAAGAAGTAAAATAAACCAGGAGCGCAATCAACAACACAATAATATAACGTGGAAACTCCAAAACCGGAGAAAAAACCACGGCCGTTGTCAAAACCGACAACCAGAGGATAAACACTATGTGAAAATTGTTACAACACATAGACTTCACTCTCAACCACCCCATAACTCAGTACACCCACACTCTCCAAAGTAAATATTTGAACTACATCTCACAATACTCTAAAACAAGAGCATAAGAGAAAAAGAAAACACAAATATAAACTTAAAGTGTTTTCAGGTGTTACATCTTTGGTGTTTTTGGTGTGTTGAAACAAGGAACTTGAGATCCCTATATATAGCATTGACCCTCCTGCCCCTCACTAATCTAAGCGATGTGGGACTTCTCCAAAATGCATAACTTGATCTTTTTTCTCCTTCATTAGCAATGTGAGACTTACATTGCAATCAACCCCAACAAATTATAATATGTATGCATACACTTTTTATAAATATACTTTTAACACGCTTGATTTTTAACTGTCATTTAAAAACTGCCGCAAACATCAGTGATAATTAAAAAAATTGCTGCTAAAGTATGTTGAATTGCGCACAACTTCCCATCATTTCCATTTTTTAATGAACTTTGAGGAGTGAATCACCATTTTGGTCCTTGAGATTGTAAGCGTCGGTCATAGTAGTCCCTGGGTTTCATTAATGGTGAAAAAAATCCCTGAGTTTGTCTCCGTCAGTCATAGTAGTCCCTAACCACGTTGGGCCGTTAGTCCCTGGGACGGAAAAGTGACATGTCACTTTAATTGACACCTTGGCTTGCCCCCGTGTCGTGCCACGTGTCATAAGTTACTTTCCCCCCAAAAATCTTTATTTCACAATGGTCCCTGATGATGTGGCACCTCCCCATTGGACCAATATGTGGGCAAATTAGTCCCTGCCAACCTATGATCATAATACGTTGGAGACTAGAGAGAGCGAGTGTCAAACTATCTTCTTCTTCCTTACCCATTGCAGAGAGAAAAGCTTCAACCTTTGAGAGGATTAGGTTGAAAAACACTGGTTCCCGAGCGGCGGTGAAGTTGGGTGTGTTCGTTGTTGTTGTCTGGTGAAGGACGACGGCCGACGGTGACGAGTTCCACGGTGGGTCTTCATCGTTCTTCACGACGTAAAGGTAGGTTTTTGCTTTAAGTTTCATCGTTATTTTCGTCTTCTATTTCATGGTTTTGTTTGTGTTAGTGTTCGAATGGATGTTAGGTTTGTGTTTGTGTAGTGAGATTTTGGGTCTGGTTGTTGGATTTTATTTGGGGTTGGGGTTTATGATGATACATGCTATTATGGGAAAATGAAGAAAAGTTTTGTTTTTTCTATTTGTGTTCTAACCCGTCGTGCTTTGTTGAGTTGATTTGTGGTGGTTTTGATGTTTTGATGTTATGTGAAAAAACCCCAAATTTTGTACTGAGTGTTGGGAGCAATAAGAGAAAGGAGAGAAGAGAGAAAGAAATATAACACAGGAGTTTTTAACGTGGTTCGGAACACAATGTGTGTACCTACGTCCACGGCTACACTAGGTAGTAATATTTCTTTGGTGTGTATAATGCTTACAATGAGGTGCTTATATATAGTAGGAGTAAGTCAACCTCCTCCTTATTCTAAGTGATGTGGGACTTACAAATATACTACATAAGCGATGTGGGACTACAAATAGACTACATAACATAACAATTCTCCCACTTGGAGTCTAATTGTAGTACTTCTTGTAAACAATAAGCTAATCTGCTCTCCACCTAGTGTAGCGCCTTCGTCTTCAATTATCCTCGAAGGCCAGCTGAGGAAATGCAAAGCCTCAGCTTATCAGCTGTAACAGTCTTGGTCAACATATCAGCTGGATTCTCTGATCCTAAGATCTTCAACAGAGATAATTCTTCATCATTGATAAGTTCTCTGATGAAATGATACTTCATCTGTATGTGCTTGCATCTGGAGTGAAAGACAGGATTTTTTGCAAGGCAAATAGCACTTTGACTGTCACTAAACAATGGAGGAACATCTTGTTCCTTTCCCAATTCTTTGAGAAAATTCTTCAGCCATATCATCTCCTTGGCTGCTTCTGAAATGACAACATATTCTGATTCAATGGTTGAGAGAGCAACTCTATTTTGAAGTTTAGACTTCCAACTCACAGCAATTCCTCCTAAGGTGAAAATATAACCTGTGGTGCTTTTTCCACCATCTGAGTCTCCTCCTAGATCTGCATCAGAAAACCCCTGTAAAGTGAGATCATTTCTTCTAAAGCATAGACACATTCTTGAAGAACCCTTCAGATATCTCAGTATCCACTTTACACCTTCCCAATGCTCCTTCCCAGGATTTGACATGAATCTACTGACAACTCCCACAACATGTGCTATATCAGGTCTTGTACAAACCATAGCATACATCAAGCTCCCTACTGCAGATGCATAAGGAACTGTTGACATGTAACTTTCTTCTTCATCTGTTTGTGGGGACTGCTTCTTTGAAAACTTTAAGTGATTTCCCAAAGGGGTGCTTCTGGTATTGGCATCTCCAACATTGAATCTGTCCAGTAATTTTTCAACATATTTCTCTTGGGACAACTTCAGAACACCTTCTGATCTATTTCTGGAAATCCTCATACTAAGGATTTGTTTGGCTGGACCAAGATCCTTCATCTCAAAGTTTTCTGACATCTGTTGCTTCAACCTGTTAATTTCAGTCATATTTGATCCTGCTATCAACATGTCATCAACATACAGAGCAAGAATAATATAACTGTCAGCAAATTTCTTAACATAGCAACAATGATCCATGTCACATCTATTAAAACCTGAGTTGCTCATAAACTCATTAAACTTCTTGTACCACTGTCTCGGTGCCTGTTTCAGACCGTACAAGGTTTTGTGAAGCTTGCATACAAGATTCTTCGTGCCTGGAACTTCAAAACCTTCAGGTTGTGTCATATAAATCTCTTCTTCCAAATCACCATGTAGGAATGCAGTTTTAACATCTAACTGCTCCAAGTGAAGATTCTCTGCAGCTACAATACTCAGGATAACTCTTATAGTGGTCATTTTGACAACTGGAGAAAAAATCTCTGTGAAATCAATTCCTTGCTTCTGCTGAAACCCTTTCACTACAAGTCTTGCCTTGTACCTTCTGCTGCCATCAGATTCTTCCTTCAGTCTATAGACCCATCTGTTCTGTAGAGCTTTCTTTTCTTCTGGTAACTTGGTCAAAGACCATGTTCCATTCTTCTGAAGGGACGTCATCTCGTCTTTCATTGCTAGCTCCCACTTGATAGAGTCATTCCCCTGCATGGCTTCACCAAAATATTCTGGCTCTCCAGCATCAGTTAACAACAGATAATTCAACGAAGGAGAATACCTTTGTGGTGCTTTCGGCGTTCTTGTGGATCTCCTCACTTGAGTTATAGGAGTTTCAGTTACTGCTGTTGGCTCTTGTTCCAGCTCAACTTCTACCTCATCATCCTCGTTCTCGGGATTAATCTGGTTTCTTTTGGCTACATCACTTTCTGAAATTTCTTCCAATGCCACTCTTTCAGAAAGTTTCAACTGTTTACTTGAACTCATAGATTCTGCAGAAGACCTGTCTTTATAAAGCACACTTTCATTAAAAGTAACATTTCTGCTTCTAATGATTTTCCTATTTTGTTCATCCCAAAACCTGTAGCCATACATATCAGACCCATAACCAATAAAGAAACATTTTATGGCCTTGGGGTCCAATTTGTCTCTCCTATCGGAGTCTATAAGAACATAAGAGACACAACCGAAGACTTTCAAATGTGAAAAGACTTACCTCCTTTCCAGACCACACCTCTTCAGGCAATTGATAATCCAAGGGAACAGATGGTCCCCAATTTATCAGGTAAGCTGCTGTATTAATGGCATCTGCCCAAAACATTTTTGGCAACCCGGACTGGATTCGCATACATCTAGCCCTTTCGTTCAAGGTCTTGTTCATTCTTTCCGCGACACCATTTTGCTCAGGTGTACCTGGTATTGTCTTGATCATTCTGATCCCATTTTCTGAACAAAACTTTTTGAACTCCTGGCTGTCATACTCCCCGCCATTATCAGATTTCAGACTCTTAATCTTCAAGCCTGTCTGATTTTCAACTTCTGTTTTCCACCCTTTAAACACAGAAAACACATCAGATTTATTTTTGAGAAAATAAACCCATACCTTTCTTGTTGAGTCATCTATGAAGGTGACATAATAGCGTGAACCTCCAAAAGATTTCACTGGGCTGGACCCCACACATCTGTATGCACCAATTCGAGCTTTTCTGATTTTGATTTCCTGCCTGCTTTTGGGAAGCTAACCTTTCTCCGTTTCCCCAAAATGCAATGCTCACAAATACCAAGATCAACATGCTTCAAATTTGACACCTTACCCTTTGATGCCATGATCTTCATTCCTTTTTCACTCATGTGTCCAAGTCTTTGATGCCATACAGATGAGCTATTGACTGCTTCAGTTACTGCTATCATGTCCTCCTCTGCAACCATATAAAGGGAGCCTCGTTTCTTTCCTCGAGCTACAACCAGATTGCCTTTCGTCACCTTCCAAGCTCCACCCCCAAAAGTGGTGTGATAACCCTCATCATCCAACTGGCCTATAGAGATCAAATTTCTCTTTATTCCAGGGACATGTCTGACATTATGCAATGTCCAGAGAGTTCCATTAGAGGATCTGATATCAATATCACCTCTTCCCACAATATCAAGTGGTTTTCCATCTGCAAGATAAACCTTTCCAAACTTTCCACATATATAGTTAGATAATAATTCTTTTGAAGGAATAGTATGAAAAGATGCACTTGAATCAATAACCCATGAATCAACAGGACTATCCAAGCTGCAAATTAATGCGTCTGCTACTTCCTCAGTTGCTGCATTAGCAGATTCATCATCATCTTGCCTCTTTTGGTAATTCTTCTTCTTCCTTGGGGCTTTGCATTGATTGGTGAAGTGACCTTTCTTGTCACAATTCCAGCAAGTGATGTCATTCCTGACTCTTGTCTGACTTCTGCCTCTTGATTTTGATCTGCCTCGGCCTTGGCTTTGATTGTGACTCTTCTGGCTACCTCTTCCTCTACTTTCAGTATTCAATGCTGAACCGGAAGTGTTTGAAGACTCTCCTGAATCTTTCCTGCGAATATCTTCGCTTAAGATCAGATCTCTAATGTCATCAAACTTCAGCTTGTTATCCCTTGCGGAGTTACTAACCGCAGTGACAGTTGCAGCCCAACTATCCGGTAAGGATTGTAACAGACTCAAGGCCATCAATTCGTCGTCAAAGGTAATCTTCACTGACGATAGCTGCGAAATAATTGTATTAAAGCTATTAATGTGTTCAGTTACAGAGTTACCTTCTCCCATTCTGAGATTGAATAGACGTCGTATCAGATGTACTTTATTGGCGGCAGATGGCTTCTCGTACATATTTGATAATGCCTTCATCAGATCTGCAGTAGTCTTCTCATTCACAATGTTGAAGGCAACATTTTTGGATAACGTCAATCTGATCACACCAAGAGCCTGTCGATCTAACAGATCCCAGTCTTCCTGCTTCATGTCGTTTGGCTTCTTCCCAGTCAAGGGTTGATACAACTTCTTTTGGTACAGATAGTCCTCCATCTGCATCTTCCAAAACCCGAAGTCTCTGCCATCGAACCTCTCGATCTTCACCTTCCCTTCTTCTAGCGCCATTGCTCCCACTTCTTCCTCTAAACTGAGGATCTATCCCACGAACCTAAAGCTCTTGATACCAGTTAATGGGAGCAATAAGAGAAAGGAGAGAAGAGAGAAAGAAATATAACACAGAAGTTTTTAACGTGGTTCGGAACACAATGTGTGTACCTACGTCCACGGCTACACTAGGTAGTAATATTTCTTTGGTGTGTATAATGCTTACAATGAGGTGCTTATATATAGTAGGAGTAAGTCAACCTCCTCCTTATTCTAAGCGATGTGGGACTTACAAATATACTACATAAGCGATGTGGGACTACAAATAGACTACATAACATAACATTGAGAAAACCGAAAAAAATTTCATGATATTACTTCTAATTTTGTGTGTCATGCAATGCAGATGATTAATCGCAGGATGACTCTGATTTTACACCATGGTGGAAATCTAGAGACAAATGCTGAGCCTGATGGTGTTGGTGTGTTGTATGATGGAGGTGAAATGTGTGTGTGGGAAGACATTGATGTGGATACATTCAATGTATTTACGCTGGAAGCATTAGCCAAAGAACACTACTACCACAACTTTAGCAAAATATGGTTTCGGAATCATGGAGCTGAAGAAGGGATAATGGATCTCATTAAGGTTGAAGGGGATGATTCTATAAGAGACATATTCATAGTTGCTAGGAAGAACAACTGGGAGATAGAAGTCTACTTTGAGCATATTATGAATCATGAGCCATTTATTGTGCATGGACCTCCTGATGCAGTGGTGCCTAGTGAAGATGATGATGATGTGGAGATCATACCAAATGCTGAAAATTTTGTAGAACCAGAGGGAAGCAAAGTAGCTGATATTGCAAGCAGAGTTCCTGATCCAGTGGTGGCTAGTGATGATGATGATGATGTGGAGATCATACCAAATGCTGAAAATGATCAAAGCATGCATGTGGATAGTAATTAAGACAATGAGGACAATGTTGAGCTGATGGTGAGTGAACAAGTGTTGGCTGATATAGATGCATGTGTTGACAGATTTATGGAAAGGGATGATACTGCTAATGGGAAGGGGAAGAAGGGAAGCACAGAGGAGAAGGGGAAGAAGGCAAGCAGAGATGAAAAGGGGAAGAAGCCAAGCAAGGGGAAGAAGCCAGTCACAAAGGAGAAAGACTTGAAGGGGAAGAAACCAATGGTGGGAAAGAAAAGGTGTAATTCAGAGACTGATACCAGTGAAACACAATCCTATTATGGAAGTGGTTCTGAGAGTTCTGATGATGAAGACAGTGCATATGAGCCAACACATGTGTCAGAGCAGGAGTGGTCATGTGAAGAACATAGTGAGAACTACCATAGTGAAGAGCTAAACAGCCCTGTCAGTACTGATGATGAAGGCAACTCAAGAAGAAAGGGAGTTTTCCCTCAATTCAAAGAAGGTTCAGGCTTTGGGCAAGTTCACTTGGAGCTTGGAATGGAATTTGCTGATCTGGGCACATTTAAACAAGCTGTGAGAGACTACACCATACAAGCAGGGAGACAAATGAGGTGGTTGAAAAATGATAGTGTGAGGTGCAGGGCTGGATGCAGGGTGGAAAAGTGTCCTTGGGTGATATTCTGTGCATGGAGCAATGCAACAAAAAGCTTCCAAATTAAAACTTTTGATGACATACACACTTGCTGCAGAGGCTTCAAGAACAAGCAAGCAAATACAAAGTGGGTGGCTGGAAAGCTTGTGGACAGAATTAGAACACAACCAAACCTTACTCACTCTGAGGCATTTGATGTAATGAAGATTGAATATGGAGTTGTTTTGGATGACACCAAAATCTTCAGGGCAATGAAGCAGGCAAGGAAGACTGTGGAAGGAAGTGAAGCAGAGCAGTATGGCAGGTTATGGGACTACTGCCATGAACTAATGAGGAGCAACCCCGGTTCCACAGTGAAGATGGATTGCATTCCAATAACTGATTCTCCACCCCAATTCTAAAGGATCTACATTTGTCTGGATGCATGTAAGAGGGGCTTCAGAGCAGGATGTAGACCTGTAATTGGGCTTGATGGATGCTTCTTGAAGGGATATTTTGGAGGTCAGCTCCTGTCAGCTGTTGCACAGGATGCAAACAACCAAATTTATGTGGTAGCTTATGCAGTGGTTGATGTTGAGAATAAAGACAACTGGAAGTGGTTCCTTGAGCTTTTGCATGGGGATTTGGGGGATTATAGGCAACATGACTGGCATTTCATGTCTGATATGCAAAAGGTAAATTTAAGTCAATTATTTTTTCTATTTGCTCGAAAAGATGAGGGACTAATATGCCCTTTATATGACTAGTTTAGGGACTAACATTGAATCTTATATTATTGTTACAGGGCTTGATTCCAGCACTGCAAGAGGTCATGCCTGGTGCTCAACACAGGTACTGTGTAATGCATCTTTGGAGAAATTTTACAAAGCAATGGAAGGATAAGGAGTTAAAAAATGTTGTGTGGGCATGTTCAAGAGCTACCACTGTTGTGGAATTCAATAAGAAGATGGATAAGGTGAAGAGGAAGAACCTGGCTGCCTGGATTTATCTGAATAAGTGGCCAAAGAATTCATGGACCAAGGCTTATTTCACTGAGTTCACTAAATGTGACAACATCTGCAACAATGCATGTGAAGTGTTCAATGCCAAGATTTTGAGGTATAGAGGGAAGCCAATACTAACACTACTAGAGGAGGTGAGGTGCTATATTATGAGGACTATTGCAAACAACAAGATGAAGCTGAATGGACATTTGGGTACTCTACCACCAATGCAACAAAGGAGGCTTGACATTGAGAAAGAAGAGAGTAGGAAGTGGACTACAACATGGACAACTGATGGTGAAAAATATGAGGTAGCTATTTGGGATACTAGAGTTGGTGTGGATTTATTGGCCCAGACATGTACTTGTAGATTCTGACAATTGAGTGACATGCCATGTAAGCATGCATGTGCAGCTATTGGTTGGAAGAATATGAGGCCAGAGGACCATTGTCATGCTTGGTTGACAATGGGAGCTTACAGAAGCACCTATGAGTTTGCAATTCAGCCAACAAATGGTCCCAATTACTAGGAAGAAACTCCTTATCTGAGGCCAATCCCACCTAAGCTGAAGAGAAAAGCAGGGAGACCAAAGAAGAATAGGAGAAGAGATAGCACTGAGGCAGCTCCAAGTGGGACAGCACCTAGTGGGGCAACAAGATCTACTCAAGCTGGGAATGCTCAGGCAGGTGGGAGAAGGACTAGGATTAGGAGAGCTTTTGGTGAAATTAGATGTTCAAGGTGTGGGCTATATGGTCATAACACCAGAACTTGTCATCATCAGGGTGTTGCACTGATGCCTAGGAATTGGGTTCCACCACCCCCTGAGGAAAATGAAGGCAATGATCAAGGTCACCAAACTGAGATTGACCTCTCACAAACTGCTCCAAATGAAGAACCACTGTCTCAGCCTATAGCACAGGTATAATCATGCATATTATACTCTCACAAACTGCATATTATCATGCATATTATATCTTGTTTGTAGGCACCTAATTCCCAAGCCCAAGTTCCAAACAATCAAACTAGGCCACCAAGGAAGCCTAGGCAGCCTAGGGCTTCTGTGCATATGGCTGGGCCTCCTGTGCATATGGCTGGGCCTTCTGTGCATGTGCCTGGGCCTTCTGTGCCTCAGCCTGGGCCTCTTGTTCAGATTGGTGGACCTTTTGTTCAGGCTGGGGTCAGGGCACCTCCAATTAGAGCCTCTGCATTCAGGGCCCCTCGTTTTGCAAACAGGCCATGGTCAGCCCCAGCTCCCCTTGCAGTCCAACCAGGTTTGCAGATCAGGAGTTCACCCCCACCTGGACCAGTATCAAATGAGCCTCGTATGCCTACAATGACCTTCATACCAACTCCTAGGACAAGGGCAATGCAAGGTGATCAGAACAAGTGAAGAATTGCAGCATGGAAAGCTTTTTTTTGATATCCCTATCCATAGTATGATGGGATTGTAACTTTTCTGGAATAGTGGTGCTTTAAATTGTTGATGGGAACATAAATTATGTCATTTTATTTATTTACTATCCAGTAGGTAACTTAATTAGACATATGATGTATTTTGATGAGTATGATATCTTTGATGATCTCAGGGCATTACTTGATTCAGTTTGGCATCTATCCATGGTTCCTTCATTGCATATTTTTTGATATCCCTATCCATAGTATGATGGGATTGTAATTTTGAACAGAATGGATGTGCAATCTACAATTTTATGATCATGTGATATCTTTATTATCAATGACAAAAACCTTTTTATTAATTTACTGTCAATTGATTTCTTATTTAGTATTATCATTTGCTTGAATAGACCACAAAACTATGATAGTGCATTACTTAAATTTTCATGTCCATATATTGATTGATTGCATCAGGTCAGCTTACAAACATATTTCAACCAATACAAACATAACCATGCTTAAATTTTCATGTCCCTTATATCCCCCTTATAACAACAAAAGACATGCCAATCACCATAAACATAACCAATACACAAACAAGACCTCTAAGCATCCTAAGTTCTACATTCTTAAACTTGTTCTGCTCCTCAACTAAGGCAACATTCTTCTCCAGAACCCCCTTTATCGTTCTCAACTCCTCAATCAGACATTCATTTTTCAGCATAACTTCCTTCATCATTGAGAGTTCCTCAAGCATAGCATCATTCTTGACCACAAGCTCCTTCAATAGCATAGAGTCTTCAGCCTTCATACCCAAACCACTGGATTCATCTGTGTCCGCTACATCATCTACCCAGCGAAAAAAATTGCAGTTTGACTCATGGCCCTGTGACATGTGAACTTCAGAAAAAGAGGGATGAGAACAGAGGATGATGAAAATGAGGAAGAAGACCATACCTTGGGTAGATAACAACAATAAAAAAGATTTCCCTGGGTTCGCGTCTGTCCTCGACACCCTCACCTTTGCCTCTTCACCGCATTTGCATCGAGGGTTTCCGCCGTTAACAGATGAGCTACCGCCACCATTTCCCTTCGTGCTTGACCTCTGTTGAACGCGGCCTTTGAGACCCTCACCCATTGTCATGTTCGATTCAACAATAAAGAGCACAGGAATTGCAGTTTGGAGAGAAATCGAGAAGGAATTTTGGAGATTCAGAGGAATTGGGGATTTGGAAATGGTTCTAGGGTTCACTGATTTGGGAATTTTAAACCCAATTCGAAGGGACTAAAATGATCGATTTAATCCCCTTATAACTTTGTCCTACGTGGCTGAGTCTATGTGTCACTTAACGTTGGTTCCATCCCAGGGACTAACGGCCCAACGTGGTTAGGGACTACTATGACCGACGGAGACAAACTCAGGGATTTTTTTCACCATTTATGAAACCTAGGGACTACTATGACCGACGCTTACAATCTCAGGGACCAAAATGGTGATTCACTCGAACTTTGAGTCGTAGTTTGACTTTAATATAGTAATAGAACGACAAAATGCATAAACCGCTACATAATAGCACCCACATACATGATAAAGGTTTTTTCCTCATTTTTTGTACTGCTTTTGGCTAAACCTTTATGATTCAATCATAGCAAAGCAGATACGGGTTTATCGTCCTCAGGGATTGTGTGAACATCAGTTCCCACCAGTTAAACATTGATTTGAGCGGATAAAAAGATGTTTGATAAATTGTTTTTGTGATTTTCAATATAAGGAAAACGGTAAAAGAAGGTTTACTGAGATAACAAAGAAGAACACGTATTCAGAAATGCATTCACATAATCCTTTGATTGCTTTGAACACAAACACTTATGTAAAGGTTCATTTCACTTACGATGTCGAGAGTTATCCACCTAACTATCCCTAGCCTAGGTGAATCTATCAGTTGGAATTCCTAGACGTAATCCCTTACCATCTAGAAAACGAAAAGGAACATTAAAACTCAAATTCTCTCTCAAAGACATTCCCAATAACAAATTTATCCTAAGACAAGGTACCCTAGGCTTGTGAATCTCCGTTGTCACCCCGGAAACTTCTGTTTGAACTCAAAACCCCACCTGTCACGTGGAAGCCCACTATTGTTCCTACCTAAGATAATCTCACCATAAGACAACTAGTTCATTGAGTGGTTTCTCTCTTGAACCGGACCTGCAATTATCTCCCGTTCTCATGCTAGTCCATAAAAATCTAACACAAATCAATGATACTTGAAGTGTAGAAAGCAAAACTTTAACACACGGCGTGACCTAAGACATAGGCATTCTACTTTCATTGATTTGAGCATACACCAACTCATATCAACCTCTCGATCTATTTATAAATTAGTGAAGCTCTTTTGATTATCAATTGATTAGTTAGAAGCATGAAGTACAAAGAGAAACACCATACATGAAAGATTTCCATTTACATCAATAATTGAGTTTACAACAATCAAAGAACTAAGCTATAACATTCTAGATACAAAAATAGAAAAGAACATATACAAGAGATAAGAAAGGAAGAGATGAAACCCGAAGAACGGAGACGAATCCACGGCGATGGAAACTTTCTCAAGCTTTCCATAGCCACCAAGAGATTGTCACCATGCTCCAAAGCTCCACTCTATCAATTCCTAGCCCAGGGACCCTTCCTCCATGAAGCCCAGCCTCCTCTGAATGTTTTAGGGAGGAAAAATGGTGAAGAATGGAAGAGATCTCGAGAAAAATCGTGTTCTGGCCTTTTATAAGGGTCCAAGGCGGTTTATCTCGCTTAAGCGAGCCTCAGATTCGCTTAAGCGAGAGCCTTTTCTTAACTCTGAAGTACTCTTCTCGCTTAAGCGAGCACAAGTCTCGCTTAAGCGAGGGTTCACTTTCCTTCTATGCCACTGAATGGTTCGCTTAAGCGAGAAAGAATTCGGCTTAAGCGAGATTGTCTTCCAGAATTGATACCCTCTGCCATATAATTTCGCTTAAGCGAGTAAACATTTGGCTTAAGCGAAATTCTTCATTTCTTGGCCTTTTGACATCTTGTGGCATAGATCTTTATAGATTTTCACCTATCATTGAAAACAAAAGATTAAATGTGAAAAATATAATATTTACTCTATTTCTATACTATAATTAAGTATTTACTAAATCAACTACTTATGGGGATAAAATAATCAACAATGCAAGCATATAGGTCAAATAAGTGCTTAAAATGATATTTAAAACACGTAGAATTGACACTTATCAATACATCGACTTTAGTTGTGGTTTTAACCGCCATCATTTTTTTGTGGTTGTAAAAAACAGCTGCTAAAGTGCATGTTTGATAGCGGGCGACACTGCGTCTGTTTATGTATAACATTTGTTTGTGTATAATAGCTATAAATATAAAGAAAGTACTTTATTTACTTAACTTGAACATCCAAACAATTTAGTAACAGTTTTTTACCGTAAATCTGTATGTTAGAAGGTGGTCGATAAAATCCATATGTACACTTATTTTTGTTTTTATTTTGAATAGAATGAGAGTAATTTGATGTAACACACGAACCATTAGAACGCAAGATATTTAATAAGATTAAGATATTCATCTGGTTTACGCCAATATAGAGAGACACGTAATCATTTGACATCATGATGTTTAGGATTTGCTTGTTAACTGGAATGACGGCAATCAAGAATTTTCATGAAAAGATTGAAACCTGGTTTACGTGTCGAATATTTTCTGGCATTCTTCCACCGTGACTTCAATAAATGATCTTCATTTCTCACAACCAATTCGTAGTGAAAATGATAACTGAAAACACCATTAGGTGCATTTTTCCTTAATGTGCTGTAAACACCCAAACAACTTTGCATCAGAAGAAATGAAAAACCTGTGAAATCTTACCTTATAACTCATCCATCATGTGACAGAAATTAAGACTCATCTAATTTCCTCTTGACTAAAATGCTCCCATTCATTCAGTACCACACCACACCGCTCTCATTCACTCTGTTCACGTTTCAATGCGTTTGTTTCTCAATATCTCCCATGTACTAAAGAAATCTCAAACCCCCATTTTCAGTAACATGCAGAAGAGGCAACTCATAGCTCAAAATTCACACACTTTTGATGAAGGACATGCCATTCTTTCTTCTAAAAAACTCCTTGGGAGCCAAGATGAAGAAAGGGTTCAGAACCTTCTGCAACAACAATGGTTCAACCTCCACACTCAACCAGCAAAATAGTACAATTGGAAACAGTAGTCACAGCCCACATGGTGAAATTTTCACAAGCAAGGAAGGCTCACCAACACTGGAAGATCTGATACTGCAGTTAGAATTGGAGGAAGAGGTTGCTAGGAAAAACAAGCAGCTCAAAGGGTATGGTGAAATCAGGGGAAGGATGTCATGTGTGAACAACTCTGATATTTTGAGATCTGCTAGGAATGCCTTGAATCAGTACCCAAGGTTTTCTCTTGATGGGAGGGATGCTATGTATAGATCTTCTTTTGGGAACATAGAAGGGAGAAGATCAGTTTGCAGTGAAAGAAGTTTGGGGGGAATGTTGGTGGAAGAGAATGATTTGGATTCAAAAATTGATAAGTTTGTATCTCTACCATCAACACTTGCAGGGGAGAGTGTGGTGTGGTGTAAACCAGGGGTTGTGGCTAAGTTAATGGGGTTGGAAGCTATGCCTGTGCCTGTGAGTAGCAAGAGATGTGAGAATAAAGACAAGTTGAGTGCTATTTTGAGGAGGCAGAATATGAGGAGGAGATTTGAGAGGCTTGACTTGGAGAGAAAGCTAGCAATGGAGATGCAGGGTTTTAATGATATGAGGAGACACAAACCCGGTTGTTGCTCGAAAAAGGGGTATTGTATTATGAAACCTGTTGCTCTAGAGGCTATGGCTGGGGGTCCTAGCAGTTGGCAGCACAGGAGATATGCTTAGCGCGTGAATGTTTCGAAATCTTTCTACAATTGATTTTGAACCCAGAATAAGTTCTGCTGTGAAGTTTCTATTAGTAGTTTTGGGCTTCAATATTAATTCAGATGAAATACAAGCTGATCCAAACATGATATTGGTTGTGTACTCTATAACTTCTAATCTACTAATCCTTTTGCTTCTATTTGAAGTTGCTCAAATGCATGTAATGCCTCACTAGGCTAATAATGACAAAGTTTGATCTGTAGTTCCATGATTTTATAAGCTCCTATTTCCCCCTCTTTGGCTGTTGTAGATACACAATGATCTCTTGATTTCTGACTATCTGTTAAAGCTATTCATCTATATGCAAGCTTTCTGACTAACTGTGAGGCAGTTAAGTGGATATTTGCATTTGTTGTGATTTATGATGGCTAAGCAAGGCATATTGTACGAGTGATTACAGTAAAATCGAATCAGTGAGTATTATTGATTCAGTTGTATGCTTATATACAAAATACTTTACAATTTCACACTAAGGACTCAAATGGAATCATGATATTTTTAAATTTAAAGGTTTCATCCCTAATCTCTGAGGTCGTGGTTGTCCAATGAAAATCATAAGGGTTCGTAAACCTTAGGAGGCATTTAATTTTTTTTAAGGGCATGTCACACTGGTGGCGATTGGGGTTGAAGGAGGCCCGATTTCACTCGAGGTTGTTAACTCTATTTCCATTTCTAGTGGCGCCTCAGCAATTGGCTACTTTATAAAAGCGAAGAAGACTTGGCTTCTTGGAAAATTTTTGGGCCTAGAATATGAGGGTACCAATGAGGAAGCTATTTGGGGCTTGAGGAGGAGATGAGGGGGGCTTGGTCTTCTTGAGATTTGTTGGTGCTCTTTGTCTTCTCGTTTTTTCTTTTGGAGTTTGTGGTGGTTTGTGCATTGTTGGGGGATTTTGGGTTTTTGTCTTGGTTGTTTTGTTGCTGTCTGTTTTTGGGGTTTTGTACGATGATTTTTGTGTATGTTTTTTTGTTAGTGTTAGGGGCTTTGTTTCGGCTATTGGTTGGGCTTGCTTTTTCACGTTCTCATATGGAGTTGTCATGTGCTTCATTTGCAATTGAACATATTTAGCTTTCTAAAAAAAGCTGAAGCTTATGGTAGTGTATTTCCTAATTGGTACAAGATTGGAGTGTATATACAAGCCATATCACTTGAGTGAGAGTGAAACACTAGACTCGGCGAGCAATGTGAAAGTGTGGGATCAGGAACCCTTGCCAAGGTAGAGCTTCCAAATGTGAGTTACTTGGATTGTGACTCTTCCATTTGCAATGGGAATTGATTTCGATTCCCCACACGCAGCGCCAAAAAATGTTCTTCCAAAATCTGAGGTAGTTGATACTCTTGTTCCGGTACAGTATTGTAATGTTGGCACGGCAAAGGGACATGCTTGGAAAGACACTCCAACGCTCAAATACTCCACGGCAAAGAGACATGTGTGAGAGCATATAAAGAGAAACTAAGTCAAAGAAGAATAATGAGTAGCATAATGTGTAAAATTCTTTTGTTAATTAATGATCAAACTCATATTTATAGGCATGGTGATATATAGACATATATACTCGAGGTTCTGAGCCTTAATGAAGTCTTTATGTATGACTTCCGAGATGATGTATATGCTCGTAGTCGTAGGCAAACTTAATTAGAATTGACTTATAAATGTGTCAATTAGATCCGCTTGGCTGGTTGTGAATGAGATGAAACTCGTTTTTTGTCGTCCGAGCGAGCTGGTCAACATGGTCTTCCACTTAATTAATTGTGGAACCTTCGAACCACTCTAAACAAGATTTGGTCCAGTAACAGTTTGAACCGACGGGAACATCAATCAATAATTAAAAATTTCAACCTTATTACCAATGGGGAAATACTCATTTTCTATCTCTTTGTTTTCATGACATGAAACAAACACCACTCGATCTTAACTCTTATGACAAGCGACGTGTTGATTGTCATTGCGCCGCTTCGTGTATTTTCAACCATTTAAAAAAGAAATGTATTTTCTTCTGTCCGTTGTAACGGTGATTGAAATAAGCATATATATAACAACTAAATTAAGCAAACAATAAGAATTAACAACTAAATTAAATTTGATGCTTTTCCAAGTGGAAGAAGGGTCACAGTACTGTTGGCACTGTACTTAGCTCTTCACGGTGTTATACTCTCTCGCAACAATTATATTAGGCTTATAATGAATGAAAATCAAAGTCACTTCAATGCAGGCTTGCCCTGTGTCCACCCTTTCACAAACGGCAAGGTCTAGTGAAAACCAGAATGGAAGATGATGATAGTGAAACGCATCATAGTAAATATCACAAAAAAAAAATCATCAAGTGATTAAAGAAGAGGAAGAGCAAGTGCAAAGGAAAAGATGAGAATGAAGTGATTAAAGAAATTTTAGATTGAAAAAAGTGGTTTGAAAATTGAGTGATATCATTTATCCTCATTTGAATTAAAAAAATATTAAGAATCAAAAGTTATAATTTTTTTCTAATATTTAGATGTGACCCTATATATATGTGAGGAACCTAGAACATATTTAACTCATAAAATAAATAACCCATGGATTAAGTTACATAGCATAATTAATTATGTGAGTGAATATTCATTAGTTCTTAATTACCAATCTACATTTCAAAAAAATAATTACCAATCTAATATTTTAATTTCAATTTTACTTTTTGAAAATTTCTCCTTAAATATGCCCCCATATGCATAGACCAAAAGGCCAGAACAATTTGATCATACATAGATCAATGGGTGCTCGTAGTGGAAACAAGTTTTCCTCTCATTCTTCAGAAGATAGCATTTCATGTGACTCACTCTCTTTTGCTGGCCTTATTTCTCAAGATCAGCAACAAAAATCCCCATCTTCTACCAACCAAAACAAACACCATTACCAGCAGGTAACCAAACAAGACCCAGATTTTGAATTTTCCACCATCAAACCAGACTTCAATAATTCTGCTACAAGCCCATTCAGAATCACCCCTGCTGATGTTCTCATTTCCAATGGACAAATCAAGCCCCACGCAATCGTATGCCAACAAAGCCGACGACCTTTTGTCGCGAAAAATGCCCCCATGTCGTTAAGATCATTGCTAGCAGTTGAAGATATCAGGAGCATCAACATTAACCAAACGAGGAAATACCATGAACAACAACTTGCCAAAACAAGGATCCATAAAAGCAAGGAAAAAACTACTGAGACGAGATCGACTTGGTTTGGTCAGAAAGTGTTCCGGTCGTTTCTTTCGCCGTGCCGGAAATGCCAGGCCGTTCAGCCTGATGCGGTTAAAGTACCAACTGTTAAAGGTTGAAGGTTTAAATGTCATGGGGAGTTTCAAGATAGTGAAGATTGAAGGATATTATTGTCTTTCTATTATGCAAGTTTAATTATGGTGTAATGTAAATGTGAAATTTATTTTACGACTCAAAAGACATCTATGCCAGGCCAATATATTTCCAAGGTGCTATAAGCCTGTAATCCATCACCATAGTGACATAGTGTGTACCCCAGCAAAGCACGCATTAGAACTGCTGTTTCAAGTGAGAATAAAATTGAAAGTGATACGGCAATGTGAGATCAAAGAAAGGATGCCGTAATTGCATTAGATAAAGTAAATTAAAAACAAAACATATTCAATCAGTCATGATACAAGCTGATCGAGTGTTCAGGATGATTTACTGGGTACGATCCTCATACAATGGCCTGACTAGAGAGAGATGTGAAGAGTCTTAATTGTAACTAAATCTTATATTCGGAATAGTCAGCAACCAAATAGTGATCGGACAATGAGTGGTTTACATCAACAACAAAAAAACAGTAAATATCATACAACCCTCCAATCAAGTTGATACACAATCTGAGTGTTCAGGATGATTTACCGGGTACGATCCCCAAACAATGGCCTGACAGGACCGTGTACAGAAATTTTGGGGCTTTAAGCGAAAATGTTAAAGGAGCCTTTTTTTTATAGAGAATTTTTAAGAAACTTAACATAAAATATTAATTTTTATATTAATCTCCTAGCTTTTTTAGCTGCAAAATCATTTATTTTCATAATCAAGCAATTCTAACATTTCACTTCCAATAGATAAAATAGCTAACTCATTCAATCAATCATTCAATCTACCTTGTAACATTGTTGACCTTAGATATGATATCATCAAATTTAACTTTAAAAGACTTCTTTCAACAGTAGCAACCGTTACAGGGATGGTCAACAAAATTCTATAATATTTGTTCTTTTTAAAATAAGATTAGATATTTTTTATGTAACCAAAATTAAAGATGATATTGTTAGTTTTTGTTCTGAACGTGATATTTTGATGTTTTTAAGGTGATATTGTTTTTTTTGTATGTGTGATATTGTTAGTTAATTTAAAAAAAAAAAAGATGATATATTGGTCTAACTTCCTTCTTTAGTTGGCTAATATTTAGGAAATAAATAATTTTTTTTTTTTATGCTTTGGTTGTTTAAAAATTATTAATGCTTAGTAACAAATTTTATTTTTTTTGGGGCCTAAGAAAAATTTTATTTTTTGGGGGCCTTAAGCAGTAGCTTTTTTTTCTTTAAGCACTCCACGGCCCTGTGACCTGACTAGGGAGAGAGATTGAGAACTTTAATTGTGACTAAATCTCATGTTCGGACTAGAGTCAGCAACCAAATAGTGATCGGATAATGAGTGGTTTACATCAACAAAAAAAACAGTAAATGTCATACACCCTCTCCCCTCCAAACTCCAATATCCAACGTTGCAACAAGCTAAATTCTTAGCAAAATAGATGTTTTTACTAATTTAATCAACACTCCAAACTTTTACAACTCTATCAGAGTTGCAATGTATGCTCCATCCATGGAGGCCATCATTACAGCTTTTGCGACAACCAATGAGGTCTAGCTCGCCTCGTAGAGAACACTGACAAGAAGAATGCTTTTGTTACAGACCATACTAACAATGTAAACAAAAAAACATACATAGGAAGAGAAAATGGTTGCAACGACGACCCCGAAATCAAGGAGACGCAGAGGCGATGATGATGGAGCACTAGATGTGTTGGTGTGGAAAAAAGAGAAAAATTCTACCCAAAAAAAAAAACTCACACTACAGAGAAAAAAAGTCTTTAATTTGAAAGAGTAAAAAAACCTCAAATATATGGGAACAAAAATCTCCTCACTTAAATGTAAAAAATAAAATATTTTTAAACTATTGACACTATAAAATAATAATTAAAACTATTTTTACATTTTATTTTTATTTATTTTACGAGATATTTTAAATTTATTATATAAAAGATTTAAGGCAAGAAAGTAAACTAGTAAAAACATTGTGTAAATCTTATCACACTGCATCTATTTACAAGGTATATTCTTAAGCTATGAATTGTATTTTATCGTGTAATTTACATTATCAATAAATCGCAATGAAATACGTAAAAAAGTGTTGTTAAAAACATTTTTTCTAGTATTTCTTTTATATTTTTTTGATGAATTAGCCGGGCTAAAGACACCCAAAGGAATACAACCAAAGCAAACTACAAATTGTGCTAATAAAAGGTCGAGACACTATCAAGCAGACACTGAAAAGAGCAAAAACTAGGAAGAGTCTCAAAAACTAATAACGACGACAATGAATCTAAGGCATGTTTCGCTAGCGTATCTGTAAAAAAGTTTGCCTCAATGAAGATATATATGACTCCAAGACCCGTGAGAAACTAGTTAGTCAGAACGAAACGAATCTGACCCACCAACTACGCGGAGAGATAAGAATCAACACAACCGAATTTCAAAAAGTTAATACCGCTAATTAAATTCGACTCAATAATGACCTTTTTTTTTTGTCAAAGTCAGAAATTAGATTACTAAGGCCCAAAAGCCGAGCCCACAAAGGGAGAGAGCAAGAGGTGCAGGAGCCACCCAAAGAAAACAACAGAACTGGTGGTCCCAAAAACACTTAATACAAGGAAAAGTCACATGGGAACCGACCAAGCACTAAAGCATACAACTACTTTCTCAAGATTCCACACACAATAATGTAAAACTCAGTTCCTGAGGCTACTCCTAACCAAGCTTCTAAGAGAGAGAAGAAAGGACTATCTGCAACGTCTCCAGGGGAGAAGAGCAACCTCTACCTGCTAAGCCAAGGCCTTCACACAATCAGGAAACCAGGACTAGTTGCTTAAACACCATCAAGGGAAAAAGTGCCAGGAAAACCATTCACTAAGGTTGCTGCTTGAGCATCTTCGACTAAGGCACTAAGAAGCTCCTGAGGGGGTTTAAACACCCAATTATCTGGTAAGATCCCCTGCAAACACAGTTTGGCAATAGTATGTGCTGATCTATTCCTCTCACGGTTTGTCCATGCAAACTTACAGCTATGAAACTGTCTTTTCAGAAGGAAGATGTCTTGGAGAATAGCACCAGCTTCTCCCAGAAGAATCTGGGAATTACAGGCCTCCACAAGTTGTTTATTATCTGATTCCAATATGACATCTAGGCACTCCAAGTTGTGAGCAAGGGTGAGGCCTTCCCTTAAAGCTTGTGCCTCAGCCAACAGCGGAGAAGAGGCAAAAGTCTTAGTGTGTGAACCTGCCAAAAGGGAAGAGAATTTGTCACGGAGAACCACTCCCACAGCTGCCTGAGGTAAGCCAAACACCCAGCTTGCATCAACGTTAATTTTTATAGTGGTTCCACCAGGTGGAATCCACTCTTTCTGCCTTGGAATCCGAGCATGAGTATTATCACTCACCAAACATTCTTTCACTGGTTGTGATAAATCCATAGTGGTGAGGAGCCTAGACACCTGCTAGAGGGCAAATGCTGGGTCAGGGCGCAGAGATTTGAAGACCGCCCCATTCCTACCTTTCCAAAGGAACCACAAGATGCAAGCAAGTGCGGAGAAGTCTCTATCAAAATCCGTGGACAGGGTATGCAAGGCTACAATTTTCTGGTCTAACCAAGAGACAAAGGACCCAAGTCCTCCCTGCAATACAGCCCACTGGAGAGACGAGCCAAACCACACAGCTCTCGTCCAGGGACAAATGAAGAAAAGATGTTCTACAGTCTCTTGTGCAACACCACAAATTGGACAGAGGCCAGAAGGTATAATTCTTTTTTTCCAAAGATTGTACTTCACTGCTAGTGTATTGTGAGATGCTCTCCAGATAAAATTTTTAACTTTCTGGGGGATTTTGGATCCCCAAATAGTATTCCACAGTTCCTTTGGAATTAGGTAGGAAGAGGAAGCAGGGGCAGAAATAGCCATGACATTGCTCCTAACTAACTGAAAACCTGACCTCACAGAATAGTCACCCCTAGAAGTGTGAGGCCAGAAAAGGATATCCTCCTGAACAAGCTTGCTGACAGGGGTTTGTAAGATTTTGAGTGCTAGATCCTGGTGAAAGAGATTATTTATCAGATCTTCATTCCATCCTCCCCCACTAGGGGAGATTAACTCACTGACTCTCATATCCGGTGCATTAAGAGGTTGGATCATAGCCTCTCCAGAACTAAGCCAATTATCCCCCCAGACCTTAATCAAGGTGCCTCCCCCCACAGCCCATCTACTGAAGCGAAGGAGAAAATCTCGCCCAACCAAAAGGCTTTGCCACATCCAGGAGGAATTCCTACCCTTGGTTGCCTTTAGAAAATCAGTAGTTGGAAAATAAAGAGCTTTGAGAACTTTTACCCAAAGTGCTTCCGGGTTAGTCAGGACCCGCCATGCCTGTTTAGCAAGAATTGCAATATTCTGAAGCTGAAAGTCCCGGAATCCCATTCCCCCTTCCTCCTTACTCAGGGTCATTTTTCCCCAGCTCCTCCAATGTATACCCCGGTCCTTCTTATATCCTTTCCACCAGAATCTAGCCACCAAGGAGTTGAGTGAACCACAAAAAGTCTTGGGGAAATAAACAATACCCATAGCATAGGATGGAATAGCTTGGATGATAGCTTTGATCAAAACTTCTTTCCCGGCTTGATTCAACAGAGTCTCTTTCCAGCCTTCTAATTTATCCCTTATTCTTTCCTGGACCCACTTCAACGCATTGCATTTATTCCGCCCCCAAATCGCTGGAAGTCCCAAATACTGGCCAGGGCTATCCCAGATAGGCATATGAAGGAGGCTAGCAATTTGTCTCTTTGTTCTGGCGAGAACCAACTTACCAAAAATGAGACCTGACTTAGCAACATTTATCATCTGGCCCGAAGCATTGCTGTATAAATTTAGGACCTGAATAATTTTTGTTGCTTCACTAACAGAGGCCTCAGCGAACAAGAGCGAGTCATCAGCGAAGAAAAGATGGGTTAGGGCCGGGGAAGAGAGACTAAACCTGAGACCAGAAATGCTGCCACTAATCTGAGCTTGTGTGAGCAAGAATGAGAGGACATTAGTGGCAAGCACAAAGAGGTAGGGGGAGAGGATCCCCTTGTCTTAAACCTTTTTCCGGAACAATAGAGGAACTCAGGAAGCCATTAACTTTCAGCTTGTAGGTAGCTCCTCTCACTAGCGTCATCACCCTAGCTATCCACATAGGATGAAAACCATAGGACTTCAGTGCCCTCTCCAGAAAACTCCACTCCAATCTATCATAGGCCTTGCTCATATCGACTTTGATAGCCATGAAGCCATTAGAGTTGGCACCTGCTTTCTGGATTAAGTGAAAGGCCTCTTGAGCAACAGCTATGTTATCTTGAATTACTCTTCCCGCAACAAAAGCACTCTGATTAGGAGAGATAATGGAGGAGAGATCCTCTTTGAGTCTAGTTACCATAATCCGGGACAAGACCTTCAAGATATAATTGCAACAGCTTATAGGCCTAAACTGTGCAACATTTTCTGGGGAATCAACCTTGGGAATGAGGGCCACAATAGTTTCATTTATTTCTGACGACAGGTTACCCGTGAGGAAGAAGTCCCTAACCGCTGCACACACCGAACCTTTAACTGTTTCCCAGTGATTTTTAAAGAAAAGGCCATTCAAGCCATCTGGGCCTGGGGCCTTAAGCCCACCAAGCTCATTAACTGCTTCAGCAATTTCAGCATCAGAAACCTCCAACAGCAATCTGGAATTCAACTCAGTAGAGACTTTCTGTGGAAAATTAAGGAGGCACTCCTCAATCTAGTTCACGCCATGAGAAAGATAGATATCCTCATAATGGGACACAAAAGCTCCCATCACATCAGTCTGCCCCTCTTTCCATGTTCCCTGTGTGTCCCGCACTCTATCTATACGATTTCTATTTCTCCGCTTGATGGTAGAGGCATGGAAAAATTTTGAGTTTTTGTCACCATACCTTGCCCAATTAATGCGTGACCTTTGACCCCAGAATAACTCCTCTTGTCTCCAAAGTCTGTCAATCTCCACTTTGAGGTTAGATACTTCACTCCAATCCACAAGATGGTGAGGTTTTTCTTGAACCTGTTGCAGGTGTTGCTTTAGCCTTATGATTTCCTTATCCGCTACTTTAAAAACCTTCTTCTGCCAAGTCCAGAGAGTTCGTTTAGAATTCCGAATTCTGTTGGATAGGTCTTGCCAGCAATTATCATTAGTCATTGGATTACTCCAGCCCTGATTCACCATCTCTTGACACTGTTCATGCTCCTCCCAAAAAACTTCAAACTTGAAAGGAGTAATGCTCCATGTGGGAGGAGAGGGATCCAGCAACACAGGGGAATGATCAGAACTAATCTGAGGGTAGGCCATGGCAGAAGCATTAGGAAAGATTGATCTCCAGTGCCAATTGGTTAGAACTCTATCAATTTTTTCTCTTGTTATGAAGCCATCCCTTTGGTTACTATGCCAAGTGAATTTGTTACCCTTTAGATCCAAGTCCATAAGGCCAGAGTGGTGCACGAATTCTTGGAATCTCTGCAAAATTGAGTGGGTTTGGGGTCTTAGACCATCCTTTTCATGGGCATGTAGAATCTCATTAAAATCCCCAATTAGGCACCAAGGTATATCAATCCTGTATCTCAAGTTAGCAATTCGAGGCCAGAGTGATCTCCTTCGTTGAGGAGAGGGGTCACCATAGACAAAAGTGCAATCCCAACCCAAAGTGTTGATCATAGAGTGAATAGCAGTGTGGATGAAGTTGGGGTTAGATTGTAAGACCTGAATATGCACCTCTTTCTTCCAGAAAAGGGCAAGCCCTCCAGAAAGTCCCCTCGGGTCAACAGTAAACAAAAATTCAAACCCCAACCTTCGTCTTAGATCCTCTAGGAAGTCCCTTCTGGACCGGGTCTCCATCAAAAAAAGGATGGTCGGCTTATTCTTGGAGCAGAGGCTCCTTAATTCCCTACCTGTCGGGGTGGCCGCCACGCCCCGGCAGTTCCAGCTCAGTGTCTTCATAGTGGCTTGGGGGGCGTGGTTAGGCCCGCCTCCTCAGCCATTGTCAGATTAGAGTTGTATTCCTCCACTTCTGCCACAAGATCATCCGTCTTAGCTTTCTTCTTGGAGAGTTGAACTGGGGTAGTTACTTCCAGAGCTACCTTATCCCCAGAAGACAAATCTGGAGGCCAGGCCCTCTTCAGGCTCAAAGAGATGGTCAGATCGTTGCTCAGCTCAATCTCACTCTCATTAGTTAAGGTACTGGTTTTCATTATGCCCTGCTCATCATCCTCTTCTGGGAAAACAACATAATAGTCTTGGCTTTCTCCTTTGTCTGTGGTCTGTTCCTCTCTTGTGGAATATGTTGCATTAAATTGTCTTTTCATTTTTCTCCTGAAAATCTCCTCTGCTCTCTTCCTCCAGCCGTACTCCCCCAATTCCTCATTGTTCTGTCTACACTTCCTGATTGACTTTTGCTTTTCCTCTTCAGTCAGGAATGCGGCATAGGGACTGACAAACTCATCAGAATCTGAACATGCTTCCACAATGGAGTTCTGCTGAAAATCAGGTTCTGGATAGGGCCAATCTGAAACTGGTGAAGAAGTGTTTAGTAACACTGGACCTGAAGACTCCAAGTGAGGGGCCATATATTCAACCTGGGTATGGTCTTTTAGGCAATGAGAAGAAGAGGATGCAATAGGGCAAGAGGTGCCAGGATCAGAACCAGACCCACTCACATGGATACTTTGTGGAGGGTTTCCTTCTTGTGGTAATATTTCCTCATTCACCAGGGTGTGGAGACTAGAGGAAACACTCTGGTGGGTAGACACCTCAACAGGCTGTGAGGGAGCAATAGAAACCTCTGGTGCAGAAGTGGAGGTGGAAGGCTAGGTTGCAAAACCAGTTGGGATGGTAGGCCTAGCCACAAGACCAATACCACCATCTCCCGAATGGGAAATATTCTGGGCTAACCTATTCTTCCAGTTTTGAATTTCCTCATCACCTCCTAAGCCCCCTCCCAAATGAGCTTGGGCTTGGGGAGAGTTAACTCCAAAGTTCCTGAAAATAGAGGAGGAGGCAACATTTGCTAAGGATCTTCCTGGCGGGGCACTCAGAGCCATAGAGTAGCGAGGGATCCTTGGGTTGACAACTGACATAGACTTTGGTTTCTTGCAGGTTGATTGTTCGTGGCCTATTACTCCGCACTTGAAGCAGAGACCCTGCAACTTCTCGTATTTCACCAAGACCCAAGCTTTGGGAAGGCTTTGTCGGGGAACCCAAAACCCTGTGACAATGGGTTTGTCAACATTCAATAGGATTCTGGCACGATAAAAGGCCCTGAGAATACTCCCTTTCACCCTCGGGTTCTCAACCTCCAAAGGTTCACCGACTCTAGCGGCAAGTTTCCTAATATTTGTCTTAGTAGTGAACTCCATTGGTAGATCGTGGAACTGAATCCAGAAGGGGACAGGGTTGAAACGAACCTCAGACACGGCAATATGCGGATCCCAAAACTAGAGGCTAAGTAGGTTGCCCATAACATTCCAAGGACAATCTTTCATGATTCTGCTGACTTCCTCCGCATTAGAAAAGGTAAAGATGAAAGTATTCAGATTCAAGTCACCCACTTGTAATCCTTTCGGGTTCCCCCAGGCTTTAACCAAAGATTGCTTAACAGCAAGCTTGTTCAAGGGTTTGTTGGTAATCACTTGACCTACCAGCATCCGCTGAGCTAGATCTTCATTGGTGGAGGGGTCTGGCTCAAGCATAATGGTTATGCCTACCAGATCTGAGCTTTCTTCCATGGGCTCGCTATAGTCAGCCATTGCAGCACAAGAAACACAAACTCAAAGATCGAATTCTATCAACAAGTTAGAATTCTATCAACAGGGCAAGGAAATAAAGGACCTATTTCAATGGGTTCCACACAAGGAAGGAGATCCAACAAATCTGGAAGGAAATCCTTCTTAGAGCATCCCCTTTGATAAAGCAACTTAAGACCCAACAAGATGGGCCCAATACGAACCCAAATTGTTGGACTAAGAAAAAACGAGCAGGTAAATTGTTGGTAAACCACTCCACCAACGAATAAGAAGCACATTATAGGAGACACACTATATATGTAGTGCATAAATTTGTTCCTTCATCATTGGTTCAGTAACAGTAACACACATGGTGCGGGCCATAATTTGATTGCAGAATTAACTTGTTCCTTTTGGAATCTACTCTAGCATTTCTCTTGTATCAATGTATTTGGTTCTGTTTTCACCATTAATAATGTCATGTTGTTCATCTAGCCTCAATTATTTTTTTAGTTTTTTACCATATACTATGAAATCATATTTTAATAACTCAATCTAACTTGTGAGTTGTAAATGAATACTAAATTTAAACACCAACCAGTTTTCTTCAAATTACATTTAAAAGCACGTTTAATAGAAGCTCACCAAACGCATTAGATTATAAAGAGTAAGTTAGTTTAGTGCAATCCTCCACCGTCCGATTAAAAATGCAGCAGCGGCTACGATTAAGTTCCCCTACTTCGCGCGTAAACTTAAACGACGAAAACGAGTGCCGCAAAGTGCGGTGCGAAAGTGCAAACCCCACTTTCTCTCTCCTCTCTCTCTTCCACTCTCTCTCTCTCTCTAGAAAAAGCGCACTCATCAAAATGGTGCAGCGATGATTGCGTCTCAGAAGAAGAAGAGAGTGAGAAACAAGTCTAACCTAATGCTTCTTCGTTTTCTCCTGCTATGGTTACTCTGCGTTGCTTTTGCTTCCTCTGATGCTGGCCAAGGTGAGTTTCAATTCGCTTTTGAGTTTCAATTTATGTTGAAAAACTCATTCTCGAGCTTGTAATTTTGTTTATGTAATCAAAGTTGGATCAAAACTTAGTTTTCAATCAATGTTACCCATCCATTTCTCAATTCAAGGTCATTGATTAACAAGAGTACCCTAAAAATCTTTTCAGCTAGTGGAACTTTGTTACAACCTGTTATTGTTCTGAGTAATAATTGTTACCATAGTGGAATTTGATGTGTTTGTTATGCTTTAAACTGCCTTGTTTATTGCATACAATTCAACTTCAACATCTAGGGAAAGTGATCAAATTTCATTTTTGCAATCTGTTGCCAATCTACGAAATCGATGTTGAGATTTTTCATTTTTCGCAACTGAAGGGGTAATTTCTACATGGTTGTAGCTATTTTCTTGGTGAATCTGAGTTTGAGTGTTAATGAACCAACTTGATTGCTTGTACATACACATACAATAGGGTTAGGATTTTCTAAAAAAAAAATTGTGAATATTGTGTATTTTTGCCCTTTTGATTTGGTTCAAATCTTTGCAGCGCCATTTGCCATGCGTGTAAGCTGTGGAGCTCTTAAAAATGTTCAAACTAGACCGACCAGTACCGTTTGGCAAAAAGACTTTGGATATACAGGAGGGATATCCGCTAATGCAACTCGTCCGAGTTACATTACCCCGCCGCTCAACACTCTTCGCTATTTCCCCTTGTCTGAGGGCCCTCAAAATTGTTACAACATTGATAGAGTGCCAAAGGGTCACTACTCGATCCGGATCTTTTTTGGACTTGTTGGTCATTCTGGAGATATCAAGGAACCTCTATTTGATATCTCCATTGAGGGCACTCAGATATATTCTTTGAAATCAGGTTGGACCAGACAAGATGATCAAGTATTTTCTGAGGCCTTAGTGTTTCTTACAAATGACTCTGTCTCGATATGTTTCCACAGCACGGGCCATGGCGATCCGGCAATCCTTTCTATTGAGATTCTTCAAGTCGATGATAAAGCTTATCATTTTGTGCCGCAGTGGAATCAAGGGATAATACTTAGAACAGTTAAAAGGCTGAGTTGTGGTTTTGGACAGTCAAAATTTGATGTAGATTATGGTGGGGATTCCAGGGGAGGGGACAGATTTTGGCAACGCGTTAGAACTTTTGGTCAGAATTCTGATCGACCTAGATCTGTTGAATCGAGAATCAAACAGGCTTCATATCCACCAAACTTCTATGCAGAAGCTCTTTATCAGTCAGCACTCGTTAGCACTAGTAGTCAGCCTGATTTAACATATATATTGGAGGTGGATCCGAATAGAAACTATTCTATTTGGTTACATTTTGCAGAGATTGATAATTCAGTTAGAGATGTAGGACAAAGGGTCTTTGATATTATGATAAATGGTGATCTTGCTTTCAAAGATGTTGACATTGTCAAATATAGTGGGGATATCTACACTGCCCTTGTGCTTAATACAACTGTTATTGTTAATGGGAGGATTCTGACAATAACATTGAGCCCAAAGCAGGACAATCTTGCCATAATCAATGCCATTGAGATATTTGAGGTTATAATGGCCGACTCAAAAACTTTATCGGATGAAGGTGTGTGTGCTGATAATGCCTGCTATTGTTCACTTTTTTCAGCATGAATGTTCATACTAGTGACACATTGGTGTTTATTTAATTTTTTAAGAAAATTTGCATTGCATTTAAGTGACTTCATTATGAATTTTGCAGTGTGTGACTTTTCATTTTTTTATCAATTAATACATCTCAAGATACTCTAATTTTTGTTTTCCGATGAACCAAAAAAAAAACTACTCTAATTTTAGGGTCTATAGCTTTTGACGATTACAGCATAGAAGAAATTTATTCCTTATGCTGTGCTACTTTCAGATGGAGTACCATAATTGATAGATCTCCTTGCCTCCTTGTGCTTTTCCTTTTCTGAGTTATCTTGTAGTTCTTCATTACCCATTTCAAAGATGATATTTATTGATCACTTGGTTTATAATACTGTTTCATATATACGTTCTCTGACTCATTAACTCTAAATGGTAGCAAAGGCAGTTTTTAGTAATTTGAATGCATGTAAACTTTTGCATGTTGATCATTGTTCATTTACTCTAGTTAGGGCTTTACAAACATTGAAGAATGCATTGGAGCTTCCGCCTAGGCTTGGGTGGAATGGTGATCCATGCGTTCCTCAGCAACATCCGTGGAGAGGAGTGGATTGCCAGTTAAACAGAAGTACTGGCAGCTGGATCATTGATGGACTGTAATTTCTCTTATCTTTATGTAAAGCTTTCATTGTACATATGATAGTGTGTTGGCATTTAATTTTTCCTTTGTCATAAAAATTATTTTACTCCCTTTAACTTTCACAATTTGTTCCCTATATAATACCAAAACTAAGAATCAAAATTTTCTCCCTCAGCATCTGAACTTCAAAAGGAAGGAAATAGATTTTCGTGCTTTGGCTGTATGTATTTCTCTGTGCATAATGACAGCTTTCACTCAAACAGTAGTTGATATATATATTTCGTTTTCTAGACATGTATCTTTCTAACTCACTAGGGTGGTTTCGCTTTTCCTTTGTTCTATGATATCAAACTTATTATGTCACTCATATCAGGGAGTCGCTCTTGCATCGGTCCTTTTCTTGTTAAATTCTTCCCCATATATTTTTTCGGTCAGCTATTTTATGTCCTCATGTAATACTTATTTTTTGTTTGGTCCCTTATATAGTTGTTAATTTTAATCCGTGCTATACATACAGTCATTTTCAATTTGGTCCCCTTTGTCTGTTTGGAGTTATAATACAGAGGTGTGTTGACCAAATTAAAAATGAGTGCACATTTAAGTACTAGAAATACTTTATGTTCATACTTAATAAATGAGTGCACATTTAAGTATTTACTCCCTTTCACTTTCACAATTTGTTCCCTATATAATACCAAAACTAAGAATCAAAATTTTCTCCCTCAGCATCTGAACCTCAAAAGGAAGGAAATAGATTTCCTTCTTTTAGGAAACTAAAGGAAGATTTTCGTGCTTTGGCTGCATGTATTTCTCTGCGCACAATGACAGTTTACACTCAAACAGTAGTTGATATGTATTTCATTTTTCTAGACATGTATCTTTCTAACTCATTAGGGTAGTTTAGCTTTTCCTTTGTTCTATGATATCAAACTTATGATGTCACTCATATGAGGGAGTTGCTCTTGCATTGACCCTTCTCTTCTTAAATTCCTTTGGGCCATTTTTATTTTAAAAAAGGTTTATTCTTTGTCCCCACATATGTTTTCGGTCAGCTATTTCTTGTCCTCATGTAATACTTATTTTTTGTTTGGCCCCTAAAATAGTTTTTAATTCTAATCCTTGCTATACATACAATCATTTTCAATTTGGTCTCCATTGTCTGTTTGGAGTTATAGTACAGTGGTGTGTTGACCAAATTAAAAATGACGGCACATTTAGGTACTAGAAATACTTTATGTTCATGCATGACAGTCATTTTCAATTTTGATTCCTATACTCCACAGTTGCACAATGTCAATTTCACTATGTTATAATGGTAGAAGACTGACAAGGAGATGATGTTGAAACTAGTTTTATGAAGGCTTAATTGCAACTTTGGTCCCCGACGTTTACCAATGCCACGATTTTGGTCCCCCACCTAATTTAATTACATGGATGGTCCCCGACGTTGTAGGCCGTGTGCAACGTTAGTCCTACCGTTTATTTCTTAATGGAGGAGGTTTACGTGGACGTCTAGTTGGAGAGAGAAAGGAGGTATGAGGAGAGAGGGAAGCACGTGAGTATCACGTGACCCTTATCTGAACCCATTATACCCAAACCCCTGACCTCCCTGGAACGAAGAAGGTAACGCGATTTAGATCCCTAGGGTTTCAGATTTGGGTATAATGAGTTCATATAAGGTTCACGTGAGTTCACGTGATACTCACGTGCTTCCCTCTCTCCTCAGATCTCCTTTTTCTCTCCAACTAGACGTCCACGTAAGCCTCCTCCATTAAGAAATAAACGGTAGGACTAACGTTGCACACGACCTACAACGTCGGGGACCATCCATGTAATTAAATTAGGTGGGGGACCAAAATCGTGGCATTGGTAAACGTCGGGGACCAAAGTTGTAATTAAGCCTTTTATGAATATGGATTAAATAGAAAACTGTTTTCTAGGAACTAAATTAAAATGAGTTTGATTAATTGGGACCAAGAATATATTACAACCTAAAAAGATGCAGAACTTTGCCTTGCAGTAAGCAAAGAGATTGGTTACACTAGGGTATAAAGACACTGTTTTTTGAGTTGAAAACTGCATTCAACATTTAATCTCAACGTCTTGGCTAATTTGTGTTTGATCTATTGATGAACAGTGTTCTTGACAATCAAGGTCTGAAGGGTTCCCTGCCAAATGACATTTCCAGACTACTTAATCTACAGATCCTGTAAGTTTTAAAGAAGTTCCCTAAGTATTTTGGATTAACATGTCTTATGTCTCAATATTTATGCCAATGGATGGATATCTGAGCATGATGTGTCATTGATAGTAGAACCCTACTCGCGTAAGCTTTGATCAAATGACTGGAGATAAATATTTATGTAATTTGTCTGAATTTATGTTTTTCCTTTTTATAACTCATTATTCTGTAACGAGAAGAAACAGCCAGCAGGTTCATTTTCCCATTCTTTGTGCTGATTAGCTTATGCATTGCAGAAACTTGAGTGGAAACAGCATCCATGGAGCAATTCCATCCTCACTTGGTACAATGACTAACCTGCAAGTGCTGTAAGTATCTTTTTCCATTTTTTTCTTCTTCTCATGAGGCTTTTTTCTTTTAAAGATGTGAAGTTTGTTATTCCATGAATTATTATCTTGATTTCTGGTACTATGTGAATGCTATTGCTGAATGCCATGTAATCATGCAGTGACCTCTCTTACAACTTATTCGATGGATCAATTCCTGAGAGCCTTGGACAGTTGGCATCATTAAAAACACTGTAAGATTCTGTAGTGTTCGTCCCATAAAGGCAAATATGATGACAACAAATGTGTATTAAAATGTCTTTATGCAGGAATCTTAACAGCAACATCCTGTCTAAAAAGGTCCCGGCAACCCTAGGAGGAAGATTGCTGCACAGAGCAAGCTTCAAGTATGTTATCAAAGATCAAGCAATAGACAAAAATAAAGAATGCGCAAACGCATCCATAAGATATACCATATTACATGTCATTTGTTCACTTTCTTTTTGCTGAGTAACTAATGCTGAGTGTAACTTGTGGATACTTGCAGTTTTACTGACAATGCTGGTCTGTGTGGTATACCTGGATTACCTACTTGTGGACATCTTTCTCCTGGCGCGAAAGTTAGCTTAGGGTTAGGTGCTTCTTTTGTTTTCCTCCTTCTTATTACCGGTTCAGTTTGTTGGTGGAAAAGGCGGAAGAATATCCTCCGAGCTCAGCAAATTGCAGGTATGTTATATTCATCATTTGCGGGTTACAGTTACACTTGCAAAACATTGTATGTTGTGTAGGTGAATTAACCAATTTCTAAAACTGAGATACGTCCCATTTGGAAAAGCTTATTTGAGCTTATCTTATAGCATAAACGCTTATGAAAGTGTTTGGGATTGAGAGAGCTTATGTAAATAGCTTATGACTACCTATAAGCTGCTTTACGCTTATTTTCATAAGCTATTCAAAAAGCTTAGAATAAGAGCTTATGCTTATTTATAACTTATTTTCAACTTATTTCAATTAATTTTTCAAATTAGCTAATGAACAAGTGCTTATGCGACAAACGCTTATGGCCATAACCGCTTAATTAAGTTGTTTCCCATTAATTCTTAAGATCTACAATTGGGCGCATTTAGATGTATGTTTAAAATCACCGAGGTATCTCTTTTAATTTTTCACAAGAGAATGGCATTACAAGTCAAGTACCTGAGTTTCCTCAGGTTATGTGAAAATTGTGGGACTCAACACTAAGAAATTTGAATGTGAAGCATGAAGTTTAAAGATTTGTAAACAGGGCTTTAAGCCTGTAAGTCATTCGAGCAAGCTAGTGAGTTTGATCACAGCTTGATTAGTTAGCAATTCATTTTGATAAAATCCTGGTTCTTTTCTAAATGAGTCCAAGCTTGAATTTTTCACATATTTGACTCTTACGCTCATGCGGTAGCTCGATATATTATAAACATTTTTTTAGAACATTAATAATAATCATTTAATTTACTATATAGAAGTATTTACTTGCATTTTGATTTTACCAAATTATTTTCTTGACAAAACACTTATAGAAAGAAATAGTTTATCAAGTTACAAAGTCGAGTTTGATTCATTAAAAAACATTTAATTAACACAAGGTTTAACATTGTTCCATTAGGCTGTACCGCTGTAGTTACTTGTAAGCTTAAGCCAGTAAAATGGGCTCCATTTCTTAATTGAGTTTTTTTTTCTGCCATCTCTGCACTTTTTATAAATCATCAAAGCTTGGTTTAATGAAGTCTAACCCTAAACTCCAACTGAGCAAAGCTTAGTGTGAAGTGGACTCATCTCTAGGCTGTCTCTAAGACTCTAATTTAGCAACTTTTATATATTCACTAGTTCGGACCCAATTTCTCTTGCATCTCATTTCCACCTACTTTTTCTCTTTTCTTTTCTTATTGCATTACTCGTCATACCTCTAATGTTTCTCTCTTTTATTCTTATTTTTCTCTGTGGATGTGGAATTGGGTGGTGAATGATTTATTTTCCCTAGGGAAAGTATTGCAACTCCCATGGATAACCATGTGAAGTACTAATAAAATCATATTGAATGAAAATTTATGCTTCTTTTCTGTTGCAGCAAGGGCAGCTCCATATGCAAAAGCAAGAACTCATTATTCACGCGACGTCCAGATGACAAGGCATCATCATCATCATGGAAATACACGCACTGCAGCTGAGAATGGGCCTGTCCTGCTTTCATGATAGCATATATACCATCACTTTTATACCCTATGAAGTCTGCCACAGTATTCTTCTGGTTCCTTCCATCAATTGGTTTATATTTTTTTCAAATTGAAAAGTGTATCTGATCTGTGATGGTTGTTTTTCTCAACTCCAAATACTAGGGAGTTCCTTGAACCATTGAATCACATCTTACTAGCTGAGAACACTATTGTAATTAGTAAATCATAGAAAAAAATTATAAATTGCCGTGTTTATAATTTCTTATTTAGGATCCTCTCATGTCACATAACAATGTCAAGTAAAACATTGTTTTTATCACTCTTCTAAATATTTTAAGGTTTCTCACATATAATACATATGAAAAGAGAGATAGATGTAAAAATTGAACATGAGAGAATTTGAGAGAGTTTCCACATGAGAAGTTTTTTATCCCATCATTAGAATAAAAATTTCTCCAAAGAAATCACTAGGTTCACACAGAGAATCAATGTGTGCTTCCAACATGAAGCCACAACCATGGATTAGAATCAAAGGCCCTCACAAACCACTCGTTGGGGCAGCCAATGCGCCAAAGCAACACATCCTCAAGAACCTTATTTTGACATCACATTGGTAGAAAGAATTCAGGAATTCAGTCTACCTAGCAGTAATTAGAAAGGAGTAGAAAATTAAGTAGAACACAAGCAAAATGTAAAGCAAGAAGCCTAGTTTTTCTTTATGTCCTTTTCTGAACAGAAAGCAAACATAATAACGGGTCACAAATTCTCCCAAGGGACAAACTTGGGTTGGTTCAACTGGTTTCAGGTTCCGGGTTTAACTCTCACATTCTTATAGGTTGAGGTTTAACTCTCACCTTCCCATAGGTTCAGGGTTTGAATCCCTCTGCGCCTCGTAAAATCTCAGTTGATGAACAACTCTTCTTAAAGAGATCTCCCGATGCTCCTACCCAGGAGTGAGTCTCTATTGACTTTCCCAACATGTTACTATTGCCCTGCTCTAGAGGTATTTTCTCTCGGTTCTAACTAGTTCCAAGTCTCTATTATGAAATGTTTTCACACAAAGTTCTAGACCTTTTCGTGGTCCTCTTGGGCTTGTATCACACATCCTGATCGAAAATCTCAAGACATTAATCAAAGCGGGCTCAAGGAGAGAAATAAGATGATCTGCAATGGACGACACCACACAAGCCCACATATATCAGGTTGTATTGCGAATTGTATCAGCTGCAGTTGATCTGCAATGGACACAACACAACTGCCACCACAATCACAATTTAAATCCTTGACTACACGTTCTATTACTGTTGGAAGGGGAAACTGCTCCCACTCTAAAGAGCAAGGGATCAGAAAGTTGTTCATTTTGAACAAGCTGAACCCAGTTTCGCAGGGATGCACAAGATAACATAACAAACGGCACTACTGTAAATCTGCAAATGCAAATTTATAGCTAGGACAGTAACCTAACTTTCCACATGTATCTGAATTATTGAGATCAAGCAAAGTAAAAATCTTAATCCGAAGCCATAATATAAGATGAATTTCTCTTAAAATCTATATGTCAATTATACCCCCTCCATAAATGTACAGGAAGTTCCACTTCCACTCTGGTATAAAAATTTATAAATCCTCAAAATGAAAATTTATCTTGATGAATACTAACGGTTTCTGAAATTTGCTAGCTAAAATTCTTAAATCATGAAAAGAAGCAGCTCGCTAGGCGTTGTTTTCTGCTTCACTTGCACTTGGCCCAGCATTAGCATCCACGTTCGATTCCTCTGGAACATACTCAACTATCCTCCATCTGCAAGATACATCAAAAGCAATTAAACTTTGGTTTAGCTTAGCTTTAACATGATCAAAGTCAAAACCATATTTTGCTCTATACCTCTCAAGGATACACTTCCCTTCTTTGTAGGTTTCATTTTTGTCATGAGCTACAACCTGAAGAAATCCAAAATCATTGTTATTTCAACCTGCTTTTCAAAAGGTGATGCTGATATATGGTGAAAGACTAAATTAGATCGAGGCATGAACACAGATAGAGACTCAACCAAGTGCTTGCCTACCAATGATGTCACTGTGTGTATTTCTATAGACAATCCTCCTTAATGAATCCAGAAGACATCTCTCCTAATAGAATTAAAAGTTTAAAAACTCTGGGATTCTCTGACATTGTGTTTAATTTTTGTCCGAACAGTACAACATTAAACAAATCCGGAGTATGCAGTATGCATCAATTCAATTACCTTCTTGTGAAACAGAAAACAAACTTGTCATACATATTATATATGTACAATAGTTATGAAGTTATTGAAAATTTGTAAGTGTAAAAAGAAGTGTTTAATATAGTTTTGTGGAGAAGATAGTATACTTAGGGGGTCTTACAGGTCTCTATGAAAATCAGATCTTAAATTTCTGATTTACCATACATATTGGATCAACCCTAACCCTATATTAATGAAGTCAAAAATCTCCCTCCTGTATAAATTTTTTTAGTGAATGTCTAAATTTGAGGTCAAATTTGCAACATTTATTCATTTGATTATTGCATATTATCAAAGATCTTCCCAAAAGAAATTTAGTTTCTTCAGGCATCTTAATTCCAAAACAAAACATACCACACTTAACAGGCTCACTGAAATAAATTCTTCATATCCACCAAACTTCACCAAAAATGTAATTTATTGATTAACTTTTTATAAAATTCCATATTTACAACATGATGTGCAATGCTTATCCCTTAATGTGAACAAAAGCATGACACGAAAGGATTCAAGAGGTGCAAAGATAAAGCTTACATATTTCCATCCAAGAATTTGTCCACAGAAACAACAAAATATGTCTTCAACTGTGTGCAATCCAGACGTCAACAGTCTCTCCAGTTGCTCCCCAAATGTTACATTCACCCTATCAGAGGCAAAAAGTTAACAAATAAGGAAAAGATGTTTCAAACCATTTACAAAAACTAATAGAGGAAAAGATGTTTTAAGGTGGGGGAGGGGCATTGGGGCTGGTGAGAGCCCTGGCGGGGTAAAACTACTAAGTGCGTGTTTGGACGTGCATCTGGCACACACTCCAAAACATGTTATTTCAGAAGCTACACATTGTAGCTTATGGTTTAACATGATTTTCTGGCTAAATGTGATTTCTAGAAGTGAAACCAAATACCCACCAAGTTTGTCTGAAGCAAAATACTAAACAGCTATCAAAATAGATTTATACAAAAGTAGAATATTAAACACGGAAAAATGGAGAAAAGGGGCAGGGGATGGGGGCCAGAGAATAGAAGCAAACATTTCAAATAACTTACACTTCACTGAAAAGAAAGGCCCTGCCTCGACTGCAATTGAAGCTCTGATCATCATAGGGGGAAAAAAACCAGAGTCAAATTCCTGGGATATATGAAAAGACTGATACACAAGGAACAAATTCTAACATTCACATTCACAACAATTAAAACTGTGCATAGTGTTTATCAACTTCAAATAAATTTGGTGGCAAAGTAAACAGATTTCTAACAAGCATTACATAAAGGATATCTGATTCCTAAAATCCAAGCCTATTTGGGGGTAGCCTTCAATTTAAATGAGAGTTAAAGTGTGACTACACAAAACAGGACCAAAAGGCAAGTGACTCAAAAGCACTTACATTTTTCACTAGTGATTTTCTGGTAGTTTGATTTTAAAAAATCAGACTCTTCTGGTATAAAATTTTCTGGTAGTTTGTTTCATGTCATTTATTTAGTCTTGTGAATTGAAATAAGCGAAAAACAAAAATCCTCCATGGCTACACGCCCATCCTTCGACATGCCGTAAGAGAATGGATTTGTGTCTTGCAGAACAAGGGCAGCTCAGAAGGACACACTTTTCCATTCTTATGTCGTGCATGTCTAGATACACAGAGAGGAAAACCACAGTAAAACCAAAATCACGATGTGCAAATTTTGCGAATGTATCGTAGAGACTCGAATACCCAAACATTGATATCAAATTCAACAAATCATTTCAATTGGAAAAAAAAAATCAGCTAATTACTAACACATCAGAACGTGCCATGGAACAAACAAAGCCTGCAGAAGAAAAATCTGTGAAAACTGACAGCAACCCAGTTATTCCCAATCAGTCAATAAACAAACGAATAAAAAAATCACCCCAATAAATTATTAGGTCCCTCCATGGCTCCATGTTCTGATTTTTTCACATTAAAAAAAAAGTAGCCAATTTTCAATCATTCAACCAAATTCATGACTTCATTCACAATTCAGGCCCATAGCAACACTAAGCAGAAGAAAAAGATCATTTTCTTACATGTTTTTCATTGCATGCGTTCAAATTAAAAATCAGAACAGCAGAAAAAAAAAAGAACAAGAAGAAGAGGAAGAGAGTGATGATATTGATACCCGAGAGAGAACATCCTCAGCACGTGCAACAGGAGTTTTGCAGTGTCTGCACTGGAAACATGGTCCTTGGAGATCAACAATGAAAATCCTCCCCATATTCAAAGCTTGAATGAACCTTTGCTCTGTCTCTCACACTAACACAGACACAGACAACACAAAACACAGACAGACTACACAATGAAACACTAGTCGAAGTTGTACAGTGTTCTGCTGCTGCCACCTCACGTTACTGACAACCGGGAAGTAAATTTGGTCAATAAAGCTATATTAATTTCCTTCCTATCTTCTTATTTTTTTTCTTTTTCAAAAAATATTATTCTTAAATGTTAAGTAATCAATTGAAATTTTTTTAAAAAAATAAAAAATAAAAAATTTAATTTTAAAAAATTATTTACTTGTATTCCAAGAGTAAAAAAAATACAATATTATAGTTTAGTTTTTACTATAAAACAATATTAATAACTAATTAAAGTTAATTTACTTATTATTTAAAATATTTCATCTAGTTGTGATTAACATGAGAAATTGAAAAAATTTACAATCAATATTATTATAATGAAAAAAATAATAAGTTATTTTTTTCGAAACAAATAATAAGTTATTAATAACTAAATAATAATGTTTTTAATGTGAAGGTCAAATCAATTTTACTTTTATTTATTATTTTTTGTTGCGTCCTAAGGTAAGCTTAAGTGAAAAGAGGTACAAAAAGCATGCCCTAGTAGAGCACTAAAATAGTCAAGATGTAATAAAAGGGTATATTCTCATTAAGTGTCAAAAAGGTCCTTAGTACAAGGTGATGACCTTCCCTTTTATAGAGGGTGTGGTCATGATATCGACTTTTCTTACATTTGGGCCTGACAACCAGGGCCCAAATCCCTATGCACATAAGACAAATCCAAAAGAATCTTCCAGCTGGCTTGCGGGTCCATTTAAAGGGGGAGGGCGAGAATCCTCGATGTTCCGCCAGTCCCGCCATGTCTTCCTTCGTCCGGCTGATTGCTTGTTTTGGGCGGGCATGTGAGTCTTTATGTCCCGCCCAGTCCATTTTTGTAATTACTAATAATGAAATATTGAAAAGTTTTTCAATTAGTAATTAATACAATAAATAATATAAAAGGTTATTTAATATCTTATAAATATTTTTATTATTGTGAAGGTCAAGTCAATTTTACTTTTACTTATTAGTATCATTATTTTCTAAATTTTTTCCTAAAGTTGTCATTCATAATTTAAATTAAAATATTATTTATTAGTTTTATATGAAAACTGAAATTTTTAAAATTAATAATTAATATAAATTTTATTAATAACTAATTAATATTGTTATTAATGTATGAATCAAGTCAATTTTGATATTGATTTATTAAAGACCACTTATTTTAAATAATCAATTGAAAACTTTTTTTTTTCCATATTTTTTATCAATTAAAATATTTGACTCATTTTAGAAAGAAAAACAAACTAGCTAGTATGTTATGATTATCTTTTTTCGGTAAATCGGAAAGATAAACTGCACCCTTCAGGGATTGACCCCTGAACCTCCATCACTCAACTCATATGTGTCATTCCTCTTACCACTTGAGCTATCATTTGAGGACAATAATTAATTACGATATTTAATTATAAGGTTCATGGTCAAATTAGTCTCTGAGTTTGTAAGCGAGTTTAATTTTAGTCTCTCTGAGGAAAAAATGACGTTTAGTGGCGGTCATTTTTACAATTACTCCGCGATCTAAAACCCCGCACTAAACATTATTTTTCCTCATATGGAATAAAGTCGAACTCGCTTACGAACTCGGGGAATAATTTGACTATTAACATTTAATTATATTATATCATGCATCCCGTGAAATTTTTATAATTATTATAAGGCTTAAAATAAAATTTTTGGTCCCTCACTTATCAGGATTTGACAGTTTTGGTCCCTCAAGGAATTTATTAGCCTACAACGTCCCTCACGTTTATTAACTGTTGTATTTTTGATTTTCTGTCAACTTTCATCCAATATTTAACGATTTTTAATTAAAAAATTAATTAAAAATAAAGCTTGAAGAACAGTTTTATGTTTTCTAATTAACAATTTTATGGTTTCTAGTTTTATTAAATTGATTTTTTAATCAAAAACCGTCAAAAATTGGATAGAAGTTGACGGAAAACCAAAACTGCAACAATTAGTAAATGTGAGGGACGTGGTAGGCTAATAAATTTCATAAGGAACCAAAACTGCTAAATCATAATAAGTGAGGAACCAAAAATGCTATTAAACCTTATTATAAATGTGTTCTTTATCGAAATGAAATTTTTGTTAAGTTTTTTCTTTTGTTCAGTTTAATAAAGTTCTTTAGTTTTTTTTTCCAACAGCTTTAGGTTAAATTGACGGCGAGATGTTGTTGATTGTGATCTCTTTAGTTCGGAGACCATTCCTTATTCTAGCGATTTTCATGATGCGGTGATCCTCTCACATCTTAATCCTCAATTTTAGGAGTCGCTGCCTATCTCGGTTCTTTCCCAGTGTCCTTCTATTGATGCGAAAGGGTCGTCGAGGGCTGCTGAGGGGGTGATGCGGCAAAGGAGGGGTAGACCAAAGAAAATACTTTCAAGAAGAAGGGGTAAGATCAAGGAGGTTGGAGCTCTAGTTGAATTGGACTCGGGACCCCGATGCCTGAGGTTCTTGCTTTAGATTCGTCACTTATTCTTTCTGAAGCAGTGGAGTCAGTCGGCGTTATGATAGAACTAGAAGGGATTTGATAATTACCAAATAGGTTGGAGTTGTTTTTGATAGGGCAGATGAGGAAGCCCATTAGAGCTATGCTAATCATCTGGTAGCTAACATCTGAGGTTATATCGAGATTCTTAGTGGATTCAATGCTTTGTCTAAATAAATGAATGAATTTGGCATTTACTGTGTCTCCAAAATAAATTCAAGTTATTCTCGAATCCACCTCATACATCCCAACTAGTTTAAAGGGCCGAGCATACCTATCTTAATATGTTAAATAAATTTAAGCTATCTTGGTTTACTTCAAACATCAATGCGATCTTAAAGGTTGAGTATACTGCTCATGCCATCACTGTGTTAGATAAATTCCAGTATTCAAAGTCTACCTCGAATGTCAATGTGATCTTCAAAGGATGACCATAACTTAATTAGAATGCCTTAAATAGGTTAAGTTATCCCGAGTCCACATTGGATGTCAATGAGGGCTTTTAGAATCCTTGTGCCTCAGGTTTTTTTTGGTGGGGTTTGTGCTAGGCTTTCCTTTTCTTACTTTGCATTGGTTTGGAAGGTGTTTTAATTTGTGGGTATTTTGGATATTTGGCTCGGTGGTTTCTTTTGGATTTTAGAGGTGGTGTTTCTGTTTTTAGAGGTGGTGTTTTTTGGGGGGTTTTTGTTCACAGTTGGGTTTTGGGTTTTGTTTGTTCTCAAGTTTCGTAATCAATAAATCTTTTTGTTTTCGAAAAAAGAGAGTAAATAAAACATTTGCATAAACCTATAACATAATTAGATTTGAGCAGTTTAGAAAATTTTATTTTCTATATATTTGGTCTTCCATTGTTTTATGAACGTTGGTTGAATAGTATCTTGATATTTCTAAAATGTCTATCTTGTAATAAATGTATATTGGAAATTATGGTAGGTATACTTGAATATTGTAGCTATAGTTGAATGGAACTTTGATGGGTCGGAACCAGTCAAACTACGTCATGAAAGTGTATGGTTTGAGAACATTGTGAGTACTCCTCATGTAAGGATATGAACCACATTGTAAACCTACATGAAATGGTAGGTCCTCTCTCTACTTTCTCTATAATTTTGTGACTTAGGTCACATGATATATAATAACGAATTGAAACCATTGTCTTAAATATCGTCAATGTTGAGAAGAATGGGAAGAAGATCTTATTCTATAAACCAAAGACATTTGAAGAAGATCAAGGACTTCTAACACCAAGTCAAAAGACCATGGATACAAAAAAATGTTATCATCCATTCTCTTAACTATTCGTGTCCAAAATTCATGCAACTACAATTTCATTTGAATGATTCATGTTAATTTTTATATGTTATGAATTATGATATTTGAATACTGTGAATTTCTAACAAGTATAGGTCTTAGATTCAATGTTCATATAAAACAAACAATTCTGAAAAGGGCTTGACGTACGTATATTTAACTCTCTCTTTTTGGAATGTTATAAGATATTTTTATTGAAAATATGGGTTACCGTAAACCTTTTGAGCCATAACTTGTTAATTTAAAAAAAAAAAAACTTTTGGGACCTTAAAATGCCATAGAAGCTTTTTGCTTAGTTTATGATAATGAAAAGAATAGGAAGGCGGTGAACAAAAACTCCTATTTTAACAACCATATATTTGTCTTAAAGAAAAAAATCCATGTAGTTGACGTCAACAAGAAAAAACCATAAAGTTGTTTAAATGCTTATAAATAAATAGTTGTTTAAATCGAACAAAAGTCAAAAATACGGATGGTTTACTGAGTCTTTTGGTTTGAATGTGACTACAACCCTGAAAGTAATGTTTAATTGAAAATTACTTAGCTCATCAATTAAATCACCAAATTTTTGAGCTTATATTCGTGTAAAACAAAGTTGATTTCACACTCTGAAATCTGAATTATTAAAAATGAATTTTACAATCATTATCATTCATGACAAAGTTTTACGACAACCCAAAAGCTAATTTATTTGGTATATTGTATAGTATGAAGGCTCATTTAGCACATCGTATTAAGCATGATAGTATAAACTTAGACAGTATATTATGAACTTATCTATTGTTTGGTACTAAGATTGTATTGTATAAGTTTATACATCGAATTCATCTTATACATTAAAATGATAGATTATTTAATCTACACTATGGATGATGATAAGGCATGATAAGAGTAACATGTATAAGCTACATGAAAATATTTAATCCATCGCTACCACCACCACAGTCGCCTCCACAACCACCTTCCACCACTACCATCCCGATGTTGCCGTCATCGCCACCGTTATCGCCACTGTTACCGCCGCCACCACCTCCACTACTGCCGGCGCCTCCACGACTACCACCACTGTTGTTGCTGTCATCACTATTGTATTGTCATTGCTACCGCCGCCACCACCCTCCACCCTTTCCACCATCGCCTTCACCACTACTACCACCATTGTTTTCATCTGCACTATAGTCATTGCGACCGCCGCCACCGCCCACCACCACCATTATCACCATTACCTTCCAACATCACCACTACCGCCGCCTCAACCGCCATCGTCGTCGCCACCACCACTATGTATCGCCTTGACCCACCACCACCGCCCCAACCACCTCCCTCCACCACCGCTACCACCATCATTACTGTCATCTTCTTACACTACCACTGTCACCGCCACCACTGCCACTTCCGCCACCATTCTTCCTACAACAATGCCACCACAACAATACTCTCCACCATTAGCACCCCCACCTCTCCTCCTCCACCACGCTCCACTGCGATCGTTATCACACCACCACAACCACCACCGTCGCCACCCCTCAACATCCCCACTACCACCAATATAGTCACCACCACCATCGCCACCGCCAGTGTCACAGTCACCTCGGCCGCCACCGTCATTGTTACCACTCACTACTACCATCCTCATTTTTGTAATATTTATCAATATATCTATATTTAATATTTCACGAAACATGAGTCTATATTAATTTAAATAAAATGATAAGTTTTACAGTGTATGACCAAAGACTGTATAGTATTAAAAATTTATCCGGCCTAATACTATCCGGTCTAATACTATCAAGTCTTATATTATACAGTATACCAAACAGACTAAACGAAATAATAAACAAAACCAGTAATTTCAATTTATCTTAATAAATGTTTCAAAATAATTGCATGCACTAAGAGCATCTCCAATGTTAGTTCTTAGAGGTGAGTTCTTAAATTAAGAACTAAGAATCAGGTTTTAAGCATTGGAGATGACTTACGTGGATTTCTTAGTTCTTAAAAATAAGAACTAGTTCTTATATAAGCAAACTTTGCTTTATGAGTTCTTAGCATAAAAAATATTTTTTTCTCTCATTCAAATTGCTTTATTACTTTATAATTTTTTTTTATTTTTTATGAAAAAAATATATAAAGAATGTGGTGTGGTGGGACCAAATGAATAGTGCTAAGAACTAAGAATTAAAAACTCATGGTTGGAGAAAAATCTGCAAAAATTGCTTGAGAGTTGCTTAAGCACATGTGACAGTATAAGCTCATATAAATAGTGCTAAGTGAAGGTGCGAAAAACACTAGAAGGGGGGGGGGTTTGAATAGAGTTTTTGAATCTCGGGTATACTTTTAAGCGTTTTCAAAACTCAAAGATAAAAACTAAGTGCTGAATAATAGGAAGTAAAGCACACGAGTATTTTATCCTGGTTCACTTGAGATAAAAGCTCAAGCTAATCCAGTCCACCTGTGAAGGTGATTTCTTCCTTCTTCTGATGAAGGCAATCCACTAAAATCAATGAGTGTTACAACTGCACTTTGCAACCTGCTAAGTGACTAACAATACACTGATTTTCTCACTAGTATCCTCTTAAGAAGCTGATCTACCGATCCTCTTAAGACTAGCTAAATACTGAATCAGCCTTGATTCAGTCCTCTCAAGATCCGACCAACCTTGGTCTCTTGATGAACTTTACAATATGATGTAAAAGGTTTCGGGTTTACAATGAGTGCTTCTAACAAGCGAATAGTAAACTCAGATGTTTAAGAACAGTGAAGAAATAATGCTAAGAGAATGGTTCGTATGTATTGAATATTTTCAGCAAGGTTTCTTAGCCTCTTTCTTCCTTCTTCAGCCTTTATATACTCCAAGACTTGTGATGTAGCCGTTGCTAGGGTATTATCCGTTGGAGTGGCAATTCTGTAATATCAGACTGCTAGGCTGTACAAGGTAGGTGGCGGACAGACTGAGACTTGTACGATGTTGTACTGTGATAGCGACCTGTCCTTTCACCAGTTGACTTGTGATGAAGAAGCTTCAGATGAATTTTGATGAAGCTTCTGATCATCGTCAGATTGAAGCTTGGATTCTTCTGACCATGCAACTTCTGCTACTGAACGAGTTCCTCAGAACTTCTGATCGTCAGAGCTAGAATAGCTTGGGTCTTCAGAACCAACTTCTTGTAAGTCCTCAGAACTTGAGTCTTCTGCTTCTGGACCGTTCCACTGGAACATCTGATCTTCAGAACTTCTGACTTGAGTTCTTCAGATCTTCTTGAGAGCTTCCATCTTCAGAGCTTCTGAAGTATTTGCCACTGTTCAGAACGAACATGGTAGGTTAATGAGCTCTCCTTTTAGTAACCCTTGGTTCTTTTTCTTCTGAACGAATAGGCTTGGGTCAGATTCAGAATCTGTTTGTCACAACTTAAAAAGACAAACGTTAGGGTACCACAATTGTTCATCATCACAAACTTTAATTGTAATCATCAAAACATAGAGATGCAACCAATGATCAAACCTTGATCTTACACTAAGAACTAAGAACATCTCCAATGGAGGTTGCTTAATCCAGTTGAAGCACTTAAGCAACATTGCTTATTTTAGAGCATCATTGAAACAACATGAGGTGACAATCTGGTTGCTTAAATTTATGTAACAATTGTTTATTCCATTTCTTTTTGCGTTTTGATTAAAAAAACTAATGACAAGTTTTTCCATAATGTGTCAAGTCAACCAAAGAGAGAGATCAAGACCATTTCCACTCATGGCAGCAAAATGCATCTTCTTTTCGGGAGCCCACTCATAAATACTCTAAGGTTAAGTGTGCTTGCCTTTGAACAATATTGAGATGGGTGACCTCCTGGGAAGTTTTTCCGGGAAGTGCGCAAGTGAAAAGCGCACTGAAAAGATTCGTGTTGTTACCGTGAGACCAGTCGTCAGATCGAGATGTCACATAAATAATATAAATATATGAGGTATAGTGAGACCCAAACAAAAGTAAAATAAGCACCTGTGGTTGGAGCGAATTCTGCTTTAGTTACTTAAATCCTATGTAGCAGTTTAATCCCACCAGAATAGTGTTTAAGCAATCTAACTAGTAACTTTACATTGGAGATGCTCTAAGAACCTAGTATTGGAGATGTTCTAATATAATTTCCATGGGTTATCTAAAAAAACTAATGACAAGTTTTTTCATAATGTGTCAAGTCAACCAAAGAGAGAGACCAAGACCACTTCCACTCAAAAATCTAAAAAACCAAAGTGGGCATCACACCGTTAGTATCCAAGCCATGCTGCCAAGTGGAGGGTAGCCGCCTTATTGTGTTGTTTCGCTCCTTCTTCCTTGTTCCCACGCACTCGTCACTATCTTCAAAGGTCCAATCCATTTTTTGAATGCAAAATAAACAAACCGTGTCCCTTTCATGATCACAACCCCATAGCCACTCTTCATTCTTCAAAGAAAAAATGAAAAAAAAGTAAAATTCAATGCCCCGCGTAGAACAACAAGAACAATAACAACAAGACCCTATGAAACATTGAATGCAACAACAACCATTTAAAACACTACCACTTCAACACTCTTGTTTCAACAAACTCAACCCTTGAACAGAGTGAAACCACAACAACAATTAACATGGGTTTCAATTTCAATGTCAATAGCTTTGGCATTGCTGGGTTGGAATTGGATCCTCAGTTGGCAGCTGAGAAAGCTGTGAGTGTCATTGGTCAAGGCTATGATCTCTGCACTGATATAAGATTCTCTTCTTGCAAGTCAAGGTTGGTTGAGATCGATGGAAACCGAACCAGGGACCTTGTGTTACCTGCTGGTGTTGTTGTCCCTGATGTTCCTTCATCTATCAAGTGTGATAAAGGTGAACGCACCAGGTTTCGCTCTGATGTGCTCCCTTTCAATCAGGTGATTGAAAAATTTGTTTTTTTCTTTTAATGTTTTGTAATCTTGTTAGTTCTGGTTGAGTTTCTGTTTGTTATCATGATCGTCGTGTTTATAGCATGTTTGGATCAGTTTCGGTTTCCTTGTAATTAATTTCAACGCATAAGTTTGTCCCCAGAATTGATTTTGGCTATAGAATCAATTGGAAAAGGATTTCCAAACATGCCCTTAAATGAAAGTTTTAATTTTGGTATAGGCAGAACTGAATTCTGATCACTATTTGCAAATTTTGCCTCTTACAGGTTGAATGGTTGTTTGTTGTTAACATTTGAAATTCTTTCACTGAATTGCATATTAACCATTTTTTATTTGACTTTTGAAGATTAAACATATTTATGGTAGATGTTCTTTTATAAAAGTACAATTATGAAGGAGATTTTGGGTATGATTTGATCATTGTTGTTAATCGCGGAAAATAGCAGAAAGCCAAAAATCCGCTATTTCAAGCCCTCATAGCGGAAAATAGCGGCAAGTAACGAAGTGCCCCGATATCTGCTATTTGACAACACTAGATTGGATTATTGTTATAAAATGAGAAAGTCTGAATTTTACTGAACTTGGACACTGTTGCAGATGTCTGAGCATTTCAATCAACAGCTATCTTTGTCCGGAAAAATTCCATCTGGCCAATTCAATAAAATGTTCGACATGAGAAAAGGTTGGTCCAGGGATGCGGCTTCCACTAAAAACCTTGCCTACGATGGATGGTTCATTACATTATATACCGTTGAATTAGATAGAACCAAAATTACCCTTTCTGAAAATGTAAAAAAAGAAGTGCCTTCTTCATGGAACCCTGCAGCTCTTACTGAGTAAGTACTACTGTTATATTTACTTTTATCTTGTTGATAGTAGAGTTGAAATTTTACTAACCTTTGATTTCTTTTTTCATGAACATATATATCCTTTTTTGCCTTCCCATTGAACATTATTACAGTTTGAACTTTGTATATAGATAGTATCACTTCGTTTACCAACCCGTTTCTCAATAATTACTAAAACCATAATAGCATTAATATGGTGCTAAAGAGTACTCTAGATGTCCATGAAACCTGACAAGATTAACTACAGATGCATATAGGAAGTTAAAAGAGTTCTGAACATGAGATTTCTATACAATTCATTAACAAGCTTAAACATGAACACATTTTCATTTTCTCCAATAGAGTATATAACCATGAGTTACATACATTACAGTTTTCTGAAGAATCATTAAACATGATTGATATATACTCAAAGTTGACTTTGTAGTTTGTAGAATTGACTTAAGCAGTTTATGATAATCTGTTATTGGACAAGGGAGAACATTTTTGTGTATTGGATCGTGATTTATTTTCTACAGATGCATGGGTGTTTAGGTCGATGTTTGCAATGGCTATGTTGGTGTTAAAGAGACCCCTGAGGCAAACACAACCTATAAAGACTAGCATTTTTTATCCTTAAAGAAACCTGATACTAGATAACATTTTAGTTAAACTTGCTTTTAGTTCTCATATTGTATTAATATATTGGATAAATAAACTAATGTGGTGTGCAATTTAGCATTCAACTTTAAATTTAGTGTATTTCTGCCTCTTAACAGCCTTATTTATTTATTTTTTCTTCTTTCATAAGATAAAATCCTTCTTTATGTGACTTAGACTTGAATGGTTCTCTAAACAAAACATGGCTCTTCAGGTTCATTGAAAAATATGGTACCCATATAGTTGTTGGGGTGAAGATGGGAGGTAAGGATGTGGTTCATATCAAGCAGTCAAAAAGTTCAGATTTGCAGCCGACTGAACTGCAAAAATTGCTAAAGCAACTAGCTGATGAGGGGTTTTCCGAAGATTCAAATAGAAGTTCCATTGTTAATCCTATTGAAACATCAGGAAAACGAAAGGTAAAGATTAGGCAGTATATTATCTAATAAAGGACACTATTCCTTCCATTTCATTAGTTGCTTATAAAATTGATAAAGACTGAGGTTTTGCAGACTACGATTTTGCAAAGTTTTTATTTGGCCTAACAAGAGAATTTGTTAGAGAGAAAAGATCATGTAAGGGAGGACAAAATACCCTTTAAAACATAGAACCTGGATAGAAGAAGGAACAACAAAAAGCTCCAGATTGCAACAAGGCTACCTAATCTCTCTTGAGTCTCTTCATATCTGAACTCCCTAGAATCATAAGAAGAAAGAATGCTAAAGACAAGTCAAATACTACACCCAATTCAATAAAAACTTTAGGGATAAGAGGTGCTTTTAAAAATAGTAGCATTCTACTTCAACCAGGTGCAGCAAAGAGTTGCACACCATCCACTTCACGCAAGGAATTTTAGCCTCCTCTTTGGTCTTACGAAAGCCTTTTAGATGAAATGTTAAGGATTAACCCCCCAAACTGTTTTAGATGGAGGCCGAGAATGGTCATATATCTATAACATGAACATGAACCAACAAAAACATGTTAAAGTAGAGGGACACGCCCAATACACCCCAAGAATCCCAAACAGATTGTTCTGAAGAGAAATATAGCTGGCTTACAATGCAAAATAAATAAGCCTATATTTCTAAAACATGAAAAAATAATGTACATGGAGATATAAAAAGTTTATCTTGTCTAAATATATGTGTAATATGTTTACAGGATGGTCATGCTAAGCTTTTGGGGCAGTACCAGTACAAACCTTCTCTTGTTGGTAGGCCAGTTGTTAGAAGTCACTCCAAGAATGATGTTAGTATTTTTTGAGTTTAATTGTTATTATCATTATTATTATTTTACAAGAATATTGCAGTTGGATTACTTTAGCTGGTGCACCTTGTATCCTTCCTGCATTGACAGATTTGGACATCATCATATGAATTTCTTTTCAGGATATCATAAGCATTTCTGTTCGAAGGGGAGGTATTGACACGTGTCAATCTTATAACCAGTGGCTTTCAACCATATCAGAGTCTCCCAATGTCATCTCAATGTCTTTTGTGCCTATTACCTCGCTGTTGAATTCTGTTCCAGGAAATGGATTTTTAAGTCATGCGATGAATTTGTATCTTAGATGTGAGTAGACACTGGCAACTTTGGTTTCTCTGTTGACATTTATTGTCCTTTAATTCTTTTGAATTATATTTTGTTGAAATTTTGCTTGATACTCAACAATTTTGAGCTTCTTTTTGTTTAAATCAGTATTTTTGAATGCTATAGTTAAAAATAAAGGAGAGACCTGACCTCTCGAATGCCAGTTTGTACTTGTCCAGTTCTGCTCTTGTTCATCATCGAGTTCTACTTTCTTTTCTGTTCCTCTATCTCTTCTGATACCTATCATTTTAGCCTATCTCTTAAGCCATTAGCAGAGTTCTCCCCTCTTCTCGGGCTCCGTCATATTCTAACAGTATTAATAACAATTTGAGTACCCTATTAATGCTGATAAATCCACTTATCAAAAACTTAAGGGCTTGGGCCTTTGAAATCATATTACTTATATGAACTTGATTATGTCTTTTGATGTTTTTGGTCAATGGTAGTCTGAAAATGTATATTTATATGTATGATCAAAATTTCAACAAGCTAAGACTGTAAGATATAAAATATAAGCAAGAAAAGAAAGAAAACATTGTGAGTCAAGGGATTACATGGATGATATGATAAAAAAATGTACGGTTGTTGGAAATATAGAAGGGGTATTTACATGGTTTATCTCCATTAGTTGCCTGTGAAGATTCATTTAGTTGACCTGAAGCATTCAGTTCAAGGTTATTTGAGTTCTATTCTACATGAAATTTTATACATTCTGGTACATACACCCGAGGTATCATCTGTCTAATTCTAGAAAGTATCTTTTAGTATAATTGTGTGCGTGCGATGTCTATGTATCTTGTAGATGTGTTTATAAGTTTTCTGTTTCTAACAGATAAACCTGCAATTGAAGAGCTTCATCAATTTCTAGAATTTCAGCTGCCTCGGCAGTGGGCTCCAATGTATGATCATCTTCCTCTTGGATTTGGCCATAAATTTAAAAGGAACATGTCTCCATCACTTCAGTTCACTCTTATGGGACCCAAGCTTTTTGTTAATACTGTGAAGGTAATTCTATCTTTCAACTAACATTTAATAGTTATAGAAGTTTAAAAACCTGCCCTAACTTCACCTGTGCTCTAATTGCTCGTGTCCATTGTGGTACAAAGTTCTTTATATCCTTTCCATCAAACTTTTTGATCAAATTACATGTGGATACTTTTGCCAACATTAATTATCCTTCATTTATGTTGCTGAATTTCAGAAAACTATCCATGGGTCATAGTTTTATTTGAGAGCTTGGTGGCAAGGATATACAGAGCTTCATTTTAGTTTTCTCCTTTGACAAATTTCATGCTTTATTTAAAAGATTTAACTGGAAGAACACATGATTAATCTGGAAAGAAGTTAGCTCTGGGAAACTTATTTACCAGAAGAGTACCTACAGTTATGAACTTGTTTCTTCTATAGAGAAATGTTAGCAACACACTATTTTGAATATATTCTCTATTTCTCTATGGTTGGTCCATTTTGAAAAAGTGCCTCCACATTTTAAAAAGGGATAAATTTACAAGGCGTATGGTGATATTTAAAAAATAAGATTAATCATAGAGTGTTAAAAAGTGTGTTTCTAGCATTTTTTTCTTCGATAAGTTCAGGGACCATTTTTATAACTGTCCATTTAATACATGTTTAGACTAGCTTCTCTTTTTTCAGAATCAATTTTAGAACACAAAAGCTTCTCCCCATAATTGATTGTCTTTAGAATCGATTATAGAAGGATTTCCAAACATGCAGTTAATGGAAAAAATGAATAATGTGTTTTTCTTTTTTGAATAAGCAGGTTGACTCTGAAAACCGGCCTGTAACAGGCATTCGATTGTACTTAGAAGGCAGAAGAAACAACCATCTGTCAATCCATCTCCAACATCTCTCAGAGGTTCCGGGTGTCCTCGAAATTTCAGAAGATCATGGCTATGATCCTATTGATGAACCAGATGACCGAGGCTACTATGAACCAGTGAAGTGGAGCATGTTTTCTCATGTGTACACAGCACCTGTACAATACAATAGCTCTAGAATAGATGAGTCCACAGAAATAGTGACAAAGGCCTGGTTTGAGGTTAAGGTAGTGGGCATGAAGAAAGTTCTTTTTCTCAGGCTTGGATTCTCAACAGTTGCATCTGCGAAAATTCGCAGATCAGAGTGGGATGGACCTTCAACCTCATCTAGAAAGTCAGGATTCTTCTCAGCATTGATGAGCAGCAAAAAGCTTAACAAAGAAGTGCAGTCACCTGAGGGGCCAACTAAGGTGGATGTGAACTCAGCAATTTATCATGATGGTCCACCTGTGCCAAGGAAGACTCCAAAAATGCTGAGTTTTGTGGACACACAGGAAATGGTTAGGGGTCCAGAGGATCCACCTGGATATTGGGTTGTCACCGGGGCAAAGCTCTGTGTAGAAGGTGGCAGAATCTCAATCAAGGCAAAGTATTCCTTGTTGACTATTTTGTCCGAGGAATTTCTGTTGTAATGAGTGTAGGAATAAATTTGTAAATATAGTATATCCTTTAGTAGTATTCTTTTTTGGTGCAACACTGCTATTCTTTTTTGGCCACTGGTATCCTCGATCAACAGGAGGTAATCATGTTTGAGCCAATAACATTTATATCCTGGTGGGGCTAACTCTTCCAATAGGGTTTAATGCTTACACAAGACTCGAAAATGAGACATTGCTTAAGTGAAATCAAGCATGTAATACTTAAACCAGCCATCCATAGAAGAAAAAAAATTCATATTTAGGGGGTGTCAATTTCTGTTGTCGGTCTATACTGGCTTGTAGTCTTCTGATTCTGGTTTGGCACAACTACCTTCAACAATGAATAAAATATTTGGAAATTGGAATTGAAGCATTTTGTTTGTATTTATGAATCCTGTTAGAAGCAAGAACTGCCCCAAAATATGTAGGCGTTCTAAGTTGTTGGTTTTGACTCTGGACTATGGTCTATTCAAAAAAAATTATGTGAAAAGTTATCACACATCTGCAATAACTTTTCTGGGGTATAGTATTGTCAACAAACTACAGAAGTAAATTAGAACAACATAAACAAAAGTATGTAATTTTATTCATAAAATATGTTATTTTAAATGATGATAGGTGGAATGTGAGTGAGTCATGAAAGGGCTCAACAATAGCATAATCAATGGTACTAACATTTGGAGAGGTGTCTGCACCTTTTGGGAGTCTATGAAGCCTAACCTGGTGTGGAGGATTGGCAATGGAAACAGTACCCTTTTTTGGACTGATTTGTGAGTTCAAGCTTGTGCGTTCTGCAGAATCATGCTATTTCTTTCATCTCTGAATTGGAGCTGGGTAGAACATGTAATTATGTCTCTGCCAGTGGTGCCTGGGATATCTTCAATTTAAGCACGTTTCTTCCACAGCATATCATAAATTGAATCTTAGTCATCAAGGTCCCTTCTGTTTTGGATAGTGATGATCATCTAGTTTAGAATTTGGAATTGATCCCTGATGGCTGTTTTTCTTTAAAATCAGCTTATGATTTTGTTTCTGTTTTTTCCAATGATGATAACAGGAAGTTGTTCCAGTTGGTTTGGAAGTGGAAAGGTAACCGGCATATGAAGCTCTTTATGTTGAAGGTTGCAAATGATATTCTCATCACAAATGATGCTCGAACCTCAATGCATATGACTCATATTTCTGATTGCTCTCGGTGTTTAGGGATCAGAGAAACAACTCTGCATGTGCTTAGAGATTGCCCTTTTGCCTTAGATGGCTGGCAAGATAATTCTATTTTGTTAAAATGGATCCCTCCAATTGAATGTTGATGGATCCTTCACTTCTAAGGATAATATTGCTACTTGTGGTGGAGTGGTTAGAGACCACAATGGGGTGTTCATAGTGGATTTTTGTGTGAATCTTGGTAAATACTCTGTGTTACATGTTGAGTTATGGGGCATTATTCATGGCCTAAAATTGGCAGCTAGGGGATTTTCTAGAATTCTGATTGAATCTTATTCAGAGCTAGCTATCAGATTTTTGGATAAAGACTGTCATCATTCTAATCCAAGTGCACCTTTGGTGAGAGAAATCAATTCACTGATGGAGAACAGCCCCACATCCGCTGGAAGCATATTTTAAGGGAGATTAACTCATTGCCTATAACGATAAAGATTTATGACTTTTACCTGGTTTTAGTATTGATTCTTATATGTTTGATTTTTTGTAGCACCTTATACTAGGCTTGTTAATAGCGCGCTATAGCGGCGCAATAGCCTATAGCGTAGCGTCCTGAGGGTTCACCACTACTCTACTATTCACCGCTATTTGCACTATTTGCCGCTATAGCGCCGCAATAACGCTCGAAATAGCGTTTTTTAGGCTTGCCGCTACACTACGCTATCCGCCATTAACAACCCTGCCTTATACCTAAGGGGTTAGTTCCTTGGCTTTGGGCTTTTGGCCATGACTGTTATCAACCAAAAGTTTTAGTATTGATTCTTATATGTTTGATTTTTTGTAGTACCTTATACCTAAGGGGATAGTTCCTTGGCTTTGGGCTTTTAGCCATGACTGTTATCAACCAAAAGAAAAATAGTGAAATTCAGGTCATGATGAGATACTCAAATTTGAATCAAGTACATAATGAATTAGGATCCTCTCATACAACAGGATGATGTTATATAAAAATGACTTCTTCACACTTATCCACGTTCGTAAATGATTAGTAGTAGGGGAATTTTTTAGAGAAAATATACGAACTTTTTATCAACCATTGGATGTTAGCTGTTTCTATTCTATCTTAATTGTTATATATTTTGAGGAAGTTTAAATTTCTGAACAACACACACTAGCTTTTCGTCAAAAGTTATTTCGTAATATCTAGCATCATTGTATTCATATATAGGAGAGAATAGAAAGAATTTAGAAATATGATAAGTGATGTGATATTATATAAAGAGATGAGAGATGAGATGAAATAGCATGTGGAAATGAGTTAGAAGAAAAAGTGGAATATGAACTTATTTTTCTTGTGTTTCCACTAAAGGGCTAAGCATGCTCTTCGGTTATGACTCAGATGCTGAAACTGATCATTTGACAAGAAATTAAGACAACTTCCTGATTAATTGGTGAATCAGTCACCCATTGAAAGATGACAACATAAAGAACAAACTTAATTTCTCAGGCTGTGTTAGTCCAATTTCAAGCAGAAGAAAATATTTTTAGTACTCTAAAAACTTGAAGGAAAGTTAATTAGCCTATATTCATTCGCTGTTTAGAATTATTTTTTAGTACATCCAAATTATATTAGAGGGCTTCAGAGACTGATAAAACAGAGTACACAACTTAAGCTTGAATGCTAGCAAATTGACCATATTCATAAGAAATACTTAGTGAACAGAATTATTATTCAAAAACCAATAAAGGATGGTTTTTCAAGGGCCATCACGGACCCAAGACACTTGGAACAGAAAACATCAAAGATTTGTAGGACTCCAACACACTGACAAGAACTACACAACTACCACATACTTAATAACCACCCCTCAAACGAAGGACAAGGTGGAGGGTGGACTCTTTCTGAATGTTGTAATCAGCCAAAGTTCTGCCATCCTCAAGCTGTTTGCCAGCAAAGATGAGCCTCTGTTGGTCTGGTGGAATGCCTTCTTTGTCTTGAATTTTAGCCTTCACATTGTCGATGGTGTCAGAACTCTCCACCTCAAGGGTGATTGTCTTTCCAGTGAGGGTCTTGACAAAGATTTGCATACCACCACGAAGACGGAGCACCAAATGGAGGGTAGACTCTTTCTGAATGTTGTAGTCAGCCAGAGTACGTCCATCTTCAAGTTGCTTTCCAGCAAAAATCAACCTTTGCTGGTCTGGGGGATACCCTCCTTATCCTGGATTTTGGCCTTCACATTGTCAATTGTGTCCGAGCTCTCTACCTCTAAAGTAATAGTCTTGCCAGTAAGGGTTTTCACGAAAATCTGCATACAACCACGGAGTCGCAACACAAGGTGGAGAGTTGACTCTTTCTGGATGTTATAATCTGCCAGAGTTCGGCCATCCTCAAGCTGTTTGCCAGCGAAAATAAGCCTTTGCTGATCTGGGGGAATACCCTCCTTGTCTTGAATTTTGGCCTTCACGTTGTCAATGGTGTCAGAACTCTCCACCTCAAGGGTGATTGTCTTTCCTATGAGGGTCTTGACAAAGATTTGCATACCACCACGGAGACGGAGCACCAAGTGTAGGGTGGACTCTTTCCGAATGTTGTAGTCGGCCAAGGTTCTGCCATCTTCAAGCTGTTTACCAGCAAAGATGAGCCTCTGTTGGTCTGGTGGGATGCCCTCTTTGTCTTGAATTTTGGCCTTCACATTGTCAATTGTGTCAGAGCTCTCCACCTCAAGGGTGATGGTCTTTCCAGTGAGGGTCTTCACAAAAATTTGCATACCACCACGAAGACGGAGCACCAAGTGGAGGGTTGGACAATTAACAACTTCTACAAGTTGGACTCACGTAATCTGAAATCTCAGCACATCCTAGGCATATGAAACAAATGAAGTCTCATCAAATTGAAGGATTCAATTTCTATGAACCAATTTCAAACTAGTCCATACCAGTGGATCATAACATGTTAATGTTTGATTCATATTCCATAGATGTCTTGGCAGCAACAACAATGTCTAATCTTGCAACAACTATGTCTAATAGTAAGAGCATAGTATTTTGGGATGGACTAAATCTTTCTAGTGATGTTGAGAAGAAAATAACAACCAAAGCTTCTACATGGAAGAATCAATTGTTTGTAGCCCGGTAATTAGCCGGGTATTGGACCCTCGATTGTACTCCGAGGTACCCAAAGTCGGGTTTCTCACGTGTATAAACGACCGAGGACTAGAACCCCGGTAAGGAACCGGGACATATGTCCTCGGGAAGGGTCCGACGTACCCAAACTCGGTTATTGTCCGATTAACTACACCCCGGTTATATTCCGGTCACGGGACTCTTGGCATTTATCCAGGGTACCCAAACTCGGGTTTCAACAAATTCCCTTGGTTTCTCGCCCGGTCGTTAGCCGGGTATTGGACACTCGACTGTACTCCGAGGTACCCAAAGTCGGGTTTCTCACGTGTATAAACGACCGAGGACAAGAACCCCGGTATGGCACCGGCATATATGTCCTTGCGAAGGTTCTGACGTACCCAAACTCGGATCTTTCCACGATTCCGAGTAACTATTCTCCGGTCACGGGAACTATACCCTCGGGATTTTTCCACGATGCCGAGTAACTACACCCCGGTAAGCACCGGGAAATATATCATGGTTGTGGCCTTTTAATAATTAAAGGAGCTTCAAATTCTTGAACTATTTATTTTACCTTTTAATCCTACCTTTTATTCTTTATATGTGGTAATTCACGACCTATTTAAGTATTAGAAATATGTCCTAAAATCTCATTCTCATAATCTTTCAATAAGGAAGTGAGCATCTAAAAATCTCGTAATCTTTTTTTTTTTACAGGAAATCTCATAATCTTTTAATACATTAAGGCCCCGTTTGGGAAAACAACTTAATTAAGCGCTTATGACTTATTCATAAAATTGAAAATAAGCTGTTTATTTTGTTTGAGCATGTTTCTTTGCATTTGTCTTGCAAAATTTTACAGTCGAAGTTGCCTATGGAGGATGCCAGCTTTTGAAATGCTATGAACTTCCAGATAAAGGTTTGCACCATAAAATTATTGGTAACTCAGGTCACTACTGTTTGGATAGAGAGAGATGGAGAAGAGAGATTTAGGGGGAGGAATGAGGAAGTATGTGTGTTTGGTAGGTGAGAGGATATAAATAGAGGGGAGTCTCTCCAAATTGGAGAGAGATGGGTGAGGGCTTGATTTAGGGGACTCTCTCTTCTCTCTCTCTCTTCTCTATCTCTCTTCTATTTTTATCATACCAAACAACCTATAAATCTACTCTATTTCTCACATCTTTCTCTCTACTAAACTTCTCTCTTCTCTACTCTCTCTTCTCTACCAAACAGTTAGTAAAAGTATTAGTTGAAGATGTTAACTAAAAAGCAGCATGGAAATACACTAAGTTCCAGCGCTGGAAGTTAGCTTATATTGAAAGTAGTATGGGATACACATTGTTCCAACGTGGAAGTTAGTGTATATTGAACAAACACGGAAGTTAATCTATTATCACTCTTTTTTTAGAGCAAACGCAGTCTGTTTTCCATTATTTGCACGTGATTTGTAAGTCTGATGGAAGATCTGCATCTTCCAACACATTGCTCCGACAGATATTCATGGGATGCAGCACCCACTTACAAACAAATTCGCAACGAAATTCATTGATTTCAGCCTATACATAGTAATGTAACTTATTAGAGAAAAACCGTTTTTTTTTCTAAAATAAGGTAAAAAAATTATTTTTACGATTGTCAGCTTCGCGCCAGTTGAGGTCAAATAAAAATGTAAAAAGAAGAAATTATTTTTTGTCATCTAATACTAGAAGAGTACCAAGTTCATGGAAAGAAGAAAATTCATTCACCATGACAAGTTAACCCAAAAACCATCGACAAAGTACATTCATTCATCTGTTAACACAAATAAACCCTAAATATTTAACTAAACTGAACATAAACTCCAGCCACAAGTATCAGGAAACAAACTATGACTAATATTAACTTCTTCCTAAGTAGGGGTGGAAACAAGCCAAGCTTTGCGTGGCCCAAGCTTGGCCTGCATTGTATTTTCATGGCCCAAGCTTGGCTTGTGGCCTGTCAACAAGCCATATTTTAAGGCTTGGCTTATTATAAAGTCTGGCTTGGCCTACTAGCCTACTTAAAAGCTTATTTAATAGACGTCACACAATTTCATCTAAAGAATATCCATAGACTGACGAGCTAATAGGCCAACGAGCTAATAAGCTTTTTTTATATATCATTGCAATTCCTTTTCAAATAAATAAAAAACCTATATATCATTGCATTTCAAAGAACAAAATCTCAGTTATTTAAAACAAAAAAAACTAAAATTAAACATAAACAAATTATTTAATAATAATACGTCTCAAGTCAAACATATAAATAAAACCAATAATAATAAGTCTCAATCCCAAATAAACTCATAACAAGTCGGCTTATCAAGCGCCTCAGACGAGCCAAGCCACAAGCCCCTGTTGGGCGACCTATCTCATTTCCACCCCTATTTCTAAGTGAACCCCCTTCCTGCTGCTACTTGCATCATGCCTAACGTAGACGCTCTATAAAACAGAAAACAAAATAAATTAGAAAAAGTACGCTTCAAATCAGAATTATACAAATTATAATCCTCCATAAAACAGAAAACAAATCAAATTAGAAAAAGTACGCTTCAAATCAGAATATTAATTATAAGAGAAAATACCCTCTATCTTCTTAATGAATGTGTGCCTTATGAAAAATTTGTCAGCTCTGTAGGACTCATGGCATTCATTAAGTCCACTGCTAAGCTATTCTCATAGTTCATACAACGCAAAATGTCCCAACATTATTTGCTAATTCTGGGGTCCAATGCAAATGTTCCGGCTAGTGGAAGCAACAGATGATGGAACTTGCAATGGCCCTGTTTCAGGAACCTGATAGAATAAAAAAAATATTATAGGCAAGCTGAAAATGTTGATTGAATATTGACACAAAGCTAGAGTTAATAGCAACAACATCCATAGCGGTTCAGCAACAAACTTCCAAAACGGAGCCATGGTCAAATCTTGCTTCAAGTGCTTCCAGAGCAATTCTGGAAACGTCTTGATCATCATCTTTTCGCTTGGAGAAAGTGGTCCCAGAAGTGAATCTGGCACCATCTATCGATAGTGTGGAATGAAAACTTGGAGCATGGTCAAGCCCCTCATTGACAACTTCAAATAAGGGTGGTGGTGAGATGTTTCTCTTCTGGACAAACATATTCAAACGACTCCTGTAGTTCGGCATAAGCAAACCTGATGAGATCAATCAACAAGATTAGAGACATTTATAAGTATGGCTAATCCATAACCTGATGTAACTGCACGTTTTATTTGTTTCTTTTACTATTTAGTTTTGGATTAGTCATACTTATAAATGTCTCTAATCTTGTTGATTGATCTCATCAGGTTTGCTTATGCCGAACTACAGGAGTCGTTTGAATAGGTTTGTCCAGAAGAGAAACATCTCATCACCACCCTTATTTGAAGTTGTCAATGAGGTACTTGACCATGCTCCAAGTTTTCGTTCCACACTATCGATATATGGTGCCAGATTCACTTCTGGGACCACTTTCTCCAAGCGAAAAGATGCTGATCAAGACGTTTCCAGAATTGCTCTTGAAGCACTTGAAGCAAGACTTGACCATGCCCCCGTTTTGGAGGTTTGTTGCTGAACCGCTATGGATGATGTTGTTATTAACTCTAACTTTGTGTCAATATTCAATCAACATTTTCAGCTTGCCTATAATATTTTTTTAATTCTATCAGGTTCCTAAAACAGGGCCATTGCAAGTTCCATCATCCGTTGCTTCACTAGCCGGAACATTTGCATTAGACCCCAGAATTAGCAAATTATGTTGGGACATTTTGCGGTTGTATGAACTATGAGAATAGCTTAGCAGTGGACTTAATGAATGTCATGAGTCCTACTGACAAATTTTTCCGCGGCTCCTGTATACATAAGGCACACATTCATTAAGAAGATAGAGGGTATTTTCTCTTATAATTAATATTCTGATTTGAAGCGTACTTTTTCTAATTTGATTTGTTTTCTGTTTTATAGAGGATTATAATTATAATTTGTATAATTCTGATTTGAAGCGTACTTTTTCTAATCTATTTTGTTTTCTGTTTTATATAGCGTCTACGTTTGGCATGATGCAAGTCGTGGTGGACGGTAGCAGCAGGAAGGGGGTTCACTTAGGAATAGGGGTGGAAATGAGCCAGGTCGCCCAACATGGACTTGTGGCTTGGCTCGTCTGAGGCGCTTGATAGACCGGCTTGTTGGACTCACGTAATCTGAAATCAGCCAAGACATCTTTCTGAATGTTGTAATCAGCCAATGTTCTACCATCCTCAAGTTGTTTGCCAGCGAATATGAGCCTCTGCTGGTCTGGAGGGATGCCCTCTTTGTCCTAAATCTTTGCCTTAACATTGTCAATTAGGGATGACAATGGGTAGGGTCTGGGTAGGGTACTATAGTACCCATCGCCATACCCGCGTTTTAAAAAATTACTCGTACCCGTCCTCATACCCGCGTTGGTAGCAACTTGAATGTCCGTCCCCGTACCCTTTGGATACCTATATGCCCATACCCGTGCCCATTACCCGCAATTTAACTAACCAAAATATATTTTTCACTATTTTTGTTAATAGAAAACAAAAAATACAACTAACTTTTTAAATAAAAAACACTAATATAAATACAAAAATATTATCTACGTAACAAATAAAATCATTCAACTAAGAATATATTTTTTTAGAACGAATAAGCAAGAAAAATATAACTTAATTTTTTATTTTGGATTTATAATATAGTCCTAAAGTTGTAGGTTATTAACTTACTAATTTTAAAAATAAGTGGGAGTAAATTCGCAATGATTATGAATACTTTAAATAGTCACCTATTTTTTAAAATAATTAAGTTTGAAAGCTATAACTTAAGTTATTTTATTCATATAATAATAATAATAATAATAATAATAATAATAATAATAATATGTGTGTGCGGGTATGGGGCGGGTTGGGTACTATAGTACCCATACCCCGCACCAATACCCATTACTTTTTGCGGGTAATTACTCATACCCAACCTCATACCCATCTAGCGGGTTTTTACCCTACCCATAGTGGTAGTGGGTATCTTTTACGGGTACCCTATGGGTCCAAGACCCATTGTCATCCCTATTGTCAATGGTATGAGAGCTCTCCACCTCAAGGGTGATGGTCTTTCCCGTCAATGTCTTCACAAAGATCTAAATTCCACCACGGAGACGGAGCACCAAATGGAGGGTGGACTCTTTTTGGATGTTGTAATCAGCAAGGGTACGCCCATCCTCCAGCTGCTTGCCAGAAAAAATGAGACGCTGCTGGTCCGGTGGGATCCCTTCCTTATCTTGAATTTTAGCCTTCACATTGTCTATGGTATCTGAACTCTCAACTTCAAGAGTAATGGTCTTGCCAGTAAGGGTCTTGACAAAGATTTGCATCTGCATCATCCAAACCAAAAAGGCAAATGAGCAATCACCAATTATTCATTATGGTAAAAATTTTCCCAAAAACTCAATAAATCCGGTGACAATGGTGGTCACTAAATTACAGGTAAAAAACAACACAAACAGAAGCAATATCCCAGTTAATGAATAAATTAATAAATCAATGTCCAGAATGAAAGAAGTCAAAACCCAAAACAAATGTAAACCTAAGTTAAGACACTTAACAATTATTGGACACTGAATACATATCCTATATCTGACATCTCAACATCTTCTTCAATCATGGGATTATTCTATGGAAATTGGCTAAGTAATCAAGAAAAGTTTCAGAAAGATATGATCCAAATCAAAATAAGAAAGTAAAATCATGTAGAGACACCAAAGAATCCAAAACAAAATAAAAGGGCTTTTCTGAATTCTGATTATCAATTAATAACGAAGCCAAAACCCTAACAATCGAATCTCAATAGAAACCCTTAAACTCGTTTACGATAACAATTGAATCAATACCCAATATAGACACGTCTAACACCCATGGCTAATTCATAAACAAAAGTTTCACAGATCTAATCTTGATTGAATAATAAGATAGTAAAATCATGCCCACCACCAATTAGATTCAAAAGAAAACCCAAAAAATATCACATAGTTCGATTAACAATGAACAAAAACAAAACCCTAGAAATCGAATCTTAACATGAAAGAGAGAAAGAGTAGAAACTGTAGATACCTTGAAACGTGAGATGAGGGTTTCTTCTTTCTTTCTTTCTCTGCAAAAACAAAACCCTAGAAATCGAATCTTAACATGAAGAATGTTGAATATGGTGCTTGGTTTTTATAGCAGAACGATATGAGGATTTCTTACGGCAACGCCAGCTCAGCCAATCATGTTGAGACGCGTGGACAAGACGGTAGACGGTCAACTCTATTTGCACGCCAACGTTTGGTGATGGAGTCGGTTTCGGCAACTTTTTATTAGGTATCAATAAAGGACGATATCCTCTCAGATTATTGTTAAAAATAAAAGATACTCTCAAATTTAATCATTGAATTCAATCTTTTTAATATTTAAACACATAAAAAACGATTAAATAATAAAAAAAATCAATTCGGAGGATTTGTGAGATATTGAATAATGATATGTATAATAAAAATGAAGATGGTGTTAATAAGTGATAAAATGGCGGTGGCAGCCGATGTGGCTGCGATAATGGCCATGTGGTGATGGAGGATGTGGTTGTGATGGTGGCTGTATAGGTGACAACGATGATGCTGAGTGGTGGTTAGGGTGGCAGCAGTGGTGGTGAAAGTGATGGTGATCATGGTAGTGGCGTGACTGCAGTAGAAGGAGGTGGTGGATGGATGCGGCGACTGTAGTGGTAGTGGTGGGTTAGGTGGTGGCAGCAACGGGAGTGGTGTTGGAAGTGATGGTAACGATGGTTGTGGTGGTGGCAGTGGTAGTGGTGGTGGTGGGTAACGGTTGAGGTGGTGGAGGCGGTGGTGGAAGGTGGAAGGTGATGGTGGTGGTGGTGGTAGCAGTGGTGGAAGGTGAATACCGGATCAAGCTCAAGTTCTTTAGGTCTCAATCGAAGAAAGTAACTTTGCACATCCCCTTCACAAATGATGTTTCTATACTTGCAGTTCCAAATAAGAGAGAGACCTTCACATAACACGCTAGCCTCTGAAATGAACGGGTTTTTGCCAACTTCAAACGCTTGGAAGCTATAAATCTACTTGTCATGCCCATCCCAATAAGACCATCCCAACCCATGCACTTATCATCTCCCTTTATCTCATTTCCACTTATTTCTCTTCTTATCTCTCAATTTTCTTTTTAATCCAAGTATATTAGAAGTATGCATAAAATATTATTGAACACAAAAAAAAAATCCTTTTGCAGAAAAGCAGGGCCTTCTCAACCAATATTGAGGTCTAAAGCGAACTCTAAGAATTAGGCATTTATAAAATTAATTTTTTAATATAAATAATTTAAATAAAATTTATTTTCGGGCTTTTTGAAATTCAAAATCGTTTGTTAAATTATCATAATCGATTCTTTTAAAGTTTCTTTTCCAATAGATAATAAAGTCAACCCATTTAATTTTTGCTGAGATATTGTTGATCTTAGATAGGATTTTATTAATTTTAGGCTTAAAAGCATTTGTTGCCCCTGATGTTTCATGTTTGTGCAAAAGACACCCCTCATCTATTTTCGTCTATGTTTGTACCCTCAATGAAACAAAACAGTGTAGCGAGTACCCCTCCGTCAGTTTGACGTTAGAAAACTAACGGAAGGGGCTTACGTGGCTTTTTTTTTAATTCTCATATTATCCACGTGGCTTTTCTATATTAAAAAAATAAAAAAAAAATAAAGGCTTAATACATCAGAAGGCCCCTGTAGTTGTTAAGGGAATCAAATCCAGGGCCTAGAAATTTTTTGCATCAAATTGGGTCCCTAGAATTTTTTTTTTAATTCAATTAAGGCCAAAGTGTGCCAGCAGACAATTTTATCCCAGTCATCAATTCCACGTGGCTTTTATTATTATTTTTTAATTACAAAAATAATAAAAAATTATTTTTAATTCCAACTCAATTAAATAATCAGAAAAAAAAATTATTTCTTGAATGTTCTTCAATTGTTCAATGTTCTTCACCCTCACACCACATTTCTCTTTTATCTCCGTGAATGAACAAGTGAAACTTATAAACTATTCTCCTTTTTCAACCTAAATGATACAAGAGAAAAGGGAAAAAAAAACTCAAAAGACAGAAGAAAGGGCCACCAAGACTACCCAACCTCAAAACAATCCTTACTGCCCAGTGTTACAAACCAGAAAAAATTATGCATAAACTAAACATTAATTTGCAGAACCAGGGGGAACAAGGCGAAAAAACTGTGACCCACCGCCCCTACTCTTCTCAACAGTAAAAACAAAGTTTGATCTACTGCGTCCTTTTTCCCCTTCTTATATCATGCTTCAAAATCAGGAATTTGGAATTGATCCCGGATGGTCGTTTTTCTTTAAAATCAGCTTATGATTTTGTTTCTGTTTTTTCCAATGATGATAACAGGAAGTTGTTCCAGTTGGTTTGGAAGTGGAAAGGTAACCGGCGTATGAAGCTCTTTATGTTGAAGGTTGCAAATGATATTCTCATCACAAATGATGCTCGAACCTCGAGGCATATGACTCATATTTCTGATTGCTCTCGGTGTTTAGGGATCAGAGAAACAACTCTGCATGTGCTTAGAGATTGCCCTTTTGCCTTAGATGTCTGGCAAGATAATTCTATTTTGTTAAAATGGATCCCTCCAATTGAATATTGATGGATCCTTCACTTCTAAGGATAATATTGCTACTTGTGGTGGAGTGGTTAGAGACAACAATGGTGTGTTCATAGTGAATTTTTGTGTGAATCTTGGTAAATACTCTGTGTTACATGTTGAGTTATGGGGCATTATTCATGGCCTAAAATTGGCTGCTAGGGGATTTTCTAGAATTCTGATTGAATCTGATTCAGAGCTAGCTATCAGATTTTTGGATAAAGACTGTCATCCTTCTAATCCAAGTGCACCTTTGGTGAGAGAAATTAATTCACTGATTGAGAACAGCCCCACATCCACTGGAAGCATATTCTAAGGGAGGTTAACTCATTGCCTATAACGATGAAGATTTATGACTTTTTACCTGGTTTTAGTATTGATCCTTATACGTTTGCTTTTAGCCACGACTGTTATCAACCAAAAGAAAAATAGTGAAATTCAGGTCATGATGAGATACTCAAATTTGAATCAAGTACATAATGAATTAGGATCCTCTCATACAACATGATGATGTTATAGAAAAATGACTTCTTAACACTTATCCACGTCGGAAATGATTAGTAGTACGGGAATTTTTTAGAAAAAATATACGAACTTTTTATCAACCATTGGATGTTAGCTATTCCTATTCTATCTTGATTGTTATATATTTGAAGGAAGTTTAAATTTCTGAACAACACACACTTTAGCTTTTCGTCAAAAAGTTATTTCGTAAAATCTATAGCATCATTGTATTCATATATAGGAGAGAATAGAAAGAAATTAGAAATATGATAAGTGATTGTGATATTATACAGAGGTGAGAGATGAGATGAAATAGCATGTGGAAATAAGTTAAAAGAGAAAGTGGAATATGAACTTATTTTTCTTGTGTTTCCACAAAAGGGCTAAGCATGCTCTTCGGTTATTACTCAGATGCTGAAACTGATCATTTGACAAGAAATTAAGACAACTTCCTGATTAATTGGTGAATCACCCATTGAAAGATGACAACATAAAGAACAAACTTGAATGCTAGCAAATTGACCATATTCATAAGGAATACTTGGTGAACATAATTATTATTCAAAAACCAAATAAAGGATAGTTTTTCAAGGGCCATCACGGACCCAAGACACTTGAACAGAAAACATCAAAGATCTGTAGGACTCCAACACACTGACAAGAACTACACAACTACCACATACTTAATAACCACCCCTCAAACGAAGGACAAGGTGGAGGGTGGACTCTTTCTGAATGTTGTAATCAGCCAAAGTTCTGCCATCCTCAAGCTGTTTGCCAGCAAAGATGAGCCTCTGTTGGTCTGGTGGAATGCCTTCTTTGTCTTGAATTTTAGCCTTCACGTTGTCGATGGTGTCAGAACTCTCCACCTCAAGGGTGATGGTCTTTCCAGTGAGGGTCTTGACAAAGATTTGCATACCACCACGAAGACGGAGCACCAAATGGAGGGTAGACTCTTTCTGAATGTTGTAGTCAGCCAGAGTACGTCCATCTTCAAGTTGCTTTCCAGCAAAAATCAACCTTTGCTGGTCTGGGGGAATACCCTCCTTATCCTGGATTTTGGCCTTCACATTGTCAATTGTGTCCGAGCTCTCTACCTCTAAAGTAATAGTCTTGCCAGTAAGGGTTTTCACGAAAATCTGCATACCACCACGGAGTCGCAACACAAGGTGGAGAGTTGACTCTTTCTGGATGTTATAATCTGCCAGAGTTCGGCCATCCTCAAGTTGTTTGCCCGCGAAAATAAGCCTTTGCTGATCTGGGGGAATACCCTCCTTGTCTTGAATTTTGGCCTTCACATTGTCAATGGTGTCAGAACTCTCCACCTCAAGGGTGATTGTCTTTCCTGTGAGGGTCTTGACAAAGATTTGCATACCACCACGGAGACGGAGCACCAAGTGTAGGGTGGACTCTTTCTGAATGTTGTAGTCGGCCAAGGTTCTGCCATCTTCAAGCTGTTTACCAGCAAAGATGAGCCTCTGTTGGTCTGGTGGGATGCCCTCTTTGTCTTGAATTTTGGCCTTCACATTGTCAATTGTGTCTGAGCTCTCTACCTCCAAAGTAATTGTCTTGCCAGTAAGGGTCTTCACAAAAATCTGCATACCACCACGGAGTCGCAACACAAGGTGGAGGGTGGACTCTTTCTGAATGTTGTAATCAGCCAATGTTCTGTCATCCTCAAGCTGTTTGCCAGCGAATATGAGCCTCTGCTGGTCTGGAGGGATGCCCTCTTTGTCCTGAATCTTGGCCTTAACATTGTCAATGGTGTCAGAGCTCTCCACCTCAAGGGTGATGGTCTTTCCAGTCAATGTCTTCACAAAGATCTGCATTCCACCACGGAGACGGAGCACCAAATGGAGGGTGGACTCTTTTTGGATGTTGTAATCAGCAAGGGTACGCCCATCCTCCAGCTGCTTGCCAGCAAAAATGAGACGCTGCTGGTCCGGTGGGATCCCTTCCTTATCTTGAATTTTAGCCTTCACATTGTCTATGGTATCTGAACTCTCAACTTCGAGAGTGATGGTCTTGCCAGTAAGGGTCTTGACAAAGATTTGCATCTGCATCATCAAAACAAAAAAGGCAAATGTGTCAATCACCAATTATTCATTATGTTCAACAGAACTGAAAAGGATCAGCAAGTACATCAATTTTACAAAAACTCTATCCGGTGACAATGCTAGATGCTAAATTACAGGGAAATAACAACACATACAGAAGCAAAAAGCCCAGAAAGAAAGAAGTAAAAACCCAAAACAAATATAAACCTAGGTTAAGACACTAAACAATTATTGGATACTGAATACATATCCTAAATCTGAAATCTCAACATAATTTTCAATCATGGAATTATTCTAAGGAAATTGGCTAAGTAAATCAAGAAAAGTTTCAGAAAGCCATCATCTTGATTCATTAATAAGACAGTAAAATCATGTAAACTAATTCAATTCAAAAGAATTTTAGGGACACCTAAGAATCCAAATCAAAATAAAAGTGGTTTTTCTGATGATCGATTAATAATAAATACAAAACCCTAACGATCGAATTCAAACCCTGATTATCGATTAAACTCGTTTACGATAACAATTGAATCAATACCAAAGATAGAAAAGTCTAACACCCATGGCTAATTCATAAACAAAAGTTTCAAAGTACTAATCTTGATTGAATAATAAAACAGTAAAATCATGCCCAACGCCAATTAAATTCGATTCGATTAACGACGAACAAACAAAACCCTAAAAATCGAATCGAAGCTTATCATGAAAGAGAGAAAGAGTAGAAAGTGTGGATACCTTGAAACGGTGAGAGATGAGGGATTTTTCTTTCTTTCTTTCTTTCTTTCTCTGCAAAGACTCAGAGAGATGTTTGTTGCTTTGCTATTGTGATTTGTGAATGAAGAATGTTGTATATGGTGCTTGGTTTTTATAGCAGAACGATATGAGGATTTCTTACGGCAACGCCAGCTCAGCCAATCATGTTGAGACGCGTGGACAAGATGGTAGACGGTCAAACTCTATTTGCACGCCAACGTTGGTATTGGAGTCCGTTTCGGCAACTTTTTTTTATTGGGTATCAAGAAAGGACGATATCCTCTCAGATTATTGTTAAAAATAAAAGATACTCTCAAATTTAATCATTGAATTCAATCTTTTTAATATTTAAACACATAAAAAATGATTAAATAATAAAAAAAAATCAATTCAGAGGATTTGTGAGATATTGAATAATGATATGTATAATAAAAATGAAGATGGTGTTAGTGAGCGATAAAATGACGGTGGCAGCCGATGTAGCTGCGATAATGGCGATATGGTGATGGAGGATGTGGTTGTGATGGTGGCTGCATAGGTGACAATGGTGATGCTGAGTGGTGGTTAGGGTGGCAGCAGCAGTGGTGTTGAAAGTGATGATGATGATGATGGTAGTGACGTGACTGCGGTAGAAGGAGGTGGTGGCGATGGTGGATGGATGCGGCGGCTGTAGTGGTAGTGGTGGGTTAGGAGGTTGCAGCGGCAAAAGTGGTGTTGGAAGTGATGGTAACAATGGTTGTAGTGGTGGAGGCGGTGGTGGAAGGTGGAAGGGATGGTGGTGGTGGTGGTAGTAGTCGTGGAAGGTGAATACCAGATCAAGCTCAAGCTCTTTAGGTCTCAATGGAAGAAAGTAACTTTGCACAACCCCTTCACAAATGGCATTTCTATACTTGCAGTTCCAAACAAGAGAGAGACCTTCACATAACACGCTAGCCTCTGAAATGAACGAATTTTTGCCAACTTCAAACGCTTGGAAGCCATAAATCTACTTGTCATGCCCATCCCAATAAGACCATCCCAACCCATGCACTTATCATCTCCCCTTATCTCATTTCCACTTATTTCTCTTCTTATCTCTCAATTTTCTTTTTAATCCAAGTATATTAGAAGTATGCATAAAATATTATTGAACACAAAAAAAAATCCTTTTGCAGAAAAGCAGGGCCGTCTCAACCAATATTGAGGCCAAAAGCGAACTCTAAGAATTAGGCCTTTATAAAATTAATTTTTTAATATAAATAATTTAAATAAAATTTATTTTCGGGCTTTTTGAGATTCAAAATCGTTTGTTAAATTATCATAATCGATTATTTTAAAGTTTCTTTTCCAATAGATAATAAAGTCAACCCATTTAATCTTTGCTGAGATATTGTTGATCTTAGATATGATTTTATTAATTTTAGGCTTAAAAGCATTTGTTGCCCCTGATGTTTCATGTTTGTGTAAAAGACACCCCTCATCTATTTTCGTCTATGTTTGTACCCTCAATGAAACAAAACAGTGTAGCGAGTACCCCTCCGTCAGTTTGACGTTAGAAAACTAACGGAAGGGGCTTACGTGGCTTTTTTTTTTAATTCTCATATTTTCCACGTGGCTTTTCTATATTAAAAAATAAAAAAATAAAGGCTTAATACATCAGAAGGCTCATGTAATTGTTAAGGGAATCAAATCGAGGGCCTAGAAATTTTTTGCATCAAATTGGGTCCCTAGAATTTTTTTTTATTAAATTAAGGTCAAAGCGTGCCAGCAGACAATTTTATCCCAGTCATCAATTCCACGTGGCTTTTATTATTATTTTTAATTACAAAAATAATAAAAAAATATTTTTAATTCCAACTCAATTAAATAATCAGAAAAAAAAAATTATTTCTTGAATGTTCTTCAATTGTTCAATGTTCTTCACCCTCACATCACATTTCTCTTTTATCTCCGTGAATGAACAACTGAAACTTATAAACTATTCTCCTTTTTCAACCTAAATGATACAAGAGAAAAGGGAAAAAAAAAACAAAACTCAAAAGACAGAAGAAAGGGCCACCTAGACTACCCAACCTCAACCTCAAAACAATCCCTACTGCCCAGTGTTACAAACCAGAAAAAATTATGCAGAAACTAAACATGTATTTGCAGAACCAGGGGGGAACAAGGCGAAAAAACTGTGACCCACCACCCCTACTCTTCTCAACAGAAAAAACAAAGTTTGATCTACTGCGTACTTTTTCCCCTTCTTATATCATGCTTCAACAACCAAGAAAATCAAACTTAAAAAATCAAACCAAGATGAAACTAACAACCCCGAAAAAAAACACTAAAAAATCAAACAACCTAGGAACCCAACAATACCCAGAAAAAACACAGCCTTTATCAAGAAAAAAAATACCCAACACCCACTTCAAACCATATCCAGATCTGAATCTCAATTCCAACAAGTCACCGAGACTGATTTCACTTCTTCTGCAACATCAATCGAGAAACCCAGCCACCACCATTCAGAAACCCAGCCACCGAGCCACCACCACCCAGAAACCCACCCCCACCGAGCCTTGCAAACCCCTCAACCTCCAACCGATGTTAGTTTCCTCAATTTCACTTCCTCGATCTAGGTTTGTCACCTCCGCAGCGAACGTTGTTCAACCTCTAGCCACCACACGCCACCAGAGCTCTGCCATGCGAGCGTCGTTCTCTCTCCCTCTCTTTCTCGCACATTCCCTCCCGATCTGGGTTTTCCTTGCTCTGTTTCTTTCCCATCTTAGGCTGTTGTGTGGATTTTTTTAGAAGAAAATGGTGATGTTTAGGTTGTGGGAAAGAGGGGAGGGGGGCGACACCAGTTGAAGAAATGGAGTTTGTGGGAAGGGTGAAGAGATGTGTTGAATGGGATTTGGAGGATGATTGGTTCAGTGAGGAGGTGCTTCTATTGAGGAGGGAAGAGATTCAGAACAGAAGTTGCAGCAAAATTAGGGTTCAAATTGGGTATTTGGGGCTTAATTGATGAGATTGATTAATTAGAGCTGAAATTAGTTAATTAGGGATTAATATTGATTTCCTTCTAATCATAACATGTGGCATTATTTTGTATTTAAAAAAAATTAAAATCCACGTGGATAAGGTGACTGGGAAAAAATCAAGACACGTCAGCGTCTAACACACTTTGTCCTTAATTGAATTAAAAAAAAATTAGGAACCCAATTTGATGCAAAAATTTTCTAGGCCCTGGATTTGATTCCCTTTACAATTACAGAGGCCTTCTAATGTATTAAGCCAAAAATAAATGGTGATTCTGGGTTTGCGATTAGGGTGGGGGATTGGGTGCTAGGGTTGGGTTGTGTGGGGTGGGTGGATTGCAATGGGTGGTGCCCCTCTCCATTTCTTCAAACCCATGCCAAAATATGAACCTGACTACTACATGAGTTCAGCAATTGCAGGCACTAAAGGTGTCAACGGTTCCCTTTGCTTCAATTTCAAACCCATCAACAACTGATAGCTTCGTCATGCACCAGAGCTTGAACATCGACTCTTTCCCTCTGGACCCATCAAATTCACAAAGTTTCTTCAATAGCAACAATTTTGACACTGGATTTGAAAGTGGGTTCTTCGTGGGTGGGAGTAGCAACGCTTCAAATTCCCCTGCTTTGATGGGGTTCGGCGGGTAAGTTGCGGTTCTAGGTCTTGGGTTTAAAGTGGGTTGCGGTGGTGGTTCTAGGCGATGGTTCTGGGTGGGTTGGGTCTTTCGTGGGTTGAATCTGGGTGGTGGTTTTGAGGTGGTTCTAGGTGGGTTGGGTCTTGGGTTTATGAGGGAGGTGCATGACTTGCGGCGGAGTGGGGTGTAAGGGACGGTAAAATGACATGGTGGTGGTGGTTGGGGATGGCGACGGGGATTGTGGCGGCAACATTGGTGTTCTCCGCCTCTCAATTGCAATTTGTCTTCCTTCCATCCACCATCTCCTGATGAAATTGTTGAAATTCTGAACCAGGTATTTCTGGATATTTTGAACGTTATCTTAATTCCATGGACTAGTAGATTGCTTCTTAAATAGTTAAATGTATATTTTGGTTTTGTTATTGTTTTTGGGTTTGGAAGTTTAATTTTCTGGGTTTTTGTTCTTGATAAAGGTTTTGAGATTTTGATTTTTGCAGTTTTGTTCTTGATTTTTTGTTTGTTGTGCTTGTTTTGGGTTTTCTGAGGTTTGATTTCCTAGAGATGGTAAAGATGGGGGATTGAAGAAAGATTGGAAGAAGAAGAGGATATGAAGTTTATGATGAAGAATGAAGAAAATAAATTTGTGTTGCTTATTTTAACAATTCTACACGTAGCTCTGCTGGTTAATTATTTGTTTTGCCACTTATAAGACTTGGATTCGAATCTCCCCCACCCTTTTTTCCAATTTCTGAATTTCAATTTATGACGTGGCCTGCTTCGTCACTAGACTTGTGCCACGTAAGCTTCTTTCGTTAGTTTTTTAACATCAGACTAACGGAGGGGTACTCGCTATACTTTTATGTTTCATTGAGGGTACAAACATTGACAAAAATAGATGGAGGGTGTCGTTTGTACAAACTTGATATATCAGGGGCATGAAATGCTTTTAAGCCTTAATTTGAATTTTGAAAAACTATGTTCCGCATAAGTTGATGTATCATTTTCTACATGTATAATTTCTTTTAAGATATTTAGTTCTGTAAATTAATCCGGTCTATCAATATTTGAGTTTTCATTAGGTGTTAATGAACGTTCAAGATTAAGACGAATTCAAAGAGATCAAATAAAGAGGTTATCTAAGGTCACACTTGTAACACCCCAATTTCTCAACTGAGGAGTCACATTAGTAACCTAACAAAGTCTAAGGACCAATCTGCAATCCCTAAAAACCAAGGGAATTTTTTTTCTGTAAAACAACTAAACACTTCGGCTAAAAGGTTGGAAACATACCATAACTTTATTTAGATAACTTGTTTCCCGATATACAGTAATAATAGTTTACAATACCATAAGTAAGGTTCAGAATAAACATGCGCACTTTAACAGTGGCGGAAGCAAGACTTTAATAACAGAGTTCTCATAAAGTAAAAGTGACTCCAACATAATCCACAAGAAGAGAAGCAAAGCTGCTTCTCATACCTCTACTCCACCACTTACAACTCGATCTCCAACTCGAGTAGCTATGCCTCGGCGGAAGGATCTCCATCGCCTAATAGCGTTAAGCGCCCAAACAACAAGTAGCAAATAGAAAGGGTTAACTCCATGCAATTACCATGTATAAAAGAGAAAAATCATGCTGTTCGAATTTAATTACCTGGCATGGTAAATAACTAGCAACATAACTCAACTCATATATCAACAACTTAAACATAAATTGGACTCAGATAATAATAACCTCAACAATGTAACATCAAATCAGATATCAATAAACCAATACGAAAATCCAACAACATAGGGTCAGGTGTTAGTTCCCTATAATGCAACTATATGCTGCTAACAAAATGGATCGATCAATATCGTCTCTCAAGACGGGACAATGATAGGACACACCTCCTCATCGCCACTTATAACGTCATACATGACGGGACAATCATAGGACACACCTCCTAATCGCCACTTAACGTCACACAAGACGGGACAATCATAGGACACACCTCCTGATCGCCACTTAGCATCTCGCAAGATGGGACAATGATAGGACACACCTCCTCATCGCCACTTGACTCAAGCCCTATATGCCAAGTCAGACAATAACAAAGCCCACCCAAGGACCAATCCAAAGTAACCACATGTTTCATCCACTAGGAAGCAGTAACGACAGAAACCAGTAAACGGCCGAAGCCTCTCAGAAAACATTTTCCAAATTCAGCATAATAATCATAATCATCTGCCAATCAATATAAACATCTTCATCTCAAACACAGGCAGTGCGATAAAAACATGCAAGACTCAAAGACGCTCTAAAACCGAGTTACCCTTACCTTCGTGAGTAGAAGTTGGGCATGAAAATTGCGAACCTAGAACAAAGAAAACACAATCATCAACACAAGCTTCACTAGGAGCAACACGATCTACTAATACTAATCGAAATCGTAAAGAAAGCCTCTAAAGCTTCAGAGTTCCTATTTAGGCACAAATTGACAACGGAGACTTCGTTCGCTAAAACGAGCATAACTCGAGCTACAGAACTCAGAATGACACGAAACCGGCGCCAAAATTTCGACAATTGAAAGAGCTACGCAATGGCTCAGGTCATAGAGACCCAAAAATTATTTTTGGACACGGTACCCAAGCAATAAGGTTTCGGCCACTATGGAAAATAGGGTTTTCGAACTTTTTCTTCGATCTAAATCAATTCACAAGGTAGTTTTAGGGTAAAACTAAGGCAAAGAAATTGTCGGAACAATTTTCGGACAATCGGGTCGAAATACGACTATCCAGGGGCATTTTGGTCCAAAATAAAGGCTCAAAACTTCAAAGTTATCAGTTCGGAAAACAAATTTGACAGCAACGATCCTCATGATATCCGTGACAACAAATCCTAAAGGCACGAAGTCAGATTAAGTCTTTTCGACAATAAAGTTTCGAAATGTGAGACAAAAAGAGTTTTGAGTCAATTTTTCAGATCCTGGACAACTGAATCGCAATCAGAGTTTACTGACAGAGGTTTTAGACTCAGGGGAACATAAGGAACATAACCCAAGCGAGAAATCAGAGAAATCGGACAATTTTAGAAAAAGCTCAAAACTTAGAGCACAGAAACGACTTCAGAAACTCAGCAGAAACAGAAATCAGAGGCAGGATTCATGATAGTTACCTCGATACCTAGAAGTAGGGACGAACTGCACGAAGATTGGTCAAGTTTTCGCGGAAATCTCCTCCCCCCTTGCTCCCCACGAAATCAGCCACAAATGGAAAGAAAATGAGAGGATTTTGCTTTTTCGCGCTATTTATAGGCGGGTGAAATCGCGGGAAAATGAAAATTTCGCGATTCCGATTTTTGCAGCACGTCCACCGAGGAATTCTAAGAGAGATTCTGGCGTCAGAATTCCAGAACTCAAAACAAATATCTAGGATTTGGGAAAAACGATATCGAAAAACTCAAAAGCGGTGTCGGTTAATCTGCCCCGAAAAACTACTTTTTGCTGTGATGCTCAAACGACAAAACTTCCAACTGAAGAAAGATTGGAAACGTCGAAACAAGTCTGGCAACATGGACGGAATCTTCGTTAGAAGTCCCGAATAGAAAAAGTCTTCATCCATTGCTCGAAAATAGGGTTTCGAAGCAAAGAAATTAGCGTCGGCGGACATCCGAAAAGTGAAACCTATCGTGCGTACAGTCCAGAGTTCCGAAATGAAACGCTGGTCGAAGGAAAAATAAAGAAAATCTTTAAATTTTCCAAGGATTCGAAATCTCACTTAAAACGTTGCTCTAAAGCGAAATTAGCCTATTCTGGACACGCTTGCCATAAGGCGGGTGTGCAGACGACTCGCTCTAATTCCTAAAATGACTACGCAACATTCCTCAAGCAATTCCTGAACTTTCTTCTTCATTAATCTTTCTCAAATATCAAACTCCTGTCACGCTTACACTGATTCTACGCGTGAGTCGGAAATTAGCTTGTTCTGAAAATCCAGGTCTTACAATACTACCCCCCAAAAAGAAAGTTTCGTCCTCGAAACTTAAGGCTCAGTGAAGAGTTCCGGATACTGTTCCTTCATCCTCTCTTCTAGTTCCCAAGTAGCATCGCCCGTGACTTGGTTCCAAATCACTTTTACCAGAGGAACCTGCTTGTTCCTCAACTGCTTGATCCTACGTTCCTCAATCCTCATTGGTGCCACTTCAAAAGACAAGTTGTCTCTAAGCTGAATATCATCTTCCTTGATGATGTGAGAGGGATCAGGAATATACTTCCTCAATTGTGATACGTGTAGCACATCATGAATCTTGGAAAGAAAAGGTGGCAACGCAATCCGATAAGCTACTTTACCGACTCGCTCGATAATCTGATACGGTCCAATGAACTTCGGTGTCAGCTTCCTCGACTTTATCGCTCTTCCCACTCCGGTAGTTGGTGTCACGCGAAGAAACACATGGTCTCCCGCCTCAAACTCTAACTCTCTCCGTCGTGTGTCAGCATAACTCTTCTGTCGACTCTGTGACGTCCTCATCTTCTCTTGTATTTGCTTCACTTTCTCAGTAGTTTGTTGTACTAATTCAGGTCCAACGAGAAGATGTTCGCCATCTTGAAACCAACATAAAGGAGTTCTACATCTCCTCCCATACAAAGCCTCATAAGGTGCCATTCCAATACTAGCATGAAAACTGTTGTTATAAGTAAACTCGATCAACGGCAACAGCTCATCCCAGCTTTCTTGACTATCCAAAACACAGGCTCGCAGCAAGTCTTCCAATGACTGTATTGTCCTCTCTGTCTGTCCATCCGTCTGAGGGTGATAGGCAGAGCTCAACCTCAACTTCGTCCCAAGCGCCTCGTGCAACGCCTTCCAGAAATGCGAAGTAAACTTCGGATCTCTGTCAGAAACAATACTCGATGGTACTCCATGAAGTCGTACAATCTCAGCGACATACACTTTTGCAAGTGCCTCCACATTGAACGTGGTCTTCACCGGTATGAAATGTGCTGACTTCGTCAGACGGTCCACAATGACCCAAATGGAATCAAATCTCTTCCTCGTAGCTGGCAAAGCTACCACGAAATCCATAGAGATACTGTCCCACTTCCACTCCGGCACATCAAGTGACTGTAACATACCCGCAGGCTTTTGATGTTCTATCTTCGCCTTCTGACATGTCAGACATGCCGCCACAAACTCTGCTACATTCTTCTTCATTCCTGGCCACCAAAAATTCAACTTTAGATCTTGATACATCTTTGTCGATCCCGGATGAATACTCAATCTGCTCTTGTGACCTTCGTCAAGAATCATCCTTCTCAACTCCATGTCCAATGGTACGCAGACACGTCCTTTGCAACGCAGAATGTTGTCGGTTCCTACCTCAAAATTCGGCGCTTTTCCCAAAATGATCAAGTTCCGTTTCTCGATCAGCTCCTCATCTAACAGTTGTTTCACCTTGATCTCGTTCAGAAAATCACTAGTGATCGTCACCATCCCAAAGCTCAATTTTCCAGGTGTCACTTGCATACCCAAACTGAGGTCGCGAAAAGTCTCGATAAGTTCCAATTCCTTAATCATCAACGATGAAACATGAATTGTCTGGCGACTCAGTGCGTCTGCTACAACATTTGCTTTTCCTGGGTGGTACAACAAAGTGAAATCATAGTCCTTGATGAATTCCACCCAACGCCTTTGTCTCATATTCAGATCCTTCTGATCGAACAGGTACTTCAAGCTCTTATGATCACTAAAAACAGTGAAAGTGCTCCCATAAAGATAGTGCCTCCAAATCTTGAGCGCAAATACCACAGCCGCTAACTCCAAATCGTGCGTAGGATAGTTCCGTTCATGTATCTTCAATTGCCTTGAAGAATAAGCCACAGCCTTTCGGTGTTGCATCAACACACAACCCAAACCTTGGTACGAAGCATCGCAGTAAACCTCGTAGGGTTCCTTCTCTTGTGGTAATGTCAGAACTGGCGCGGTCGTCAAACGCTTCTTCATATCTTGGAAACTCTGTTCACAATCCTCTGTCCAAGCAAAAGGTTGGTTCTTCCGGGTGAGTTTCGTCAATGGTCCTGCAATCTTAGCAAAACCTGCGATGAATCGTCGGTAATATCCAGCTAAACCGATGAAACTCCTTATATCTGTCACAGTCTTAGGACGCTCCCATGCAAGTACCGCTTCAACTTTACTGGGATCCACAGCAATGCCCTCCTTTGAGATGACATGCCCTAAAAACTTTACTTCTTCGAGCCAAAATTCACACTTTGTCGCGTTAGCATACAATACCTTCTCCCGAAGAACTTGTAAAACTTGTCGCAGATGCTCCTCGTGTTCTTCACGATTCCTTGAGTAGATCAAGATGTCGTCGATGAACACCACAACGAAGCGATCCAAGAATGGATGAAAGATCCTATTCATGTAGTCCATGAATACAGCTGGTGCATTCGTAACTCCAAACGGCATCACCAAGTACTCATAGTGCCCATAGCGTGTCCTAAACGCCGTCTTTTGAATATCCTCATCCTTGACTCTAATCTGGTGATATCCCGATCTCAGGTCAATCTTCGAGAAAATAGCAGCACCCTTCAACTGATCCATCAAATCGTCAATCCTTGGCAACGGATAACGGTTCTTTATCGTGACTTTGTTCAACTGTCGATAATCCACACAAAGTCGCGATCTTCCGTCTTTCTTCTTCACAAGCAGCACTGGCGCTCCCCACGGAGAAACGCTAGGTCGGATAAACCCCTTCTTGGTTAAATCTTCGAGTTGACTCTTCAGCTCAGTCAGTTCTGCCGGTGCCATACGATACGGTGCGATTGATATAGGTCCAGTGCCTGGGACTATATCAATTGTGAACTCCATATCTCTGACCGGAGGTATTCCAGGTACGTCTTCGGGGAACACATCCTCGAAATCTTGCACAACAGCAATTCCTTGTACTCCATTCTCCTTAGCTTCCACCACGGTTGTAGACATGAGAGAACTCAAAGCTCCTTTCCTCAAAGAAAGCTTTGAAAAGTACGAGTTCAGGAACTCAGCGAGTCCAGCATCGGGAAAGATAACTACCTTATTGGCGCAATCAAGAAGAACATGATGGTGGGACAACCAATACATGCCTATGATCACATCCAATCCCTAGAGGGGTAAGCAGGTCAAGTTAGCTACAACGTTCTCTACCTAATACATGTTGTTCGATAATAACTAACTATGTATATACTTATATCAGATGTATAATTAACAATAACTAGCATAAGGTTATTCACTTTCGAATAACCTTCAAAAATAATCTATATAAACAGTAATCAAGCACACTCTTCCTCCGATTGACACCCCATCAATCGGTCTCAGAGTTCAAACATCTTAAGCAGGCACTCTACCCAAAAGCTCTGGTTTTCTAGACCAAAGCTCTGATACCACAATTGTAACACCCCAATTTCTCAACTGAGGAGTCACATTAGTAACCTAACAAAGTCTAAGGACCAATCTGCAATCCCTAAAAACCAAGGGAATTTTTTTTCTGTAAAACAACTAAACACTTCGGCTAAAAGGTTGGAAACATACCATAACTTTATTTAGATAACTTGTTTCCCGATATACAGTAATAATAGTTTACAATACCATAAGTAAGGTTCAGAATAAACATGCGCACTTTAACAGTGGCGGAAGCAAGACTTTAATAACAGAGTTCTCATAAAGTAAAAGTGACTCCAACATAATCCACAAGAAGAGAAGCAAAGCTGCTTCTCATACCTCTACTCCACCACTTACAACTCGATCTCCAACTCGAGTAGCTATGCCTCGGCGGAAGGATCTCCATCGCCTAATAGCGTTAAGCGCCCAAACAACAAGTAGCAAATAGAAAGGGTTAACTCCATGCAATTACCATGTATAAAAGAGAAAAATCATGCTGTTCGAATTTAATTACCTGGCATGGTAAATAACTAGCAACATAACTCAACTCATATATCAACAACTTAAACATAAATTGGACTCAGATAATAATAACCTCAACAATGTAACATCAAATCAGATATCAATAAACCAATACGAAAATCCAACAACATAGGGTCAGGTGTTAGTTCCCTATAATGCAACTATATGCTGCTAACAAAATGGATCGATCAATATCGTCTCTCAAGACGGGACAATGATAGGACACACCTCCTCATCGCCACTTATAACGTCATACATGACGGGACAATCATAGGACACACCTCCTAATCGCCACTTAACGTCACACAAGACGGGACAATCATAGGACACACCTCCTGATCGCCACTTAGCATCTCGCAAGATGGGACAATGATAGGACACACCTCCTCATCGCCACTTGACTCAAGCCCTATATGCCAAGTCAGACAATAACAAAGCCCACCCAAGGACCAATCCAAAGTAACCACATGTTTCATCCACTAGGAAGCAGTAACGACAGAAACCAGTAAACGGCCGAAGCCTCTCAGAAAACATTTTCCAAATTCAGCATAATAATCATAATCATCTGCCAATCAATATAAACATCTTCATCTCAAACACAGGCAGTGCGATAAAAACATGCAAGACTCAAAGACGCTCTAAAACCGAGTTACCCTTACCTTCGTGAGTAGAAGTTGGGCATGAAAATTGCGAACCTAGAACAAAGAAAACACAATCATCAACACAAGCTTCACTAGGAGCAACACGATCTACTAATACTAATCGAAATCGTAAAGAAAGCCTCTAAAGCTTCAGAGTTCCTATTTAGGCACAAATTGACAACGGAGACTTCGTTCGCTAAAACGAGCATAACTCGAGCTACAGAACTCAGAATGACACGAAACCGGCGCCAAAATTTCGACAATTGAAAGAGCTACGCAATGGCTCAGGTCATAGAGACCCAAAAATTATTTTTGGACACGGTACCCAAGCAATAAGGTTTCGGCCACTATGGAAAATAGGGTTTTCGAACTTTTTCTTCGATCTAAATCAATTCACAAGGTAGTTTTAGGGTAAAACTAAGGCAAAGAAATTGTCGGAACAATTTTCGGACAATCGGGTCGAAATACGACTATCCAGGGGCATTTTGGTCCAAAATAAAGGCTCAAAACTTCAAAGTTATCAGTTCGGAAAACAAATTTGACAGCAACGATCCTCATGATATCCGTGACAACAAATCCTAAAGGCACGAAGTCAGATTAAGTCTTTTCGACAATAAAGTTTCGAAATGTGAGACAAAAAGAGTTTTGAGTCAATTTTTCAGATCCTGGACAACTGAATCGCAATCAGAGTTTACTGACAGAGGTTTTAGACTCAGGGGAACATAAGGAACATAACCCAAGCGAGAAATCAGAGAAATCGGACAATTTTAGAAAAAGCTCAAAACTTAGAGCACAGAAACGACTTCAGAAACTCAGCAGAAACAGAAATCAGAGGCAGGATTCATGATAGTTACCTCGATACCTAGAAGTAGGGACGAACTGCACGAAGATTGGTCAAGTTTTCGCGGAAATCTCCTCCCCCCTTGCTCCCTACGAAATCAGCCACAAATGGAAAGAAAATGAGAGGATTTTGCTTTTTCGCGCTATTTATAGGCGGGTGAAATCGCGGGAAAATGAAAATTTCGCGATTCCGATTTTTGCAGCACGTCCACCGAGGAATTCTAAGAGAGATTCTGGCGTCAGAATTCCAGAACTCAAAACAAATATCTAGGATTTGGGAAAAACGATATCGAAAAACTCAAAAGCGGTGTCGGTTAATCTGCCCCGAAAAACTACTTTTTGCTGTGATGCTCAAACGACAAAACTTCCAACTGAAGAAAGATTGGAAACGTCGAAACAAGTCTGGCAACATGGACGGAATCTTCGTTAGAAGTCCCGAATAGAAAAAGTCTTCATCCATTGCTCGAAAATAGGGTTTCGAAGCAAAGAAATTAGCGTCGGCGGACATCCGAAAAGTGAAACCTATCGTGCGTACAGTCCAGAGTTCCGAAATGAAACGCTGGTCGAAGGAAAAATAAAGAAAATCTTTAAATTTTCCAAGGATTCGAAATCTCACTTAAAACGTTGCTCTAAAGCGAAATTAGCCTATTCTGGACACGCTTGCCATAAGGCGGGTGTGCAGACGACTCGCTCTAATTCCTAAAATGACTACGCAACATTCCTCAAGCAATTCCTGAACTTTCTTCTTCATTAATCTTTCTCAAATATCAAACTCCTGTCACGCTTACACTGATTCTACGCGTGAGTCGGAAATTAGCTTGTTCTGAAAATCCAGGTCTTACAACACTCCTCTTTTACTTTTTTATCAATTTAAAATACTCAATAAATTGAATTTAATTAAAAATAAATATTGTACTTAATAGATTGATTCTTTTTTCTAATGAGCGCATATAGGTATATATACTTAATACTTTGAGAGCATTACATTTTTCTAATAAGCGTATAAGTGTACATATACTTTGAGTTGAGCAATGGAAAGTTCCTGTTAGTTCAGACTCATTAACTTGTAAAATTCCCAAATTGTTCAACATAATTGGCGGGTCTTAGGTGGATCAAAGCACACTAACTAGTTGAATTATCGCCAAGTGATTCACATTGTTGATAAATATTCAGGTCAGTCGCTTGAAACTTGATTGATCTCATTGTCAATTGTCAGCAAAAACATACATGTAACTCCTGAGACAGCCTCAATAACAGAGCACGCTTTGTATCATGGCTCGTGTTATATTATATTGGTTTTAATCCTCAACTAAGAGGAAAAACCACTTAGAATATGTCCCATTCACATGAATTTCTCATCAAGAACAAACAATTTTACTTAAACAGACAATTCATATTACACAATATCCTTCTTAGTTCTTACACACACATCACATGAGTTTTACAACCAAAAAGACATACGATACAAACCAACAAAGCAACAACATAACAGAGTAGACCAAAACAGGATACCCAAAAACAGAGTAACATATAGTTCATTTTGTTCAACCAGAGATTTCAATGGACTTAACTTCAGGCTTCTTGATCTCTTCCTTGGGGACAGTAACAGTGAGAACCCCATTCTCCATGGAAGCCTTAACTTGATCCATTTTAGCATTCTCAGGCAATCTGAACCTCCTCTGGAATTTCCCACTGCTACGCTCCACGCGATGCCATGTATCATTCTTGTCTTCCTTCTCAACATTCCTCTCTCCGCTAATCTGAAGAACTCTGTCATCTTCAATCTCTACCTTCACTTCCTCCTTCTTCAACCCTGGAAGATCAGCCCTGAACACATGTGCTTCTGGGGTCTCCTTCCAATCCACTCGGGTGCTCACAAACGCAGAATTTTCCCGAGAAAGTTGAGGGAAAGAAGCAGAAACAGAATTGCCGAATGGGAAATCCTTGAAGGGGTCCCAGACTTCGAGTGAGAAAGGATCAAAAACATTACTCCTTCGGTTACCAAAGAAACTTGGAATGAGCGACATCTTCTCTTCTTTGCAAGTTGCGATTGGAATGTGATTGCTAGTTCAGAAATTTTGCATGACACTCTTTGGAAAGACGAGGGTATTTAACTCAGGTGTGGGAATGATCGTGTCTTATCTAGAAAATCCTAGTTGCTCAGTTTTCTCTTGAGAATTCTGAAATATTCTGGAGTTCTCTATAGAACTAGAAGGATCTAGATAGCGTTCTGTGTGTTCAACCTTTTATCATTACCTTTCGTGAATTCAGTTTGGGCTTTGAAACCCAAATAACAAATTGGGCTGCAAAGGGAAAACCCATATATCAAATATACAAAAAACAAATACCCTGGTTTGGTGAATTCAAAATGATAAGAACACACTCTTATCACGAGTGATTTATGAGTTTATATTGAAGTTCAGAAAGTCATCTTTCATTTTCTTTTTGAATCACTCAATTTTGAGTTTTGTAGCCCGCGTTACATCCAATTTTAGAAAATCTGCAAAATTCAAGAGGTTCGGGGTGAAATCTCATCATTTGGTCTCCAAGCATTTTTGAACATCATCAAGTGTTATCGGAGCTCAGTTCTAGGTTTGGAATTTATGCTTCATCATTTTCTTTTCATTTGTTTTTTTTTTTCAATCTTGATTCTAGTTATTTTTTCTTGGCTTAATTGCAACTTTGGTCCCCGACGTTTACCAATGCCACGATTTTGGTCCCCCACCTAATTTAATTACATGGATAGTCCCCGACGTTGTAGGCCGTGTGCAACGTTAGTCCTACCGTTTATTTCTTAATGGAGGAGGTTTACGTGGACGTCCAGTTGGAGAGAGAAAGGAGGTATGAGGAGAGAGGGAAGCAAGTGAGTATCACGTGACCCTTATCTGAACCCATTATACCCAAACCCCTGACCTCCCTGGAACGAAGAAGGTAACGCGATTTAGATCCCTAGGGTTTCAGTTTTGGGTATAATGAGGTCATATAAGGTTCACGTGAGTTCACGTGATACTCACGTGCTTCCCTCTCTCCTCAGATCTCCTTTTTCTCTCCAACTAGACGTCCACGTAAACCTCCACCATTAAGAAATAAACGGTAGGACTAACGTTGCACACGGCCTACAACGTCGGGGCTATCCATGTAATTAAATTAGGTGGGGGACCAAAATCGTGGCATTGATAAACGTCGGGGACCAAAGTTGCAATTAAGCCTTTTTTCTTATGATCAAATTGTGTAGTGTGTGCTCTCTATGAAAAAGTATTGCTGTTTAAAAAAATCTGAAAAAAGGAGTTGATCGAAAAAAGGCTGAAGAAAAAAGAGTCATATTTCTTTTGAAATAGAAACCTAAGAGTTAAAAAAAGGAGAAAGTTTGATGAAGAAAATACAGCAATGATTCTCTAAACACCAAATTTTGCTCCTTTAACAATTAAAGCCGCTAAAAACCTCGAAACTAATGCCAAGCGTGTGATATGAAATGGACAATAGGTGAAGCCTTGAGGGACATACCCATCAATGGTGCTGCTGATTCATGACCTCGTAGGCCAATGCATGCCAGAAGCGCACCTTCACCACCAAACTCCGTTGCCGCCACAATCACTGTTGCAAGAGGTAATTCAGAACCAGGTTGTAAGTCCTTCGTTGAACTTAATATCCCAACCTTTTAACCAGTCTCAGAATGGGGGTGCAATTAAGGTTGTAGATTCTTCTCATTTGGCCCTCCTAAATGAGTGAGTATGTTCACTATAAATTGTGTACACCTATCATCAAGGTAGTGGTGGTAGTATAGGGGCTTATTGTTTGTCTGATCTTGTAGGAGTTGAGACACTGTACATTTCATCACAAGCACCTTTCTTCAAGTATATAAATGGTGGCAGTGTTATTGATGGCGCCGCCACAATTATGGCTCTTCATTTACCTTGGAACCATCATAATCACTGGCTCAAAACCAGTTGGTAAGTCCTTCACTAACAATTACCAGCACCTATAATCATGGTAGTGCTGGTGGTGAGGCTCAGGTTGGGTATTTCTTTTCTCTTGCGGGATTTCAGTCTTTGAATATTGGCGATGTTAATGTTGTGGGTTCAAATCCAACCACAAATTCTGGTTCTTCATCTACCTTGGCACCGCCATAATTGCTGGTTCAAAACCAAATGGTAAGTCTTTCACTATCAATTACCCGCACCTATGATCAATGTAGTGCTGGTGGTGGGGCACATGCTGGATATTTTTCTTCTCATGTAGGATTTCAATCTCTAAATGGTGGTGTTAGTGATGTGGGTTCTTCTTTTTTGGCTCTTCAATTTGATTCCAACTCTGTTGAATGCTTTTGGTACTTATATATACTGAGAAGGGGTTGGTGGCTTATTTCTTTTCTCTTGACGGATTATGGTCAATGGAAAACAAGTCAAAAAAGGATTTATACAATTTTTTAATATAAAAAATTATATAAAATATAAATTATATTTTATGAATATTTTATTTGACGAATATTAACAGTCAAACAAATAATAATATATTTAGTAAATATTAATGGAAGAAAATATGAGAGAGAGAGAGAGCAGAGAGAGAGGCTCTGCGAGAGAGTCTCAGGCGCGGTGGTTTCCTCCATGGAACCAGCGACAACAACGGAGGAATGTGCGGCCTGATCGGTGGCAAGAACAGCAACGGTGGCGCCCTCAACCTTGGAGAAGGAGAAACAATGCATACGGAGGTTATCAACGTCATCGGTGGCGCCCTCAGCCTTGGGGAAGGAGCAACAACGCATATGGAGGCTATCAACGCCACTCCAGGTCTGTTCCCAGTGGTGTTAACGTAATTTCAGTTCTGTAAGAGAAGCTGCGAATCCAGTGCAACAAAAACAAGGCAGGCATGTTTAGCAACGAGAGAGGGTTGAACGAATTGAAGATCAGACTCAAACATCTTTCTCTGTGTTTGTTGATGGTATAGGTGACCGAATTACAGTGGCCAAAATTCGGGCAATTTTTGGCAAAGTGGGGAGCTTGAGGGATGTCTTTATACAACAAAAGAAGAAGTTTACACGGCGCTTTCGTTTCGGGTTTGTTCGTTTTCACAGTGATGAGGAAGCATGGAAAGCAATTCGAACATTTAATGGCTTACGGCTGGAAGAGAATTTTATTGTGGTACAGAAAGCTAAATTTCAGAGGCCAGCTAGGGTGTCGAAGATGCCGTCGATGGAAAGGCATCGGTATAAAGTTCAAGGAAAGGTTTGGCGACCAAAGGTACAACCTTTGTTGCGTGAGACGGGGGTAGATTTGCAGCACAAAAAACAGTAGGATCAGCACGAGGAGCGTTCACAGCAGCAGGAGGGACCTCGTTTAAGCTTTAATTCTTCAGACCTGGATGAGGCATGGGTGCAAAGATGTGCACAGGCTGGCACATTTGGGTCCATGAGTGTAGACGCTTTGTAGGAGTCGTTTTGCAGCATAGGCCTTTTCAATTTTCGCCTCATCCCATTGGGAGCGAAAGAAGTACTGCTTGAGTTTGAGAGTAAAGATGAAATGCAGGATACAATCACAGAGTGCAGGTATTTTTTAGAGCAGCAGTTAAAGGATGTCAAGCCATGTACTGTATTAACGTTTGGTGGGTCTCATCTTGTCTGGATTCGTTTATGGCAAGTTCCTTTGGGTTTGTGGACTCAGCCATTTTTCACTGCAGTTGGAAATAGGCTAGGGGTTTATGTATTGTCTGATGATGCAACGCTGTTTCGACATCGAACTGATTATGCACGAATATTAGTCCGCATGAATCACCCCCCTTTTGCATTGTTTCACTATGTCTGTTGACGTTGAAGGAACTTCCTGCATTGTCTTGATTGAAAATGACGCTGCTACTTACGATTACGGGCGAGTTGAAGTTATGCCGTCAACGCCAGTGAAAATTTATGTATCAGATGATGGGGAAAGTTCTGATGATGATGAGACGCAAGGTGTTGATGTTTTGAATATAGGGTGTGCTATTGAAAAAGATTACGAGTCGGCGGTCGACGTGAAGTCTGGGGATGAGGATGTCGTTCATAGTGATGATGAAAGGGTGGAACACGGCTGCCTTGATGATGAATTTCTAAATTTTCCTTGCCACGACCAAGAGGAGAACCAGGTGGTGGCGGTGTCGTCGTCGCAACCGCCGTCACAGGTGTCGGTTGTACAAGAATTTTCAAATTTGAATGGCGCCATTAATTCTGGAACAGAGTTAGGGAGGCAGTTACAAGACTTGGTTGATTGTGGCTACTCAAAGGAGGAGATTGAGGGATGAAAAAGGTCAATAACGGTCAAGGAAGATGAAGAAAAGGTAACGCAGGTTTTAAGAGCATCTCCAATGGTAGTATCTAATGTTAAATACATACTCATATGAGTATCTATTACCATTGGAGTACATACTGAATTCCAACATGGCAAAGATGAGTATGTGGGAATAGATACTCCACACTAGACTTGAAAGATGAGCTTGTATTTATTACAAACACTTACAATTAATTAAAATGGAGATAAATAATAAAATATACAAATGTGATGTTGATGGTGGGATCCACTATAGAAACTTTTAAGAGTTGTTGGGTTGGAGTAAAAAGTTAGTAAAATAGGGTAGATGATGTGACATTATGGGAAATTGAAAAAATGATGTGTAGATATTTTAGTGAGTATGATGAATGTAGATGCTCTAAGTAAGAAGATATCAACTATTTCCTATAATTGTGCTCAGAAATATGCAGTTACAGGTTACTCATTTAATGCACAAGATTTGTTCCTAGAATCAAGCTGTTATTGGCCTCCATATTATTTTTCTTGGGACCCACATTTTTTAAATCAACAGCTAGGGATAAGGGCGTGTTTGCCTGCAACAAATTGCAACGAAAATGAGTTTGGCGGATTAAATGGAAAAGCGTGTTTGGCTGAAGCAGTATTTGAAAAAAAAACGACTCTACAACAGCTTCCTTTGAGCGTGAAAACACGGATTTGATTATCCATACTTCAGCACATCAAATCGTGAGACAACAGGACACAATCGCTTCTACCCCCTCACATGTGCGTGTTTCAGAAGCTTTGGTGCAAAAATCTTTGCCTTAGACGAATGTGATTTCTTCTGCTCTGGCATCGCCGGGTGTGGTGGTGTCTCCTCAAACTAATTCCTCCAGGAAAAGTTCTCAACGGGGGCGCCCAAAGAGTAGCAAGAATAAGCCAAAACCTTTACCTGTTGATTTTATGGAGCCAGTTCAAGAGGAAGACGGTGTGACGACACGCGCACAGCGAACTTGGTTGATTGGAAAGCAGTTGAGTTTGAAGGCAAGAGGGTCAGAAGCGTTGATGATTAAGGGGCTTGAAGCTCAAATTCGTCTCAATCATCCACATCTTAGTTAACATGCTTGATCCATGGTTCACTTGGAATGTTCGTGAATTGGGGGGGGCAACGAAAAGGGAGGTCGTGAAGAAAGTTATTCTGCAGTGAAAACCTGAGTTGTTGTAGGAGACAAATTTAATTGAACACTGATTTCGTGCTGTAGATTCAAGGACTAAAGGATCATGCGTTTGAGTCATGTCGGGTTGGTTTTCATGTCGTTAATGTCTTGTAATGGGGTGAATCATATTTTAAGGGAAGGGAATGCGGAAGGGAATGCCGAAGCTGATGCATTGGCCAGGGAAGGGAGCTGGTGTTGTTGTGTGAATTTTGGTTTGATGTTGCTGTTATGTTCCTTTGATGGATGCTGCTGTTGCGGAAATTTTATGCTGCTATTATTGTTGTTTGTTGTTGTTGCTCCTTTGCTGTCGTTGGTTGCTGCTGTATTTTTCCATGCTGTCATCTGTTGCTGCTGGTGCTGTTAGCTGCATTTGCTGTTTGGTGCTGTTACTGATATCATCTCTTGTTGTTGCTGTTGTTATTGTTGTTGCTGTTGTTTGCTGTTGTGATTGCTGCTGTTGTTGTGTTGAACCTGTTGTTGCTGTAATTATTTCATGTCTGCTGCTTGCTGCTGTTATTTACAAATTGGGGTTGTTGCTTTATGGAGGGATTGAGCTTTTATGTGATTTGGGATTATGGCTGTGATATTGAATTAGGGAGGCAAAATTGGCTATCTTAGGGATGTGGTACTCTTTTTCCTTGCTAGGTTTTTGTCCCAATGAGTTTTTCTTAACAAGGTTTTAATGAGGCTCATACTTAAGATGACGTTTGAAGCAATTTAGTGGATAAGTTTTTTGAGGGGTTGCTTATTGCGTGGGAACTTCAGTTTCTGGGTCTTTGTAATTTGTATATGCTTCGAGAAGCTTTTCCTCAGGCTGGATTTTTATTAATAATAATACTTTCATTTTCAAAAAAAAAATAGTAAATATTAATGGTCAATATAAAACGGTTTTGTACCGACCTCCAACTATTACTTATTACATAAGAAAATATTTATTGATTTATTTAAAATGATAAAATCGTAACTTTTTAAATTCATTTGTCATGAAATAAGGAAATTTAAGTGTGAAGAAGCTTTACTCTAAATTTTCATGTAAATTAAACTCAAATTCTTATGAAAATTACAATATTATCCACAAACATTATAGAGTTTATTTTTTTAAAAAAAATCCTTCATAGTTTTAGTTAAAGAAAACAAGTGTTTTGTAGGATTATCTAAGGCTTAAAACTTTTTGGTCTTGTTTAGAAAAAAAAAAGTTATAAAAACCAAATTAAGTCATCATCATGCTAAACATGAGTTTCTTAAAAGTAAATATGGTTAAATCAGTTTTTGGTCCCTGAGCTTTGGCCGGATTTTTGTTTTCATCCCTTGTCGGCGTAACTTCCGGATTAGAGCCTCATACTATGGCCGACGTTTGGTTTTCGTCCCTCCCGGAGGGGCGTCGCTGTCCACCGAGGACACCTGTCACTTTTAGCCCACATGGCCTTGCCACGTCAATCAATGAACATGACGTGGAATAAAAAATAAAACTAACAAAAAAATTAACGAAAAATAATAAGAAATCCTTATGAGGTAATTTGTACTAATTTATTAAGGGTAATTGCAGGTGAAGGGTCAGGGTTCGAATCCTGAGGAGGGATAATTTACTAACAACTAACATTTTCCTATAAAACAATCTGTAAAAAAACCCTATTAAATAAAAAAACCTAATTATCTCCTAATCTAAACACTCTCAGATCCACATCATAAAATTCAATTTCTTATTAATCTCCTAATCTTATCACAATCACATCTTCTCCTAATCTTCCTCCAAAAATCACGTCATACTCATCTTATCAATCATCATCCTGGGGATCCTCTCAATTTTATTTTCTATCAATTTTCTGCAGTGGACATTTGTGGGGGTTTCAAGCCGCCACAAAATGTTTCCTGACCGCTACAAATGTTGCTGCAAAATATTGGTAACATTTGTGGTTGTCTTTTAACATTTGTGGGGGCTATAAACTGCCACAAATGTGCACTGCAGAAAATGGAGAGAAAATAAAATTGAGAGGATTTGTTCCCATCCATCTGCATCCTCAACATACAAACCATAATCCCCAACTTCTTCCTTGTTCTAGCTCCTATCTATCAACCTTAACCTCTTCCTCAATTTACCAGCCACCGCAACCCCCAACCCCCACTACAACCCCAAATCTGTAGTGAAGCCTCTTCTTCTACTTTTGAAACCTACTACTTCTTCTTCTTATTCTTATTCTCTCTGTGTCTCTCTCTCTCTCTCAACAACTTCAGCTAATTCCAAATCCTCCGCCACAGAACACTCTAGATTTGAAGTATAGGATCCTCTCTTTTCACATACTCCCACAAGCTTTGATGAGGACAGTTTCATATTTCATCAACCTCAAAAAGAAGGGCAAAGTTTCAATTTTTATGATTATTACTGAATGAACTGTGGCTTCTTCTTCTTCTTCTTCTTTTAGGGTTTTGGATGGTTTTTGGTTTCTGAGTTCATGTCCTTTTTTGTGCTTTGGGTTTTGACCGTGGCTAGGGGATGGGTTGCTAACAGGGTGTTGTGCGTGGTTTTTGGGTTGGATGGTGGTTTATGGTTTTTGGCTTGAGTTGTGATTTTTGGTTTCTGGGTTGGATGATGGTTTTTGGTTAGGGTTGGGGTTCTGGACTCGTGGGTTTCCAAATTGTGGTGTGGATAGCAGTTTTCTATTGATGAAGATGCTGAAAAGTTTTTTTTATTGAAATTTATCTTTGTTGTAGATGATGATTATGATGAAGAAGAAGAAGATGAGGCAAATCTATACGTTAATTGAATTTTTTAATTAATGAATTATTAATTATTTTTTATTTCTAATTTTAATAATTAGTTAATTTGATGGGGAATTTAAAAAATAAAAAAGGAAAAAAAATACATGTCAACTTTATTAATGGACGTGGCATGTGGGCTAAAACTGACAGGTGTCCTCTGCGGTCAGCGCCGCCCTTCCGGCAGGGACGAAAACCAAACGACAGGCATAGTCCGAGGCCTTTATTCGAAAGTTACGCCGGCAAGGGACGAAAACCAAAATCCTACCAAAGTTCAGGGACCAAAAACTGATTTAACCCAAGTAAATAATAGTTAGGTTTCAATATTTTAAAATCAAGTTTTGTATTCTCTTTTCCATTTTACCTCAAAAATTACATTATTGCGAGTAATTATTCCCTATAAGAAAAGTGCTAAGGTACAAACCGACGCTGGATTCGAGTTGGCATAGTGGCTAACACTTAACGGCTTGAAGCTAATTCTTTAGCGTCTATCAATGGGATTGATCTCATTTTTGTATCAAAGTGATATTTGGACAACATTTTCTAAATTTAAAAATAAATTAAGAATATAATATAAATTCAATCAATATTGAAGGCCAATGTAAAACTCTTTTACACCAAACTTTATTAATATTTGTTACTTTAAAAACTATTTATTTATTTAATTAAAATAATAATTTATCTACATATTTAAACTGATTTGACATGAAACATATCATAACTTATGTTGTGTGCTATTAATCAAGGAAAATACTAGCAATATAAAACACTCAACCAAAAAGCTTAGGCTCCTTTATCAAATCATATTTTTTTAATAATCACTTAAAAATATCACTTATGCAGATTTTTATGTGTTTGTATATGCTTTAGAAAAAATCATTTTTATAAAAAGAACAGAAAATGTCTATTTTCTTAAGTTTTGGGTGGCTTCTGAAACAATAAATTATGGTTGAGAGATAAAATCAATCTTTTTTTTTCTCCTTTGGCCACCAGTCTCCACGGGGGAAAGGGGCCCCACGTGACTAATCTGGCTCGAGATACGGTAGTGATGTCCCTGACCACAAATGTTTTTATTTTTGACCTCAGAGGAGATCGAACCCGGGCAAGAAGCCTAGGTGAAATCCCTTAAGGAAATGCACATTCACCACTTGTGCCACCCCTTGTGGTTAATCAATCTTAATTTCATGATAATATTTTTTCAATTAAAATTTACAATCTTATTCTTTTTTTTTTTTAAATTAGCCTTGCCTATTAAGTCCGACGAGGACGACTTCCGACTATTTTCAGTAGTTTAGGGATGATTTCCAGAAGATTTTCCGGCGTGAGACAAAAATTAAAACTCGATCAAAGTAGAGGGATCATAAACATATTTAATCCTAATATTATTTATTTTCTATTTTTAAAACTTCCTTGACTTATGATTAATAATTAAAATTAAATTAATTTTAATGTATATCATCAAATTTTAAAGTTTTTCAATTAGTATGAAATATACAAAATTATTATAAACTATCTAATATTGTTATTAATGTAAAGGTAGTCAATTTCAATTATTATTATTTAAAATTTTTCCTCCAGTAGTAATTAGTATTCAAATTTTAAATAGTATTAAAATTTGAGAAATTGGAAAGAATAAAAATTACTAATTAATAATTAATTATAAGTGGATTTAGTTTTTCTTTTTGTTTTCAATTTTTTAATGTATTTAGTACAAATGAAATTTATTATTGCTTTATGTATTTAATGCAAAAGTTAAAATCTCCTCTCTATATATACATAGTATTTTTCTCTTTCTTTTCAATATTCATATAGTAGTATATTAAATAAAACATTTAGTATTTCAAATATATCATTTAAAAATTCCTCGACTTGTGATTAATAGCTAAAATTAAATTAATTTTAATGTAGATGTTGTGAAAACTCATGTATCACGTTTGGTTGATTCTTAATAAATTCTTTTCATTTTCAAAAAAAAAAATATCATCAAATTTTAAAGTTTTTCAATTAGTATGAAATATACAAAAATATTATTAACTATATATAATATTGTTATTAATGTAAAGGTAGTCAATTTCAATTATCAATTATTATTATTTAAAAACGTTCCTCCATAGTAGTAATTAATATTTAAATTTTAAATAGTATTAAGATTTAATTTAAAATTTGAGAAATTGGAAAGATTAACAATTACTAATTAATAATTAATAATTAATAATAAGTGGATGTAGTTTTTCTTTTAGTTTTCAATTTTTTTAATGTATTTAATACAAATGAAATTTGTTATTGCTTTATGTATTTAATGCAAAAGTTAAAATCTCCTCTATATATATAAATTTAGTATTTTTCTCTTTCTTTTCAATATTCATATAGTAGTATATTAAATATAACATTTAGTATTTCAAATATATCATTTAATACTTGTTCAAAGCATTATTACTAAGTCAATTTTAATTAATAAATGCATAGTAATTTTTTCCAAGATGCAAAGAGAACATAAGTGGTATTGGGCTACTAGAAAGATTTTCTATTTACTCTAGGTGGAGTGTGAACTTTTTGAGATTCATTAGAGAATGGAATAGTTGGAGTGTGTGTTTCATTTTCTTTTCATTTGGCTTTGGTTTTCTTTTGAACTAAAGTGAATGGCTGGGTCTGGAAATGGGCCGGGAGGGCCACCACCACTGTGGACAACAATTCCTCCTAGCATCACTATCCCGCCACCAATTGCATGGACGGAGGATGATGGGTTTAGCCTTGATCTCATGAGGATGACAGAGGATGATGGGTTTAGCCCTGATCTCATGAGGATGACAGAGGATGATGGGTTTAGCCCTGATCTTATGAGGATGACGGAGGATGATGACTTTAGCCCTGATCTCATGGATGATCTTCTTTCTGGCCATACAAATCAGTGTCCATCTATGTCGGAGATCCTAACCAATGGTGGCATGGCAGAGCACAACCACAATGCTCTTTTTGGGAATAATAATCAGTATTCTCTGTTCGGCGTTTCACAGGGGTTCAGCTCATATGAGTTCCTCAGTTCACCTTTACCTCAGGTAATAGACTTCAAATCCCCTCTCTTTCGTTTTCTGTTGGTGTTAAAGTTCCATTTTTTCATCTCATGATGCTTTTACAAACTATAAGAAAATAAGGTTTCACCTTTATTAAAAATTTTAACTTTTGTGATTTTTATTTATTTACACCCAATTTTTTTATTTCATCTCATTTCCACTTCCTATCTCCTTTATTTTATTTTCCTATCACAAGATGTATCATATATCTCATATCTCTCTAGGTGTGGGTGAAAATGGATTGTAAACCAAACATTTTCCCTTTTAGACGTGATATCAAAGTAAGGTCACAGATGGATTCTAACCCGTGGCACCAAGAGAGATTGTTTGTCTCATTTTGTCAACAGGGTCACATGTGCGATTCCATATGTTTAATATATCATCTGCTCATGGATCCTAATTAGATCATCCTTTTAAAAGTTTATTGAGTTCTCCTAACAGATTTTGGAGTCACTGCAACAATATTGCGATCAAAATTGTGGCCTCATCAACCCGCACTTGGCCGCAATTTCATAACGTGGCGCAAGGATATTTGTATTTATTAATATGAGTTGAATTATTTTACTAGATCTATACTATATAGAGTAATATGAATCAGCTAAATAAAAAAAATCATTTATCATATGAAAAACAAACAAATCACTTAATAGCCTTCTAGGAAACATTGAACAAATGGTAACTATCAATTAAACAATGTTCTTAAGTGCTTTTTATAAAAAAGAATACATGATCTCAAGTTTCATTTTGGAGTCTAAATGAAGTGACCTTGAGAATATTTGAAATTTGCTCCAGGTAACTAATTAAGAACACATGTTATTGCAAGTGTTGCTTCTATTACTTAGATGTTCCTAGTTCCTATTTGGTGAAGTTTTCTCTATATGTTTGATTTAAAAACACAAATTTTATGTTTTTCTCATTACTTTTATGTATTCATATATTTGAACAATCTTTCATTCTCTTCTCTGGGAGAAAAAATGATATTTTTACTAAAGACAAGATTTTCATGTGGCATGATCAATCATCCGTATCTAAAGTTGGATTAGTTCAATAATAAACCATTAATATATGTTAATTTCAAGTTAAGAGTTTTAAGTATCTCAATTCCAAAAGGAATTTATATCAAATCATAGATATAAGATATTTATTAAGGAAAATGATAAAAATTACAATTTGTTAATCAATATACTCAAATGTCTCATCCAATATATACATAAATTTTTGGAATAAGTTTATTAATTTGGATTTAGTGTTCTTATTATCCTTATATTCTTACTAGAAAGGTTTGTAATTTTTTAGGAGCACATTGGAATGCCAAAACAGCAGGCGCAACCACAGGTTTCTACCTCATTCACACCGGTTGTTGCAGCTACTTCCAGTAGTTCTCAACAAGTGTTACTACCCGGAATGTTAGTAATGCCGGAGTTTCTTCAACAAGGATTGAATTCTTCTCCTATAAATGTTGCAGCTACTTCCAGTAGTTCTCAACAAGTGTTACTGCCCAGAATGTCATCAGTAATGCCAGAGTTTCTTCAACAAGGATTGAATTCTTCTCCTGTAAATGTTGCAGCTACTTCCAGTAGTTCTCAACAAGTGTTACTACCCAGAATGTCAGTAATGCCAGAGTTTCTTCAACAAGGATTGAATTATTCTCATGTAAATGTTGATAATTGCTCTAACGATGGATACAACTGGAAGAAGTATGGGGAAGATCGAGTGAAAGATTTTTTGTTCACGCGAATTTATTATCAGTGCACTCAACAAGATTGTCCTGCTATGAAGAAGGTTAAGCATTCTCTTGATGGTGATTTCACGCAAGTCACTTATAAATACAAGCACAATCATCAACCTCTTCATCCAAGCATGGTCACAAATGTGCAAGGTAACCTCAGTTTATCAAATTTAATATTAAAGGAAAGGGTAACTTCATTAGTTCTCAACGATGTTTCATATTGAAGTTGAACATGTGTCAGGAACAAGTGATAGGAAGGATGTAGGTGATCATGAAATTCAAGTGATTGAGAAAAATGGTGAACCTAATCTCAACAGAAGGTAATGGTGAACATGCACACCTAAATATGTTAGGATAATCGATTGTCTTTATGTGCTAATATTATATGTTTTTCTGGTTCTGCAGAAACATTGGAGGCAGTCTTGTAGATCCAGGATCTTCACGTGGCAAAGTATCAGCGTCTAGACTCGTGGTGCAAACAATAAGTGATGTGGATATTGTATATGATGGGTATAAATGGTGCAAGTATGGGCAAAAAATTATCAAAGGAAACTCAAATCCAAGGTGATATAGTTTTTCCCCACACTTAGTTAGCTTGCATTTATATGGTTATGGTTATCCATAATAGCTTTAAATATAATCAACTTCCAAAATATTCAATTGTTTAAAATACAACTATACATGCTTTTATAATGTGCAGGAGCTATTACAAATGCAACATCCCAGGATGCAATGTTAGGAAGTATGTTGAGAGGGCTCCAACCGATCCTAGAGTCGTGTTAACAGCATATGAAGGAAAACATAATCATCATGCACCAATAGCGCATTAAGGCTAAAATCAAAAAATTTCATACCTGGACCTCGTTGTTTCTAGAGTTTGGGCCACTGGTTTTGGAAGCAGCCTTTGTCCAAGAATTTTTGAAGGTTTTCGGAAGATAAGATAACATGGATTTTCTTTTTAACTTTTATATTCAATTTTATGCTTTCTTGACTTATGAGTCTAAGGACAAAGTTTTGACTAAGGGCTTCACTTCTTGATACACAAATAATAGTGAGGAAAATAGATCTATTTAATTGAACAAGTTTATGCACAATAATTTTGGATGATACAATACATATTATGCAATCTGTATGCTATGGTTATATTGAAGTTATGTTATTCAAAATAGTTCTTCATCAATGGATTAAGTAATTCCTTACCTTTTGATATTGTGCACCAAAAGGTAAGAAATATTTGCCCCAAAAGTAAGAAATATCATAAAAGTGTAAGTTAGAAAACATCCTTAAACAATTTTGTGTGTTTTTTTCCACCTTTTTCTTCATGTCGCATTATTCTTTAGAAGGGGGGAAATTTATCCTTGTTTAGTTGAAGAGTTTAACACTTTGACGCACCATTGCTACGAAAGCAAGGACTCTAAGGGATCAAGAAGGAGAATAATGAGGGTACTTACAAAGATACTCTCATACTTAGTTTGTAGATCAGTGTTATAAACATTCTTTGAGGTTAGAAATTATTTATTAATTATAGTAAATAGGAGTTGGAAGTGGACGACTTATGTTGGCGCACATTTATAAGGAGAGTGTTTTCTAGGTAGAGTGATATGCAGTTGTTAAATCTCATAATTGGTTACTCTCACCAATAGAGCTATGATTTGTAGTTTTTTCCAAAATGGACTTTGGAGCTAGAGTCAAATGTGAAAGGAAATATCTAAATAAGGAACACCCAATAATTGATTTTAATAGTCAATCATACACTTGAAATGTAGAACCGGACATGATCTACATTAGTAGAAGATCAAGGAGGAAGGGAAAGAAGTATATCCAAGTGATTTTGAAGGGGTCTGATTTATCGGGCTTTATAGTGATGTTGTAAGATGGAATTAACATTGGAGTATATTTAAGATAGCAACGAAAATATGGAATAAGATCGTAATTAAAAATACAAAAAGTTATTGAAATGTCAAAAAATAATAGTATAAGGAGGAACAAATATACGTAAAATACACGTAAATATTCTTCCGAGTATCGTGGTCCTAGTCAGTCTGAATTTCTTCTAGAGTCACCAACGATCTCTATACTGGATGAGAGCTAAAATGATGTTTTCGAGGTGGTGCTTATTCCTGTGGGTTTGGGTAATCAAGTGGTTCCAAAAAGAGGGTGTGGACGTCCAAAAAAGCTTAAGGAAGGGTGTGGTTCGGGTAGAGTTATCTACTGCAACTGATGTTAGGACTACCAGCGATTCGTTCATAACTGAGGACTTAGGTTTGTTGGAAGAAAATACAGGAATCAATTGATGGTTTTACGGGCAGAGTTTTCGGAGCCTTTCAGTGTAAAAAAGAGGGCGAAGAGTGCTATTTTGATGGGTGTCCGGATGGATATGGTTTATGACTGTTTAGATGAGACTACTCAAAATCAAATAGTGGCCCATAATATTCTTGCTCGTAGGTCGGCTTGTTGAGTTTTGGGTTTTTGTTTTTTAGGGTTTGTGGGGGCTTTTTGGTTTTTATCTGTGGGGTTCTTGTATTTCGTCTCTCGGGATTTTTGTTTCCTTTCTTTGACTTTTTTGGGCTGGTTGTTGCTCTTTTTAGGTTGGGCAATCTCTACTTCTTGCTGGCTTCTTTTGCGCCGTCTTGAGACGGGTGGTACATTCTTGATATGTACCTCATCAATATATATATATATATATATATATATATATATATATAATATATTCCTTTAAAAAAATCAAACATACTTTGTAGTTAAATTATTAATTTTTTTTATATTAACTACTTTGTATTATATAAATTAGATTCCACAATTTGGTCTGAGGCTATAATGAGCTCTACTCTCTCAATGATGCTATCTTTAATATGTTCTCTTCTCTCAATGGAGAGTGAGTTTTACACACTACCTATGAGAGTGATTTTTCAAAGTAATATAAATTTTTTTTTAACTAAGAGACTTTATTAAATTTAGGAAAAGATTGAAGAGCTACAAACAAGGAGAAGAAAAGCACAACACCTACCCCCAAACAACTCCTACTCAAAACATCAACCCTATAACAACAAGACTAAAACTAGATAAAAAAAAAACTCACAAGAGAACCACAACAATAAACATGAATTCAGATCCTCTCCTGTTGCTGCACCATACAGCAAGTATAAATGGGAGAGGATACACATGTAATTATAACTTGTTTTTTTCTTAAATTAATTTTAGCTATTAGATTGTAAAATCAATGGCCCAAAATGTGCTGGAAGGGCTGGACAGAAAAAATAGCTGGAGAGGATCCAAATTCCAATAAACATTGCCAACCAACAAAACAAATAACCAAAAAGACAAAAGACAAGCCAAAATATTATCAACATCCACTAGTGTTCTTTACCCGTGCGTTGCACGGCGATTAAATTTATTGTAAAGATGAATAAGTAGTAATGTGTTTTAACTTAGTTTAGGCTCTTTTCAGTAAGTATAAAAGATATGGAACCGAACATATGTTACAAACATATAGATGAATGAACCACAGTAAATATATTAATTTGATGAGGTTGTAGATACCTCACAGTGTCACTTGAATAGTAATAAAAACCAAGTTTTTAAGTAATGCATTACATTGAAATTGAAATAAGATAAATATAACAATGACAGCAACATGAACCCTTATTCGAAATTGTAGTCCATGATTAATGATAAAGACTTCATAACCGAGCTTGTTGTCAATCAAGCATATTTGAGCCATAGAACCTAGAAAGGAAAAAAAAATTATCAGTGTAATAATCAGTAACCAATACAAACATAAACTGTGTATAATTTGAAAGTGTTAAACTAACCTTATAGAAACGTCAATACACCTTCAAATTAGATGATCAATAAATTACTTGATATCTTTTTATGTTGTCAACAATAAAGAAAATAACCATATCAGTTTTCCTATTTCTAAAATTTAAATTGAAATTAATTGTAAGATAAATAAACACTTACATGTCAAATATTATCGAAGACTTCTTGATACACTACATTGCGTGTAGTGTTAGATACAACTCCTTCGTCATTTATGATGAGCATCTTCAACCCTTTTCTAGATTTAACTCTAGAAAGTGCAACATACAGCTGCCCGTGAGTAAAGACAGGCCTTGGCAAATACAGTCAAACATGAGATAAAGATTGCCCCTGACTTTTATTTATAGTCATTGCAAAACATAAAGTAACAGGGAATTGTGTGCGCTGGAATACATGGTTATTATGTGAAAAAGTGATTTACCTTGTCATCCATAAGAATCATGTCCATGGAAAATGGGAGCTTGGAGCCATATAAGCTCGGACTAAGCCACAACCGGTTCACCTTTGCAACAATAGACCAGTTCTCCTTTGAGGCATCGATGGTGGCGAGATCGTCGATAGCCATTCGAACAAAGTATATTTCAAAGCTAATAGTTGGTGGGAAGAGATGATGAAGTTAAAGAATAGCATGAGAAGATTTATACAGGAATTTGAGAATTAGGGTTACTGGTCAATGAATGTTTAAAAAGGAAAAAAGAAAAAAAAATGTTGGACGGTAATACAAATCTGATTGCAAGGAGGTAATTTTTTTTTTTTGAGGTCAATTTTCACTATTGAAATTAATTAATATGGACCAAATACCATACGTTACACGTGAATTACTCATTCTAATGAGTAATTAAAGGAAAATAGTAATTAAGATTAACATGGTGTTATTACAATATTTAAGGTTTGACTTTTATTGCAAATCATATTAATTTCTTTCAAGAATTAATTTCTTTATTTTCGCAAAAAAAAAACAGTGCATATTTCTTTCAAGAACGGGTCATTAATATGGTTCTCAAAATTAAGTTTTTAAGGTTTGACTTGTAAAACAACATTAACATGGTGTGAATGCTTGAAAGAAATTAACCTGTGACTTGCTCAGCAGAATTAACACCCTTTTAATTATTGACTTCTTTTCCTTAACAGAATTAACACCATTAATTCTTCATTCAGTGCAGGTGCTGAATTTCAAATTCAAGGTTGTGAATATCTGTTTTAAAAATAGTTTGAAGATTCAAATTCAAAAACAAAAAAGTTTCTGCAGCCTAAACGTTGAATTTTAGAATGTTTTCACCTTACTAAATTACCTTTTTCATGCCTACCAAAAATTCGTTTTTTTTTTCTGAAAAATGATAATCAATGGTATAATGGTATATGTATACAACTTTTATGTTAACAATTAATTAGGGGTTATAAAACAATAAAAACAAAATCATCATTCAAATGACTTTGAATAATGGGCCTCTATAAAAAAACTGAAATTAAAATGGGCTTCTACTATTTTGGTCCAAAACAATCAGAAGGTGACACTTGTCATGCAAAGAGGGGAGGTGGGTGAGAGTCATTCTTGGAGTGCCAAATCATGGAGGTGGGGCTCACAACCTTCCTCTTTTCTAAAGTATATAGATTTTTGCGTGATCTCCAAATCTCTTGATATAAGCCTTGGTAAAACACTCCTCACAACACCGATAGTTCAATAATAATATAAGCACGTCGAGCTCTCATTATTTAAATTCAAATAATTTTTAATATTTAACTTTTATTTTGAAATTCAAATTCAAAACCTTTATCATTTTTGTACTATTTATGATTATTATTTTAAATATAAGTTGAAATTCCTTTCTAATCATTTTAATTTTTTTATAATATACTCCCTCTGTTCCTATTTAACTGTCCACTTTGAAGAATTTTTTTTTGTTCCTATTTAACTGTCAACTTAGCATTTCAAGAGGAGAAAAAGTTTGATACACCGACGGTGTAAAGTTTTTTTACACCGTCAACCAATCAAATTTCAAGGATATGCCACGTCAATTAATGAAATTAAATGAAAAGAGAGATTTTCTCACATCTTTGAAATCTGATTGGTTGACGGTGTAAAAAAACTTTACACCGTCGGTGCATCAAAATTAAACTCTTTCAAGAGAGCATTAAATGATGTTTTTACAACAAATGCCCTTGTTAGTACAATAAATGAGGAGAGATAACACATACTTTAAAGGGTAAAATAGAAAAATAATCCTCACTTTTTCTAAAAATTAAGAAAATTAATCACACCCTTAATATGTGTGCCTCCACTCAAAGTGGACAGTTAAATAGGAACGGAGGGAGTACTTTATATCAAAATTTATTATTTAAATTAAATAATTATACCAAATTATATATTATTTTTATTTTTAATTCAATATTTACTATTTACCACTTTTCAATTAAATTTGTTATCACTGTATTTTTCATCTTTTAATTATTTTAAATTCTTACTTTATTTTCTCTGGTCGTTACTTATTATCATATCCATGATAACGTACAAATTTTAATTCATATCTTAACTTTTTTCAATAGATACTAAATTGAGATTAAATTTACACTTTATTTTCGAAAACAAAAGAGATATCATTGATATAAGCACAATCTTACAAAACATTGTAAAGTACAAAATTCAACAAGTCACAATCTACAGCGGAGATTGGACAATAACCTTATAACAGAAAAACCCCAAGAGCATGAATGCATGCTTCAAAGCCAAACAAACAACACTAAAAGACAAAATCCAAATCGAGCACCAATCAGCCACAGAGAAAATGCCTCAAATTGGGTATGAAATGCGACTACATGTTTAACCAAAAAGGGATCTTATCAAACTACAGTAAAATCCACGAAAATGTAGGCCCTTCCTGACACTGAAAACCTACAAAATCAACATCATAACACTGTCAAAAAGTTAAGAAAACTGAAACCATGTTCACCAAGTAACAAAACTAGAGCAAACGAAAAAACCATTGAATCGAAGCTAAAAATTGCTGATACAAGATAAACCATCGGGTCGAAGCTGAAAAAACCATCGAGTCGAAGCCACAACGACTAGCTACCTCCACAAAAAATAAAGTAAAACCTCCATGGCTAAATTGGGAAACAATGAGGCAGGAAATCATCGTAGCCACAAGAGTCCCAACTTCCACCACCAAGCAAAATCAGAACATAAAAGAAAAGACCTAACCCTACCAAAACAACATCAACGACTAGAAAATATGGCACCACCACTAAAGACGAGAAACCCATTCGATCAGGGTACCTTGGCAACACCCCAACGTCAACGACATACCTAGAACACTGCACACCAACACCAGCGCCTCCACTCAGCAATAGATATAGAACGCCTCAAAGACCTCGACATCGTCCACCCCTAAAAAAAGATCGCCACGAATGCTACCACCAGGAGGAGAAAAAGTAGCCACTGCCGCATCCAACCATCACACCCTCAAAGCATGATCACACAATAATTCTTCGACCCCAACCACGTAGTCCTCGATAACAACCTCCCCGAACGTTGTCACCGCCAGGAGAAAAAATAGTGTGAAGGGTCGTGCAAGAAACAAAATTGGCCTAGAGCTAACAACTTCGCCCTTTCTCTCTCCTCCGTCGTCTCTGAATCCTGGTCATCAATTCCTTAGAAAACCTCACAACTGTCTCACCACATTGAACGAGCATTTGCGAGCTCAGACCTATCCTTGGACCCATCAATGCCTTCGATCTCTTCTTCACCCTGTACTCTGCCATCAAAGGAGGTTGGACAAGAGGCCACTGTCGGCGGTTGTACTGCTAGGGTGGTAAACACAATAACAAAGCACATTTGGGGCTTTTATCACAACTAAAACTTCAAGAAAATGAAATTCTTTAAACTTATAGTTTTTATATTTATATATTAAATTTGAAAAATATTCATTCAAAAAATCATACTTTATTATAATGAACTTTGATGAAAATCATACGCAAGTGTTTAAAAAATAGAATGTTGTTGGGATAAAATAAATTAAAATTAGTTTTGGACATAAAATTACTATAAAGTTCATTAATTACGTTTTCACACTCATAACTGACATAATTACGTTTACATTTTGCTCCCTTAACATACTTAATGAAAAATGTGATTCATAAAAAATAGGCTTAATTACACTTTTGGCCCCTTAACTATAATGCTTGTGTATTTTGACTCCATAATATTTAAAATGAGTGATTTTGGTCCCTAAATTTTCATTTTGTGAAAATTGGGTCCTTATGTTAAGTTGTTGTCTAATTATTGACAAACATTGCTGATGTGGCCTCATTAATTGAGGTGGCTCCTGACTTGGGTTCCAAATAGGCTCCATGTATTTAAATTACTAAAAAAAATAAATTATTTAAGGTTTAAATATTTTTTAAATAATGGATTTATTATAATTTAATTTTTTATTCTAACATCAGTTCGTGAACATCTGTGTTTTTTTTATAGGCAATAAGAATTATATTGAATAGAAGTACAAGAGGTACTTCAACCCAATACAAAAAGAAAGAAGAAGAGAAAAGAGACACGCTAATAGCTACCGTTTACAAAATTAAAGACTCTAAAGATGACGAAACTACCCACCTAATACCTCCTTGAAAATAGACTTAACAAAACAATGCTCATTAAAACCTTACTAGGATAAAACCCCCTTGGGAAAACCTTCTTCCCCGCCACCTCCCTAAGGCCAGATCGACTGCCACCGCCACCACCACACCAGAAACGATGCCGCTCCATTGCGAATCACATAGCCAGCGTCGCATCCCCCGTCGTTCTGAACCAGAGTCACCTCGAGCCCTGAGCCTCTTTAGTCGTACGTAGTAGCCACTGGCGAGACTTTCACTAATTCATGGTCGACCCTACATCCCCTCTTTCTCTTTGTGTATCGCATCCTCCCTCCCTTTCTCTTTTGAAACGGCTGATTAAGAGGAAAAGGGGTTATGTTTTCTTCTCTAGACATATAAGACGTGCTCGGTTATTGAAATTAAACCTTATGTTTGTTGTCGTCTTTCCATTTAGGTGATGATTAACACCAATGTAACACGAGACTTTTTTGACCAAAAAAAAAAAAAACACAACACGAAACTTCATATAAGACGTGCTCTGTTATTGAAACCTTATGTTTGTTTTGCCATTGACAATGTGATCTTCAAAATTTCTAGAGACTAAAGATCGACGTGAATATTTATTAACAATGTGAAATCACTTGGAGATAATTCAACTAGTCAGTGTGCGTAGATCCACCTAAGACCGGCCATTTATGTTGGACAATTTTGGAATTTCACCATAAATTAGTGCTTGGGTACATGAAAATTTCAGCAGTCAAGTCAAGGCAATAAAACTAAATAATAATTGTACTCCTTAATATATGGTAGCGTTTGGTAGACAGGTGGGAAGGGAACAGAACAGGACACACACGTTTCGCTCTGTGTTTATCATGCTTTTAAGATGGAACGGAACAGTATAAAAAGCTTTTAGAACAGGACATTTTGGTTCCGTTGAAAAGGGTGGAACGGAAGAGAACGAACGAGACACAATTAAAATATTTTATTGTGACGAAATTACCCTGAGTCTATTTTCTCAACTCTCCTTGTCTTTTTGTAGAGCCGTCTTCCCCATCTCAACTTTCATCATCCATATCACCCCGTCTTGGTTTCCACAGTCAAAGCCCTTACTGCTGTATACATATACATGGATCGATCGTCTTCTCCAACATCAGATCTACACCAATTTCATACATATATACCATTTTTAATATTTTACTTCTAAACTTATCTGGATTTTCCAAACTCAATCCTCGTAACAATAGCAAAGCTTTTTTCTTTTAAATCAACAATAGTAAGGCTTATTATTAGTGAACGAATTTGTATATCTAGACTTTTCGCTGAATGAATATTGTACTGGATTTGGTGATTGTAAGCTTCACTTTTTTGTCTGAATCTTCAAACCTTTAAATTGGGGGAAAGTTCTTTTAGGGTTAAATGTTAAACATAATGAAGGTATTTATGTAATCAATCTTATGGTCCTGTTCCATCTGCGTGGTATATACCAAACATAGTGCTCATAACATTTTTGTCCTGTTATGTCCTGTTCCGTCCCGTCCTGTTCCGTTCTGTCCTATTCTGTTCAGCTTCCAAACGCTACCATGTGTTTCATCTCTCTCTAGAAAATTATATAGAAACAGAGGTAGTATAAGAGAAGAAGAGAAGCGTATTCTATTTTTGTCTCCTATTTGTAAGCATTTTGTGCCAACGTGTGTTGGCTGAACGTGCAACTAGAGAATCAGAATAGGCAATGTAAAGCAAATAAAAGAATGTGCAATAGGTAGTTGAAAAATATTTTGTGCTAAGAATCTTTGTTCGTAATTATGTTTTGCGCTAAGAATCTTTGTTCGTAATTATGTTAATTGATTGTGTGGCTAAATTGGTAAAATGTGTTTTACCGGTCCAAGGTCTTGGGTTCCAATCTCCCACCCTATTTTTTCAAGTTTTGAATTTTGTTTAATGATGTGTTATGCCACGTAGGATGTTGATGTGGTATTTAACAACCACTTCACCCATTTCTGAATATCAGAGTGACGGAGGGGGTGACGGGTGCACATTTATGAAACAACGAGGGCAGAAACATAGATAAAAAAAGAGTAGGGACATTTTTTTCATAAAGTTAAAATATCAGGGGCAAAAACAGCTTTTTAACCTAATATTTATGTAGGTTTCCACGTTGAAACACTTAATGATATGTAAAAGTGCCACATAAGCTTTTGTTAAGTAAATCAATGTTTTTGTAATGAACCCTTGACGGTAGATACCAAAAGCACACTATTAAGGTCATGTTTGGCATGTCTAGTTGTTAGCTGAAATGCTAACAAAAAGCTGATAAGCTAGCTGAAAACTGAAAGCTAATAGCTGAAAAACTACCTCATTGAAAAAAATGTTTGGTAAAACTAGCTGTTGAGCAAGTTGAAATAATAAAATTAAATAACATAAAAGGGCACACTTGTATAATTTTTTTTTAAACATTAAACATTACTTTGTTTACACATCAATACATTTATGGTATTAAAATAACTACCACTTTAAATATTTTAATTTAGTTCAAATTATTTGTCAACTACCAAATATAATATTAATTTTTTAATTAATTTTTGTTATTTTATTAATTTAAATAGAATAAAACAAATAACTTATTTTAATTTAATAAAGTAAGCTTATATTTGTCTAAATTAACAAAATATTTTCAAGATTAAAATTTTATATTAAAAACTAAATAGTAATCATTTAAAAATAAAAATAATTATAGTTTAGTGTTTTTATAAATATAAAAAAGTAAGGGAAACGATAGAATTTTATTAAAATGATAAGGATAAAAAAGTAAATAAATTTAATAAGCTTTAAGCTATAAGTTACATGAGGTAGTGCTGAAATAAACTCCTTCATCAAATACTTTTAAAGAGCTTTTAAGCTAGTCAAATAAGCTTTAGCTATTCGAATAAGCTATAAGCTAGATAAAATGACATGTCAAACATAGCCTAAATTTGAATTTAAGGAATAAAAACAATGAAATAAAAATATAGGGACTAAAACAAAATAGCCCTAATTTATAGGGGCTGAAAACAAATTTAAGCCTATGTCTGGGGATGAAATCATAAGAGCATCTCCAATGCAAGGTTCTTACTTCTTATTTTTGAGTTAAGAACTAAGAACTGAGTTCTTAACCACTAGAGGGGATGACGTGGAGTTCTTAGTTCTTAAAAAAAGAACTAGGTTCTTATATAAGAAGTTTTACTTTTTTAGTTCTTAGCATAAAAAATTAATTTTTTTTCTCTCATTTATTTAATTTAAGTATTGAATTAACATTTAAATTTAAATTTAAATTATATGAAAATAAAAAATATTAATATAATGATATTGTGAGACCGGATGAATAGTGCTAAGAACTAAGCACTCATAGTTGGAGTAAAATGTGCAAAGAGTTATTTAAGCACATGTGGCAATACGGATCCACATAAATAATATTAAGAACTAAGAATTAGCATTGGAGATGCTGGACGTGTTAAATAATATCCCTGAGACTTCTGGTATTGATTGGAAGAACACCAGAAATGTTCTCGTTAATTCTTGAACTTCGTATAGTTAACATGTTAAAAGATTTCTCTAGAAAGTACCGGATTACTCCTCCACTTCCTTTAAATACCTCACCTCTCCCATTGCCTAAACACCAAACCAGCATCTAAATTGTGTTTCCATTTCTGAAATTCCAAATTGCATTTCAACTCAGAAAACTGAGAATGTCGCTCATTCCAAGTTTCATTGGTGGTAACAGGAGCAACGGTTTCGATCCATTCTCAATGGATGTATGGGACCCCTTCAAGGATTTTCCATTCGGTAATTCTGTTTCTGCTTCTTTCCCTCAACTTTCTCGGGAAAATTCTGCATTTGTGAGCACCCGTGTGGACTGGAAAGAGACCCCAGAAGCACATGTGTTCAGGGCTGATCTTCCAGGGTTGAAGAAGGAGGAAGTGAAGGTAGAGATTGAAGATGACAGAGTTCTTCAGATTAGTGGAGAGAGGAATGTTGAGAAGGAAGACAAGAATGATACATGGCATCGTGTGGAGCGTAGCAGTGGGAAGTTCATGAGGAGGTTCAGATTGCCTGAGAATGCCAAAATGGATCAAGTCAAGGCTTCCATGGAGAATGGGGTTCTCACTGTCACTGTTCCCAAGGAAGAGGTCAAGAAGCCTGATGTCAAGTTGTTAATTGCATATAATTTCGACCTATTGTTGGACATTTCGATTGGAATTTATACTGGGTTCAACCTTCGAAGTCGAAAGTGAAGGGAATCAAGGAAATTTATCAAGTATTCAACGACTTCGACTGTAAAGTACTGTTTTTCGAGATACGGAGAGTTCCATATGAGAAGCCGGTTTGTCTTTGAAAGATGATTCACGAGGGACACGTATAGAATAGAAAGACACGTGTAGGACGAAGCTATGTTCAGAAGACACTTGTAATAGTTGTATTAATTGACCGTTAGAAGTCAGTTACATTTTAAGTCTATAAATAGCAGGTTTGTAGAAAGAATAGGGGTTCATAATCTTTACTCGAAAACTCTCAAGTGCTTACAATCGATCACAATGATTACAAGCCAAGTTAGAGTGAAAAAGTAGGGATTCGTGTAACACTTTGCATCTTATAGTTCATTATTATTATTCAGATTCAGAAAGTTCATTTATGTTTTTATCATTTAAGTCGAATTTATTCGTTTTGTTTCTAATTTGTTATTAAATTTCTTTAGTTTTGAGTGACTAAATTTAATTCATTTTCACCAAAGAACCCAAGAGGACTCGAATCCAGTCCCAGATTGATCTTTGGATTCTTTATTTGTGTTTACCAAAATTTAGTGTAAACAAATTGGCACACCCAGTGGGACCTCTTTGTGAAAATAGTTGTTGAATTCGGTTATCATTCAAACTTACTTAACCCACGTTTATGCGTTTAAGAAGTGGAAGACTAGTAAGTATGGCGAATGGTAGATCGAGAAGTGGTAATTCCCCTCCCGCGAATACTGGACCTTCGGCAAATCAAACCGGAAATCCCGGTGCTGGAGTGAATGTTGAGGGAAATGCCTTGAACTCTGGAACGGCACAGGCAACAACGACCAATGTGGCCGAAAATGTTATACCTGTGGTGACGCAAGTGGCTACAGTGCCCTCTCCGACGACTCCAGTCGTATCACAAATGGTTGCTGGGGCATCTCGCCCTCAACCGGTGAACATGCCGGTGAATCCGCCATTTGGGATGCCTCCAGGGTTAATGGCTGGAGTAGGGACATGTCCTGCCGTATATTCAGATAACGTAATGTCAGTCGGATCCCCGAGGAATCAACACCAGGCTTCGGCCTCCAATGTCTGGGGTCGAAATAATATTTATCCTCAGGGGATGGCAGGGGCGAGTGTCAACCATTTAGGGACTTCGTTGACAAATACCTCTGTTAACGTATTGAGGCAACAAATGGATGATAGTAACCACGAAATGGTGAATATGTTGGCCCAACAAATAGGAACTGTGTTTAATCCTTTAATCCAAAACACAAATGAGTCGTATCAGCAGTTGACGAGACAAATGGGTCGAATTGCTGACGCTTTTGGAGTCCCTCGAAACGAGGTGGCGAATCCTGTGGGGGCAGCGGCGAATAATGCCGTCGAAATGAATGTGGTTCCTCAGAATGTTCCGCTTCAAGCAAATGCCGAAGTGGCAGCAGTGCAAGGTCGAAATCAATTGGATAACCTTGGTGGCCAAATGCCTCTGAACATTGAAAATCCTATCTTAATAAATCGAAATATGGATGCAGATAGGGTAGTCGAGAGAGTTAGACAAAATAACGTTGGGGGGCATCAAAATATAGCAGGCATAGTCGAACAGTTATTGAACCAACATGGATTCAATGTGGGTTATGCAAATCGACCCCATTTTGCTTCGGCTTTCTCCGAATTCGTCCTTCAAACAGAATTGCCTAGAGGATGGAAAGTCCCTAAGTTCACCAAGTTTTCGGGGGATACTGGAGAGTCGACAGTCGAACATATCGCTAGGTACCAAATAGAAGCAGGGGATATAGCAAATAATGAGAACCTGAAGATGAAATATTTTCCGAGTTCTCTGACTAAAAATGCTTTTACTTGGTTTACTACTTTGTTGCCTAATTCAATCCATAATTGGGCTCAGTTAGAGAGAGTTTTTCACGAACAGTTCTTCAGGGGTGAGTCGAAAGTCAGTCTGAAGGAATTGGCCAGCGTGAAAAGAAAATTCAAAGAAACCATAGATGATTACTTGAATAGGTTCAGACAAATGAAGTCGAAGTGCTTCACTCAGGTCCCAGAACATGAGTTAGTCGAAATGGCGGCTGGCGGCCTAGACTACTCAATTCGTAAGAAGATAGATACCCAACATCTTAGGGACATGGCTCAATTGGCTGACAGGGTCAGACAGATTGAAAATTTGAAACTCGAAAAAGAAAAATTTAATAGAGTTCCCAAGAAGGGTAAAGTTGCGTTCGTCGAAAGTTGCGAATATGAAGTCGATTATGACTCTTATCCAGGCAACTGTGATGATATCGAACAGCAGGAGGTTGATGTGGCCGAATTGGTATCAGGACCTCCTTATGTTTGTAGGATGTTAAAACCCTATGAATCTAAAAATGCGGAAACAAACAAAGGTGTTGGTAAATTTCCTGTGAAAGCGTATAATTTTGATGTTACTAAATGCGACGCGATTTATGATATTCTGTTAAAAGATGGTCAAATTAAAGTATCTCCTGATCAAAAAGAAGTACCTTTCGACCAAAGGAAAGGAAAAAAGTTTTGCAAGTTTCATAATGTATTCAGTCACTGGACTAATAATTGTGTACGTTTCAGGGATCTGGTGCAAACTGCAATCAAAGAAGGACGGCTCAAGTTCGAGGAAAAGGATAAGGCTGCTATGAAGATTGATTCTGACCCAATGCAAATTGGCAACGCCAATTACGTCGAGCCAGCCGAGATAATGATGGTTGAGTTGTCTGATTTGAATCAGGTTGCTACTGGAGGAGATGATATCGAAGCTGTGGGGCCTTCTCCAGGGATGGAGAAGGTCGAATTGTCTGAAGAGGGAATGGATGCTCCTTCCGTGGAAGAAGAGGTCGAAACCGCTAAGAAGGTGGTTTACCCTCGGTCGGAGGAAAGCCTGTTGGAATTCCTGCAGCGTTGCCAAAAGTCTTACTCTGAAGTGATGTTGTGCCCAAGGTGCAGTGTCGTATTTGACAAGGTGGCTGCTCAAGCTATAGAAGATGCTGAAATCAAGAAACGCCGCGCAGTAATACCGGAAAGGCCTCCTAGTTTTGGGTCCAGAGGACGAGCTGATTCTCCCTTCATAAGGGGAAGGGGATCCTTTGGGTTCGGAAGAGGGCGTGGTCGAACTTATATGCCACCAAGTCGAGTTCCGTTCAACAAGTGGATGGCAAGGAGTCAGGCGCCTCACCCTAAGGTTAAGGTGGTCGAATTGGGAAGTGGGTCTGCCTATATGGATAATTCTCGAAATCATAAGAATTATACCTATGTCCCAAGGCCGTATCTAGGTCGAAACCCAATGACAAAAACTCAGTGGAGGCGTCACCAGAGGGAGAAAGCCTTCGAGGCAGGCCAATCCAGTTCTGAGAGGCCAGTCAAGTACCAACTTTTGGGCCAAAGTGGTGGGGCTCCTATGGTTCCTATTCAGGTGATTAAGCAGAGTATGAAGAATGCTGGGAATTGGGTGACTACTAACCAGGCAAAAGGGAAAGAGAAACAGTCTGAAGATGTCGAAATGAAGGACAACTTTGAAATGTTGGAGTCTGAGTTTGAGTCCATGTGCAGCTTAGTCTCGATCCTTCCAGAAGAGTTCGATGTGAAAACTGAAATCACTGATGATGAAGAGGATTACTACGTCGAGGAGGATGATGACAATCCACTGTGCTATTATGTGATGACTAAAGGAGGAATCGAAGATGATTGTGCCGTTTTCAAGAAACCAGATATGGAGATGAAGAAGCATTTGAAACCGCTGTTTGTGTGGGCCCGCATTGAAGGAGTAGGCGTCAATAAAGTCTTGGTTGATGGCGGGGCCGCCATAAATTTGATGCCAAAGTTTCTGCTTAAGAAGATTGGGAAATCTGTCGAGGATTTGCAACCTCATAACATGATGTTGACTGATTACGAGGGAAAAACTTCTAAGTCTTTGGGAATGTTATTGGTGGACACCACAATTGGTACTGTTTCTCGACCTACTCTGTTCGTGGTAGTGCCATCGAAAGCAAACTATAATCTGTTGCTAGGACGAGAATGGATTCATGGGGTGGGGGCTGTGCCGTCCTCCCTTCATCAAAAGCTGTCAATTTGGAGGCCAGATGGGGTGGTCGAAAATGTTGATGCTGACCAGAGTTACTACAAAGCTGAAGTGGAGTTTGTTGACCGAAAGAATTTCGAGAAGCGGATGGAAAACATCGCTCCGTATGAATCAGAAGGAAAAGAACACATGGAAGGTTCCACTAGTTATGCAATGAATCTTCACCCGGAGTACGGATTTCTTTGGAATAAAAACTTTCGTGCTCGGAATGCCACTGGAGAGTGGCAAATCGTCGAATTAGATGATTGAGTCGAGCGTAGCTCGAATATCGGCCTATGCGGCCGAGATGAGAATAAAGACGGCCTTGGAGGCCAAACAATATATAGGAACGGCAAAGGAAGCCGAATATGAAGAAATTTGCAAACCGGAGGAGTGCCTAGACTTGGATCATTTTAATGAAGACAGATCAGAGCCGGTTCTTGATTGTATATATGATGATGAACCCCTTGGATTCGAGCAATCTTTAGATCCCATGTTAAAAATGCAGGCTCAGGATCCTTTGGAGGAGGTTGATTTAGGAGATGGGACCAAGAAAAGGCCGACGTATGTAAGTTCGTTGATCGATTCGGGTTTTAAGAATCGGATTGTTAATTTGTTGCAGGAATACAAAGATTGCTTCGCATGGGATTATGACGAAATGCCGGGTCTAAGCCGGGAGTTAGTGGAGTTGAAGTTACCAATTCGGCCTGGTAGGAAACCAGTGAAGCAAGCCCCAAGGAGATTCGCCCCAGAGGTGTTCTCAAAGATAAAAGAGGAAGTGGAGCGCTTACTTGGAGCAAAGTTCATACGAACAGCCAGGTATGTCGATTGGTTAGCTAATGTAGTTCCTGTACTTAAGAAAAATGGTAAAATGAGGGTTTGCATAGATTATAGAGATTTAAATTCGGCTACGCCGAAAGATGAATATCCCATGCCTGTGGCCGAAATGATGGTAGATTCTGCCGCAGGAAATGAATATTTAAGTTTACTGGATGGATATTCGGGGTATAACCAAATTTACATTGCAGAGGATGATGTGTCGAAGACTGCATTTCGGTGTCCAGGGGCACTAGGAACATATGAATGGGTGGTGATGCCGTTCGGTCTTAAAAATGCCGGTGCAACTTATCAGAGGGGCAATTTCTGGGATTCATTGTTCATAAGAAGGGCATTGAAATCGACCAGAATAAGGCGAAAGCAATCTTCGATACTCAACCACCGTCGAATAAAAAACAGTTACAATCTTTGTTGGGCAAAGTCAATTTCTTGAGAAGGTTTATCATGGATCTAAGCGGGAAAACCAAGGTATTCTCCACATTGCTTCGACTCAAGAAAGAACAAGAGTTTCAATGGATGGAAGAACATCAGAAGGCGTTTGAGGAAATAAAAGCCAGCTTAACAACGACACCAGTCATGGCTCCTCTCATTCGTGGAAAACCAATGAAACTCTACATTTCGGCATCAGAGGAAACTATTGGCAGTGTGTTGGCTCAAGATGATGAAGATGGAATCGAAAGGGCTATATATTATTTGAGCCGAATCCTTAATGATGCCGAAATTAGATATAGTTTAGTAGAAAAATTGTGTTTATGTTTGTATTTTTCATGTACTAAACTTAAGTACTATATTAAACCTATTGATGTAACTGTTATTTCCCATTATGATATAATAAAGCATATGCTGTTCAAGCCCATTCTTCATAGTCGAATTGGAAAGTGGGCGTTGGCCCTTACTGAGTTTTCTTTAAGTTATCAACATTTAAGGGCTATGAAAGGCCAAGTAATAGCTGATTTTTTGGTTGATCATAGTGGGTCGAAAGAACAGGAGACGGTGGTGACGTTGAAACCTTGGGAAATGTATTTCGATGGTTCGAGGCATAAGAAGGGGACCGGGATAGGTATCTTGATAATTTCACCCCAAGGAATCCCGACAAAAATTAAGTTGGGCATCGAAGGTGAGTGTTCGAATAATGAGGCGGAGTATGAAGCTTTATTGATAGGGCTCGAAACGGCTCTAAACTTGGGGGCTAGAGAGCTCTTAATTCGTGGAGATTCAGAGTTGGTTATTAAGCAACTAACTGGTGAATACCAATGCGTTAGTGAGAATTTAATGAAATATCATTCGAAAGCAGTTAAAATGTTAAGAAGTTTTGATGAAGTCGAATTATGTCATATCCCTAGGATCGAGAATGCTGAAGCGAATGTTTTGGCACAAATTGCGTCAGGTTACCGGCTACCTCGGAAAAAGTTTAAAGAGCTAGTAAAGGTCAAAAGAAAGTTTATTCCTAGTTTTAAGGAAAGGAAAGTGGAGTTCGAGCAGGAGGTATTGGTCATTAGTAATTTGGATGACAGTGATTGGAGGAAACCTGTTGTGAAATACTTGCAAAACCCAAACGCACCAACAGATCGAAGAACAAAGTATCGAGCTCTAAGTTACTTGATTTTGGATGACGAATTGTTTAAAAAAGGGGTGAATGAAGTTTTACTAAAGTGCCTAAGTGAAGAAGAAGCGTTTCGAGCAGTCAAGGCCGTTCATGATGGTATGTGTGGGGCGCATCAGGCTGGCCATAAGATGAAGTGGACATTGTTTCGACAAGGAGTATATTGGCCAAATATGTTAAAAGATTGCATTGAATATGCCAAATCTTGCGCCGAATGTCAGAAGCATGCTGGCATCCAACATGTACCGGCAAGTGAGTTACATTCGATCGTGAAACCCTGGCCATTTAGGGGGTGGGCGTTGGATTTGATAGGTCAAATACATCCTTCTTCGTCTAAACAACATGACTATATAATAGTGGCTATCGATTATTTCACTAAATGGGTCGAAGCCATTCCGCTGAGAGGTGTCGACCAAGATACGGTTATTAGTTTTATTCAAGAACACATAGTATTTAGATATGGGATCCCTGAGACGTTAACTACTGACCAAGGGTCAGTATTTACTGGAAGGAAAATGGCTCAGTTTGCTGAGGATTTTGGAATAAAACTATTAACTTCAACGCCATATTATGCTCAGGCGAATGGACAAGTCGAAGCAGCTAATAAAGTTTTAATTAACTTGGTTAAGAAACACATTAGTCAAAAGCCGAGAAGGTGGCATGAAACTTTGAGTCAAGTTTTATGGGCTTATCGAAATTCGCCCAAAGAGGCCACTGGAGTAACTCCTTTTCGACTTACGTACGGGCATGAGTCAGTTTTACCGATCGAAATATGCTTACAGTCCGTTAGAATTCAAAGGCAATTCGAGATTCCGTGTGATGATTATTGGAATATGATGTATGACGAGTTAATTGAATTGGACGAGGAAAGATTAAATGCTTTAGAAGTTATGATCCGACAAAAAGAACGAATTACTAAAAGTTATAATAAAAAAGTCAAGTCTAAGGCATTTAGCGTTGGAGATTTAGTTTGGAAAGTGATCCTTCCAATGGACAAAAAAGATCGAGCATACGGAAAATGGGCCCCTAAATGGGAAGGGCCATTTAAAGTGATCAAGTGTTATTCAAACAACGCGTATTCGATTGAGGAAATTGGAACGATTGCTCGAACATTGACGATAAATGGAAAATACTTAAAAAGGTTTAAGCCAGCGATTCATGAGATAAAAATCGATATAGAAATGTAGTGCATAAGCTGAAAATAAATATGGCGAAAACGCCATTAGAGAGTACATAGGGAAATAAAGTGGCACAGGCGCCATGTAAAAAAAAAAAAACAAAAACATGATCAACAGAAATAAGAAGACTAAAATGGTGGAGTGGCTTTCATGGGAGCATATCGACCCTTGAGTTTCTTAAGTCGCTTGTCAACCTTAGCCTTCTTGTTTTGAAGCTCAGAAATTTCGCCTTCAAGCCGATTCTTGTCTTTCACGTGAGAAATGGCCTTGGCAGCAACTTCGGTTTTTTGTTTCTTGAACTTGGCCAGATTGGCTTTGAGGGATTTTTCCTGTTGTTGAAGTTCGGCAATCTGTTTCAAAATTTCATTCAGTTGCATTGAGTCAGCTTCTTCGAGTAATTTGATGGAATCCACTTCGGTTTTAGCTTGGTCGAATGATTCAGCTGCTTGTGTGCACTCAGTGAATTTGGAAGCTAAGTCTTGATCGACAAGTTTGGCTTGGTCAAGGATCGAAAGTGATTCGTCAAGAAACTCTTGAACTTCTTGAATGCCCTTTTCTTGTTGATCAGTGAGGTCCTCATTGCCAAGGTCAGCGATAAGTTGCTTAATTTCTCGGCCTAAGTTAGGATTCGAGTTGAGGGCAGAGAATAAATCTTGCTCGAACGTAAGAGATCGCAGCTTGTTGATCATGGTGGTGGCAGTGTTCAGAGTGCTTGTGCCTTCGTTTTGCATAGATGATTCTTGGCTTCGACTGGTGCTAAGAGAGACTTGACCGCTGATGAGTTGCTCAAGGGCTAATACTGGGTCATCCATGGCAAGAGCGTCAAAGTCTTCGATAGGAATGGACTGAGGAGACTTCCTGCCAGCAACAGGGCTCGAAACCTTAAGGGCTTTTTCTTGGGTCTTCGAAACTTTGGCAATGGGTGAAGGGATAGGCTGACGGTCTTCGTCAGTATCTGACTTTTCGGCCGAAGCACCAAGGTCCTGCGTAAAGGACTCATTGTCAGATGAAACATAACTAACTATTCGACCAGAAGGATATTGAATTCGTAATGGTTGAAAGTTTAAAAAGTCATCAAGACTTTGGTAGTCAGAAGAACTGGAATCAGAAGAGTTCGAAGACAAATGGATTACTTGAGGAGGGGGCTTTGGTTTCGAGGAATTGTCCTGAAGAAGAATGCAAAAGGTAAGTACAAGGATTAAGGGATAACCAAGAAAGGAGTGTTGAACAAAAAATACTTACTTGTTCTTGCTGAGTTTTGGTCGGAGAAGAAGCTCCCGAACTTTCGCTTTGAGAGGAGCCAGAATCTTCTTGGTCAGTTTCTGCTTGTTGCTCCTCTTGATTCGGCTCAGCCCCGGCACGTTTCTTTGCAGAAGAGATCGGTGGATTCTCTTCGTTAATGTCCGAGGCTTTGAGAACCTCTCTTTCGAGCCTGGAAAATATATAAGATATGGATTTGGAGTTGAATAAAGGGTAAAACAACGCATTAACGAATATACCTTAGGGACGTTCTTTTGTTGAACTGGAATGCCTGTTGAATTGTCGGAACCTTCGTCTTCCTTACATGGAACCTTGGGTATTGGTTCGGCTGAAGGAAAAGGGGTATAAGTACGAGAGTAAAGGAAAAAGAACAAAAGTAAGACGAGTCTATCTAACCTTGATGAATTTGTGTAAGGACTTGGACGTGACATGAGTTAACATGAATGTGTCCGGGGTAGTTGTGCAAGAAATATTTAGTCGAAGTAACCCTTTTCGGAAGTGGTAAAAGACTTTGTATAAAACATTTGTATGTAAAATGGTCGAGCCACTTTGGGTAAATAACAGGTAAAGCCAAAGCCATGTCACTGGTAGGAAAAGCTGGAAATTTTGGACAATAATGTCGAAGAGTATAAACATATTTATCCACAAAAGGGGGAAAAAGTTTAATTTTTAAAACTTTGGCTTTGACCTTTTCTTTTAAAACTTCCGCCGCTTCCGAAAGGGTTAAATTCAATCGACCTGGAAGATAAACAGTTTTGAAGAATCTCTGAAATGACTGGATTTCTTTGATGAGCATACCTCGAGTTTTCTTTGTAGCCTTTTTCTGCACAGATTGAAGAGCTTCAGTCATCTTTCCAATACAAACTCCTAAGGTGGTCTGAATAGACTTGTAGTAGGTTGACCACCAAACTTCAAATTCTTTAGTGCAATAAAAGGATGGTTCGAAAGACAGAGGTTCAAGACGAAGAGCAGACGTCTTCTTGTCATAATAGTTGAGGGCTTCATAAAAAGAGTCGACATCTTTGTCACAAAACCCTTCATTGCAAATGGCATCCTTTTTTGAGAAAAGAGGGATAGGAACGATTTGACATAGGCCGAATTGTCTAGCCACAAGTTGAGGCTGGTAACCCAACACGTTCACCTCAGATTTTTTGAAACCAAGGGGAAGAACTTGAGGTCGGAAAAATTCCCTCCAGATGCTAATACTTTCAAGCTGTTCGCCCGGAGATTCGCATGGGAAAGGTCGGACAAGCCATTTGGGACCAGTAGTTGGAGCAGCAAATGGAGCAAGGTCGGGAGTAAAAGAGGTCATTTCCATAAAAGCAGTAAAAAACTCACGGAAAGTGGTTTCTGGATCGACTTTATCTTTGGAAGGAGTCAAGCAATTAAGTCGAAAAGCAGCAATAGAAGTCGAGACATTTTGTGGACTTGGAGTTGAGAGTTTGGTCTCAAATATGGCATTTAGCCAAAGTTGAAGAAACCATAGAGGTCCAGCAAAAAGGATGTTTTTCTCGGCTCCAGAGGGCTTCTGAAGAGAAGTGATGGCTTGACTCAAAGAAAGGTAAAGTTCGCCTAATAAAACTTTACCTAAACAGACGTCGGTACCTTCGTGCAAAAGTTGAGCAAGAAGCACAAATTTCTGAGGAACTTGAAGAGACTTGGAACAAAGGAAGAAAGCAGAAAGCCAGAACAACAAGAAAGCTACATGTTCCGAGTCGGAAACATTTGCAGAGGTCTTGTCGTGGTTTCTCAGAATGAAGCTTTTGTAAGTTAGATGGTTATAGTCTAATTTGATTTCTTTCTTAACAGGCCGGTCGAATGTAAAAGAAGAACCTGTAGGTCGAAGACCGGCAATAGCAGCTACATCTAAGAGAGTAGGGGTAATCATTCCCTGAGGAGTATGAAAGGTATTGGTCGAACGCTCCCAAAAGAAGAAAGAACTGGCTAACATTGCTGGATGGTAGACAATTTTCGACCTGGATAATTGGATTATGTCAAAAATCCCTAAAGTTTTCCAGAAATCTCCTTTCACTTTCTCGACTTTGTTTAACCATTCAATGTAGGGATTCGTCTTCACTGGAGGTGAAGAACGGAAAGCTCGAGGGGGGTCACCTAAAAAGGACAGATTGTAGGAATCCCTAAAGGCCAAGATTTTCTCATCCGGTAAAGGTGAAGGAAAGAATGCAGATGCATTTCTTGGGAAAATAGTTTGGTAAGGTCCTAGATATGCATGCAACTTATCACCAATGGAGAAGGGAATAAGTACCTGGGAATTCCAGATCTTAATCTTTTCTTCTTCATTGGGAGGTTCTGGAACAAAGGTCCTCCCTTCAACTTCAATGGGTTTTAAAAGAGAAACCGCAGACGGAACCTGAGAAGAGGATGTGGAAGTCATGGTGGTGGCCGGCGAACTGGAAGATGATGATGATGCAATGATGGTGATGGTGAAAGCTCGCGTAAACCGAAATGGTTCCGGTAGAGCTTTAGAATATCAAGGAGTTGCAGGGTTTGGAAATGGGTTTTTTCAGAGAGAAAAGCTAGAGGTTGAAGAAGAAGTGAAGTGGAAAAGTTTTTTCCATCTATTTATAAGTCTGGAGCTACAACAAGATGGACGGTTGAGATTGAAGCGGATGCCAAACTTTTGTTTAATAAAATTTATTTATGATCCGTTTGAATTCTGAGTGGGGTATGGCAGTTTTCCTTGGAGAACGTGTCTGACATGATTAGACATTTATGATAGTGGAGTGTGGAAGTTACTAAAGGTTAAAAGAGACTTTTACTTGTCAGAAATGAAAAAGGGGAAAACTGACATATAGTATGTGGTCGAAATTAGGTAAGTCGAAAATATCATTTTTCTGATTGAACAAATGATATTTTGGGGGGCATCTGTTAATTGCATATAATTTCGACCTATTGTTGGACATTTCGATTGGAATTTATACTGGGTTCAACCTTCGAAGTCGAAAGTGAAGGGAATCAAGGAAATTTATCAAGTGTTCAACGACTTCGACTGTAAAGTACTGTTTTTCGAGATACGGAGAGTTCCATATGAGAAGCCGGTTTGTCTTTGAAAGATGATTCACGAGGGACACGTATAGAATAGAAAGACACGTGTAGGACGAAGCTATGTTCAGAAGACACTTGTAATAGTTGTATTAATTGACCGTTAGAAGTCAGTTACATTTTAAGTCTATAAATAGCAGGTTTGTAGAAAGAATAGGGGTTCATAATCTTTACTCGAAAACTCTCAAGTGCTTACAATCGATCACAATGATTACAAGCCAAGTTAGAGTGAAAAAGTAGGGATTCGTGTAACACTTTGCATCTTATAGTTCATTATTATTATTCAGATTCAGAAAGTTCATTTATGTTTTTATCATTTAAGTCGAATTTATTCGTTTTGTTTCTAATTTGTTATTAAATTTCTTTAGTTTTGAGTGACTAAATTTAATTCATTTTCACCAAAGAACCCAAGAGGACTCGAATCCAGTCCCAGATTGATCTTTGGATTCTTTATTTGTGTTTACCAAAATTTAGTGTAAACACAAGTCCATTGAAATCTCTGGTTGAACAAAATAAACTCTGTTCTTGCTCTGTTCCTTGGTTAAGAATCGTGTGTTTTGTTTAGTTCCAAGTGTTTTGTGTCATCTGTGCAAGAATGATGTTTTGTACTAAGCTAGCATTTTTAGTTTAAATAAACAAAAGTGATAGTTGTTGTTAATTTCTTGTTGGAAAATTCATCTTTTTTAACTTCCAAACATTTGGAAATCTGATCACATCTACGACGTGCAATCAACATAAGGCTAGAACATCATTTCATTTCTGGAAAAAAAGATATTTCATGTCACCTAAAAATATCAGAAGTTACTTCTGATGAAACTAGTTGCATTTTTCCTTGTCTATTGTAGTACGTTCGTTTCCAGAGAAAATTTTTCATAGCGTGTGGGAAAGAACGGTTGGAGGTTGAGATAAGTGGTTGTTGTGGCTTAGGGGTGAGGGATGATGCATTTGTGAGGGTGGTGTGATTTGGGCACTTGGTGGCCTGTGCATGTGGGGTTTTTGGGGCTTGGAACAATAGTTTTCGGAATCAACCCCTGAAAATTTTATGTGCAATTGTCTTTTGTGAATCACCAATGATACGTGTACACCAAACACTGTTTGAAATATTTTTTCTTTTTATCTCTTTTTCGATTTTCACATTATATGTTATACCTATTATTTATCTCTCATTTTTTTTATCTCTTTCCAATGGTTTATATTGATTGAGTGTTTGCGAACATTTATTAATTGTCAAAATATATGACTCAAGAAACAAAATGTTATATCAATACCCATATTGAAATCATCTACCATGCATCAAATGTTTGCAAAATCAACTAGATCATTAAAGAAATCAAAGAGACAGGTGACAATATTGTAATTGAAGGTTGCAACAAATGAACAAAATTTCAAAAGTCAAATCTCATTATTATTCGGTCATGAAAATTACATTTATTACATCAAACATTCGCTTTATGGTAGTGATGCTGAACTTTACTGCTATGTTTGGTTGGAGGGAGGGGAAAGGAAAGGGAAATAAAACACGGAAATTGAGGAGTGAATTTGGATTAAGGTTTAGCCCAAATTCACTCCTCGATTTCCGTATTTTCTTTCCCTTTCCTTTACCCTCCCTCCAACCAAACAAAGCCTACATCTCACGAAACTACATCAGAAACTACCACATTGTTCTCATATTGATGATGCTTTTTGCCACATATCAGGGTAGTGAGAAGCAGCAGCAATAAGATCATTATTATTAACCACACCCAGTTGAATCAAACCAAGATTATTCAAAGATTTCATCCCAAGGAGAACCGTCAGCAACATTGGAACCAGATCGAAGAGTTAGATAAGAACAACCCACACCACTAACACCACCATTTAGAGACTGAAATCCTGTAAGAGAAGAAAAATACCCAGCATGTGCCCCACCACCAGCACTACCTTTGATCATAGGTGCTGGTAATTGGTAGTGAAAGACTCACCAACTGGTTTTGAACCATCGATTGTGGCAGATGAAGAACTAAAATTCGTGGGTGGATTTGAACCCGCAAAATTGACAACTCCACCATTCAGACATTGAAATTCTGCAAGAGAAAAGAAATACCGGCATGGGCCCCACTACCAGAACTACCATGGTGATAGGTGCTGGTAATTGGTGGTGAAGAACTTACCAACTGGTTTTGAATTAGTGATTGAGGCGGTGCCAAGGTAGATGAAGAATCATGATTTGTGGCAGCATCAACATTAGCATTGCCACCATTTAGAGACTGGTAAAAATATGCTTGTAATGAAATGTTTAGTCTTTGAACTCCTTCAAGAGAAGAAAATAACAAGCTCCTAGGCCACCACCACTACCCTGATGATAGGTGTAGGAAATTGATAGTGAACAAAATCACTCATTTAGAAGGGCCAAATTAGAAGAATCCACAACATTAACCGCACCGCCATCTGAGGCTAGTTAAAAGGTTTCGATATTGAGTTTATTGAAGGACTTACCAAAGTGAACCACCTCTTGCGGCAGTGACTGTGGCGATGATGTCCCTACTGCGAAGTCTGATGGTGAACAAGCGCTTTTGGTGCACCTTGGCATACAAGATCAAGAACCAACAACACCACTGATGGGTACGTCCCTTAAGGCTCCACCTAGTGTCCATTTCTTGTCACACGCTTTGCATTGGTATCAAGGTTGTGAGCGGCTTTAATTGTTAAAATAACATAACTTGGTGTCTAGAGAATCCCACTGTGGGCATTTGATCTATTTCTCCTCCATATTTTTGTGAACACTCTGAAACTGTTGCTTCTGTTGTTCTGAGGGTTAGTGCTTTTGGGGCTTGCATGCAGTTAATGGTCATTCAATGAACCCAATATCCCAAACTTTTAACTAGTCTCAGAATGGGGCTCAAGTTAATGTTGTGGACTCTTTTGATTTGGCCTTTCTAAGCGAGTGGGTATGTTCACAACCAATTGCCTGCACCAATCATCAAGGTAGAGGTGGTGATATATTGGCTTGTTATTTTTCTGCTCTTGTAGGAGTTCAGAAACTGAACGTTTCATCACAAGCACCTTTCAACCAGTCTATAAATGGTGCAGTGTTAATGTTGGTGTTGCGACAGATTATGGTTCTTCATCTACCTTGGCAACGACACAATCACTGGTTCAAAACAAGTTGGTAAGTCCTTCACTACCAATTACCAGAACTGATTGTCATGGTAGAGCTGGTAGTGGGGCAGAGGCGAGATTTCTTTTCTCTTGCAGAATTTCAGTGTCTGAATGGTGGCGTTGTCAATTTTGCGGGTTCAAATCCACCCACAAATTCTAGTTCTTCATCTACCTTGGAACCGTCACAATCGAAGGTTCAAAACCAGTTGGTGAGTCTTTCACTACCAATTACCAACACCTATGATCAAAGGAAGTGTTGGTGGTGGGGCACATGCTGGATATTTTTCTTCTCTTGCAGGATTTCAGTCTCTAAATGGTGGTGTTAGTGGTGGACTGGTGGTGGAGCAAAGACCTGGATATCAGCCTCTGAATACTTCTGTATACATATATATATACTAAGAAGGGGTCGGTGGCTTGTTCCTTTTCTCTTTGCAATATTATAGTCAATGGGAAACAAGTCAAAATAAGAATTTAACCATTTTTTTATTTTAAAAAATATATAAAACAAATAATATTTTATTTATATAATACTTTTTTAATTTTAAAAAATATATAAAACAAATAATATTTTATTTATATAATACTTTATTTGAAGAATATTATAGTCAAACAAATAATATTATATTTAATAAATATTGATTGGTCAATGTAAGACTTATTCGCACAGACCTCCAACTATTACTTGTCACATAAAAAATTATTTATTGATTTAATTAAAATGATAAATTGTGTATTTTAAATTAATCTATATAATATACTAAAGGAAGGTTTTTTTCTAGAAGGTTTTGTCACGTGTCACCCCCACATCATCCCAATAAAAAAATATACAAATTTTGTTTTTCAATATTAAATCTGCATTAAAAAAACAAAAACAAAAAAAAATTGTTTTCTTAACTTTGAAATTTAATACATAAATTTTGTTTTTCAATGATAAATCTGCATTAAAAAAAAAACAAAAAAAAATTGTTTTCTTAACTTTGAAATTTAATACATAAATTTTGTTTTTCAATATTAAATCTGCATTAAAAAAACAAAAAAAAAATTGTTTTCTTAACTTTGAAATTTAATACATAGTTTAAAAAAAATCTTTTAAATTGACCATGAGTTTTGAATTTTTTTTATTATAATGCTATAAATTGTGTACATATAATTTAATTATAGTAATTTAAGACAAATTTTTTATAGATTGACCACAATATTAAAAAAAAACAAAATCTTTTAAATTGACCATGGGTTTTTAATTTTTTTATTATGATGCTATAAATTGTGTACATATAATTTTTTTTTTGAAAGGTAAAAGTATATAAATAGATTATCACAAAAAACCCCTAAGGACAGGACCCTCAGGGGGCGAAGATCACCCACTAATAACAAGGCACTTCGACGAACAAAAGGAAGCCCGCTAAACCGAACAGGAACTAAACAGGCAAAAAAACAAGAGCATAGGCCACAAAGAACATCCTAACTCTTTCACAGACATAACCAGGATATACAAGCGTGACTCAAGTCTTAAAATGATCCTCATAGACCTTCTCCAAACCACGGATAGCCTCTATGTCGCTTCTCTCGAACTCTAACCCCAATACTTTGCCAAGCAACCACGTCTTTTTCGAGCGCGTGAAGTAAGGTCCACCACTACCAGGAGAAGCGCCAGCTTCCTCTAAATCCCCCCGCTGCTCCTCGCATCCCAAAATCGGATTACTCTGGTAGGGAGGAGGAACCTTTTTGGGACGCCCACGTCTACGAGGTAACTGAACTTGCTGCTGTACGACACATCCCTCCTCAAGCGCAGAACCAACGACACCCGACCCCCCATCAAAAGAACCCAAAGCTGGGCAAGGAGAGGACACTGACATAACCACTGAGCCCGCCTGCATCGGAGAAACAACAGCAGCAACTGCACAAGAACCAGAGGAGACCAAATCCAAGGACTTAGAGCTCTCCAACAACCCAGAACCACGACTCAAACCTGCAAGACACAAATTCAAAGGAGTAAAAGTCCTCAAAGCATTCCTAACACCCACAGACACCGACAGAAGAGATGGAGCAACAGACAAGATAAGGTCCCGGTGCCAACACCCAACCGAGGACCCTTTGAGAAGAAAAGACAAGCCGTTCACCCAAAACCCCCTCAATCCAAACCGAGAATCAAACGCGTCCTCACCTCCCTGCACAACCTCTGCTACCGCCGCCACAACATCGACTAAGCCGCCTCTGCTACGCCACTCCATCCTAGCCGAACCTAGAGCTAAACAGCCGCTGACTTCACCACCTCCCTCTTCTGCTCCTCTCACGATGCTATCCCCACCAAAAACCGCCCTTGCAATCTCTGGAAATAGGAACTGAACCGGAACTCTCGTCCCCTCTTCAAAAGAATAACCAACTCCATCAAGCATCCTAACCTCATCCTCAGAAAAAGAAGGCGCAACTCTGCCCCTCCTAAGCCCCACTACAACATCACGCCATGAATAGGGAAAAGGGGGAAAAGAACCAGCCACCCGTTGTTGAACTGGAGCAGAAAACTGCTTCCCCTGAGCCGAAGCGTTCTGGACCTCCACGCCAGAAGAACAAGGAGAAGACCCACTACCCCGTGGGGATCTGGCCATGGCAGCCGACAGAGAAGCATTCCCCATCAAAACGCCATTGATACCCAGAATCGCCTGCTCCGCCTGGTCACGAAGCTCATACCGAACAAAACCGAAACGGAAAAGTCGCCCAATCTTTCTTTGTCTCTGAACAAAGAGATTGAGAACCTTACCAAATTTTGAACACAAGTTGCGAAGAAGGAGATAATCAGCCTTCTCATCGATTCCGTCAATGAAAACAGAGAAACACTTCCTCCCACCACCGTTTCTTCCACCGGACCCACCGTCTGCATCACCGTCCTTCTCGCCGCCTTCCACCTCGCCGTCAACATTGCCATCACCGCGAACCGCCGACGAGCCCTCCTGAATCGCCACCGCCGTCCCAGGGGAACATTGCCCAGAAACCCTAGCAGAGGGGTTCATGTAATATGTTGTGAGTTAGGGGTGTGTATGATTTATACACAGATTTTTTCTTTGTGTACATATAATTTAATTATAGTAATTTAAGACAATTTTTTTATAGATTGACCACGATATCAATTTTTTTATAAGAGTGCTATAAATTGTGTCAAGCAAGAAGTACTATGCAATACACAGTGTGAGGAAGAAAAAAACGGGTTGTCTTTATGATTTTCTTTTGCAAATAAGTTTTATTCCTTCTTTTTGGTTGGCTTCTCTGAATTTTTAAGACTTTTCTCCTTGATTTGTAGGTTGAAGTAAATAACTACAGGTTCTCAAAGACAGGTTCAATCGTTGATCGGTGTGGTTACTTTGAGAGACTTGACAAAATCACTCAGGTCAGGTCAGTGCTACGATATGTCAATCAAAAACTGATGTAGGCTTGATTGGCTTTCTCTACCTTTCTTCACCCCAAGTTTACTTTTCTTTTTTTCAATATTATATTTATTCATTCAAACCATGACTCTATTATTATATATTAAAAAAATTTATTTCTTCCCCTATCCCATACCACGTAGGTGCCCCAAAATCATTTTGTTTCCCTCTAAAACAATAGAGAATATATGTCATATTCCGTCAAAAAAAATTATATATGTCATATGAATCAAATATAAATTTCCACTATTTTTTTATTTTATATGAAATGAATTAATAATTATAATAATGAATAAAACCAGTATTTATTATTGCTTTAAATAACATATTCAGTGGCAAGTAATACATTGTGAAATTTTAAATCTTGGACGAACATAAATTAAAATCTGATAATGCAAAAATATTTGGAAATTTAAAATTACAGTCACATGTCTTTAAATGTTAAAAAGGAAGTTTTGCTTAAAGGTTTGAGATTAAATATTTTTTTGAAAAAAATAAATAAAGAAAAAACTTTAAAATATAATAAAATTAGACAATAATATGCAATAAAATTTTAATTTAAAATAATAAATTAATATTTAAAATCTCTCCAATACTTTTGAAGATTTTAATATATTTCCAAATCAATCAATATCTATATTTAATATACTAAAAGAAGTTTTTTTTTAGAATGTTTTGCCCGTGTCACTCCCATATCATTCAAAAAAAATATACAAATTTTCTTATACTTATTAGTTATTCACTATTTTTATGCCTCCTACGTATACAATTCAAAAACAAATTGCCCGAATTTTTTTTTCTAATACAACTCTTTTAGTTCAACTAAAAGATCAAGTCGGTAATCAACATACATGCAAAGTCTTGAAGGGTCGTAAGGGAAAGGAGAGCCTGGAGTTTGGATCAGGGTGGAAAGAGTTTTGCACATCGAATGACGTCCGTGAAGGGGATATATGTTGTTTCAAGTTTCAACATATAGAATCAAATATTGTTGATGTATCTATAGTCTATCAAGTGGTTTAGGATTTCGAGCAGTGTTTACATTTGGTTTGTTTTGTTTTAGGTTGGTTTTAATCCACTACTCTATTGAACTATTCAATATGAATTTTAATTATTAAGAAAATTGTATATTATGCTACATTAATTTACTTCTTATAAATTTCTTTCTTTCTTTTTTCATACTTACCTCCACTACACCAGAAAAGAGCTTTTACAGCGGTTTTTTTTGCCTTTTACAGCGGTTTTTAGAGGTCCAGAACCGCTGTAGATCTCGCCGCTGTAAAAGCCTTAACAGCGGTTCTAACCGCTGTAAATAATTCATCTTTTACAGCGGTTGATTTCATAAAACCGCTGTAAATAAAGACCTACAACAGCTGTTCTCCAGAATAACCGCTATACTTGAGTCCTCTTTTACAGCGGTTTCAGCCGGTAACCGCTGTATTTGATAATATATATTACAGCGGTTCCACCACGGAACCGCTGTAATTTGTTTTTTTTCTGTATTTGATAATATATATTACAGCGGTTTGGAACCGCTGTAATTTGTTTTTTTTTTTTGTTAAATTAATTACCACACCTGTTCAGCCAAAAGCTCAACATTTCTTTTTTTTTTCTTTTTCTGAAAAGAAGATATATTGATCATCATTTAACCGAAAGGGTACACATTTCAAAAGCTATGAAAGCTGATTGCAAAATCAATACACATCACCCAACTAAAACAAGGTATAACACAGTAACATAAGCTAAAACAAGGTATAGCATATAAGCACAGTAACATCTCATGTAAACACAACCTCTGTTCTTAAAGCAAGCATATGGACAGTAATTTCATGACAGCAAAAAAAAAAAAAAACTCTCATAAATGAGTTTCTGCAATAGAAATGTGCCTTGAGTCTCCAAATCATAAGGACCCTCTCCCCATTTGAGTCTTCCAAACAAAAAAATCAACATTTTCTAAACACAGAATATCAATTCAGCCATAAAATAAACATTTTCTGAACTTCAGCATATCAAAACCAATATATCTAAATATCAAAAGCTTCATAAATTCGAAGCAATTTCTAAAGTGCATAATATCTCAACCACGTCCTTAATTTCATCTACCACCATCTCATAGATAACTATCCAATAGATTAAATACTAAAAACAATTGTAAAAAACATAAGCAGCCCACTCATCTTTAACTTCACGCAATTTCTCTTCATTGTAGGAAACGAACTGACAATCTTCAAAATACTACAAAACAACATAAAAATAGAGTTAAGTTACAATTAGAGCTTTTAAAATCCAATGCGAACGCATATCAAAGTTTCTTACTTTCGTTGGAATCACAAGTTGTTGGTGAGTGATGATATCTTTCATGAACTTCATCACATAATATCCGCAATCAACATTATTAGTCTGACGAGGGCACTACAAAAGCCAAAGAATAAACACTAAATGAATGCTGTAAGCTCAGATATCTTTGTTCTATATAGAAAACTTCATGTAAATAAATAGACAAGTTTATAAACAGACACTACTCCATTTTACATTAACTTAGCTACAAGTTTTAGGTTGCCAGCTATATCACGAGGCAGAGGATACTTAGCAGCTACTATGTGCAAATCCAAATCATAAATGTCTAAAATAGAAAAATTATCTTCATTAGTTTGGCAGGGGTGTCTAATTAAGGTGCAATGCACCAAGACTTATAGCTACAATTAAGATATATTAATCAATTTAAGAACTCATGGAATAAATAAATTAGACTTCTGGTAAGTTTTACTTCTTGAAGTGGACATGATGAAGGCAATCTTCTCTAGACATCCAAGAGTGTGTCACATGCAACAGGTTTAGAAGATACAATCATACAAATTAACAAAATGACTACTAACAGCGTTACCTTAGATCTTATCTAAATTTTGTACCCCTGCATCTAATTCTTCCTGATATGAAAATTTATACATTTTCTATCATTCTACGTGCTTGACAAGGAATGAGAGTAAAGGCAATTTTTTATACATCCAATAGAAATGACCTTCATTTTCTCTTAAGGAATTTTACTTAACTATACAGCTAAAAATTTGAACCAATAGCGTTAGTTGAGCTGTCCTTTTAAATACTAGTAATTCAGATCTTATCCCCACGACATTACCAACATGAATGTTTTTCTATACTGTTTAACAAAGGAATTGTGATGAAAGATGAAAGGGATGATTTGGGGAACCAAGTGCCAGGGTTGAAAGCTGAGCAGGAATGGGCAAAGACTATCCAAGCTAATATTGAAGAAGAATGGTCTAAGATTGGAGAAAAACTCATTGGAAGTGCTGGTTTTGAAGAGTGGATCTAATTAAGTACCTTTGCAATATTCCAGACTCATTTTAACCAAATATGCAATGGTTATCAGAAATTGTGACAACTATATTTTCTAATTCCAAACTGACATGAAACTTTCTGACATGATCAAGCTATCTGTACAGGAAGAAAATTTTCTAATTCCAAACACACTCAAACCCTAGGTTGCATTTACAAAATTGAAGAAAATCATACCTTATGAGGGAGAAGAAAATTGCTTGATCGAGGAGAGGAACAATGGAGCGCTTTTGAACTCTGAGGACAGGGCAACGAACCGTGCACGAAGGGACACAACACAAGAGCGGCAACGGCGCAGCAGGGACGGAGGCGGCGGCAAGGACGGTGGAGGCACAAGGTGCAACAAGCTTTTGAGAGATGGAACAGAGGTTAAAATGGCTGATAAATAAAGTCTAACTTCTTTTATAAAATAAATGCATGTCAGACAAGGTCAAGAGGAAAGAACTATGTGTGTGTTTGGACCATCGTTGTCACACTTGATTTCAGATAAAATTGATTATGGTCAAATTGATTATGGTAAAGGTGAAATGAACAGATTAGAAAGTGGGTGGATACATTCAAGAAATCTGATTTTTGTGGGGCAATGTTGTGAAATCTCAGAATTAATTATATTCGCTTCAACACAGAATTGATTTTGGCTGAAATCAATTCTGAGATGATTATCAAACATCTATACTGTCATCTAAAGTTTACTCAACGAGAACTGATTTTGAGGTTACCAACGGGGAACCAAACACGCTAAATCAAAACACAACACCAACAGGTTAAAGTACCTAAAACAAAAGCATCAAATTCTCAATATTCTGACAGACCTAGAGCAACCCCCATTCCAAGTTCCAATTATTGATACAATTATAATCTTACCTTGCAAAACACTTGGATGATTGCCTCTACAAAGTTGACTAGGCTGCCTCTTGAATGATCTCTTCTTTCGTAGGAAGGGTTTAGGAATAAACTGAGATCTCTTTGATTGATGACACTGACACAAGAAATCATATCAACCATGTCAGTCAGATAACAAGGTTGCATTGCAGTTTACAACAATAACCACCAATTTAGTCTACAACACCTAATTTAGATTCTAATAAAAACATAGGAAAAACATGATATTGAAAATTAAGATGCTAAAAAGCAAATAAAAATGAAAATAATTGTAAGTCTAACAGTAGTGAAAATAAGAAACATTCAGCCACTAAATACTTTCTTATACTCTAATTTTCTGCTAAATTATGTTGCAGATATAGGCAACCATATTCTGAATTTCTTTGAGTGTGGTAGTTTCTATTACCACCTCTAGAATACCAACAACAGATACAACTAGTAGTAAACAAGAGGAGCTTAAATATAAGCTCACAAGTCTGTTCTTTATAAGCTATGTCATATAGAACATAATACAAGATAAGGAAGTATTGTTAGATGATAGCAGAAGATAAGGAAATGATAAGTGAATGCTTCTGCAGAGTCACATCATCAGGTCAGCTCCTGTTCTTGCTACACTTCCTTGCTACTTTGCATCTTCTTCACAACACTCACAAATTATTTGGATAGCAAAGAGGGGAAATTAAGAAAGAAAAATCTCATAATGGATTTGGAACTGAGTGTTTGATGATAATGAGCATATAGATTCTAGCAATGTGTTTCATTTCGGTTGCATTGCAGTTTACAACAATAACCACCAATTTAGTCTACAACACCTAATTTAGATTCTAATAAAAACAGAGGAAAAACATGATATTGAAAATTAAGATGCTAAAAAGCAAATAAAAATGAAAAATAACTCAAAATAGGAAGCAAATGTAACCATCTGAAACTGAAAAAGACAGAAGAAAGAAAGTGGATTCAAGATTGAAAACCTGTTTTGGCTGCAGGACAATTGAAAACCACAAGTCCTAAATATTTCCCATGTTTTGGCTACAGGATGAGAAGACAACAGCTCAGGCTATTTTGCTGAAAAAAAACAACTTCTACAAGGTGATGGCAAGAACCGTTCACAAAGGAAGACAAAACAAGAGTGGGAAGGACGGCGGCGGGAAGGACGGCTCCGACGCCGGCTAGGACGTCTCCGGCGGCGGCAAGGAGCGTGGAGGCAGAGGTAAAACGCGATTCAGAGAAGGAGGAGAGGTTAAGAGTCGAGAGAGAAGTGTGGTAAAGAATAGGGTTTACAGTTACTGGGTTTTGTTAGTGGGGTACCAATTCAATATAATATATATATAAAAACCAACATATTTAATAAAAGCTCACTCGAGCCCAGTGGTAAGAAGTCTTGCAATTTTTTGATGTACCCGGGTTCGAATCCTAAAGGAAACGTTTTTTTAATTTTCAGGATATATTATTTACAGCGGTTAGTAGACACACGCTGTAAATAGTGGAACCCAATTATTTACAGCGGTTTAGAACATAACCGCTATAAAATCCTATTATCCGCTCCGCGTTTTTGTGTTTACAGCGGCTGCAAAATTAACCGCTGTTAATAAGTAATGATTTTACAGCGGTTTGTTCTTTAACCGCTATAAAATCCTATAATCCGCTCCGTCTTTTTGTTTTTACAGCGCCTGCTAGGCGAAGCGCTGTAATAGGGGCGCTGTAAAAGCCCTTTCTGGTGTAGTGCTCATTTGAATGCTAATGCTTTCTAATTAGCTAGAACATGACATACCTTAAAAAAAAGGCTATAACTCATGAAAAGGTAAACAAGTAAAAATTTCAAATTTACTTCAAAATGTTATCATGATCGAAAATAACAACAATAATTTTTTTTGGTAAACACATAACAACAATAATGATATAAAAAAAAAAGAATCAAACAATATTTGTTCAAATTTATTTGATCACGTTCCAAAATTGGATTCGGATTCTCTGCTGCAGCTGTTGTCTCAATCTGTCTACTTCAACATTTCTGGCCGTTGGATTCATCCAACGGCTCAGAGATTTCAAGAATTAAAAAATACTTTAATCAATTGAAAAACAGTCACGTGACAACCTCTGTCCTCCTTTCTCTTTGCGATTTGAACCAGATCGGCGACGATGAGCTCTGACCCAGCAAAGGGGTCGACGACCGCATCATTCGCTGGCATCGGAGAATTTTTATTCGATTCAGAAGTCCTAGATCTCCAAAAAAACGCTTCTCAGATTTCCATTTTCTGGTTCAAACAAACCTTCAAAGAAATTGATGAAGTAATCAAAAAAGGAATTTGAAGGGACTCAGGAAATGACAGTGTTTTGTTTGAAAGAATTTGATAAAGAGGAGGTGAAGGGGGAGAAAATGATTGCTGGGTACTTGCTCTTCAAGTTGCAAATCGTTACTCCAAATGTCTCCTTCGCTACATTGTGGAGCCGACACAAGCTATTGAGTTGTATGACAGTAAGTTGAAGGATGAGATGACGAAATGACTGGTTAAGTCCCTTGAGGTATAGTTATGATTTGATCTTCTAGAGGTTAAGTCTTGATCTGTGTGAAGTGTTTAGGATTTCAATAAGTCGAAATTGGTTTGAGTGAGGAATGTTTTGAGGACGAAGACGACAATAATGGATTGTTGGATATTAAGAAGATGATTAGCTTATGAGTGGTCAATGAATTGATGATTAAGGGGATGAGTCTCGTCATGCACGAGGTATTAAGACTCAAGCCGAGTTTTAAATTTGAACGGTGACTAAGTAGAAGATTGATTTCGTGGTGCGAGTGACGATAGTTACGAAGTTGGAAGTGACGTTAATGGACTATTAGATTCCAACGCAGTATTTCGTCTAGGAGTTATCAAGCGACCGAGTTGAGTTTGGATCATGAGTGAACATCACAAGGTCAAGTTGAGCATTCACTCCGGAACATAGAGGAGTACCGAGTTTCTAATCAGCATTTTGGACGAACAGAAGCAAAGGAGCAAGGGGTTAAGGTTGTGCGATTGCACGAATGCCAACAAATATTATTTCCAACGGAGACCCAACGCAAGTGGTCGAACCGGACAACATAGAGTTGGAAGATGATATGTCTTTTGAGGCGCCGTCGATCAACATGGGGACTAGAAGAGTGAAACAAATCAAAGGGAAAGCAGAGTGCTTTAGTGAAAGTTATTCGGAACAAAGACACGGACGGTGCTATAGGGAATTGGAGGAAAAGATCAAGGGAACAATATTCAGAACTTTTGCCGGACCTTAAGTTTCGAGGACGAAACTTTCTTTTTGGAGGGAAGTAATGTGAGACCCAAGTTTTTAAGCTTAGAATAAGTGGAAGAGATTTCCATTTACGATTAGGCTTGACGTATCGTGAAGGAAAACCTGAACGAGAGGTTATCGGAAGGAATATATTTATGAAGGAGAAAGTTCAGGAAAAGTTCAAGGATTGCATTATGATCGATAAAAGATATAGCACGATCGTTTTACGCTTAAACCTAGGTCAGAAACCCTAGTATATAGCTAGTTTTCACTTTTAGGCACGATGGAAGTTAATTCCAAAAATCTTCAGAGAAATGTTAGAACTTCTCTTTTTCCATATATCACAATCGTTTCGAGGCGAAACTCTAGGATCTACGAACGTCCGATTCCAATCATCGGAAGTTTGCCGAAACCAAATCCCTGGTATTTCAAAACCCTAGAATCACCCGACTATGAAGACTTTTTCTATTCAGAGCTTCAAATGAATATTCTACACGCGTACACCCATTTCTCTTGATGATTTCAATCTTTCTTCAGAAGGAAGTTTTCCATTCCGACATCCGATGCAAAAAGCAACTTATCGGGTAAAATAGTTTTATACCGACTATGCATTAGTTGCCAAAAATACAAGGAGACCTCTTTTTAGTTTTGGAATTCTTTCGCCAAAACCTATCTTATAATTCATGGAGAATGACGCCGGAAAAATCAGATTCGCGAAACTTTCATTTTACCGCGTTTTGCCAACCTCTATATATAGCCAAGAAAGGAAGAAAAACACAAATTTTCCACCATTTTCCCCACCCAAACCCGCGGCCAAGAAGAAGAAGAAGGAGGAAGAGATTTTGTTCAATCCTTGCTTGATCGTCGATCAATCAGTTGCTGCTTCAAGGTTTCGAGGTATAGTCGCTAATCCTTACCTCTGATCGCTTTTTCCATAGCTTTTCTGTAGACTTTTCTGAGCTGATAGTTTTGAGGTTTTTGCAAAACTATCCTGAATATTTCATTTCTGATTCTAAACCTCTTCCTTATGTGCCCAAGATCACTTCTGCCGGGTTAGATTTTCCGTTATGTCGCCGGAATTCCGCCGGAATCAATTTTAGCCTAAAATACCCATTTTTGGAGTTTTTGAAGTAAAGCTTCAACCTTTAGGCTGAAAACTATCGCCTTAGCTTAGTGCTAGTAGGATTAGTTGTCATAAACGTCGTTAGTAACGTCCCTGTCAAATTTGCTTTTTGGGATTTCAGTTTTGAAATTTCTAAGTTAAAAATCATGACCAAAATACCCCTGCGACAGTTTTTGATCCGATAATTTTTCCGAGTTCATAATACCCTTAGTTACGGCTAATGATAGCATAGGAACCAAGTTTGATCGAAGAAAAATCGAGTCTCCTAATTGTGAAAAGTGGCCGAACCTATATAGGGGGAGGAGGAGGAAAATTTCCTTTTCCGAAAACTTGTCTTTCGCGCTAGATTATCGTACCTTAGAGTATAGATTACTTCGAGTAACCTTAGTAAGTATCGATAGCTTAGTTTTCGATAGATTCTGATAGTATTTCTGTGGTTTTGCTCTAAAGGTGATTTTGAGGAATTCTCAGAGGAGCAAGCCTTTGATTGTGAACAAGTGTTAGGAGATCGTCCTGGAGAATCTACAGGTGAGGGCTTCTCACTGAATCTCTAGTTAATGCTTAGGGTCGATGCTTTCGACATTGTTTACTGTTTATGCACTGGATTGTGTGTGATTGGAAAATGTTTTCTGAGGCTTCGGCTGACAATGTAGATGATGAATCTACTGAATGCTTTTGAGATTGAATCTTCATGCTAAGTGCTAATTGGGTAATTTAGGATGTGTGGTGCATGCCTTATATGCTAAGTGCTAGGTGGTTATTGCTTAATATGTTGATATATGACATGTTGATTGACTGTGATGATCTAATTATGCTTTTGCAAAGAAATCTGAGATTCTGTATAGTGAGAATAGCGGGCAGGTCATGCCGATTTTATTTTGAGAGTTTTGAGAAAGTTTGATAGGACGAATGAGATTCGGGCCTTGTTATGATGTTTATGGATCGAGACATTCTCTGGAGTCATTTGGGGATTTGGAGATCCCGAGAACTTATAGGATTTGCGATAAGACTAAAAAGGATATTATTTTGAAAAGAAAAACTCATAAGACATTAAACAACCTCTAAATCTTCAATTAAAGATAATAAACTCGAAAGGAAGCTTCGGATGCAAATCTTAGTTTTTGGAAAACGAGAAGTGTCGTCGGATCCAAGTGTCGAGGAAGTTGAGGAGTGTTGAGTATGTTGATGCTCTTGTGCTGTTGGAGCAGCTATGTGTTGTTGGGCTATCCTGGGGATAAGTCCGGGAAACCGTTAGTTTCCGAGAGTGTGATACTCTGTGCTCGTTGAGCAGTTGTGACCATCGGATTGAGATGAGTCGGATGATTTGGAAATCATCATGAGTACCCTGTTGATGTGAAGAAGTGTCTTTTGTCGCAGAATCGACTTTACCTTAGGGTAAGCTTTTAGAGACATTAATCTAGCTAGAACACGTGGCGACGTGTCGAGTTAGGTCGGAGACGTTGTTTGGCTAATCACTGCATTGCATGCACTCATTAAGTGGTTTAAACACGGCGAGATACCGGACCACGGCGGATTCCAAAATTGGTTATAAGACCAGGATTTCCGCGTAAGAGCACTGCTAGGTGACTCTTAGTAGCAGACCGAAATGGCAGACCTACGGGTTATGGCTGATCTGGCTACCTTGGTTTGGTGTAAGAGACACGCGGGCAGAATGGTCCCACCGTTGCTGGTGCTAGGATTGATCCGGTTGATGTCCATCCCAGAGGCACGCGAGCAGAATGGTCCCACCGTTGCTGGTGCTAGGATTGACTCGTTTGATGTCCATACCTATGTTTGGTGTAAGAGGCACGCGGGCAGAATGGTCCCACCGTTGCTGGTGCTAGGATTGATCCGTTTGATGTCCATCCGTTCCGGATTGCATATTGGTTGACTGGGTTAACCTGCATATCATTTCATGCAACATGCATACTGACTTAGTTGTTGAGTGTGTTTGATACTTGTTAATTCTACTTGAGGCATGTTAACTGTGATTATTGCTGTTTACATTCATTGTGAAATATACAACCCTAGGATGTAATCCCTAGTTATAAGCCTAAGTGGCTAATCTCTTATCTATATCTATTGGTGGTATTATTTATATAATTCTTTGGAGTTGACCCTCGCGTCTTCTGTGTGTGCTTTGGCGAACAAACGCCCTTTGTCAGATGTCTTTGGCGGGCTGGTTCACGATGGTTCACCCTTCGGGGGAAACTAGGGATTGAGATGCTGGAACAGGAGCGCATCGCGGTTGCGAGAGGAGGACGGATGGTGTACATAGACTAGGTCGTTCTGGATTTCGAATCCGGACGACGATCATGCTAGCATGTAGGTTTTAGTGCTGGTGTGAGCTCCTCGAGATGGGATTAGTGTAGGAGTAGAGTCTTAGCTCTGAACATCATTTGTTTCATTTGGGACAGGGTAGTTTCCCACCTATAGCTTTTTGTGTGGTTTCTTTACGGGAATCACAGAGAGTTGGTTGGACATAGGAGATCTTGTTTCAGGCCGATGGGCCAGCTCATTCTCAGTTTTGAGGGATGGTGTTGCGGACACTTCACCCTTTTCATTTGGTTTGTATATATTGCCTACAGGCGCTACACTTTTCTTTCCGTCACTGGAGGTTGCTCGTGACGAGACTGCTACTTACAGCGGGGGCTGTTTATATATTGTATTAGTTCTGTTGCTTGTCGCATTCGGGTTTTATTCAATTCAGTCTTGTCTTAGTTATTATCGAAAAAAAAAATATTCACGTTTTTCCGCATTAAGTTTATTTTTGGTTACTAAAGTGACGTCACCGAAATCGGGGTGTTACATGTGCTGCAGAGGATCCATTCACTCCAAAATTTAAGTTTGGTGGACCATGTGGTGGTTAAATTTTGAAGTTTGCAAAATTTAATGATATTGATTAAAAAAATAAAATTTATATCTTTCTAATTTCAAAAACATTTATTGTTTCTTTTTTTTATAACAAAAAGAAATGTATTAGATAGAGACCAAACCAACAAAGGCATAAATGTCCCATGCCAAAACACACCTAGAGATTGAGCCTCATTAAAACCTTCAAAAGAAAAACCCAATGGGAAAAAACCAATGAAGGAAAAAGAGTACTACAATCACTAGATAGGCAAGGGAACAAACCAATATTCAAGAGGAACAATCCATCCCTTTACAACAAAACATGCACTCATGCACTAACCTTCCTAAATCAAACCGTATATAAAAAACAAGCACCTGCAGGCCTAAAATTTATTGTTTCTTTTTTATGATTAGTTTTAATAAAAATAATATTACTTAATCAAATTTGAACTGCCAATTTGATACGTTCAAAAATCATCTACTTGAGATCTTGGATGTAGTAAACATGAAAATATTTGTATGCACCTATTATTAAATCTATCTACAACTATTAAAAAAAGCTAATTTTTAGAATATTTGTTTAATCTCTAACAAAATTCATCTCGGTTGGAATCAATAAAAAAGTAAAATTAAAAAAAAAAACTAATTTCATTTAATTACATGGCGTAATATAGTTTAGATTGAGAATTAAAATTAAATTAAATTCGTTTACTTGCTCTTATAATTTCTCTTTGGGTTTTTATATCGAAGTGTGGTCTATGATTTAGACGGGAAAGTGTGGAATGCCACATATTTCTAAGTCTTGATTTAGACTGAGTTGAGTCCAAAGCTGTTTAGGTATTTAAATTTTAGTTCTTACTTTTTAAATATTTAAATTTTAGGTATCCAACAATAGCTAGCATGAGCAAATCACACAAGTGGATTGGACACCACATTTTTGGATGTATGAGATCTTTCACTTATAAAGTGCTAAACACTCCTCTAATCATCTAATGTGAAACTTTCTCAAACATAATATTTTCCAAATATTACAAAGTGATTAAAAAATATAAATTTTTTGATAAATTACAAAATAGTTAGGGTAAAAATTTACATAAAATATTTTCATGTTTAAAAAAAAATATCGGTATTTCATTTTTTTATTTAATGCCGTATTTAAAATATTAATTTATAACTTTTGATTATTTATGATGTATTTTTGTTTCTGCTTCTTTGATATATTTTCAAATAGAATCCCAAGTTAAGGTAGATACAAATTTGAAATAGAGTGGGTCATGCTCCTATTTAATTAAATTAGATAATAGTAATTGTTAGAATATTTGTTGAGTTAAAAAAAACTTTTAGATATTTTTTTTAATCTTTAACAAAATCCATCTCGGTTGGAATCAATAAAAAAACAAAATTTTCTTTAAAAATAGGAAACGCATTTCATTTAATTACATGGCGTTTAAATTTGGTTATTTCATATTTAAATCAATTTGTCAATCTATTTTGTTTTGAACTACCAATTTGATTGTGCTTTTTTTTAACAGTATTCCAATCAGTCAATAATCTTTAATCAATGCAATGATTTTACAAATTAACTTAAGTACCTTCCTACCTACTTCATAATTCTGAACGAAGGTTCTAGAACGATTTGTGAGGGACCTGGAAGCTACCCTCAACGCTGGGTTGCAGAACATGAAGCCATTTCTGATTTTTGAGTTTTTTTATGCCTCAAAAGATTTCTGAGCTTGAACTGAACCCTAACTGAAGGAAAAACCTGTCAGTATTCTTTTTTTATTGGGCTGATAGAGAAAAAATGGGAAAGGAGCCCAATCTTATTGGCTATTGAGGTTAAACTTCAAGTACACTGCACTGTTTTGTGACTCTCCGACCCTTCATTCTTCATTCACCCGGTGTTAGAATTCAAGTGTGAGTAAAAATCTTTTTAAAAGTCACACATTGACCGAAAATGTGAGTGTTGAATAATTTATAAGTGAAATGCGAGTGTTGAATAATATATAAGTGAAATGACTAAGTGAAGCTGTCGATGGCAGCCAAGACGGCTTCGACGCCGCGGTCCATGGTGGGAAGAGAGAGAAAGAGGTTCTTACGGGATGAGAGAGGAATGATTGAGTGTAAGAATAGAATGGAAGGTGGGCGGGTGATTTTTCGTGGAATGTGTGTGGTGGGAAATAAGACTTGACGAGTCAACATTATTATAATAAGATTTAATGTTCAAAAGTTGACTATAATTAATTTTTCAAATTTTGAACAAATTCAATTGTATCATAATTAAATAAGAAAAAATGTGACGGTAGATTAAAACACATTGTACTTCTTAAAAAAAAACACAATGTTCAAAACATATATAGTTAAAACAATTGTTAAGATGTATTTACTAAAAGGTAAAAAAAAAAATATAGTGTCACACGACATTTAGATTTACAATTTTATTAAACAAAAGTCACCCGTGCAGGGCACGGATAATTCCACTAAACCCTAACAAGAGTACGTGATACAAAATTAATTAACTCATGTTTATTTACAAATGCAAAATTGTTTTTCACTTTAACATAAATTGCAAAAATAATTTATTCTTTCAAAAGCAACTAAAAACCGGAATATGACAAAAGTCACCCGTGCCTTGCACGGGTGATTCCGCTAGTTCGTCATGAAAAAAATGGAATTTCAGTGTGACTCTTACTGTACATGAAAATTAAACTCAAATTGTTATAAAAATTACAATTTTCTCCATAAACTTTAAAGAATGTAATTTTTTAAAACACCTTTTCAGTTTTAGTTAAAGAAAATGAGTGTTTTGTAGGATTATCTAAGGTTTAAAACTTTGGATCTTGTCCAGCAAAAAATAGAGTTATAAAAACCAAATTAAGTCTTCAGCATGCAACATATGAGTTTTTTAAAAGTAAATAATTGTTGGGTTTCAATATTTTAAATTTGGGTTTGGGATTCTATTTTTCATTTTACCTCAAAAATTACATTATTGCCCGTATTTATTCCCTACAAGAAAAGCACTAAGGTACAAACCAACGTTGAATTCGAGTTCCCATAGTAGCTAACGCCAAACAGCTTGAAGTTAATTCTTTACAATCCATTCGATTTGGTCCACATTTTACACCGTCGGTGCATCAAACTTTTTCTCAAATTATATTAAAATTAAGAACCATTAAATATATAATATTAAACTCAATGAACATTGATGATCAATGTAAAACTCTTGAACACCAACCTCCAATAAATATTTGTTATTTAAAAAGAATTATTTATTTAAATAAAATGATAAGTTATGTAAATTTTAAATTGATTTGGCATGACCCTACATGAATAATGAACAACAATTTTTTTATTATATTTATAATTTTTGTTAGTATATTGGAAAGATAAATTGCACCCGCCAGGAATCGATCCCTAGACCTCCCCTACCCAACCCATAAGTCTCACCAACTTCTACCACTTGAGCTATCTTAGGGGACTATTATTAAAAAAATATCTTAAATAAACTCGTAAACATAAAACAATAGCTAAGTAGGAGGCAACCTACTTGAGAATGCTACACATAAGATTTAATTTTGATGCACTGACATTGTAAAGTTTTTTTACACCGCCAACCAATCAGATTTTAAAGATTTGTCATTTCATTCAATTTAATTAAATAAAAAATTCATCTTTCCCATATTTAAGAAATCTGATTCGTTGACGGTGTAAAAAAACTTTACACCGTCGGTGCATCAAACTTTTTCTCTTGTTTTAACTTTGTGTTTTTTAATCTTTCTAAGTGTTGGCTCAGCCCAATTATGTTTCCTCTTAACACGGTTGCGACCTTTATAATTTTTTTTAATTACAACCGTGTTCTTAGTTAGCAATGTTGTTCAGCAGTTTTTTTTTTATACATCGGAAAATTAACAACAGAAAAGAAGAAAACTAAGGCACAATTAGGGAGTCCTTCAGCAGAAGAAGCTGAAGCTCACTCGCTGGCTGACTAATAACTTGAACACAAGGAGCCAAGAGACTATGGTCATGCTTCGCAAGCCAATCCGCTGCTGTATTTCCATCTCGGTGAACCCGATTGACAGTCACGTGCCACTCCCTAGCCATGATTTCTTTGAGAATGATAACCTAGGGATGATGCATGACACGATCCAGGTTTGCTCCATCAAGGATGTTCACTAAATCCTCACAATCCACATCACTCAATACCTTCTTGTAGCCCTGATGCCAAGCCATTAAGAGACCATCTCGCAGCGCTGTAGTTTCCGCTTCAAAAGGGCCACCGCCGATCGCAGAAGAGGAAAACCCATCTGTAACACCCCGTTTTCGGTGGCGTCACTTTAGTAACCAAAATAAACTTAATGCGGAAAAACGTGAATATTTTTTTTTTTGATAATAACTAAGACAAGACTGAATTAAATAAAACCCAACAATAACAATAATCAGAACTAATATACAATATATAAACAGCCCCCGCTGTTGTAGTAACCTCGTCACGAGTAAACCTCCAGTGACGGAAAGAAAAGTGTAACGCCCGAAGGCAAAAGGTACAATCCACAAGAAAGGTCAAGTGTCCGCAACACCATCCCTCAAAACTGAGAATAAGCTGGCCCATCGGCCTGAAGCAAGACCTCCTAAGTCCAACCAACTCTCTGTGATTCTCGTAAAGAACCACACAAAAGCTATAGGTGGGAAACTACCCTGTCCCCAAAGAAAACAAATGATGTTCAGAGCTAAGACTCTACTCCTGCACTAATCCCATCTCGAGGAGCTCACACCAGCACTAAAACCTACATGCTAGCATGATCGTCGCCCGAATCTGAATCCAGAACGACCTAGTCTATGTACACCATCCGTCCTCCTCTCGCTACCGCGATACGCTCCAGTTCCCGCATCTCAACCCTAGTTCCTCCCGAAGGATGAACCATCTTGAATCAGCCCGCCAAAGACATCTGACAAAGAGCGTTTGTTCGCCAAAGCACACACAGAAGACGCGAGGGTCAACTCCAAAGAATTATGTAAATAATAGCACCAATAAATATAAATAAGATAATAGCCACTTAGGCTTATAACTAGGGATAACATCCTAGGGTTGCATATTTCCACAAAGAATATAACGACTGTAAATCACAGTTAACATGCATCAAGTAGAACTAACAAGTATCAAACACACTCATCAACTATGTCAGTATGCATGTTGCATGAAATGATATGCAGGTTAACCCAGTCAACCAATATGCAATCCGGAACGGATGGACATCAACGGATCAGCCCTTCACCAGCCACGGTGGTGCCATTTCGGCCCGCGTGCCTCTTACACCACACAAAGGTAGTCAGATCAGCCGTAACCCGTAGGTCTGCCATTTCGGTCTGCTACAAGAGACGTTTACAAACGCTCTTTCACGGAAATCCGGGTCTTATGACCATTTTGGAATCCGACGAGGTCCAGAGTACGTCCTGTGTTAATACCCCATTAATGTTGCATGAATGCAGGATGATTAGTCAACCAACGTCTCCGATCTCACTCGACACGTCGCCACGTGTTCTAGGTAAATTAAAGTTTCTAAAAGCTTACCCTAAGGTAAAGTCGATTCTGCGACAAAATACAATAATCATAAAATGAGTGCAACCACTCACGATGACTCTTCGGGTCATCAATGCTCTCACGAAGTCTCACGCTTCAGTGAAGTTTCATGCTCTCACAAGGTCTCACGCCTCAGTGGAGTTCCATGCTTTCCACAAGGTCTCACGCCTCAGTGGAGTATCCCGCATTCACAAGGTCTCACGCCTCAGTGAAGCTTCATGCCGTTCACGAGGTCTCACGCCTCAGTGAAGGTCCATGCTTTCCACAAGGTCTCACGCCTCAGTGGAGTATCACGCATTCACAAGGTCTCACGCCTCAGTGAAGCTTCTCGGCTCATCCCTTGGATGGCTAACAAACTGCTCAACGAGCAAAGGAGTACCAACATACTCAGAACTTACCAAACTCCTCAACACTTGGATCCGACGAAACTCCTCGTTTTTCCAAAACTATGACTTGACTTCCAATGCCTTCCTTCGAGGTTGTTATCATTACTTAAAGATTTTGAGGTTATTTAAGGTCTTATGAATTTTCTTTATAAAATAGATTCCATTTCGTCTTATCGCAAGTCTTATACATTTGCAGGATCTCCCAATCCCAAGTCGCTTCCAGAGGATGTCTCGATCCACTAAACAAAATTAAGGCCCGAACCTCGTTCGTCCTATCAAACTTTCTCAAAACTCTCAAAATAAAATCGGCATGACCTGCCCGCTATTCTCACCATTCAGAATCTCAGATTCCAGTACAGAGCATATTTAAATCATCACAATCAACAACATGTCATATATCAATAAATCGCATCATAAACACTTAGCACTTAGCATATAAAGCATGCACCAAACATCCTAGATTACCCACATAGCACATAGCATGTAAGTCAATCTCAAAAACATTCAGTAGATGAATCATCTACATTGTCAGCCGAAGCCTCAGAAAACATTTTCCAATCACACACAATTCCAGTGCATAAACAGTAAACAATGTCGAGACATCGACCCTAAGCATTAACTAGAGATTCAGTGAGAAGCCCTCACCTGTAGATTCTCCAGGACGATCTCCTAACACTTGTTCACAATCAAAGCCTTGCTCCTCTGGGAATTCCTCAAAATCACCTTTAGAGCAAAACCACAGAAATACTATTAGAATCTATCGAAAACTAAGCTATCGATACTTACTAAGGTTACTCGAAGTAATCTATACTCTAAGGTACGATAATCTAGCGCGAAAGACAAGTTTTCGGAAAAGGAAATTTTCCTCCTCCCCCTTAATAGGGCTCGGCCACTTTAGGTAATTATGGGGCTCGATTTTTCTTCGATCAAACTTGGTTCCTATGCTATCATAAGCCGTAACTAAGGGTATTCTGAACTCGGAAAAATTATCGGATCAAAAACTGTCGCAGGGGTATTTTGGTCATGGTTTTTAACTTAGGATTTTCAAAACTGAAATCCCAAAAATAAAATTTTGCAGGGACGTCACCAACGACGTTTATGACAACTAATCCTACTAGCACTAAGCTAAGGCGATAGTTTTTAGCCTAAAGGTTGAAGCTTTACCTCAAAAACTCCAAAAATGGGTATTTTAGGTTCAAATTGATTCCGGCGGAATTCCGGCGACATAACGGAAAATCTAATCCGGCAGAAGTGATCTTGGGCACATATAGAAGAGGTTTAGAATCAGAAATGAAAGATTCAGGATAGTTTTGCAAAAACCCATAAACTATCCACTCAGAAAACTCTACAGAAAAGCTATGGAAAAAGCGATCAGAGGTAAGGATTAGCGACTATACCTCGAAACCTTGAAGCAGCAACTGATTAATCAACGATCAAGCAAGAGATGAAGAAAAACTCTTCTTCCTTCCTCTTCAATGGAGCTCGCGGGTTTGGGAGAGAAATGGAGGAGTTCTTGAAAATTTTCTCACCTTTCTTGCTATATGTAGAAGATGGAAATTCGCGGCGAAATGAAAGTTTCGCGAATCTGATTTTTCCGGCGTCATTCTTCATGAATTCTAAGATATGTTTTGGCGAAATAATTCCAAAACTAAAATGAGGTCTCCTTATATTTTTGGCAACAAATGCATAGTCGGTGTAAAACTATTTTACCCGATAAGTTGCTTTTTGCATCGAATGTCGGAATAGAAAACTTCCTTCTGAAGAAAGATTGAAATCATCAAGAGAAATGGGTGTACGCGTGTAGAATATTCATTTGAAGCTCTGAATAGATAAAGTCCCCATAGTCGGGTGATTCTAGGGTTTTGAAATACTAGGGATTCGGTTTCGGCAAACTTCCGATGATTGGAATCGGACGTTCGTAGATCCTAGAGTTTCGCCTCGAAACGATTGTGATATATGGAAAAAGAGAAGTTCTAACATTTCTCTGAAGATTTTTGGAATTAGCTTCCGTCGTGCCTAAAAGTGAAAATTAGCTATATACTAGGGTTTCTGACCTAGATTTAAGCGTATAACGATCGTGCTATAACTTTTATCTATCATATTGCAATCGTTGAACTTTTCCTGAACTTTCTCCTTCATAAATATATTTCATTTAATAAACTTTCGTTCAGGTTTCCCTTCACATTACATCAACCCTAATCGTAAATGGAAATCTCTTCCACTTATTCTAAGCTTAAAATCTTGGGTCTTACACCATCCAGCCAACCACCAACCTTGTCACGCAACAAACCTCTGCCACCCATGCAATTCTCGGCTTCTCGATAACTACCATCAAGATTGAGTTTAAAAAAATCATCCAGCCGAGGTCGCCAAGTATTATTTAGCAGCCCTGCTCCAATGCAAAGTTGGTCAGGTTGCAACGCGTTCAAGAACTCGTCGAGCTCACAACACAAATTATGTCAAGGCACATGAAGGGGCCACAAGTGAGGATCAAGAACCATATTGTTCCTCCATTTTCACACGCCCCAAAGATCAGCCACAAACTTTACTAAATTCCTACCTCTTGCCTGAGACACAATCCAATATGACAGCTCCACTGCCGTTAAATTGCGCCAAGACCAAGAATCCAATTTAGCCCAAAGCTCCCTATAATGAAGGCAATCTCTAAGACAGTGCATACAATATTCCTTGATAGATGAACAGCGCGAGCAACTCTCTGTCGACGCTAAGTGGCACCTAAAACGGTTGGTGTTGACCGACAAAGCTTGATGCATCAATAACCACAAGAAGATGCGCACTTTTTCCGGATCTATAATTTTCCACAACCAATTCCAATCAGTACTAGGAGCGATCATTTGACTTCTAGCTCTCAGCCACGCATAACCATCCTTAACCAAGTAAGACCCCGAGCCTCCATGGTCCCAACACCAAAGGTCCTCCTCGCCAGGATAATTTGAGGCAACACCTTATAAAACAACTCCAGAACATGGCTAGGCATCCAAGTACTGCACTGCTGCAACGCCAACTGCCCATTCACCAGCAGGTCCTGTAATCGCATATCAGAGTCAGAGATATGAACGAATGGCACTTGAAGAGCAAGAGGGTCATCACCAGACCAATCCGAGAACCAAACCGACGTGTTCCCCTTGCCTAGACGATAACACAGACCATCTTTAAGCTGATCATGAGCCTTGAGAATTCCCTTCCACACTGGAGAGTCACTAGCACGAACCTTTGCATTCATAATAGAGCTTTGTTGCAGGTAACAGTGTTTTAAAACTCTCACCCATAACTTGTCAGAGTTCTGCGCCAAACACCAAAATGCTTTCCCCAAAAGAGTCGTATTGAAGTCAACCATCTCCTTGATCCCCATACCACCATTTTTACGCTCCTGAATCACTGTGTTCCAATTAATTAGGTGCCACCCCTGCTGGCCACCAGTCTTAGCCCAGATGAAGCCACACATTGCTTGATTGATCCGTTGGATAATGCATCTTGGGAGCCAGAAAAACCTGCATGACATAAGTAGGGATAGTTGCTAGAACTGATTTAGCTAAGCAAGCCCGACCTACAACATTTAAAAGGTTGATTTTCCAAGAGGTTAAACTTGCTCCTTGATGCTCGACCGCTAGACAGCGGGAAACCAAGATTCTTGTCAAGGTCACGGACAAAAGGGATAGGAGCAATTGCCCGGATTTCCTCACGAACTGCTGGTCTAACACCCTTAGAAGAAATAGCTTTCGACTTGGCGATATTAACCTTCAACCCAGATGATGCACATAAAGTATATGCCACCAGTTGAACCTGAATGGTAGTAGCTTTGCAAAATAGAAGAACATCATCTGCGAAAAATAAATGAGATATCAGAGGCCCCTGGGGAGATACCTGAATGGGCTTCCACAAACCTGAACTCACCAACTGCTCAATACGCACTGACAATCTTTCCATGCATAACACAAAAAGATAAGTAGACAGAGGGTCGCCTTATTTAGTAGTTCTGATTGATCTGATGATCATTTTTTTTTGAAACAATGATCAATTTTTTATTCATATTTAAATTTTATATGTATACCTCTTAAACTTATTTATATCTTTTTTCTATATTATTTTTTCATTCATTTTTTACTTTGTTTTTGTTAGCTACATTTTATCCAATTTCCTTGCTTGCTTTTTGCACTCTTTTCCTCCGTTTTCTATTCTATTGTGTTTGCCTTTACATTTGCATGAAATTAGAACAATGTAGGCTTAATTGCACTTTTGCTCCCTGATCTTTCATCTTTGTGCGATTTACCTCCCTCATCTTTAAAATGAGCAAATTCCCTCCCTCTTCTATTAATATGTGTGATTTAGGCCATTCCGTTAGTTAGCCGTCCAATTGCTAACGGTGGTTGCTATTTTCACCCCCCTTTTACTAACCACACCCCCTTATCAGAAATCTATAATATTTAGAAAAGAGCAAGGCTATGAGACCCACTTAGATGATGTGGCAATCCAATAATGACTTTCCCTCAATCCCTCTTTGCATGACAAGTGTCCTCTTCTTATTGTTTTGGACTAAAATAGTGGAAGCCCATTTTGATTTCAGATTTTTTATGAGACCCATCATTCAAACCATTTGAATGGTGATTTTGTATTTATTGTTAATTAAATTGGAATGGTGTTATTGCAAGCATTTAAATGGTATTCATTTTGCTTACAAAAGAAGTCAATAATTCCAGGCGTGATAATTTCGTGGAGAAAATAACGGATTAATTTACGTTAATCATAAACATCATGTATATCTTTACTATGTTTGACTTTTTTTATTTATAATCAATATTTATACCAAATAGAATCAATATCATGTTGATATACAATAAGTGCACTATGTGATTTTCCATAGTGCACGGCGATTAATTTTGCTAGGCGATTAATTTTCCAATTGGTTCCACTTTTTTAGCCTACTGTATATCTTTACTATATTTGACTTTTTTATTTATAATCAACGTTTTATAGAAAGAATTGATGGCCTTAATATGGATCAAATAAAAATATAATCAATTAATGGGCCGTGCATGATTTCATAATTTTATATATTGAAATCTTTCCAAAATTTCCTTATATATTTATCACTATTTGTGGAATTGTATACGGTCTAATTAAGCTGATTATATGATTTCGAAAAAGTCAAAATAAATATATATAATTTACATGTTCCATTCTTGGGGATGGAATATTCTTGACAACTTTAGACATCCTTAACCCTAATTCCAACTATAAATACCCCCTTATGTTACATTTCTTCTCCATCATTCCAACCATTTTCCAGCACTTTATATATTTGAAATTAACCTTTCTTCTGATGGCTTCAAGAATCGATGATCTTGCCAAAATCGATGCCTCCAAATAGACCTGAACAATTGTTGCAAAAGTTAATCGTTTATGACTAAGTGCGAGCTTATATGGCTCAAAACTACCCTTTTCAATGGACATGATTCTTATGGATGACAAGGTATGACACTTTATTTTTTCAATCACTCGGTTTCCATGTAATTTTTGGAATGCATTCATAAATCGCTAAGTTTATTTTCTATTTAAATTTCAGGGCTGTAAGATTCAGTCTACAGTTAGGAAGACTTTGATTTATCGATTTCAGTCTTTGCTAACTGAAGGACGCGTATACAAGATTTCATTCTTTGGTGTTGGTGAAAGTGGTCGTGATTTTCGCCCAACAAATCATCCGTTCAAGATCAACTTTGATATTCAGACTTCTGCGTGATTGCTTCCTAACAAGGCTATCAACTTAACCCCGTACTCTTTCGTTCCACTTGGTGACATAGTGTATAAGGACCTTGATACATCATTCCTTATAGGTATTAATCCTTCTTTAGCCTTTCGAGTTTTTTAAAAATATTTATTAATCTTCATAACATTTTTTTTTATTTTTTTTCACCAGATGTAATTGGAATTCTCACTGGAGCAAGAGGAGAACAAGAGTTCAAGAAAGATGGTACTAAACAGAAAAGGATAACTATTGAACTTGACCAAGATGGGTACATCTCATGTTCTTTGCCTATTTAATTGATCGCTCACTGACTGACAAGTGTTACAACCACAGCTACTCACATATATTAATTACTTGCACTGATTTTCCTATAATTTGGTTTGTTTGACCCCATTAAAAAACTGTTTTTAATACACATATTTAATCATTCTTTAATACATTAATTGTTTACTCAATTAGAAAAATTAATAAATGTTTTATTCATTTCCTAAAAAAGGTTTTAATACACCTATTTAATTGTTTTAAATTACGTAAATTTTTAGTCAACTAATGAAAGACATTAAATGCTATACAATAAATGCTATATTCGAGATTTTTTTTAAAAACCTTTTGAATTAACCTATATAATAATTTTATAGATGAAGTTTAATTTTTGTTCAATTAAAAATTACTATAAATGTTATATTCATTTCCTTAAAAAATGTTTTTGATAAACCAATAAAATTATTATTTCCAAAATTAATGTTAATCAAATATTAATATCATTAACCGGTATGCTAACGCATTTAACCGTTTTTAAATACATGATCAGGGGTCAATGGTAGAAAAAGAATAATAAAAGTTCTTTAATACATTAATTTTTAGTCAATAAAAAATTACAATAAATGCTACATTCATTTCCTTACAAAAAAAAAATGATTTTTATGTAAAATATTTTCTTTGTGGAAGTCTTTTACCATGTAATCTAAACACACAGACACACACACACATATATAATAATGTTTTCAAATCATATTTTGACTTTCAATTTATCATACCATTACTTATATTTACTCTTAGTTTTTTAAAAAAATACTTCAGTATTATGAAAAATCATTTTGATAATCACACAAAACTTTGCAAGTTGTGTGACACTCATTGTGATTTTTTTTTGTTGAATGCTCATTTTTTTTTATATCTTAATTTATTAATACGTGTCTAAATAATGAGATCAATATTCGCCGTGCAACGCACGGGGTAAAAACGCTAGTAAAAATAAAAATAAAATGGAGACACATTTTATAAGTTAGAATTAATAAGGGCATCATTGGAAAAAAATAATTAATATAGCTCAAACTTTCATTTGGTTCTTATAAAAAGGACCAAGATTTTTATTCTCTTTCATGCTTATAAATAGGACCAGAGGGAGTATATGGGATACTCATTCAAAACCTAAATTTTAGCACGTTATAAATTGAAAATGAATTTATTTCCTAATAATAAGAATAATTGTTGTAGCGTGGAGCAAGCTGATTCTCAGAGAAGACCAAGCCTTCAGACTGTCTATAGCTTAACCATGCCATAATCTTCGAGGCATTAGAATGTAGACAATGTGGTTTATGCCTTACAATCGTTGTAGCTAGGTGGGACTCATCTTATAAATTGGAGATAAACAAATTTATAAAAAAAAAAATAGGCTTAATTGCACTTTTGGTCCCCCAACTTTGGCCTTTCTGCAAAAATCGTCCCCAAACTTTAAAATTAGCAAAAAACGACCCTGAAGTTTACACCCGGTTGCAAAATTGGTTTTCCGTCCAACTTCCGTCCAAAATCTAACTGAAAATGCTGATATGACATTTCTAAATTAATTTTAACTGAAAAAAATAATTTTTTAATAAAATAACATTTAGTCAGTTGCATTTTTAGTCCCCCACTCAATAACCACCACTCCTCCCCTCCTCACTCCTCACTTTCTCCATCTTCATCAATACAAACCCAGAAAATTTGTAACTACTAAAATTAAAATCATCCCATCACCATTTTTATCAATTATTGTTCATCTTCATCAAACCCCCATCCCAGCAGCACCACCACCGCCAACCCCCTTCACCGAACACCACCATCAGCTCCTCTAAAACCCCAAAAAACCCATCCCTCACACACACAGATCTAAGGTGTCTTGCCCTCTTTCTTCCTTCTCAAATCCAAGTCCCAAACCATGAAGCCAAATCAAACAGAAGATGAAGCCAATCCAAACAAATCTAGACCCAAATCATAAAAAGGAGATTGAAGCATATGTGACGAAGTGGCTCGAGCAGTGATCCATTCTGTTATTGGATTTTGGATTTGTAGTTCCTCTTTCATCTCTTTCTGATTGGCACTTTAGGGATTTCGTTGAGGGAATTGGGGCTTTATTCATCTCCTGCTTCTGGTTTGGGTTTTGGGGAAGTCTAGTATGGTGCAATTGAGGTTTTCTGATTTGAGGATGAAGGTGATGAAAATGTTAGGGAAAGAGGTTGATGCAAATGCTCACTGTAATGCTGAGGAAGATGAAGAAATTTGGTGACTGAATTGTGATAGATTATCTCTGTCACTAGTCCTAAAAATAAAAAAATTATATTTCCTAATTAAATTATTAATATTTTTCAATTAAAATATTATTAAATAATATCACGTCAGCAATCTGTTAGGTTTTGGATGGAAGTTGGATGGAAAACCAAAAGTGCAATCGTGTGTAAACTTCAGGGTCGTTATTTGCTAATTTTAAAATTTGAGGACGATTTTCGCAGGAAGGCCAAAGTTGGGGGACCAAAAGTGCAATTAAGCCAAAAAAAATATCAATCAACATAAACACAAATTACAAGTTTTCTGAATTTTCTATACTTTACTTTCATCGTTTAAATTCCAATTCTTTACTTACTTTCTTAATAGTTTGTTTATTTATAAATTGTTTTTCTTCTTACCTTAATTACTCTCGAGCAGTTCACCTTCCATTTCGCAATAGTGGCCAACTACTCTGATTATTCAACCTACTCATCACGGTTACTTCCTAATTAGTTTATTTGAACTAGAGTAAATTAGCGGCAAAGTTGATTTTACAAATAGCAAATTATAAAGAATTGTAGTTGAAATTCTAAGACATCATCGTCAGTTCCAAGTACAATCAAAGATAGTGCGAATTGAGCTAGCAAATCGGGAACTAAATTTGCAAACTCACCAATGCTGACAATTCGGCAGCTTTGTCTGCCACCAAAATATGATTCAACCGTTGAATCAACGTTATCCATGCCTAGAAAAAACTTTGTCGTTGTCACTTGCCAATTATGTTTTGGTCAATTGTCATGACAACGACAACTAAGTGGTTCATTACAACTACTTTTCCAAACCAATTGACCACAATTTCTATATATGAATTTTAAATATATGTGGATGGAGGAAATATTGGAAAACATAACTCTTCCATGCTCACTAAATTGACTAAGTAATATGGGACCTAATCGGCACATAATCCAACCCTAAGTTCAAAAGGTATATATATACCTTGTAACTTTTCCTACAAAAATAATTCTAGAACTTCTCACGCCGTGTCAGAAACCATAAAAATGGAAAGGAAAAAAAAGCATAAAAACGGAAAAATAATACATTCCGATGCACTTTTTTTTAAGTAGAGTTGTCAATATAATTTCGTCGAATGAATTAATTTCTTCAGCAAATTCAACAAGGAAATGAAAATGAAGCATAAGGGTTCCTGTTTCTCGAAATTCTAGGTTATCATATAGCCAATATAACAAAACAAGTCTTTCCATAAGCTAGAAGGCTTTTCTTTTTTGGGAAAGTAAAAATACATCTCTAGTGCAGATTGTGCATACATGGATGGGATAAATGGCAACTCTCATCAGATTCAGCAACAAAATCCCATTCATGCAAGCTTCCATTGTCAAATAGCCCCACTTAACCCACTTGAGATATCCTTCAGCACAGATTCTTAACGATGGATCGCATGCTTGTTTATTATTTTCTAAACAACTTACAGCTACCATTAGTCGTTGAACAAAGTTGAAAGAAACAAATCCTGCACAAAACCAGATCTCCCAGCAGCTTGTCTTATCCTTTTCTCTCGCTCTTCAATACTCAAGGAGGGATCAAAACTGCAAAGAGGGGACAGATCAAAGCTGTGATTCAAGGGCACTATTCAGTGAATGTTTGGATATGCTTCTACAACGGATTCTAAAGCCAAAATCAATTATGGGGAGAAACTTATGAGTAGCTTTTGAGTGGCAGAACTGATTTTCTGGAAAGAGAAGCCGATCCAAACATGTTCTTGATGTGGATGAGTATGAAAATTTGGTTTGAATGAGGGGTAAGTTTATCAACTCCCAGTGAACTAATCAGTTCCTAGATAAATAGATATATGCACCAAAAGAACATATTCACCCAAAAAAAGATAAATAGAGATACGAACAACTAGTAAATAGTATGAAAGCCAAAGGTCACAAATTCAGCTTCTGCCCACCCTGTGGCATTACATTCAGTTCATTTGAGGGTGTAACAAATTCTTCCAGAGGAACATGCAAAACCAGTTTCATACATGGCCGATATTCGAGACATGTTGAAGTATTTTAGTACATGTATATCACAAATATACGAAGATATTGACTCACTACAAGGGTTTAATATATTAATGCATTTTCTAGAGTTTCATAACAATTTGAGGGATTAGAATTGTTTAGGAAAGATTCTAATATAAGGAGGATAATGATTTACTACAATACTGACGCATTTTCTACAGTTTTATGTAAATTTGAGGGATTGAAATTTTTTAACTCAATATTAAATTTTTTGGTCAATATATTTTTATTAAATAATGTTTAAGGAGCCAAACTCCACATAGCCGGTCCTAAAGCCCGCTTGAAGGACAAAAGGTTATGTTAGGCCTGCGGCAGCCAACTTAAAACTGCTGTTTCTTAAATATGGATCATGTGACCAATTTGGCCGACCAGCGACCTCACTTAGTGGGATAAGGCTTTTTTTATTTCTGTTAGCAATGTTTAAGGAGCCAAAACTAATAAAAAAATCACCTTGATTTCCAAATATGTGCAGGTGCTGTACTCTTTGCAGCAGAATCTTCAGCACTCGATACCACAGATTTAGAAATCTCTTCTGCTTCACAAGCAGGGAAATTCAACATAAAAGAGGATAGGAATGGATCAGTAGCTGCATTGGACACTGTGTCTCTGTATGACCGATGTCCTGCACCACTACCACCAAGAAGCACCTGCAAATGAGCCTCGCGAAGATCTCGACCTAAAAGAGACAATGTCTGACTGTTTGGAATAGCAACTCTTCTTAACCTGCGCCTTCTCTGTATGTAATCCTCAGTTAAGGGAAGCAATCAAAGTTTTTTCATTTTCTACATGAGAAACAACTCATTATCTAAGCAAAACATTATTTTCAATCAAAACAACATGATAAAGGATATCTTAAACAAGTGCCCATGTTGCAGCGTTATGTGACTCAACATGTCCCGTGCAACTTTAACTGAGCATATAGGACAAATCTGCATGATAGAAAAACAAAGCATGAGACTATCACATTCAGATTAGAGTCACTTCAATCCTTGAGGCAGGGATGTGAAGTAATAAGACAGACACTAAACACTAATCTTCAGCCTCTTAGGTATTTCCTTAATTTAGTTTATTCATATAAATTCATCAAACTAAACAAAACCAACTGTATTTCAATTGAGAAGCCAATCAATCTCAATGATCAGAATATTGTTAATGATAGCTAACAGATTCCTTTTTTTTTATGAAATGATATAGAACCGTCTACCATCTCGATGAGGTGTTCTTTTGGCACAAAGATATACAATACATCAGGGCATTTTCAAATAATTCGAACAAGAGAAACAATTCTCATTAGAGCTATACGCTCTAAGTGTATCTATGCAGAAAGAAAAGGTTTAGCATAGGGCCTTCTCGGTTATACACCGTTGAACCTTTTTTTTCTATCTATGAATTGTCTATGGTTGTCCACTCACTATATTATAATTACAATAGATTACAAACTCCCAACAAAACCACATAATTCCGCTTGACACGCAAACTCTATTCCCCCACAAAGTTCAACTTAATTAGTCATGCACATTCTTGAGTGAACTCACATTGTCGTTTCTTGATATGTTGTAACCGAATCCTAAAGTATCTTTCATAAGGAGTAAGGAGGAGTGGTAGAAAACAGAAGGTCACAAGTTCGCATGCTAGTGTGAACCAGAAAATCACAATTCTAAAGCCTTATCTTCAGGTCAATCAAAAGGAAGAACATGACAAGAACCTATGGGAGGTAGGTAACATGCCCAAGATCCTAAATATTAATCAGTGATGCAGAAAAATGTCGCTATATGCACTTATGCAGCAGGGCAGGTCTTGGAATTTATCTAAGACTGAAAACAACAAGAACAGCAACCACAACAACAACAAAAGTCTTATTCCACTAAGTGAGGTCGGCTATATGAATTTGAATTAAACTACGCCATTGAACTCGATCAAAAACCAGACTTTGAGCGATATTAATGATAATTGGATCATTTTTAACAATTCATTTCAATGTTCTTTTCAGCCTCCTTCTACCCCTCTTCATAGGACTAAAGACCATGTTATCAACTCTTTTCACCAGTACCTCCATAATCATACCACCTAAACTGATTTTCGGTAAGCTTTTCTAATTTCTAGGATAGGCACCTCCCCAATATCTCATTTTATATGATCATTGTGTATCTTAAAGAGAAAATTCAATCCTTCATGGATTTCCTCTGTACAACTAGCTAAAGTATCCATAAGCTTTCATTTCAATCATTTGAAGAAACTAATACTAATCTTCTAACAACTTTGCTATCAAGGCTACAAATTTCTTTAGCAGGACCTATCAGAAGATTAAAAAAACAATTGTACCAAACAAACGTATCAAAGAAGAACAGAACATAGATCTAAATAACAACACAAGAAACAATATCAGATGCAAAAAGAGCCTCCTACCGTGACTCTTGATTCACAGGAATGTTCATCTTCAAGATGAGAACACAAGGAAGCGATGTCAAAGTCTTCATAACAATACGGGCAAGGGAAATCTGGTCGCACCTCTTCTTCCACATCAAAATCATCGACTCCCAACCGATCTGAAACACCCCAGAAACAAAAAAAATCAGATTTTGACACACCCCAGAAATAAAAAATCAGATTTTAACACACCCCAGAAAAAAAAAATCAGATTTTGAACAAGACCCAGAATTGTTTTTTCTCAGAAAATTAAAAACTGGGAACCTCCAAGAACACCAACCTAAATGGGAGCTTGGATGGTGATGCTGGAGAGTATATTGGCGTTTGGCGGCGGCAAGACGCGAGGTCCAGAAGTCAGAATCCATTGAAGGGATCAAATAAATAACTCGATTGAATCAAATCAAATGAAGTCACCACCACCTTCAACCAAATTTTTCTTGTGATGAATGAAAATGTTTTGAGATTCAAGGTGATCTCAAGTTCTGAGCCTTTGTTTTCCCCAAAAGGATTTTGACTTTTTCTGAGCTTCAGAAATGCCGACTCAAATGGAGAGAGAGAGAGAGAGAGAGAGAGAGAGAGAGAGAGAGTTGTGTTTTGTGGTTAGCATCGAAGTTGGGCTTAAAACAAATGTGAGGAAATGTCGGTCTTGGGTTAGGATAATAATACCACACACACGTTTGGGTTGTTTGGTTGATGTTCCTTTTTCCTTTCACTATTCATTTCATTTCATTATTATGTGGTACACAACAATTTTGCCGCCTCATATGTCTTTCTTAATCTATTTATTTATAATATGTTATTTAATTAGTGGATACCAACAAGGTGGTGTTACTGAACTAGTAAGCAACCTCAATGCATGTAAGCAAGAGAATACAAGTTTGAATTCTAACATTTGTTAGAAATTGGATAGAAATTATAACTGTGTCTCAAACGGATCATGTATATAATGAGGAAAATCATAGGGACATAATAAAAGGGGTTGGATTGTGTCTATGAAATTCGATTGCAACTGAGTAGATCAATCATGGTTTCTAGTAATAGCTTTAGATGAGTGTGTTGTCTAGGGAAGTGGTTTGCAGATGGTAGAAGTAGTTTAGAGAGCAGCGGACAGTGCACACGCGTCTTTTATCCTGGTTCCACCAAAATCAGATGGCTACGTCAAGTCCTTGGTAACTACCAAGCTTTCCTTTCTCAAGTATAAAGGATTTCATCTTACAAGTATTCTTTTATCATGTCTCTTCAAGCACAAGATACAAGTATTGTTTTCCCTGTCTCTTCAAGCACTACACAAGTATTATTTTTCCATGCCTCTTCAGACACTTCACAAGTATTATTATTCCATGCCTCTTCCGACATTAACAAGTATTCTCAAGACTTCTCCTGTCATGTATTATTGTACAAGTCTCATCAGGATTTTCCATATTTACATTTGGTTTACAAGAGGTACGATTCATACATACCTAAAAGATACTTACATATTCAACAAAAGCATTCATCTCTATCCTAATTGGTTCATGGTGTTCTTGATCCTGGTATGGATAACTTGATCAACTTGCATGATAGACATTGTAGACACATGATCACAATCGCTCTTTATTTTCTCTCAAAGTCATAGAACTTGTATCTTTTCTTTTGAGTCTTTTTCTTTTCTTTTCACTCTTACTTTTTCTACCACATGCATAGATATTGTATCCATTTCAATTCGTTCTTGCTTGAGTAGAACTTCACCTTCAAAGAGCCACAACTTGCTACATGCTTAATGTATTGGTGAACTATATCACTATATCTGCATGTGAGAACTCACGTAGGTAATGCACTTCATGATCATTTGAGTATGCTCCCCCTCAACTTATGCCCGATGTATCTTCTCTTCTTTATTTTGCTTCAGACATATGTTCATAATCTCAAGTTCTTTGTTCTTAACATCTTTCTCTTGCATCTCGCTTGATTTTCTCTCCTTTCATGCTTCACACTCACACTGTCACACGCACACTCGCACACCCACTCCTGTGATATTTTCTTACTGAGTCCTTTGTTGTAGATGTTAGAGAGTACAAAAGAGATGTTCTAACCACAAGTATTATGAGAGTTGTTGTTCTGATCTGTGTCAGGTGGATGAAGACTTAGTAATGCAGAGATAAACTTTAAGCATGTCTTCATCATCTGTGTGTTGTACTTTTGTTGCTTCTTTACCGTCAAGAGTGTTCAAACTTGTGTTGACCCTTGAGAACGTCTTGATTGTTGATACTAAGTGTAAGATACTACTTTTCTCCTTTTGGCATATAGGCATGCTTTATAGCTTTATGATGACTTTATAGCTTTGTACTTTTAATTCAGACAAATGTACTCTTGTCAAGTTTGGCAAGTCACATGTGATTAAGATTAGCTCATTATTTTACTTGTTTCTTTGGACGATTCGTCTTTCTTTTCCTTAACTTATTCTTCATAGTGGTAGTTCACCTTGTGACAAAGTCCTTTTGCATAGGTGTTCAAATCAGACGGTGGGATTCTTGAATCATTGTAGTTGGAAGACAATGAAGCTCTAGACAATCCAATTGTGCAATGCCTTCTTGAACTACTAAGATCAAACTATGTTTGTTTGGGTGGTGGTGAAGCTTGATATAGATAGACACATAGTTTTGTCTACTTTAGTTGACTTTTCTTCGGAGTTTGACACTTCTTGCTTTGTGTTGGTCCTTCCCATTCTTCATGTTGATCTTCAATAGTAGTTTTGTCATTTTGTTATCATTAAAATATTTCTTCTAGCTCCTTGAGAGAGAACTCATTTGAACCTTACATATAAGTCAATACAATTATTAAGGGTTGATCAAATGTCGATAGAAACATCCATATCTACCACATTCGTCGTCTTAACAGATTTTCTTAGCTCTTATTTATCATAATTGTAAAAGTGAATAATAACAAGAATTATTTTTTAATAAATAATTAATTTTATGAAAGTATTTATATAATTAATTAATTTTAGAAAATTATGTAAATGATGACGTATATGTAAATTAAAACAATAAAATAATATATTAAATGTTAATTGATTGTAAATTCGTTTATCTAGGAAACTATCTATATAATTAATTAATTTTATGGAAGTATGTAAATGACTAAAAGGTGACACATACGTAAACTATAAAATAAAATTATATATAAAGGTCAATTGATTGATTAGGAATTCGTTTATTTAGAAACCATATATATAATTAATTAATTCTAGGAAAGTATGGAAATATAAAACTCCAAAAGTTGTAAATGATGACACAACTGAATTTTATGATACAACTTTTATTATTTACATGATATGAAAATGGCGAGACATCATTAAATCCTTAATTCTTCTCATTTCTTTTCTATGTTTGTTAAGTTATCCATGGAAATGGACAACTAATCTCTCTTGTTGGAGTTAGATGTAGTTGATTATTCTCTATGTATTATGCTTGATTCAGTTTATACATTATCATGTTCCTTTGCTTATGATTTAGTTATCTTCTCATGATCTTCATGTTATGTTTTAGTTTGCGGATATAACATATTGCTTGATTCGATGTAAGAGCGAAAGTTACATCGTCTTGAATTTGAAATATAGTTAACCACCTATAAACTTAATTGCTTGAGATAAAGTTGGATTTGTTAGTCACTGAACAATGTTTATTTCTTAATCATGTGAGAGATCAATGTTTAGAATTAGAGAATTATTGTTATCCACTCATGCGAGAGATTGATAATGTAGAGTTGAACTGTTGTAGACTAATCATAAGCATATACGTGATATGTATTTGAATTTGTAGGATACTTAAATTCTTATCAATGAATTTTTTTTAGAAAGCTCAATAATATATATTAATAAAGTAGAAAGCTTGAGACTCTCCAACAAAGAGAATACAACACAAGACAAATAAACACGGCAAAAGAGGATTAAGCCCCAAACACCCACACAAACAACCACGACAAAACCAAGAACACCCATGGCAAAAACAAGAGCCCAAAAGGAGAAGTAAAGAAAAGTCCAAAAGCAAAAACAACCCCAAAGCACTCCTAAAAGCCCGACCAAAACCCAACAAGAGACACGTAGCAGTAAAAGAGGAGAGCCACGTTAGGGGACACCGTATAACATCGGGTGGTTCGCAATGAGATTTAATACTAGTAATTTCTCTATCTTTTTTTTTTCTATCTGTGTTTTCTTTGTTTTTATTTTCCATTTGTTACAAAATTAAATTCAAAATACTGTGAACCCCATTACTTGAGTACATAAACTATTGAACAACATAGTATTACCAATTCCCTATGGATGCGATAAACACTAAGCAAGATTAAATTGAATCTTGAGGATTTTTAAAGTAGTATTAATGTAGAAAAAAATCTCTCAACAGTGTCCAAAATACATTAAGTCACACTTAGAATTCATTACTTCATGCACGATGTCTTGTGGCATTGTGGACAAGCGAATCACCTCGAAGGAAGTAGGAGCAGAATGGTGGTGACAAATTGAGTGTCAAGAAGCCATTAAGATACACTTAGCCTCCATACTTCAGTTACAATGTCTTTTGTACTAGTTGTACCTCCTTAGATGCAAGGCCCAACCAGATCAAGGACGACGCACAAAGCCTCAAACACTTTAATAAAGGAAGACCTATGCTGAAGGACGGTCTTGGTCACTAGATCGCATAGGGATGGGAGATCCTTCACTTGGGAAAGGGGATTTAGGCCGCCTCTCAGCAGCTTGGCCCATCTATGCAAGTAACCTGGGCACTGAAAAATAATTAGAGTGGCCACATAGGTCATAAATTTTTGGGTCGTTTTAAGGCCCAAGATCCTACAAAAACTAGGTCAGGGTCATCCATTTTCCCACTATAAAAGGAAGGGATCTCTTGTAAATAAGGCATGTTCAGATATATTGAAATACGACAGCTACGATCTAAAGACTCTAACTTCCAATTAAGGTACTTTGGCTTGATCTTCGTCACTGTTTCGCTAATTCGTGAACATTTCTTATTATTTCTTTACTCATTTTCTATTTCTCTTAGTACTAAATAGAGTGTGAGATTTTCTCTTTACTTTTGAAATCAAGTCACGTGATTTTTCTTAAGTTGCTCATGGGTTATGAGTAGAATGATGAACGAGTAAAACTTATTTACGTTTGTACCCTTGGTGGCCTATCAGGTGACTTTTGGGCTTTCCAATATGAACAGATGTGTCGAATAATTTCCAATAGGAAAGTGATGAGCAAATGCAATTTAATGACTTTATTGCTCTTTACTTACCATCTCTGAAAAAAACCACCCGAAAAAAAAGGAAAACTTTTCTATAAGAAATCTAAACAAATTGGAAAAGCCTTAGAGAAAGAAAAAGAAAGAGTTTTTTTTTTTATCAGAATCAATGTCTTCGATGACTAAGAAAGAAGGCAGTCTTGGTGGTGAGAAAGCGACGAAGAGAAATTTGGTTTTCATGAAGGTGGATCAACTAAAACCGGGAACCAAAAGTCACACCTTAGCGACTAAGGTGTTGTCCTCCGACACCATTTTGCAGAAGTGACGACCCTCGTCTTTCTTGAACCTTTGCCCTACTCTCGTCGCCTCAGCAACTCTATGACGAGGAAGAAAGTCCATCCAAGCAGAAAACGAGGGAGCTGAAGTAGCCTAAAGAGTGTTAAGATGGAGTGTGTCCCAGACTTGCAAAGCTCCTCCACAATCCCGTAAACAGTGAAGCTGAGTCTCCACTTGAGCCCCGCAATTTGCAAATCAAAGGGATATCCACCCCCACAACGATGAAGCACATACGCTACAAGAAAACATGTCCTTAACATAAATCTGGGTATAAGAAATATAGATATAGGGAGCCTGCAAGCAAAGGTAGCCATGACCAATCCAATCATCAAACCAAAAAGATAAGCCACCATCTCTGACTCTCCAAGAGAAGCCAGCAGATAGAAAGCTCCAGACCTTAAACACAACATTCCAAATATAGGACCCTTTTTCGCACTAGCGGTAGTGAAGTCAGACACATGAAAATACAACACGCCAAAATATGAACCCACAATTGTGACCAACATGCAAAAAGTCCCATACTAGCTTACCAAGCAACACAATATTTGCTAGGCTTGCTCGCCGAATGCCCAGCCTACCCAAGTTTCTCGACAGCGTATCCAAGCCACCATGTGCATACTCAATCGATCTCCCCCTCGACCAAATAAAATTCATCACCAAGGAATCAACACGATCAAAAATACTCTATGGAAGCCAAAAAGTTTGCATAGGGTTTATTGGAATCACATTCAGAACTAACTTAACCGGCCTTACCTTTCTCGCCTTATTCAACAACTTCCATTTCGAAGACGCTAGCCTCTTTGACACCCGATCCACAATAAAATAAAAAAAGCTTCTTCTTTTGGCAACCTCTGAAAACGGAAAAGTCCAAATACTTATCAATAAGGTATGAGATGTGAAACCGAAAAACAAGCATAGCCTTAAACCACTTCCCATTGGTTTCAATATATTTTAAATCTAATTTACTGCATGAACTAATCATATCCATGATTCCATCTGATTCACTCGTTCGAGCCATCTTACTCTACTCTTGTTCTATGTTCTTTTTTCTCTTCTAAACCAAACACACTCTCATTTTTTTTTCTAATTTACTCTCAAGTCTCATGATTTGTTTTTCAAGTCACTCATGGATTATGAGTAGTGAGTAGTGAGTAGTGAGTAGTGAGTAGAGTGATGAAGAAGTAAAGCTTGTTTTGTTTACATTTGTACCCTTGGTGGCATGTCACGTGACCTTTGGTAGATTCCATATGAAACGACGTGTCGCATGATTTTCCAATAGGAAAGTGAATATGAGTAAATACAATTCAATGACTTAATTGCTCTTTACTTCCCATCTCTGAAAAAAAGAAACCAAAAAGTTTCTATAAGAAAGCCAAAAGCCTCACACAAAGACAAAGAGAGAAAGAGTTTGTTTGATCGGAATCAATGGCTTCAACGACTAAGCAAGAAGGCACTGGTGGCGGTGGCGGTAGCACCGGCGGCGACAAACCGGCGAAGAGAAAGCCCGTTTTCACCAAGGTGGATCAGCTGAAACCTGGAACCAACGGTCACACCCTGGTGGCTAAGGTGTTGTCTTCTGACACCGTTTTGCAGAAGGGACGACCCTCTTCTTCTCAGAACCTTCGCCCCACTCTCATCGCTGAGTCTCTCATCGGCGATGAAACCGGCGCCATCATTTTCACCGCTCGCAACGAACAAGGTCTGAATATCTCAACCCCCAACAACCCTTTTGTTTTTTTTTTTTGGAATTTTTTGTTTATTTTTTATTACATTGTTTGTTTAGTTTTTGAGATTTTCTTCAATGGATCTGCATTGTTTTTTGTGTTGTGAGATTTTGGGTTGTGTAATGCTTGTTTGTGAATGTAGATCAGAATGGTGATTTGATCACAAATGTCAGGGTTACATGAAATCTGAATCATGATCGATTGATATAATTCACATAGAATCAATATCCTTCATGTTTTGATGTGCTGGTTTTTCTGCCTAAGAATTTTTTTTCATGATGGGTGTTTGAGCTAAATGCTTTGAAGTAGATTTGATAGAGTGGGTTCTTTAGATATTATTCTGTTGTTTGTTGCTACAAATTTGCTTGGGGTGGAGTTTTTATACCCCTCAAGGTGTTCTTTCAGGGGCATGAGTTGTGAAATATATGATTCTGTTTAGTGTATTTCTGGATGAAAAGTATTGCTTTAAAGTGTCTCTTTATGAATTTGGGCTTCTTATTTCATATTTGAGGTTCAAAAACTGGAATGCTTTGTTCCGTAAAGTATTTCTTGCTTGTTTTAGTAACTATCTGCGCAGGGCACGGTTGTCGGGTTGCGGTCGGTATCTTTGTGGTCACAGTTGTGCTTGTTACCAGGATCTAATTTCTCACTGAGCTTGATTCGATTACTTATAACTTGTTTTGTTCGTATCTTTGCATATCACTAGCTTTTTATTCACAGATTTTTTTTTTTGTTTTTTTGAAACTCATGGATGTTGATATATTTGTTGTCAGGTATGCACGCTGTGGATGAAGTGTTTCATTTACATTTGGTGTTTTTCCCAAAGCTGTTTTAATGAAGATCTTTGAATGTTAATAAACTAGTTAAGGCTGTTTATTTTTAGATAAGAGTTTTATTGATTCCAGAGTCTGCAATTTATCCTGTTGTTGGAGCTAGAAAGCAACTACTGGAGAATGGAGGTGACAACTTTCAGGTTTCTTTAAAAACCAAGAGAGTAAGCAAAATGGGATCGAAGTAATGAAAATGTGATGCATTATATGGACAGGACAATTTTGTGAAATTACTTAGTTTTGTTCTTTTTACTCGCTCGCATTCTATCCTTCTTTAGTAGACAAAACCTTATGATTCTTCTGTGTTTATGATATTTGAAGATCTTACTTCATCTTTACAAACATTTTTAGGTTACAAAATGTGGTACTCCAATCATATATGAAGTTTATGATTTCATTTAAATAAAGTTACGTCTAGAATCTTTTTGTTGATTGGTAATGCATGTATAGATTTATGATAGAAAAATACTGAACGTCATGAGACGTAAGGCATGATACAGAATAAAATATCTTACTCCCTGGTTATCCAGCAGAAGATTAATGATGTTTTGTCACGTGCTGATTTCTTTCGTTTTATTAATAATTTATTCGTCGCGTATATCATATCTGTTTATGATATATGTATATAGGGCGTGTAGAGAGAAGACACAAATTTATATTCTATCACCTAAGATCTGACCATTTTTCTTCTGTTATGTGCAGTTGAGTTGATGAAGCCTGGGAACACAGTGATTCTTCGTAATGCAAAGATTGACATGTTTAAGGGATCGATGAGGTTGGCTGTTGACAAATGGGGCCGCATTGAGGTTACTGAACCTGCAAAATTCGAAGTTAAAGAGGATAACAACCTGTCTCTGGTCGAATATGAATTGGTTAACGTGGTTGAGGAATGATTCCTCAGACTAGTGCAAATGTGGCTGTTATGATTTCTTTTCAGTACAATGGACACTATGAAGGTAAAACTTAACTGTTGATGATGGATGGGTTGGTATACATTCTTACTTCTGTTAGCTGGTATTTTCCCGTAGCATGTTTGACATCTTTAGGGTTAAGTTGATGTCACTTGAACAATGCTGTGTCAAAAATCAAGGTTTCTATTATCTATGTTAGTAACTGTATCCAATGAAGTTAAGAAAAGTACAATGTGTTAATATAACTATCTTTATGTTTCTCTCAACTTTCATGTGCATGAACTTGTATTATATACACCTTCTCCTTCATATTTGAGAAACTGAGAAGAAGTGTGAGTATTGCTATGGCTTTGTCGATGCAAGCCACTAGATGAACCTGCAAGAGTTATCTTTATACACAATCCTCATGGCTTGTGAAATGTGAAAATGTAATCTTTTCTAAGGTGTCTTGCGTTGTTTATGGAGTCTAGGAGTTCTGACTTTTACAGGATTTCCAGGTGCGCTTGTCGTTTTATTTTTCCAACAACTGTCAAGCGACACTTACGTCATGTAAATAGAAGACAAACAACATACAAGCGCCAATTGTTCTTGAATGAACAATAGTGTGCAAACTAGATCAGATCAGACCCTAATGGAGGTAGAAAACCCTTAAGACCTAACAGCTCTAGTATATAAATGAACATGAAGATTACAAGAGGTTCCTCTCATTTTTATAGGGGATGAAGTGTAAACCTAGATACATGGATTTGAGCCTTGGTGCTAAAAGGCCCATACAAACATAACCCGACCATTGAGGGGTTGGGTTGCCAAAGCCTATAAAGCATGTAGATCGTCAACTTAGTGTAAGTGATACATGAACCGCCAACTGGCGCAAGGAATACATAAATGGTGTAGAACCACATGTAAGATGAAGGAATCGTGATGGGTTGTCATATGTGAGATGACTCGCCGAATAAGGATTCGCTCATTCGGTGACATGGTCACTCGCCAAATAGTGGGTTCTCTCATCACACCTCGCCTTAGTTCTTCGTAGAGTCTTTATGGATAAAGTTGCTTCCTAGGCGGGTCCCCTATTATGACGAGGATGCTCACCCGGTCCACACAAAACATTATTGTGGTTCAATCATGGTCTGTCTCATTCCGTTCTGTTCTGTCTTATCTTGTTTCGTCACCAAATGCTACCCAAGTCTTTAAAAATTTTTCATTTGTTTCAATTAATTTTCCATTTTCGTTGCCCTTTGTTTCTGTAGTTATTAATTTTTTCTTATATTTATTTTATAGATTTTGTTAACAAATAGCATATGTATCCATATATAACATTTCCCCGTGCACCGTACAAGTATAACACTAGTTTATTATAGTTGGGATAATTCTTAACTAATGCTTGTTAAGGAGTAAAATGTAGAAAGTGTGGATTAGAAGCTATTGCATTGGATGTTTTTTTTTTAAATTGTATTTGTGAATTTGTTTTCAGTGTTAATCATGGAATCTTCACACAATTAGACTAATCTATCTTCCCATTGTTTGCGCACTAAGCAGTAGGTAGGAGGCTAGCTAATGAGTTTTTTTTTATCACTGAGACAATTTAGCTAATGAGTTTTTTTTTTCATCACTGACAATTTTTTTTCTTTTAGCAACCCTGGTTTATACAACGGAGAAAAAGTGTTGCCCAAAAATGATTAAGGAACTTCATGCTTGTTGTCATAAATGGTTTAGGCAACACATTTTCAAAACATTAACTAGATGTTACGTATTTTTATAATAGGGTTCAACTATCACATGATAATTGTTACAATTACTCACAATAATAAGTTGCATTTTCTCACAATGTTTTCATAGAGTATACGAGAAACTTTTACTAAAAGAAATACGTAACACATGCAGATGAGCATGTCGAAAACTGTTGCGTAAAGTTTAGGAAATATTTTCTATGTCTATGACTACGCTTTTAAACTATTGCGAAAAGTGAAAAATGTTGTAGTCACTTTTAAACTATGTGGATAGTTCTTTCCCTACCTCAATTAAATTTGAACCTTTAATCACTTGTTTAAAAGATGACATGTAGAACTTCTACATTAACCCACTTGATTATTGATGAATTTGATATAGCAATCCTGTTAAAGAACAATTTAGCACACCCCTAATAATTATCAAGAGTTTCATGACAATATGGAAATGATGCATATGATTCCTTTTTCAAATTAATAAAATGTTTCCTCTCAAAAAAATAAATAATAAAATGTTGGTTATTTGAGATTTTGGTACAATATCTAATAACTTTAAAGAATAAGCAATGTTATTAATTTTACGATGAGTTGTCTAAGGGCCTGTTTGTTTACTGTTTTCAAAACAGTTTTCAGTTTTTAAAAACTGGAAACCTGTTTGGTACAACCTGTTTTCGAAAACTGTTTTTGAAAGCAGTTCTCATTTTCAGTTTTTAAAACTAAAAAACCAAAACAGGTAAAAGATGTTTTCAGTTTCAGTTTTTAGTTTTCAGATATCAGTTTTCTAAATGTTCGAAAACATGTCATTCAAACTATTTTCTTCTTCTAAAAACTGTTTTTAAAAATTGTTTATGAAAGCTGTTTTAAAAACTGAAAACTAAAACTGCTATCAAACAGACCCTAAATGACTCATACAAGTTATTAACTCACAACTCAAAAGACCAATAGGATTTGAGGTGACACACTCTATAAAAAGAAGTTTTTATTTAAGTGCAAATTAAATATAATATGAAATGATCTCGTGTTTTAATTTAATAAATTTATTTATTAAATAATTTAAATTTTATTTTCTCAATCAATATTCTTTTTTTAACAATCAATCAATATTGTATTCAATGAAAACGATTGTTATTTACCTTTATCAAATAACTAGAACACATTTTTATTTAATAATTACTTCTTCATACGCATTGTGAAGAACAACATGTAGATCATCGATCAATAATGTTTTATTCGCTCGAGTACAAGGCTAATCCAAGTAGCCCACAGAAAAACAAAAACAACACTAAAGGATACAACAGCCCAAGACACAACAAAGAAAAATAAAGGAATTGAAGCATCTAAAAACAACAGGGCGAAAAAAAACATCAACAAACAACAGCAAAGAAGTAACATAAAGGGACACATCAACCACAAGCTTAACAGTACCAACGTGATGCAGCCACGCCTAGAACAAATAGATGGGGGAAACTACCAAGATCAGCTGAGAACAACCAGGCACAACCACCGAGAAAGAGATAATTGAGGTAGGGAAAGAACTATCCACATAATTTTTTTTTTTCAATTTTGAGTGTAAACTTGGGTAGATTGGCGTGGTGTAAGAATGACTTTGAGTGGAGAAGCTTTGCTGTTGGTTAACCCGGACACTTCAACCATATCAACTGGTCCTCCATCAACAGTCACTATATCAAACCCATGCAATAATGTAGCAAGTGTCATTTGAATCAGTTGAAGAGCGTAAGAGATTCCAGGACATATTCTTCTGCCTGCACCAAATGGAATGAGCTCAAAATTTTTTCCCTTCATATCAAGGTCTTTATGGGTTGTGAGGTATCTCTCTGGACGAAACTCCATTGGATCAGAATATATTGAAGGATCCCGTTGAATTTTTGAAATGTTAGTCACGAGAGATGTGCCAGCGGGCACATGGTATCCACCCACAACACAATCTTCCATAGACATGTGAGTCACATTTAATGGTGCGACTGGGTATAAGCGCAATGTTTCCTTAATAATGGCTTGAAGATACACCAATTTCTCAAAGTCTGATTCCATTATCTTAGTTCTTCCTCCCATTTGTGTGTCTAACTCATGTGTTGCCTTCTTTAAGGCTTCACGATTGTTGAGAAGTAAAGAGAGAGCCCAAGTTAATGTTGACGTCGTAGTGTCAGTGCCGGCCACAATTAGTTGCTGTAAAGCACATTAAACATCATTTTAGTTATTTTTAATTAATTTTCAATTTTTATTAAAAAAAATAGATTAAACAGTTCATTCATATTTAAAATATTAAAGGATGGTTTTTTTAATCATATGTATACAAAAATAATATCAAACCTTTTCAGGTATTATTTTTGAACATATGTAAAATAAATTATTTTATTTCAATTAAAGATCACAAACATATAATTAATGAAAAATGAAATTAAAAATAATACAAGAAAAAGGAGGTCAATTTGAAAGCTCACTCCTTATTAAAAATTATAACTTATAAAGAACAAAATCATGAGGTGAAAAATTGGTTTGCTGGATACTAGACTTCCTAACTTCAATTTTTGTCGTTAAAAAAAACTTCAATTTGAAAAAGAAAAAAACATATATAATTGAGAAGTCACATGGCTATAACAAACTTCTTATGGAAATTTTTGGTGAATATTTTTTATTACATGTGGAATTTGAGAAATAAAATTATATTTGAGATGTAAGGGAAATAAAAAAAAAATTATAAAACAAAACAAGTCTTATTGATGAAATACACAGAAATGAGAACAACTCTCTCATAGATAATTAATTTAATTATAGATATACTTGAATACCAGAACAATAATATTGTTTTTTTTTTTTTGAAATTATTAATATTGTTCTTGAGGTAAAGGTTTATCTACTTTCAATATATCACTTGTCAGTGCTCTATGTTGTTTTAATATACTCGCATAATATCCTGACAAAAGTATATATTACGATAACCTACCAAAATAATATGAAGCAAGCACGAGGAGCACGAGGCGGCATCAAAGAGTATTTCGGGGTTTCAATTGTTGTGAGGGTGAATTTTAGATCAAAGCTTTGGTTTAATTTCTTTTTCCCTCTTCATGTTTTCTTTTGGAGGGTTGGTATTTTTGCTTTTTTTTTTTGGTCGAATGAAAATGGTATTTGCTTGTGAGTGAGGGATGATGTCTCAATACACAAGGTATGGAAGTTACCGCTCATTTATAGAATACTCCCTCCGGTCCTATTTATAAGCAACAAAAAAAAATTCACATAGTTTAAGAAATGTAGTAAAACTAGATAAAATGCATTAAATTTGTCTTGAATCAAAATAAACATCCAAAATTACCCTTTGTTATTCGTGTTGGAAAGTGGAAAAGAGAGAAAATAATTAATGAGACACATTTTATAAGTTAGAATTAATAAGGGCATCATTGGAAAAAAATAATTAATATAGCTCAAACTTTCATTTGGTTCTTATAAAAAGGACCAAGATTTTTATTCTCTTTCATGCTTATAAATAGGACCAGAGGGAGTACTTACATTTTCCTCATTTCAAGTGGGTTAGTGGGGTTTGAACCTCTGACTTATTAGATACGAAACTATGTCATGCTCTATTAGACCAACACCTTGAGATCATTGTGATATATTTTTTTTGGTACATAAGAAAAACAAATTGCATCCGCCAGAAATTAATTCCTGAACCTTCCCTACCCAACCCATATGTCCCCAACTCCTACCACTTGAGTTATCCTTCTACAGAGATGTTGTGGTATTCTTTTTTATTGATAAGATTTTATTTTCGTTCAAAAAAGAATAATTCAATGGGGTTATATAATAAACTCATTTTTTGTGGAGAAGTAATTTTATCTATAAAAAATTTATAAAAAAATGAGAGTAAATTTCAATTGACTTATTTTAAAAAACTATTTGTCCACTTATGATGACTCATTTAACTCATGAATCATAATCCAATTCTAATGATTTTTTTTTCTTCTTCGGAAAACAATGATTTATTAAAGTGACAACAAAATAACCAATAATGATATATACACACCTTATTTTTAAAACACTTCATTTCCGTATTTATTTTTATTTTTATCTCTTTTCTCTTATTATCACATCTCATATTTTCTCTCTCTTACTTTTTCTTTTCTTCCTATCTCTTTCATCATTCCACTATCTCTACCTCAAAGAAAGGTGTGAAAGGAACATTATTCAAACTCCATTATATTAAATTTTTTTGTTGTTAATAAAAAAAATTCAAACTCCATTCTATGTACCATTGATATTACTTATTAAGATTTTCTCAAAAAAATATTACTTATTAAAATTAATTAAGTAAAATGGGTGCAATTTTCAATTAACTTATCTAAAACAATATTGATCTACCTAAAATATGGTTATATATACTTGGCAGTATCTTAGATAAATCTACAATTCCTTATTAATGTGAACAAGATGTGTTGGTTGCTGGAATATATTTTGTACTTACCAAGATGTATAATAAGTTTTTGGTTTCATTGCACTTTTGATATCTCTAACTTGCACATCATCCACAATTTTTTAAGCTAAATCAAACAATTTACTTTTAAAACTATGTAACTTTGATTATTATATCAATTTTTATACATAAAAAATCCTTAATTTTTAATCAAATATTTACAATTTATTTGTAACCAAAAAATATTTTAGAATTTATGAGCAATTGAAAATATAAAATAATTTTGGAAGTTTGAAAGTAAAAAGATTGGATGAATTTAGTAAAATTTGAAGAATTTATGGGATGGGAAATTAAAATTAAAGAGATATTTATTTTTTTAAAATTTAATATTTTGGCTAATTATTTTTTACTCGAAGAAAATTTGAAGTTATTTAAGTGAATCAATTTATGTGATTTCAATTAATTTTTATAATTCATTTAAAAAAATAATCTTTATAATTTTGAGTAGAATAAAAGTGAATGAGACTTAGTTGTGAAACATTAAAAATTAAGTGACTGAATTTGATAAAAAGTTATGTGATAACTAAAATCACAAATCAACTAGAAAAAGGACTACATTAATACAATTAAATTTAAGCTTGTTAGTAGTAGATTTTTTTTTCTTCATAGATTTAACAGGACAAAAATCTCACACGTATTTTTATTTTGTTTTTAAAATACAATTTAAATTTTTTTTACGTTACTTGCTTGACTCAGAGAATCAAGTGAATGAAAACCTGATTTCTTTTCCAATGTCAAAGACAAAATTAAATATCAATGAATGAAACGTGAGCTAGATAGATAATACATACCAGACATGTCGCTTTTATTATGGAATCACCATCATGACCATGGAAACCTTCATCATCAACGATGGATAGAAACACATCCATAAAGTCATATTCACCCTTTTTCCATTCCCCTGAACCATTATTCTTTCTCTTTTGTTTGTGTTGCTCAAGCCAAACCGTAGCAAAGTCATCTAATTCTTTAGATGTTTTTTTCATTTTATTCTCCTCACCATCCAAATCCAACCATCTTAAATATGGTAGAGCATCAGAAACAGTGAATAACCCCATGAGACGAAAGAATTCCCTAACTATCCCCCGAATCTTTTTGTTCTCTTCCTCATTCCCATCACTACCCATTCTTTCAACTAAGCGTTTTCCTAACACCGTTCTGAACACCACATTCAGTGTTATGTCCGCAAACCATTTCTCCATCTCAGTAACCACCACTTTTTCAGTACCACTCTCCTTCATCTTTTCCCAAGAATCATAGCTATCTTTCATTGCTGCCTTCACCTCCGATTCCATCACATGCTTCAGCATCTCCGTGCGTTTGGCGGAAAGAACCTCCACTGTGGCTATCTTTTTCACGTCACGCCAATATGAACCGTAGGGTACGAAACCAAAGAAGTTTTTAGCCACAATTTCATTGGCTAAAGTTTTGGGACGAGTAGCAAACGCTTTGTCGTTTACAGTGAAACACTCTTTGGCCATTTCCCAGTTGCTCACAACAAGAGTGCGGTGAACACCTAAACGCAAGGTGAAGATGGGTCCATATTTATCAGCTATGTTACCTAGCGTGATGTGAGGTGGTTGGGAGCCACCTAAGAGGGGGAGGTGGCCGATCAGAGGCCATGCACCGCTAGCTTCCGGTGGCGGTGTGTTAGTATGACTTCTTTTCTTGAGTGACCAGAAAAGAAGGAAAAAGAAAAACAACAATGTGGCTGGGATTGTAAATGGCTGGGTTGTTGACCATGAGAGGAGAATATCCAAAGCCATCTTGTTGGAAATTCTGGTGCTATGGGCTTAGCATATGGGTTTTAGGAACAACCAGAGGTTTCAATGGTACAGCAAGCTGTGATAACTCTCGGATATATAATATAGGACCAGGCACAGGTCCCAACGGTAGCTAGTACTAGAAGATAACAGTAATAGGTTTCTGATTGGTCCAGCTAAGGGTGAAATGATAACTCTCTTGGATCTAATATAGGAGCAGCGTAACCACATGTTCTTGCCTTCTTGGATAATAATTTTCTGATGATTTGGATCCTTTCCATGCCAAATCTCCATCCCTCTGCCCTCTGCAACATTGTGCGTTTTTAACAGGTGGATAGTAAGTAGGATTTTAAATAGGCTTAATCCTCAAATTAGTCTTTATCTTTGTTTCACCGTCTGAATCAGGTCCCTAATCGAAAAAATTTGTGGAATCAATCCCTAACTTTCAAAAACGTATGGAGTCAGTCCTCACCGGAGCCCGGAGCTCCGACGAGTAATGAGGTAGCATGCTGAATGTGGCTTACATTGATATATGTTTTAATTTTATATATTCTAACCTAATTAATTGATATTATTTTAGAAGATATAATTTTCAATTAATATATGTTTTAATTTTATATATTCTAAAATAATTGATTTATATTATTTTAAAAGATAAGATTTTGTCTTTTAATTTATTTTAAATTTACTTTTAGAATATATTGATTAATTTTTATTGAATTTTCGAATTTTTTATTGATAGTTTTTATCTATCTTTATTTAGTACCTTTTTAAAGTTTAGATTTGATTAGGATTTAGGTTGTTTATTTCTTGATTTTATCTTAATTTATCTTATTATTTATTTAATGCTAATTCTAAGAAAAGGGAGTTGATTTGGTGCTGAGGGTCCACAAGCTACCATGGACACGCAGAGATTTGATAGCTGCTATTTCTACCTCTGCCACATGTCGCGATCAGGACAGAGGTATGCCGTAAGATGATGTTACGTGAAGAAGAGTTTATCATGTTGTGATTGATGGTTTGTGTCATTTCAGTTTATCCTTTGTTCGTAATTCAATCCTGGATTCAAAAGTTTGTGTGTTTTGATCCAAAAGTTTACAAATTTTTGCATAGACCCTTTGACGAATCTTTGTTGAAGACGTAATGTTTTGATTCTGATGTAATATTTTTTCTATTGTTCTTCTTCCGCTTTTGTATTTTTTTAAACCAGATTTTAATATAGTTTGTAGAAATCCATGCGTGTGAAACCATTCTAAACCAGATTTTGGTATAATTTATAGAAATTTACGAAACTTAGGATAGCCTGAATTTATATTTATTTCTCAAATTTTGCCCGTTTTTATTCTTCATGTTTGAGTTGTGTATAAGCATACTATTTGCACTGCATGTGAATGATGCACAACTTACTATTTTTTTTTTAATGATTCACATGTCAGTCAAATTGATGAAAGCATATGAAGAGCTCACATTTAATCTTCATGAGTATGTTTAGCCCATTCTTAAGGTTGATTCATGTTTTCCTCAAATTCATTAATTTTGCATATACTCATGTTTTAGCATGTCAATTGGGTGACTTATCTTACTTTGCTCTATATATTTCCTTAAGTTCAATTTAAATTAATTGTTAGTATAAGTTTATTGGTGAATTAACCACAATTATTTTGGGTGGGAGAATTATTTTGTTTTTTCCTCACATATATAGATAATTTGTTGGGGTGCGCACATATGGGGCAATACACATTTTTTGTTTCTCTTGACTGAAATGTGCCTTTGATTTTTTGTTTCACAAGGGTTCCACCCCAAGATTCACAAATACACTAAATACAATTCTTTCACCACAGTCCTTTCAAATTTGGTGAAGGAGAGTATTTTATTCTTCAAGACTTCATTTTGGGTTTCTGTTTCAATCTTTTTCATGAATTGATTTTGTTCTTCAACTAATTGTAAGATGTCATATGCTTCAAGGATTCCTCTTTTTCTCTTCTTAATCAAAAGCAAAAGGATTGAGGAAAAGAAAATCTTCTAAGGTGCAGAATATTCACTAATTGGAAAAAAAATAACACGTGTCATTCTCAAATTAATTCTCATAAAAAAATACATTTTAAAATTTTAGATTTGATTAGGATTTATATTGTATATTTCTTGATTTTATCTTAATTTATTTTTGATTTATTTTTAGAGTAAAAAAAATACATTATTAAATTTTAGTTTTGATTAGGATTTAGGTGGTTTATTTCTTGATTTTATCTTAATTTATTTATTATTTATTTTTAGAGTATTAATTAATATATCCCAAACTTTTTTTTAAAAAGAGTGAGTTTGAAAGCTATAGCTTAAGTTAATTTTTTAATATATTCCCAAATAATAATAATAATAATAATAATAATAATAATAATAATAATAATAATAATAATAATAATAACATATGTGTGCGGATATGGGCCAGTTGGGTACTATAGTGGCCATACCCGCACCCATACCTACTATTTTTTTGCGGGTAATTATCTATACTCAACCTCATACCCATTTAGTGGTTTTTTACCATACCCATAGTGGGTATTTTTTGCGGGTACCCTATTATTTTGAGACCCATTGTCATCCATAGATTTAGATTTTGGTAAAGATGGATAGCTTCCTGTAATGACATTGAATTGTCTAAAGGTGGGGAGTTTCGAGTTGCTACCCACGTGAGTATGGAGACGAGTACATGTAATTTTTAAAAATGCGGCTATGGAGATGGTACTATAGTACCTATCCATTGTCATCCCTACTTAGTTGGAATAAACATAATAATGTTATACTTTATGATATATCTTACACAATCCTGATTTGTGTTACTATCACATTAATTTTTTTTAAGATTAATTTGTTGATAATTTCTTATATCTATGATTTGTGTTATCGTCTTCATATTTACGAAGAATGTGAAACGAGTTCTTCTTGATCTCAATCGGGCTTAGAAGAGAAGTCTTTATCTCCACTTTACTCATCAATTCTGACTTTTATATTTCATTCGTTGTTTAATATATTTTTAATAATCAAAGTATTAATTAATGTATCAAATACAATATAATAGACATATTTCCCGTGTAACGCGCGGGTAAAAAACACTAGTAATAATAAAAGTAACAATTTTTTTTATATTTTTTATGATAATTCTGATCACCTTCTCAGTTGGTTGCACTTGCAACATACAATATCATCTTAGCAAATAAAAGGGATTAGTGCAACAGACATGAGCTTTTATCTGAGGTGGTGGTTGGTCTAGTAGAATAAGGCATAGTTTCAACATATACAGTATTAAATTTTCGGGGGGACCATGGTACCTTCAAGTCCCACCTTGGCTCCGCTCTGTGTGGAAGAGAAAGAAAGATGATGAAATGGGGGGCAACCACACAATGTGTTTTCTTTTTTCTGACAATGTACGTGTGGTAGGTTAGTGGGTGTGGCCACAAAATGTATTATTGTCACGCTTAATTTCCAAGAGATGAAAATGACATTGAATACAAAAGACAAAATGTATTGAAAAGCCTACAGGCTATGATCTGTAAAAAAATGAATCTTTCCTAATCAATTTGTTTCTTTTCTTTTTGGTCAAGATCAATTTGTTTCTTCTGTCTCTGTTTTCTTTGAGGAAAAAATGGGATTTTTTTTTGGCTCTTTGGTCTTCCATTGGTTGAGTTAACTGAGGTTGGTGGGTTCTCTTCCCTCCTTGCACATTTTGAAAACCTTTCTTCTGGTGGATGAAATTCTGCATTTTTCAACACTTTTTTGGCGTTTTATTTGATTTTGAAGCTCCTGAGAGGAAAAGACCGCGTCCGGTGAAGAACGAGGAGGAAAGAAGGGGATGAGATATATATATGGTTTGCAGCATTTTTGCCTGTCTGGTCCTTGATGACCCCCAGTCTATGGTGTTGAGCTTATTCTATTGTGCTGACCTTTTTTTTTAATAGTAGTTGATTTTAGTGCTAAGATTTCATTTTTCTTTCTTTATAAATTGTTGGATTCACAATCTAATTTTTAATCAACATGATCATTTGTTGCTTTTTCATGATTAGTGCTTATGTTAAACTAGGATAGAGCCCGTTTGCCCGTGCGATGCACATGTAAATTTTTACCAAATTTATTGTTAACTATATTTATTGAGTATTGTTATATATATATATACTAGTACTTTTGACCCGTGCGATGCACGGGAGATTTTCATCTTAGTTTATTGCTTGATTTTTTTAAAAAATATGTGTTGTTTTTATTATGTTTATTAAAATATAACTTAAGAATTATAAGAAAACTTAATTATATATATATATATTTTTTTGAAGTTTAATTATATATATATAAGAAAAGGAAAAAAAAATAACCGTGATGAATGTGTTTAATTAAAGCTTGTCTATCATAACACAGTTCATCCATAATAAGCATATTTGAGAAGTTGATAGTGTGGATCTATCAATTTGAGGGAAGTCTTCTAATGACGTGTTGTTGCTTTTCATAAAAGAGTCTATTTTCGTAAGAGCAAATTTGTTTACCTGCTCCTCAGCAGGCTTTAAATCTGCAACGACATGAATGGGCGGCGCAGCGTTGATACGCACGTTAGATGGGTCTTGGCGGTCTGCAATTTCAGAGAGTAGGGAGTGTTGAAACTTTTCAAAATTATAGTAATTAAAGCATATGTTCTTAAAATAATAATAAAAATTGAACCGACCTTCTGATCAAAATCTCAAAATCCCCCAACTGAACCCTAGTTCATTCAAAACCCAACCGAAACGAATCCCTTCTCTTAAAGCATATAGATGTCCGTACAATGACAGGGAGAAAGAAAGAGACTCAGTGTTTCAAAATCATGGAACCCCACTGAAAGCTTTTTCACCACACCTTAAAACACTGAAGATGGAGACAGTCTGAATCCATTATAACAACTTGGGTGTATTTAGAGCAATTGTTGCCATGTATATCCCATCTACACATTATTGTACCATAAACCATGTTGGCCTTTTTTTTCCTACGTGAGTTTGGTAAAAAAAAAACCATGATGATCTGATTGACCACGTTAGAAGCAATAGAATCCAACAAACTTCTCAGATTAGTCTTGAATGTGTCATCATTCACAGAAAAATCAGCTTCTAGCATTGGGAATTCATTAGAAAACAGCATAGATATGCACTTTGCTTCAAAGTTCGTATCAAGAAAATCTTCTTAAAAAGCTATTTAAAATTTTTTTAAAAAAATAATACAAACATAACATTGTTAGAAATTGAATTTAACATGAAGAGAAGCATGTATAATTTGCATACAGAACTAAGTGGATAAAAACGGTAGAAAAAGAAAAAGAAAACTTCGTTCAAATAACTGAATTATTCAAGCATCCGAAAATGAAAAATAAACAATAAGGCATATAAACATGATTATATGAAGTCCCTTTGCATCCACTATCAGCAAATATCATTCACAGAGAAATAGGCTAAAATGAATAGCATAGCTGTTGATTCTTAGCATCCACCATCAATAATTGCACAGTATCAACATGGATAACTCTTGCTCAAGAAAACTTCAAGGAGAAGGAACGATTCAGCATCAGAATTTCCCACCTGGCCGATCTTTGCAAAGGGGAGTGATAAAAATCTAAGAAAAAAGGAAATATAGCAATGAGTAAGAAAGAAAGAAGTCTTGAAGATTTTTAAGTTCACTTAATCAAATCAACTTCTAATACTCTTTTGCTAAGGTAATGTCTCAAAATTTATAAATTAAAGAACACATGAAGGAAAGTTTGCAGAGAAATTTTTTTAATGGAGAGAAATTGGGGAAAAGAACATATTGAAAGTAACAAAAGGAAGTGAAGAACAGACAAATGGGAAGCCAATTAAAAGCATCGAAACAAAGGAAGAGAATTCAAGAAGCCAACTTACACACGCACAACAGGGAACTCTGAAAATAAAATAGCATATATGGATTTGTTGTACAAAAGGTGAAAATCAATTCAAAAAACTACCTTCAATGCCATCAGTCCATTTACTCTTATCAAACCCCAGAGCTACAAAATTGGATGACTCTTGCTCTAGAAAACTATGAGGAGAAAGTCAATGAAAGCCAAAATCCCAAGAAACAATTATAACCGGCAATCAAGCTCAGCCTCAAATCTGTTCTACTTCCATCACTCAGGACCGGAAAATATAAAAAAATACCTCTTTTTTCCATCACACTAAATCATGAAGAAGTTCAAAAAACAGAAAAGAGTGAAAAAAAAAATTATGGTGAGAAGGCAAACCTAATTGAATCAATAACACAAGTTGATATAAAATTTGGATGTTTTTCATCTATGAATTAAGAAGTTCAGCTACATATTAATTACAGTACAATGCTAAATATTAAATAAGCATGCTGATGTAAAAGGATTAAGAATCCGACAATGGACAGTGTATAGTAGATTTCTTGTTGCTTTAAGAAAAGAAAAGTTCTAACCATAAAGAAAGCCCCTGCCTCTTTTTGCATCTTATCACCAATCTTTTGCTGCAATATAAACATAAAGAAATAATTCAAATGGGGACAAAATACTCTGGCATGCTTCTATGTAATTTCTTGGCTATATTAATTCAAAGTTCACTTATAGGTTGTGTTGACTAAATGGGCATGAAGTGTTATGTGCCTGGAACAAAGTGGAAGGGGAACTAGACAAAGAAAAAAAATGCTTTAAAATGAATTTCATCATATCAAAACAAAAACTATTAGCACTAAAAATTACAACTGCACTATAAACAAACACTAAAAAATAATAATTACTACTGCAAGTGAAGGTATAACCATCCCTGCACATGAAGTAAATCGTGTGAGCAAAAGAAGAAACTGGATGAACCTGAGTGAAAAAGAAGGTACATCAATGAAATTGCTATTGAGGTTCCACCATTTCATTTTCTACAACTTGGTAGGATCCTCTTCAGCAAAAGAAGCTTCTTTGTGGCCACCTCCATTTACATACCCTTTGCTTCCATCATCAGCTCAAGCGTTTTCTTCCAAAATCCTCTTCAGTGTTTCCTTCAAAACACTCTTAGCATCCTTTGTAGTCCTCACATATTCCTCTATCACTTTCCCCAACATCTTCACAGTTATTCAGCAGATGCGGAAAAAAAAATTGGCAGGCCAAACTTAGGGTAAGTATTTGATTTTGGAGTTCTCATTATCATTATATGATTTTCTTTTTTGATACCTCCATCATAAATGCTAGTCAATTCACGTGAAAGTAAGATGTCAAAATAGACATAAAGATGTTAAATTTAAAGAAATTGAAGAACATAGATACTTTATTGAAATGTAAAAAATCCGAACAAAGAGTTGGTGGAAAAGATCAAGCTTATGGTCCTCTTGTTAAATAAAGCTGAATTAATCTAGCCATGATAAGATTGAAGGAAAAACACATAGGGATCAAGTCAAGGAAAAATCAAGTGGAATGAGGTGGTTAATCAGTTGTTAGCTCTCTATTTGTAAGAGATGTTATTAAAGAAGACAGGGTAAATTGCGACAATTGGGAAAAATGGAGGAAACCTATGATATTGAAGCCAAAGCCGTTTCTAGAGAAAAAATGGTTGTATAACATGCCATATTGGCTGCAAGTTGAATCGGTGCAACATCACTTTATGCTATATATCAAATACCAAATTATGTGGGTGAAAATAACATGCTGAATAAAAGTCATAGTCAATTGGCAGGTTAAATGAAAAGAGACAAAATGATTGATTCGTTCATCATGGTATCTAAATAAGAAAAATAAACAAACTGCCTTTAATATACAATGAAAGTTTAATCAAGTTATGCCTTTGAGACCAGCCATTGTTGTCTCGTAAGTTTTATATAACTAAACACACAAATTAGGAACTTTAAGCTGCCTGATTCTAAGCTTTGGAGCAAGTACTCTCTATAGTACAATAAAAAAATCAGCAACATCCACACACATCCAAGAAATCAAACATTATGAAATTTCCAATTTGGTGAAGTCATTACCTTGAATATTTTCAGTCACCTGTTATGACAACTCATAACTCAAAAACGGAATCACCAAGATATTGAAATATCAATGAACAATTTAAAAATGATTGGTTGACAGGGTATAACAATGTAGCAGATAAGGTTGAGAAATGTCGTGAAGGGTTACCCAATAAAAGAAAATCTGAACAACAATACAAATGGCTCTGGCTGGACGAAGAACTCAAATCGAAGAATGTTTCCACGTGTGAACAAATTAAGAAGAAGAATCGGCGGGGAAATCAGAACGAAAAACCCAAATACACGGAGGGGGAGAGCTCAAAGCTTTTTAAATGAGCGCGACTCTTGGAAAAAACGGGCGATTCCTTTAGAAGAGGTGGGAGAACGATAAGTCGATAACGGAAGAAAGCCATAAAGGGGTGGAAGAACGAAAACGGAAGGGAATCGTGAAAGGGAAAACCAAACGTGCAAATATAGCAAGGAGTTCTGAAGTGAAAAAGTGGAAACAAACAATGGCCAAGATTGAACGCTATGGACGGCCAAGATTTGATCTCCAACTTATGATATTTAGATTTACTGAATTGTCCATGGAGAAATTCTGATTTATGTGCAATGGTTTATTTTGAATTACAAATTTACCCTTCAAGGCTGCAAAACTCTGCTTTTATATAGATTATAGATTATAGATAGATAGATAGATAGATTATAGATAGATTATAGATTATAGATTATAGATAGATTATAGATAGATAGATAGATTATAGATAGATAGATAGATAGATAGATAGATAGATTATAGATTATAGATAGATATATAGATTATAGATAGATAGATAGATAGATAGATAGATAGATAGATAGATAGATAGATAGATTATAGATAGATAGATAATAGATGCATGGTTCAATATAATACATTTCATTTTTTATTTATTTAATGTAGATAGTTGAATAGCCTCCTGACATTAACAATTTTATTTAGTTTTTGACACTGGTATTGTCATCATGCCACTATTTTTAATTTAATGTTAGTTTTTCTTCGGAGTTACTATGTTAAGGAATTCTAAGAATTTGTGAGTTTAAGAAAAATGGACATATATTCCTGCAGAAAATTGGACAGCAAACTAAGACCATAGCATATCAAGATTAACTTTGGCCGAAGTATGCTTTATTGTTAATAGTTTTTTTTTCTTGGACTAAATTGATATTAGTTTAAAATTAACATTAAATTTGATTTTAATTTAAGGTACTGTGCTAAAACCATTTGTAGATATAACTTTGTAGTCTGTTACACTTTTGGCATGGATGTTACTCTTTTGCTTATACATTTGATATTTATTAAGTTTAAAACTGAAATCATTAGAGCACAAGTTTCCACTACTCGTTCATTCACTCACTAAGCTATCTCATTAAAACACCAGTTTTTTTACTAATGTATGTAGGTTCTCATGTGTATTTGTACTTAATACTTAGCTCAAGTGAGCTTTACTAATATATATAGATAGATAGATATTTGTTTTTTGGAAAATCCAAATATATATATATATATAAATAATTATTTTGGGAAATAAGAGCCCCAAGTACAATATAGATAGATATATATTGATAGAAATTCTTTTATTTTAAAAGTATTTTATCTAAATTATTTAATAATAAATATTTTTTTTATTTTTTAAATTTGTCAAATGCAAAACTCAAGTCAATTTTAAGTCTATGAATGTTGTTATTTAATATATGTAGTTGAATAGGTTTTTGTAATACAATTTTTTTCAGTTTTTAGTTTATTAATTTTTTTATTTTTTAATGTATTTAACATAAAGGTATGTGAGTTTTTATGGTTTAATACATTAATTACATGCAAAAACACAAGTGTGCTTTACATATATATATATAGAAAATAGATATAGATAGATAGATATCGATATATATTTTTTTTTTGGAAAAACCAAATATATATATATATATCTATCTATCTATCTATCTATCTATCTATCTATCTATCTATCTATACTATATCTATCTATCTATACTATATATAAAAGTAAAGTTTATGCAGCCTTGAGGGCAAATCAGTCATTCAACACTTTAATGCACAACAATCTAATTTTTAGCATGGACATTTTAGTAAAAGTATACATTATTTCCTCAAGATTCGATCCTAGGCGTTTATTCCTCAATCACATTTTCCCTCGGCCTTCCGTTTCGTTTTCCACTCGCTTCCGTTTTGTTTCTGAGCTGTCCGTCTTTTCCGTTCACTTGGAAGTTGGAATGTCTCCACTCTCCATCTTCACCTCTCTCCCTCTTATATTTCTTTGTTTGCAATGTTGAGGCCAGAGATTCCTCTCCCCATTACATCGCAAGGCCCTCTCTTTAACCCCAAAGTTGTGGCTGTCGTTTTTGCCGCAGCGGCATCGGAGACGAGGTGAAGACCCTGAGGGCTCCGGCGGCGTGCGAGGTAGGGGAGATAGGTGGTTGGTGCAGAAGATGTAGAGGACACAACCTGTGCCGTCGTCGATGGCGAACAGGGGAAACTGTTCCGTCCATTAGGAACTTCAGTTTTCGGTGGCGTGCAAACCTTTGACAGCATCTTCCTGTTTGATGTTCATGTGGTTATGGATATGGATTTGACATGTTGTTCATTCTTCAGTTTCTGGCTTAGACTTTATTCTTATCTTAGTTTTATGAATCAAAGAGATTATTAAACTTGACATAAGTTCAACATCCATGATCAGGTTATGGAGATACGCCCAAATGTAAACTGGGATAAAGGCCGTGCATTGATGTATTTGCTTGACACTCTTGGATTTGAGAGCTTTAATGATGTTCTACCAATTTACCTTGGAGATGACAAAACAGATGAAGATGCTTTTAAGGTATGGTTAGTTAAAATAGGAACCTCATTTAGTGATTTGTTTTGGGGAATGAATGTTAATTAAACCACTCTAGGCAACATAACTTAAACATAAGGTGCTAGCAATTGTAAAGTTAATTATGACTTGATGTGGATGCAATGCATACAGGTTATAAGACACATTGGAAGAGGATTTTCCATCATTGTTTCTTCAATTGTCAAGGAGACCAAGGCTTCATATTCTCTGCGTGACCCTGCTGATGTGATGACATTCTTGACATGTTCAGCAAAATGGAAGAAGAACATGTTACAGAAAACTAAATAGACTTATGAGATTGTAGGCTAATTTGTTCCTTTTTAAATTTAACAAATTATCCTTGAGTTTGTATGTCGAGACAAGGACTTGAGGATGATAATAATAGGAAATGATTCTGTAGATGTACTTCAGCTCTTCAAATTTTTATGGAGTATCATAGTTCTAATTTTACAAAGTTACTTTTACTTCTACAAATGTTTAAACGGCCAAGATTGAATCCTTGCAAAATCATGTGGAGTTTTACTTATTACTTATTACGTGAATGTACTAATGTACTCCTTCAGCTCTTTCTCCTTGATGCTACTGCTTTCATGTCTCGAGAATTTGGGTTTTTCTGCATCACATTCACATCTTCCAAGCCCTACGGCACCGATCTGCATACCAATTGCAAGGTATTATGCTTCTTTCTCTGGATCCCTACATCTCATGTGCAAGTTAGCATCTTTGTCATTAACTGCATTCTTTTGTTCTAGGTTTATGCATTTCCTTTTTAACTTTCTTGCCTGCTGAGTGCTGAATTGCTCCTTTTTTCCCTTTTCATTTGATCCTGTTTGCAGGCCCTAATCTAAATGAAGGATACGTGATTTACTTGATGAACTTCAAAGTTAGGTATCACCTTGATGATATTTGATAATTTTCTTATCCATTTTCTTATATTTAAGTACCGATGTCTTTCCTTTGTCTTTTGTCATAACCAATTTTTGGTTTTACTTATTCCTCTTTTATAGCTTTTAATTTTCAATGGGATATATATGCATGATGATGATGAAGTGAAAAGTAGTGAAAAGTTGATGAGAGGTAAAAAGGCAACTAAAAGGATGAATGATTACATAACAAATTTTGCCTCTGCTATGTTCTGGCATCTATACATCCTAGCTGTTTGGATTTGTGCACCCAACAAATTTGGTGCACAAAAACCACTTAACTAAGATACTAATTGTGGGAAGAAGTCAAACTGATTCTGATCTCTTTTGTGCACCAGAATCAGATAACCCCAGAATCAGTACCCAACACGTTTTCTGCACCAGCTTGGCTTCTTTCCACATTTGTGTGTTTCTGTCTCTATCTCTGTAATAATGTTTTTATTTTTTAGATGTGCAGGTTGGGTACTGAGTTATATCCATGAGAAGTTTTTAATTTCATTTCTCTCATTATTTAGTGCTTATAGTTTTCCTTTCTCATTTCTCTCATTGTTGAGCAGACCTGCAGAATGCTAAGATAGTTTCCCATTTGATAGATTTATGCAACTATCTCTTAAATCTGGAAGATGGTAGTTGGGGCTAAAAGAGAAAGCTGCAGAACTAATGTCAATAAGCTTCATTGTGATTCGGTTATGACCACCTACAAAATCTGTTTCGCGAGAAGGATACATGCTAAAGGATTTATACAATTTAAATTCTAGGTAAAGTCCCTTTAGAGTTCTGATTATTTGATAGTTGTGGATGCCAGTTATCTTTAAATATTAAGTTAGAAAGCCCTATCTTATAAAATTTTGACTACCTCGCTCTCGCTTTCAACAAATATTTTTTCAATTCCACTTACCCTTTAATTATTCTGTTAGAAAATTCAATTTTTTTAGAAGTTCATTATATGATGATAGTAGTGGATACTAAAGGGAATAATCTTTGATATTTCAAGTTAGATAATTAGGGAAAGGAAATAGACAAATCAATGTTAACCATTTCAGTGATTCTGCTTGGACTGTTATGTTGTTAATGGCTGACTATTTTGTTGCTATGTATGTATGTGCAGCTCAACTGAGTTTGCAAATTGCATGTATGAGTACAAGATTTGATGACCCCATGGTTCACAGAAGTTGAATATATTTTTGTTTATCAAATCAGAATATGGAGAGGAAATTTTATTAAGTGTTAGCTCCTGTCTTATCTTTATATAAGCCGAAAGTTGTGGCAGTGAGAGTTGTAGCTATATCATTTATAGGTTGCTTTGTTGCTCTGATTTTTTTTCCATTTATATTTATTTCTCCTCTCTTCCCCACCATTTCTTCTTCTCCTCCCTTCTCTCAGGCTAATTCCTATCGATCTTTACTTTCTGCAGTTGATTTTGGGGAGGAAGCAGGGGTTTTGTTTCCCAAAAGATCCGTCTCAAGAAAACGAAGCAAGAATGAAGCAAACAGTGAAGGGGAAGATCATTTTCTCCAACTGTGGTAAGAACCCTTCTTCTAAATTTTTCTACCATTTGTTTTGTGGAAAACGACGTGAGATGGAAGAAATCCACAAAGAGCAAGATCATTATCTCCAACTGCGGTAAGAACCCTTCCTTTTTCCCTTTTTCTGCATTTTGACTTCAGAGTTCAGACTTCTAATTTTCCTACGATTTGTTTTTTCACATTAGGTTGTTGTCTTCTTTATTCTTATTTTTCCTCATCCACTCCAGTAAGATACAGTCTTTATTCCTCAATTCAATTTGTTTTTCACATTATGTTGTTATCTTCTTTATTTTATTCCTCATATGAGTGCATGATTTCAAAAATGACATCTTATGAAGTATCCCCTGGCTCAAAAAAAGTTTTCCAATACTATAATTCATGTTATTCTCTCCTCATACTGTTATCTCAATTTATTCTCTCCTAATTATTAACAAAATCTCTCTTCTACTTTCTATTAAAATGATATTGTTTTTAGTTTCTTAAGGCCAAGAATTGCCACTCATACATTTACAAGTTTCAATGCCCTCATTTTGGAAGATCTCTCTTATAAGGTCTTATAAGGTCAAATGTGACATCTTCTTTTTCATTTATATGTGCTTAGTGTGGTTATTGAAGAATTTAGTGATTACATATTAGTAATTAATATCAGTTAGGGAATTCCAGAGGGCATGATTAGTTAGTTAGTATTTATACAAAACATTAATCCTGAAAAATAAAAGGTGACAGTTTAAACATTAAATATCAATGACAATAAAAACTTTCCACTAACCCTTTCCATTACAACAATTATAAGTACTAACTTTCCACTGACTCTCTTATAAGTCCAACTATTTTTTTTCTCTATTTGTGGCCATTCAATACACAAGCTGATTTATTGTTGAATGCATATAATGACAAGAGTAGGAAAGGGAAAGGCATAAGCCAGGTGGGACAACTCCTATTGAAAAGAACGAAGAGGGGGGAAGAGAAGGAAGAGGAAGAAGAAGAAAAGGATTATTCTGAGAAGCCGGACAACAATAGTGTCATAAATGAATTTTCTTTGTTTCTTCAACTTTCTTGATATGTTTCCAAGTGTTACTTGCTATACTTAATTTAAGGGTATGCTATGAACATCATGTTATTGCATCAGAAAGTTTAAGCTTTCTTAATTTGTCTAGCCACCATTGTAATATATCAGCTATATTCAATATTAATTGAGTTATTTATGGTGAATTGACAAAGATAAAACTTTATTATTGAAGGGAGATTTTTTTTTTTGATAAATTGAAATGCATATTTTTTCATGCTCCGAGAGGGTAACAGTAATTTATATCATTTTTTTAAGTGGTTAATTAGTTCGTTATATTGCATTAGTTTGGGGTTAATTATAATGATAAAGTAGTTAAATTAATTTGATGTTTGAAGAAATTCCTTAACACATGATCAATTAGTTTAGATTTCTAGAGGTGGATGTTTTAACATTAAACTTTATAAGAATGCAAAAATTATTCACCAAAATAAATGGTTAATATCAGTTACAGTGTTATATGAGATATTATAAATGTGGATGTTAAAACATTAAAATTTATAAGAATGCAATCTCACCAAAATAAATGGTTATTATCGGTTATGATATTCCATAGAATATTATAGATGTTTAATTTTTTATAGAATATATAAATTAATATTTATATTAATCTTAAGAAAGTGAATATCTATGATGAAAATTCATGGGAATTGATAAAATATTGTTTTATATTATATACTAATTAATATTATTATTGATATAAATATTAATATTAATCTTAAAAAATTCAAATCCCTATCACCTACGATTTTTTTATTTAGTGTTTAGTTAAATTAATTACACACTAAATAAAAATTAATATTTATTATTGAACTCCATAAGACATGGTAAATTCTTTTATTTGTAAAATATTTTAATTAATATAAATATTAATCTTTTAAAAATTAAAGGTAGTTTTTTCTGGGTGAAAAAGGTAGGGATTTAAACATTAAATCTAATATGAATGTCAAAATAAATGTTGGACTAATCCTTCCGGCTTCATCAAATTTATAGTTTTTTTTTTCAAAAAAATAGTTAATATTTGTTACATATCAAATTATTAATATTAATATTAATTGTTTGGTTAATAATTTATACATCAAATAAAAATAAAATATCAATTACGAAACACCATAAGACAAGATAAATTTTCTTGGGATATAAAATATCAGTTAAGGAATTTCACAGGACATAGAAAATTAATATCAAATTTATACAATATATAAATAAATATTAGTATTATTCTTTAGAAATTAAATTTTAAAATTTTAACATTAAATTTGATATGAATGTTACAATAAACTTTTTACTAACCGTGTCACTTATACTTAGATATTTTTTTGGTGTTTATTTAATTTACACACTAATTAAAAAGTTTAATATCAATTACAGAAATCCAATGGGTAAAAAGATAGGAATTATTGGGTAAAAATCTAAATATATTTATCTCATTATACTAATTATTGTGTTCTTCTATTTTTTTCTTATATTTCGGGAAAGCCAACGGGTCAATCAAAATTTCAAATTTAACTCTTAATGTAATCATTCTATTTGAAAAAAAATATTAGTATAATTATTATTTACTCCATGTCTTTTCTTAGGTATATATATAATATTTCATCTCTCTAAAATAAACAATTTTTTTTTGGTACATCAAAAAGATAAATTGTACCCGTCAGTAATCGATCCATGAATCTTCCCCTATCCAATTAAATAGTTCAACATTGAAATAAATGTTAAAACACAAATTAATATAATTATTACGCTACTGCAAAATAAATACAAAGACATACCACACACAAAAAAACACTTCACAATTTAAGTTTACTTATATTTAAAATTTTTCATTTTTTTAATGCATAACTTTTTTTATACTCGATAAACAAAATAGGGTTAATCCTCTAATTGGTCCCTGTGGTTGTGTGGCCGTCTGAAATTAGTCCCTCCCGTAAAAAATAAGTCCTCGCGTTTGAAATTAGTCCCTCCCAACAAAATAATACCCCTGTGCAACACACGGGTACAAAGAAATTTGTTTCCTCTATAAAAAAACTAAATTAAATAGTGCAACATTAAACACAAAACCCAAGAATAAATTAAATAGTTGTGCTTCTACAAAATAAAAGGAACACATTCTTCATGGAAAAAATTTACAAATTTGTGTTTTCTTATATAAAAAATTATGTATGTCCTTTTAATTTATAAATTATATTTTAATAAACATAACACAAATTTGAAAAAATTTCCTACAATAAACAAAAATGAATATCCCCGTGCATCGCACGGGTCCATATATAGAAAATAGATATAAATAGATAGATATCGATATATATTTTTTTTTGGAAAAACCAAATATATATATATATATATAAATAATTACTTTGGGAAATAAGAGCCCCAAGTACAATATAGATAGATATATATTGATAGAAATTTTTTATTTTAAAAGTATTTTATCTAAATTATTTATTAATAAATATATTTTTTTTGATTTTTTAAATTTGTCAAATGCAAAGCTCAAGTCAATTTTAAGTCTATGAATGTTGTTATTTAATATAAGTAGTTGAATAGGTTTTTATAATACAATTTTTTTCAGTTTTTAGTTTATTAATTTTTTTTATTTTTTAATGTATTTAATCTAAAGGTATGTGAACTTTTATGGTTTAATACATTAATTGCATGCAAAAACACAAGTGTGCTTTTTATATATATATATATATATATATATAACTTTATATATATATATATATATATAACATACAATTTGAATTAGTGAAACACTTATATATTATAATTATCTTTCATTTATGTCTTAATGTTTCATCTTACTTATAGACATTAATTGGATAACTATGCAATATTAAGTTTGATTTGCCCTTTACCGTTAGTATGGAGCTTGTGAGTGTGATCGTCGATGCAATATTGCATGTAAAAGATAAACAAATAATTCATACAAAGAGATACGAATAAACTATATCGGGAACTCTTACTGCATCCAGATTTATAGCAAATGACTATTTTCGTAATATTAATTAACTAACTATCTATTGTCTAATCTACAATTGAGGTTGTGTTGATTTTATAAAAATCAAATAAATTGTAATACTTTATTCACATATTATATAAATCATTTGAGTAGAATGCTTGGTATAGAACCATATGAACATATGGAATGTGTGAAATATCTTTTATTAAAATGGTGGGACACAACAATTTGGTGGTAAAGGAACAACATAAAAGCTGTAAAAATCAAGAGGAAATTTGGTTTCACTATTGGAATGTAGTCCTTTCGAATAAACCAATTTTGCATTTAAAATAAGAAATATATATCACTACACCTTCTCTACATACTTCTAAATTCCACCCAAAAAAACTATACAATTCCTTTTATTGAAAAAACATGTGCTAAACCTGAATTAACCTTCAAAAGTATAGAATCAACTTCTTTTTTAATAGTAAAGAAACGAACACAACCACATCCAAAGTTATGTACCAAAATATTTATATTTTAAAATAATGTTACTAAGTATTAACACATTAAAATGCATAAAAATTTCACTGTCAGAACCGGTCCTTGCCCTCCTAATGTCACAATTGCATATATCAGCTTAACTCCTATATCTTCAACACTCTTCATAAATATTTCTTCTTGCAGCTTACACAATTGCTTCTGCAATGACAAAATCCACAGTATGCAATAATTCAATCTTAATAAGTTTGTGAGTGAAAATTCAAACTACTTTGATAAATCAATAGATGCTATCTCAAAGGAATGATATGAACTTTGTAATTTCATAAGGAAACCAAAGAAGAGATTGTTAGTTAGTTTAGTGTGGTGAGCATTGTGTATGCATCGGTGTAGCTTTTTGGAGAAAGTCTTTATATAAGCCTTATAAAGAAATTTGAAACATGAGTCAAGCATAAGAAAGTATGTAAAGCTTAGTATATTTTGAATACAATAGGTGATGGTACATAATCAAGTAACATACAACAACTAAAGTCTTCTCCTACCTGAATTAAATAGCTTTCTAATCCTCAATAAAGTAATATGAATTTTTTTTGTTACAAATACCTGACGTAGTAATAGCATGTTAGTTGCCTCAGTAGTAGGTCTCCTAACATAAGATATCTGAATAAGATTTGTAAACAAAAATATGTACTTCAGACTTCATCCGAATGTAAATTTTTATAACTTTAAAATATCCAAAACTGTGTCTGAATAGTATATCATTACTTAGCAACCCACTTAAGAATAGTAACACCTATATGAAAATGACAAAAACATCAAAGATTGTGAGGTTTACAAAAGTTCAAAAACTTCAGCAGGTCTAGAGCTAGATACCTTTTTTGTTTCTACTGTGGCAAATTGTAACGAATGAACACACATGCAGGATATTGTGAAAATGAATTTAGCGCTAAAAAATCATAATAATATTTTTTCTAAATATCATTATGAAAATAAATTCATAAGCTATTTCAAAACAACAAAGAATTACAGGTTAAAACTAATATTTATATCTTTAAAAAAGTATATAGGATGAAAACGCAAAATGACTATACTTTCACCCATATGATTTTTTAACTAAACAATTATGAATTAACATGATGTTGTAGCTGCTATTGACTTTCACTCCACATCTGATGTCTTTATTTTTTCATACAATGTCTTTTTTTAACTACAAAATTAGCTTATATCAGATCTCGAGTAAAGTGGTAAGAATTAGGGAACATGTGGGTTGGGTTGGGGAGGTCCAATGATCAATCCCTGAAAGGTACAATTTATCTTTCCTATGTACCAAAAAAAAAATCTCAAGTAAAGTTCTTCACAAAAAAAATCTTGTTTTAAAGGCACATGTCTATGAAGATAGGTTTCAAAGCATATCTTAAAAATCAAGAACATAAACACTCAAAGCATCCTACATAGATAAAACATCCAAATAAAAGAGCCAAGAGCCAAAAGTTACCCAGTTAACACCATGGAGGAAGCCAAGGATTAAGCATATAGCATATCATAGTAAACCATCTAGTGTAAGCAGGCCAAAAATTAAAATAACAATTAAGTCAAGTGTTTCACTTAGTATTATTGGAGCTTCCCTCTCTATCTTTCTCCCCTATTCTAGGAGTTAGTCCTACTTGCAGAAACTCAGTGGGCCTTGAATTTTTTTTCTCATTCTTGTTACATAACTTTCTAATACATTGCTAAAGCACTGAAGAGATGAATTATATATAAGTAGTTAAAGGAGAAAATACATCAAAGTACAATCCATTTCACATTAGTTGAAAGAGTTTTTCCTGAATTCCTAAACCAGCATATTAACTACATGAGCCTCTTCTATACTCTCAATTGTGAAAGTTTTTCCTGTCCCAAATGAGCATATGTCTAGAAAACATAGTTCTATAAGCTTCACATTTTATTCTCATTTGTGTTTTTAATAGAGAAACCCAAAGAGTCCCTAACAAACTGACATTTTTTCCTAACTTTCAACACCACATTTGATAAATATCTGCAAGCACCACTGAAATGTCAAATGCTGGAATCAGACCTTCACCACATTTCTATTCCAATTTTCATCCAGCGATTTCCCTCTGATAGAATGCCTACACCAGCATCAACTTTCTCACAATTTCATTTACTAATAAACTTCAAATTGTCTCCGGCAAATTTAGTGCTCTTTCAAGACTAATCTCGGTCCAAGTGCAGTGGATATAAAGTATCAAATACAACCATTGCTAACATGTGTCGTACTTCTTGCAGGTCACCATGAGCTAAGGACTCGAAATCAGTTTTTCTACCTTGCTTTGAAAAAAATTTCCTACCAGCCCTTGCTCTTAAACAATCAAAAATACTGACAGCTTTTAGGTACATTCCTAAAGGGATGAAAACCATATCTGAATCAGGAGCTTGAGGATAGTCAGCCATAACTTGAGATACCACATGCCTAGTTGTCATCTGTAACAGTGACTCTTTAACAGACTCCGCAAGATCCAAAATCTCATATGCCAAAGTCTCTGCATCAAGATCCGAAGGATCTAATAATTCAAGAAATCTGTCTTCATGAGGTTTGTTGATCCTCTTAGATATGTCTACTGCTTCCAACAAATTTCCACCGCTATGAACTGCAAGGCTAAATGCAGCAACAACCAAGGGATTCCTTGGTTGATCACTCAATGTTGTGTGATGCAAGGATACCAACCCATAAGCTGCTGTGACATGGTCTTTGGTGCCAAAAGTTTATCCAAATTGGAGAACAAAGACAAAAGCAAATTGGTTCTTTTGTCCCGCCTCCGAAATCGATGGTGAACAAAATAAACAGCCTGAAAGGGGAGCATTGAGAAAAGAGTAAATAAAGTTATTGTGTAAGATAGAAAACAAAACTTAAATGGTGCAAAACTGCCCAATCCCTTTGCTTGTTAATGTTAAGGTAACTCCGTTTGGAAATAATACATTTCTTTAAAACATCCAATTGGAACAACATACAGTCCAGATGCAACAAAAGTCACCTTATAGAGCTAGAATTAATCAATCAGTTCCTAGAAGAGATAAAACTGTCTGTGCCAAAATAGCTTCACGAATGCTTTGAGTTCACAATCCTGCATAGATGATTAACATGGTTTTTAAGTCTCTCCAACTAAATGAATGCTTTTGAAGCAACAACCACAATATAAGTGGTAAACATATTATTGTAAGAGCATATTACATAAGTAGGACTCACTTTTCAAAATTTATATAGGTAACAAACAGAGAATTCTAAAATCACTACATTACTTATCTAGCTTATATAGTTTGACTTAGACATTATTTGCTACTCACTCAAACCAATCTTTTCAATCCTTGGGGTTATAGACAAAAGGAAAAATTGATCTCTAACGGGATTAGTTATATGATTTAAAGGCTCAAGCTTTCTCTGCAAACTTCTATTTGATTACCCCATTGACTTCTTATATTTGTAAAGTATTAGATCTTAGCTTGCACAACAATACAATGACATCAAATTCCAAATCCATTTTATTCAAGTAAATTTCATGAAAAATAATTCTATAACTATTATAGTAGTGCAATAGTGCATCAAACAGAAACTTAGCGATTGATAAAATTCAATATAAACTTTTTGTCCTTTTCTATTACAATCCTTTTAAGAAAGGATGTTTTTGTAATCATCCATCAAGAAATACCTGGATGTATCCCTCGGACTTCTCTGGTAATGCTGCTTTGTCAAAAGTAGCAGTCACAGAAAGATTAAAAAGTTTTCAGTATGGAAAAAGAAACTAAGAAAGCAAAGACAGAATGATCTACTGACATGCTTCTCCTTACAGTTATTATTCAATGCTTAACACCAAAAGACTAAAAGTTATCAGTATATATTTAGTCAAACTCAAGCCTAGTCCTAAAACTCACTGTTGAAGAAAAAACATGGCAAGAAAAAAAAAGACATAGGGCAAAAGAACAAAATGATTTTCTTTTTTTCTTTTAAGTTGTGAAATGTCACTATATAAGGGGTTTTCTTCGTATGAATAAGGATTTACTCGGCTAAAACAATTTACCGAGATAGAGAAATTAGAACAAAGATTAACAACAGCCTTGAAGGTGTGCATCCCGCTTTTACCATATCTTCTTCTACTGAATAGAAGCAGTAAGCATATAAAGTGAAGCTACAGAATCTGCAGTTAATCTAATTCAACACCACAAATTAATAACTCTCCTATTGAAAAGTAAATTCTTCATGCTCATCAAAGGAATAGCAACATCACTATGAACAGTTATTAAATGCATGATTCAGAAAATTTCTAACTAAGTAGAGAAAGAAAGGATTGAATATGTGAAGTTGGGAAGTAAATTCTCTTGCTCTTCCCTCAAAATTCCAGGTTAGCCCTTCTGCATCATTAGTGTATAGACTTGAGCATTTTGTATTTACCTTGCAGGCTGATTATTGAACCAAAAACAATGCTCAAATGGCTCAAAAATAGGGTCTACACCCTGTTACATAAGAGAGAGAAAGCTAAATACCAAAATACATCTTAATCTAAGTACAACTCGGAATGGAGTATGATTACAACTTCTTGTGCTTTAGGAAAAAAATGATTACCACTTTTCGTGCTTCCGAAAAAAATGATTGCCACTTCTCTTAGCAAAACATAAGTAAAAAGTAAAAGAGTAAAATACACTCACCCCCCTCAAGGTTTGTAAGAATGACACTCCACCCCATTGTTTTTTAAAATCTACACTCCACCCCATTTCTTATAAAGGCAAAATATAGTGACGAAAACAAATTCGTCACTAATAAAAAATAATTACTAATTAGTTAAAATTTAAATAAATTAAATGCATATACACTATCATACATCAATTTATGAAAATAATTTTACTGAATTAAATTTAAAAAAACCATCCACTCTGTCTGTTAAGTCCACGTCTCATCTATCTCCAAATCATATTTCTCACAACAAACGGTCACCACCAAACCTTTGCTCCCTTTAACACGACGACAACTATCCCAGAATGTGAAACCCCATGGCACCACCATGCCTCAAAGTTTTGTTGCGACCTGAACCCCAGAACGTGAATCGCACATCCCCATAGCCACTTGTTCATCTACTTGTTGTAAACTTCACCCCTTTAAGTTGTGTGCGAACGCTTTGTTGGTTTAAGATGTTGTTGGATTTTGTTAAAAACGGTGCTCCACCGCATCGTTGGGTTCTAATAACCTCCGATCCACTTCATATTTCTTAATTTTGTTTCTCTATTTTCTTCACCCATTTATGTTGCTTTTTGGGTCTACAATCCAATTTTAAAAATTGGAGGTATAAATAGATTATTTTGATTAAAATTGAATTATTACCAAATATGAAAACACAAGCATGTTTCACTATGTTTGAGATATGGTTTGTCAACCAGTCATATGTGCTATTGCAGAATTTGCATTGTGAATTTACGGAGGAAGAACGCGATTGAGAGAATGAGGAGGACTGTGATGTTTTCATTTTTATATTTATTGGATTATATTGAAAATATTTTTTGAAATTATTGATTAACAATTTAAATAATAACTAATTTTTAATGAAGAATATTTTTCGTCACTAAATTTGCCTCTATATAAAATGGGGTGGGGTGTAGATTTTAGATAAAAATGGGGTGGAGTGTTATTCTAACAAAACTTGAGAGGGGTGAGTGTATTTTACTCAAAGTAAAAACAAAACCAACAGAAAAACTATGGCAGTAATATAATGTATCCTAAGTATGAGACTTTGCTACATTATTTATGCACAAGATCATAAACACTTGTGCAATCTGTCTCAAACTGAAACTTCATAAAATAAATATCACTGGATAAGGAAACCACCCACAGAAAGCAAACACCTTTGTAAAAACAGGAGATCTAAAATGTGGCAGTATAACAGTAGCATGTTATCCCTTGATTATGCTCATGGGATTTCCAAGTGGCTCAGTTAGAGTTGAGGTAGGAAAGTAGTTCATGGTATGTGAGAATGGCAAGAGGCTTCTAGTACTTGAAAATCATGAATTGAATCACAACTTCATATAGACAAATTTCAAGTAGGCAAACCTCCCTACTAAACAAAACAAAACAAAAGTAATCCTGTGTCCCGTCATGTTTCATGCACTCTTGTATACAATTGAAAGTATACAAATTATATACTTGGTTTATAAATGTCATATGAAAGTAGATGTCTTGTATGTCTTGTATACAAATTTATCCACAATTCACATATTTTATACCAAATACTTTAACTTATCCACACACAATCTCTTACTTAAGTGCTAATTGCCAAGGAACTCACTAATCATGAACAAAATTTCCATGTTCATTAGTTTACAGACATATCACAAAAAGGTACAACGATTTCTAATGGAACATTATTGGCCTAAGTTCCGTTCTTATATTTGGAAAACATTTATTATCTGTTGATTTTGAATTTGTTCCAGCTCAAATAGGAATATAAAATGCAGCAGCAAACTAAAATCAAAACAATTTAATATTGGTTTGATTACCATCATGTTAGGTGGCAGTCACCATTGTATTGGGATAAGAAAAATGTCTAAGGGGTTCTGTCTCTTGCCTAATTCATGTTCTAACTTTTTGCTCATTCCCTCTAAATGTTCAAAGCTCCTAGCCTAATGCATAATCCTGCTCCTGCATAACATGGGTTTCTTACTCCAGTAACTACTGCTGAAAACTTTATTAAATGCATATGGTTCCCTCAATTTGGAGGTCCTAAAAAAGAAGAATGAAACATTGTAAGCAACCTTTAGAAATCAACAATCAATAATCAGTAACAATAATAAACAATCTTCTGATTCAAGCAACCTCAACATCAAGGAGAACCATCTGGATACCAAATGGATTCATTGGTTCTCCAACAGTACAAAGCTCCCACACCTCAAGAACCCTGACTTTCACTCTCCACAGATCTTTTCCAGGTATAAGGCTCTTGATCGAATTAAAACCACCATTCATATCAGAGGTTGGAATGAGGATTGTGTGAACTGTGGTGGAGTGAATTGTGGTGCAGCAAGGGTTGTGTGAGCATTTATAGGCAAATGGATATGAGTAAAAATTCAAAGGAGAAGAAGTTGTGTACAACATTTGACCTGTAACCCTAGAACAACAGACCAGATTAAAAGATGACTTCCAAGTTGAAGATCTGAATTATGAAGTGGCAGATTTCAGTTAAAAAATAAAACAAAACCTTGGAAAAGTAACAAATGAAGGACACGTGGCGAAACGCCATTGGAGGTCTTTTAGGAATAGTGAAAAGCAAACTGAAGAATAAGAAGTAGTAGATAGATTGAATCAAATGGGACACATTTATTCTTCAAGTACTTTAATTGCAGATGATGATATTCTTGATTGAATTCTTGTTTAATTGTTGATGCAAAATGTTTCATGCTGCTGTCCCTCGTCCTCTTCATGTTGCTGCAACTATGGTTCTTGTAGCTTACTCCTCACTGGTGTCCCCTTCTACTAGCAAGTCAAATGTGGCAACCTCAAGAGTTTAATTATTTGGGTTGGTCTGCTCTACTTCTCCAGCCATGATGAATGGCTGAATGACTAGTACAAAACCAGTAGCCCAATTCACTGTGGAAGCCAATAACAACAGATTTAAAAAGCAACTTGGCAGGGAATTCATCACTAGAAGATTGGGTCACAAACAAGAGGAAGAGGAAAAGATAATATTCCTGATGTTGTAGCTAGCATTTTATGGAAATCATATTTGTTATGAATTAGATGTATGTAGGAGGAAAAAAAAAACGTTAGCTTATTCATGTAAAATTATAGCTTATTCTTGTAAGTTAGCTTCTATTACATTGTGGCCTCTGTCGCAAGTTATATTCAGTGAATAAAGCCTCTGCAAACTTCATATATAATCTTTTGCCCCTTTCTTTTTCTTTGCCCGCTTGTATATCTAATGAAAAAAGATCGTGCACCTTTCTATTTGATGGAATCCATACCTTTTTTCTTGTAATTAACACATGACATTATCTATGAAGGAAACTGGGATCCACTGTACAAGCAAGTTAACAAATGAATATACATTGGATTTACAATAGTGTAAAACCAAGTCCAATAACAAAGGAAGTCCTTCTAATGCAGAAACCACCTCTGCAGATTTGCATATGTAGAATATATATATGAAATTGCAGAAACATATATCCTCAATACACATAATGCAGAAATATCTATCAAAATGAGAAGTAAAGCTTGGATAGCTAATAGAATGTAAAACATAGGCCAAGATTACAGGGTCAAGAATATATAAAACATAGGCCAAGATTAATTCCAACTGAAGTTAGAAGAGCAGCAAAAATCATTACTGAAATCTGGTTCAAAACCAGTAGATCGACTTTGCACGCCCGATAACACAACTGCAGTCCTGAAATCACATGAGATGGAACTCTCCAGAGTTGAATTTGAATAAGCTATACGCCATTAATATATACGTGATCAGGGACAAATTTTATATAAAAAATATTTGAAATTAACCTGTCTGATGTAAAACTAGATGCTAAATAATGTTCCAGTTTAGCAATAAGGATTGCAGTAGTAGGTTGATGACTATGGTTTCTACTTGGTGTAAAGAGCAGATCTTTTTGAAGAGGTTTCCCATATGGATATGTTCATTGGTTGAGTTACTTGAGTAGTGCATGAAACCAATATTTTATTCATTCTTATCCAATGAAAATCATAGGCTCACAAAACTTTGTTCAAGAGACTTCACACTTATCACAAATTGGAAATACTAATAATAAAAGTAGCCAATAATGAAACTTCAAAAAGTAATAAAAGCTAATTACAAAAGGCTTAATCCAATTTTTGGTCCCTAACCTTTGTCATAAATATGGTTTTAGTCCCTCGCCGGAGCAAAAGTGGGGATTGGTCCCCAATTTTTTGCAAAATATTTGGCTTTGGTCCTTCCGGCCGGTTGGGTCAACGCCGGAGCTCCGGGAAGGCCATGTGGCATTGCCACGTCATTTAATGAACTTAGTTGGAATTTTTATTCAAAAAATTTTAAGAATTCCAAATTAATCACCATTATTCAATCTTCATCTTCATCATTCTCAACTTCATCTTTTCTTTCTTTTTAGAAACCCATAAACCCAATGTGAAACTTGCCATAATTAAATTAAATTGATCTTCATCATCATCATTTCATCATCGACTAAGATTTAAAACAGGAAGAACAATAGATGTTGTAATAAATTAGATGCTTCATCATCATACAAGAAAAACATAGATCCTCATGACTTCAACCCATCAAAGCAACTGAACCCAAAAACAGAAATCCTCAACTTCAACGCATAACATCTCTCCCTAGCAATCAAAGCAATTGAACCAAAAAACCATTGAATGAAGAAGCCAGGAAACCCAGAAAACCCAGAAACCAAACCCAAAACTCTGGACCTCCTTCAATCCACGCTCTGTTAGATCTGGGATCGATCGAGGTCGGTGATTTTTGTCAGAGTGGGATCAGATCTAGGTTCTTCTTGATCTGGATTTCCAGAGCGTCGCCGAGGTGATGCGATTGCTCCTTGACCTCGTGGTTGAGGGTTTGATGGGAGTTGCTGGTGAATAAGGGATTCAATGAATATTGAAAAATGGGTTTCCATGAGAGGGAGATAGGCAACGAGATCTGCAACCTTGGCGAATTGGAAGCTCAATGCGAATCCCGCCCGTGTCCGCCGTGATGCCGGCGAGGGTTCTGGCCGGAGGTCGAGGTCGCCGTCGTGTGCTAGGAAGGTCGCCGGGGAGGGTTTCTTGACATTTTAACAACTCTGTCAAAACCGTGCTTTTTCATTTGTATATTTATTATAGTTTTTGAAAAAAACTTATGGTTTGATAGATGGGAATTCTTGTTCAAATTTTGGGAGCTTGATTGATTCTGGTGTTGATTGTAGTAGTATCTATGTTGATTCTGGAAGCTTTTAATAGAAATTTCTGGGTTTGAGCAAGGAGAATGAGAAAATGGATTTGGGAACGGTGGATCTGGAATAGTTTGATGAAGGAGATGAATTTGTTTTATTTTTTTTAAAATTTAAATGAAAAAGAAAAAGAAATCCAGTGGACTCATTAAATGACGTGGCAATGCCACATGGGCTTCCCGGAGCTCCGGCGTTGATCCAACTGGCCGGAAGGACCAAAGCCAACTATTTTGCAAAAAACTGGGGACCAATCCCCACCTTTGCTCCGGCGAGGGACTAAAGCCATATTTATGACAAAGGTTAGGGACCAAAAACTGGATTAAGCCATTACAAAAGGCTTCAATCAAAATCACACCAAAGCCTTAAAAACTGTCTAACTAAAAAGTACATATTATTGACTTCAATTTTGGATAATCAAACTTCATACATTTTCCATTAGCAATGTCAACATTGTGCTAAAAGTTTGACAACATTACCTACACGAAAGGAAGCACTAACTTAAACATCTATTGATATCAGAAAAGTATTAAAACTGAAGAAAGCTAAAAGACTAGGAAGTAAGCTAAAATCGCATAATTCATAAGAATTTATGAATAAAAGACTGATTCAAAAATTGATGAAGAATATCATGATATGTTTTTTAATAAGCAAAATGGATTAATTGGGAGCACAAGGGGTGCCCCAACCCAATAAAATGTGTTATGAGTCAATAAGACATGCTCAAAACTCATAACCGAACATAAAGAAATAACAGATAAGGAAAGAAGAGGCAAGGATAAAAGACATTCAGAGAAAAGTTTGGAGAATATACAACTCCAAAACTTTTCTTTTACAATACATTACTATATCAACTCAGCTCCCAGCAGATCCCAATCATAATCCCACCCGCCAGATCACGTCCATATTGAAATCACATTCAGATGCTAAAGTGATTCACATGGATTGAATAAATTCGACCTTCACCTTCATGTCACAGATAGCATTGATCCTGTCAACTAGATTCCTTTCAAGCAAATAATTGGATTGGAAAACCATTCATATATAGATGGGTTAAAACTTTGCAATTTTGCTGATAGCCATTTCCACGGTTCCCAGTTCAAGCACTTCTTCTAATTCTGCAACAGTGCCTCCAAATACAACTTGATTTCTACATAGCCAAATAGACCATGTAGCTGCCAACCATATTGATGCAGCCCCACTGCTTTGATTCCGCGATTTCCAGAACAGAAAATGTTGTAAGAAATGGCTTCTTGCATCGGATGGAAGGTACACATTGCCTACATCTACATGAATTAGAAAAAGTTTCTTACCAAAAATCAAGATGAGGACTTCGAAGGGAAATTGCGACTATCATGAATTGCATATTGTTTACAAGCCCTACAGAATTTTGTTCTCTTTTGTTGTTGTTTCATTGCTTTGTCTTTTCCCCCTTTAATCCGTTTTCCACACCCTTTAGTATTTGAAGGTTCTGGAGGATGGATATCAACAATCTTAGGTACATTAGAGCTAATATAGGACTCTAGTTCTTGTAACTTTCTTGCTCCAGCATCACCTTCCATCCCTCTAATGTGTTCATCGTATCATTGAGCTGGTGTAGGTAAATCTGCTTTGTCATCACTAATGTCCATGGAAATATATCTAAAAAAGAAAAACTCAATAGATTAGTCAACATATAACAAAATAAAAATAAACAGCCAGCATTAACTTAATTTAATTTACACTTGCTACTAGGTTGGATTTTGGAACAATTTCAGCGAAAGTTAACAAATATTAAGGTAAATTTTGTGGTATTAAAAAATTAGTTTGGTATGATACCTGCATTAAGTGACTTAATAGATTATTTTCATGTCAAATAGGATTTTAGTCGTCAAGACTTATTGGTATAGAAAGGGTGGAGATCATGATCGGCAAACGATGAAAATGATGGTGACCGACGCCTTTGCTTAGAAACAAAATGGTTGAGAAATGTTTAAAAATTACTTTGCAAATAATATAATAATATTAACATTTAAAGTTTAGAGCATGTTTGTTTATTGGTACAGATCACTTAAATTATGTGTGATTTAATCAAAACATGTATGTTAATTGGTACACATCATTTTAATTACAACACCTTAATCTGACTTGGTACCACAACAAACACCTTTTAAATAACCAACAAATATTCATTAATTTTAATGAACCAGTCAACAATTTCATAGACCATTCTCGACCAAGAGTGAAGTGAAAAACATGATGTTATAGGCAAGAATTTGCAAAGAATTGAATTATCATGTGACTTACCGGACGATTGCAGCAAGAGCTTAATAAATAATGTGTGTGGTGCTGAACAATTGCGGCGGCGTTGCTGAATGATTTTCCAAAATGAAGGAGGATTAGGATTAAGTTCCAAAAGGTGCGAAGGAATAGGGGAACGTGAGAACACGTGCATGTTTCAAGGATTCAAAACGTAACGGCGCAGCTCAAACAGAACAACGTGATGAAGAAGGAGAAGTGGCGAACAGGGATTAGGATAAAATTCCAGACAGTGCGAAGGAACATGGGAACATGAGGGGCGAGAACGCGCAAATGGTTTCAGAACGTAGCAGCGGAAGAGCTTGAGTTCTGAGGCTGTGAAGAATGAGGGAAGAATTCCAAAGACGACATTAGGAAAACAATGAGGCATGTGAGTGAGTTAAGTAAGGTTTTATTCTGATCCATTTATTTATATAGATATAAATATAGTTTAGATATATCATGTGAAACATCTTCAATATAGTCTCACATTTCTCACATAAGATGGATTCTATCATGTGAAACATCTTCGATATATAGATATATATAGATATAAATATAGTTTAGAACACATTTTTTATTTAAAAATTGTATCTCCATAGGGGTTGTGGAGAACAACATGTTGAGTAGCATCGATGTTTATTTATATGTACATTCGATGCAACATTAACCACCTAGAGTATTTAATTTTGATTGTAAACTTGGTTGGATTGACGTGGTGTAAGAATGACTTGGAGTGGAGAAGCTTTAACGTTGGTTAACCCGGTTTTTTCAACCATATCCACAGGTCCTCCATCAATAGTTACTATTTCAAATCCATGCAATAGAGTAGCAAGTGTCATTTGCATTAGCTGAAGAGCGAAAGAGATTCCAGGACATATTCTTCTACCTGCACCAAATGGGATGAACTCAAAATGTTTTCCCTTATGATCAATGTCCTTATGGGTTGTGAGGAATCTCTCCGGGCGAAACTCCAATGGATCAGAATACAGTGAAGGATCTTGTTGAAGTTTTGAAATATTAGTCAAGAGATGCGTGTGAGCAGGAACATGGTATCCACCCACGATACAATCTTCCATGGACTCATGAGGCACACTTAATGGTCCTGCTGGGTATAGGCGTAATGTTTCCTTAATGATGGCTTGTAGATACTCCAACTTCTCGAAGTCTGATTCCACTACCACATTTTCCCTACTAATTTGTGTGTCTAACTCATGTGTAGCCTTATTTAGGACTTCACGGTTGTTGAGAAGTAAGGAGAGAGCCCAAGTTAATGTCCCTGTCATAGTGTCTGTGCCAGCTAAAATTAATTGCTGCAAAATACAATAAATATCATTTTAGTTGATTTATGGAGATTTATCTTATTTTTTAAGTATATTTTTTTACATCGTAAAGATAAATTGTACCCAACCGGGATTGATCCCTAGACCTCTCCCACCCAACCCACATATCACGTAACTCTTATCACTTGAGCTATCATTTGGGGCGTTTTTGAAGTATTTTAAATAGAATAAAATTGCAAAAGTCTTAATTATGACAATTAAAAATCAAGGGACTAAATTTGCGAAAATAATATTTATGAGTACTAAAACTACAAATCAATATAGTAAAAGGACTAAAATCCAATTAAATGTCAGCTTTTTTAGTAATTAAATAAGTTAAAATTAATTTTTTTTCTGCATTAAATTAATTTAGTTAAAAAAAAACATAAAACTCCAACCTATTATTATTTTGTTTGTAAGATACAATTTTAATTTTAATTTTATTCTTACTTGTTCAATTCAGAATAACCTAATTTTTTCCACAATCTCCAAAATAATACAAAAAACTTTGTTTTGGGTACATTAGAATATTGACGAACATCCTGCACCAGTTATTTGTGGCAGTCAGAAACTGCCATAAGTTACAGATTTCATATAAACTCTTCAATTTATGGTGGTTAAAACTGCTAAAAATTGTTGATGTATGGTGTTCGCGACCACTCTAGTGTACACAAATAATATTTATAAAAGAAAAGTAAAGTGAAATATGAGACTATACATACCAGACATGTAGATTTTACTATGGTATCAGCATCATGACCGTACTGTAGGCACTCATCATCAACGGTGGAAAGAAGCAAGTCCATGAAGTCATGTTCACCCTTTTTCAATTCGCTTGAATCACTATTTCTGTTGCGTTTGTGTTGCTCAAGCCAAACCTGAGCGTAGTCATCCAATTCTTTGGCTAACTTCTTCATTTTCCTCTCAAGTCCATCCAAATCCAACCATCTCAAAAACGGCACCGCATCAGAAACAGTGAACTGCCCAAAGAGATGGAAGAAATCTCTAATTGCTTTCCTAATCTTTTCGTTCTCTTCCTCATCTTCTTCACAACCAGTCCCAGATAACCGTTTTCCTAACACTGTTCTAAACATAAACGTTTAGTGCTATGTTTGCAAACCATTTCTCCAATTCAGTGACCGGTTTTTTATCACCACTCTCCTTCATCATTATCCAATAATCATAGCTTTTTTTCATTGCTGCCTTCACCTCCGAGTGCATCACTTGCTTGAGCATTTCTATGCGTTTTGTGGATAGGACCTCGAGTGTGGCTAATGGCTATCTTGCGCACGTAGCGCCAATAGGGGCCGTAGGGGCTGGTACCAAACAATGAGAAGTTGAAGCCCAAAATTTCATTGGCTAAAGAGTTGGGACGGGAAGCAAACACTTTGTCGTTTACGGTTAAACACTCTTTTGCCATTTTCCAGTTGCTAACCACCAAAGTTCGATGAACACCTAAACGAAAGGTGAATATGGGTCCGTATTTGTCGGCCATGTTACCCAAGATGACATGTGCTGCGTGAGATCCACCTAAGAGGTGGAGGTGGCCGATCAAAGGCCATGCACCCTCAGCTTCTGGTGGCGGTGGTGCCTTTGTGGTTATGTCAGCATGGCTTCTCTTCAGTATCCAAAAAAGAAGGCAAAAGAGAAAGAACAGCGTGGCATAGATTGTGTATATCTCCATTGACTGTGAGAGGAGAGTATTGAAACCCATGGCGTTGGAAAATATTTGGTATGACCTGAGCTTTGGATATGTACTTAGTGCCTTACTTATATAATAGTATGGTTTATCTAAAAAAGATTTAGCACCAAGCTGTGAGATAATCCTCGGATTTAGTTAAGTAGTGGTAATCGGTGTAGCAAACAAAGTAGAAGTTGATAATATTAATTTTCTTATTGGTGCAAATTTGTTGTATATTGTGGGAAAAGCTAGCACCGCCTAAGGCCGGCACACAGCTCCATTTCCCATTTAATAAGGCCGGCACATTGCGACGTATTGATGATGGCAAAGATATCCCGTTCAAGAGCCCCCCCCCCCCCCCCCCCCCCCCCCACAATTGTGTCGTATTGGAAACATTTTTCATATCACGACATGATAATGATTCAGCTTGGTTGTATTTGCTTTGACATTAATTAACCATGTAGGCAGTAGGCTTACATATTTTGGAGGACTTTTGGTTTACATTCCTATAAGTTTTTTTGGTATACATTTTTAAATGTTAAATAGTTTTAGTCCGTGAAACCCAGTTAAAAAACGCTAAATCACTTAATTGAAGCTTGTATATGTGGCACATTTACACATCATCAAGGTTATAGTTAATGCAGTATCCTACATGAATATTGTGATTCCTTAAGTAATACAAATATACCTTAAATTAATTTTTTTTTTTGAAAATGCTTAAATTAATATTTAAGCCTTAGATTCTTTAATTTCAAAACTCTACATTTTCTTCCATTCAGAAACCTAATCCCAATTTCAAACACAACTATTCCTCTTCTTCTACAATTATCTCTTCCTCTTCCCACTCCGGCCACTGTACCCTTCTCCCACAAAATAAAATACTCTTAATCTCCCTCCCAACCTTCCCCTTAGTTATTCAATTCCGAGCCTCATACTCTTTATCTTCATCAACTCTAAGCCAATTGTTGTGGAGTCTTTCATACCACTACCGTGACAGAGACGCAACGTGTAAGACCTCAAATTTGTTCTGAAAAATAAACTTATTTAATTTTTCGCTTTTATGTTTTTTCTTTGTATTAGCATAATTATGTGTGTAAGACCTGCAGACATTAAATAAAAGAGAAAAGGTGCTTGCTGTGGTACCTTAAGCCAGATTAAGGCGTGGTACCCAGAATGATATAAATTAATAGAAAAATAATACAATTTGAACTTAAAAGAAAATGATGGATGAAGATTTGCAAGGTTTAACATAGGTGAGGCATGGAGAAAGAAGATCTGACAAGAAAGGATCTTAGATGATCTCTCAAAATCGAAAGTTAAACTTAAAACCCTAGTTTTTCAAATCGTGCATTGAACAATATAAACAAACTTAAATACAATATGTAATTAGTTAATTGAGTCATCGAACTTAAATTCTTAAAAAAATTGCAACAATAAATCATCCATTTTTTAAAGAAAATAACAAAATTATAACTTAAAGTACTATACGAGGTACCATACCCGAAAAAATATATGGGTACCACAGAATTCACCAAGAGAAAATAATATTCATGACTCACTTAAAATGAAGTTATAATTTAAGTGATAAATTCTTGTCATCGCCAAAGAATTTTGGTTATGTTTTGAAACGGTGGAAAATGGCACGCCGTCATAGAAAACCTAATTATTCCCCGAATAATATTTAAGCGGAAAATTGACAATTTTCTTATCTATGGGATGAAGTTTGTTTGATTATGAGAATTTTGAGTGTAATATTTCTAGGGTTCATTTTCGGAGCCCCGACAAAGTTTTTGCGTGTTGTGAGGGTTTCATAGAAAAACCTCGAGTGGAGTTCGAATCCACTCATCTGCTTGGGAACTCTTTAAGTACACCTAAGGAAGGAATTTGATTGCTGAGATATCTAGAGACTTGAGTTTGTGCCCTTAACCTCTGTCGAACTTGCTAGACCAGGGTTAAGGCTATCGCAGTTTTGGTTTTGTGTTGGGTCTTGCTGACGCGCTGGTGTGCTTGTTACATTTGTCTCTCTCTGCTTCTTTGTTGGTCTGTAACTACTCCTTGTGTAGGCTCTGTTGTATATTGTGTGTGGCCCAGGTGTTGTTGTGTTTGTTGGGTTATTCAAGCCTTGAGATGGTTTTCCTTCATTTGTACCCCTGTGTTTGACTTTCTTCTGTTCAGTTTTAATAACCTTGATTTTTTCTGATTTCATTGTAATTGGGATTGAAGTACCCGTTGTACTTTCTTTCAATGCATTTGTTTCTTTGCTGATAAAAAAAATTAGAAAAACCTTGACGTAAGAAAAAGGGCTAAGTGAAACATTTTGGAAATTCTGAACAAGATAAAATGCTAAGAATATCGTAAGGATTTCATTTCTATAAGGCTTAATTGCACATTTGCTCCCTCATCTTTCAACGTTGTGCGAAGTCTCTCCCCCATGTTTAAAATGAGCAGATTCCTTCCCTCATGTATTAATTTGTGAAAATATACCCCTTCCGTTAGTTAGTCGTTTGAAAGCTAACGGAGGTTGCTATTTTCACCCCCTTTTTATTATCTGCACCACCTACACTTCTAGAAAAAAAAATTAATAAAGAACTCAAAAAATCTATCATCTTCATCTCTTCCCTCATGATCTTCATCTTCTTCATGGTATACAAAAAAAAAACCAAGAAAAAAACCCAGCATTTTTTTTTACCTCAAATTTAATCTCATACACACTTACCCACATACATATTGACAAAAATATGCCTAGCAACTTAAAATTCAAACGCACTGAATGAGCACACTCACTGATTTTTCTTAATAAGCCAAGCTAACATTACTCATTACCCATATTACAAAAGAAAGAGTACAAAAACCAGTTAAAAAACACTACACACACTACTAGCCTGAAGCAGCAAACATAAACCAGAAGAAAAGAACACAAGAAAAAGGAAACATCACCCAGCAACCCGATAGTAGCACCCCAACACAAACCCGTCACCGCACACCCACAACCTCGATCTGCACTAGCCCACGCATCCAGATACTAATTAAACTCACCTAAAACTTCAACACACACACATGTGAAATGTTGTGAGAGATCTTAGTGGCTGGTGAGATCTTTTTCCTCTCCTTGCTTCCCTTTTCTTGCTTCATGGATGAAGATGAAAATCTGAGCAACATGATGGCTTGTCAGATCTGGAATTTGGGATTGTGGGTTAGGGTTTTTTTTTTTAATTTGGGGTTTTTTAACAGTGGTGTGTTGCGGCAAAACGCAGTGGTAGCAGATGAGGAGGAGGTCCACGACGGAGGTTGAGCAGAGGTCTCGCCCCTGGTTGCAGAGCTTTCACCATCTTCATTCATCCTCTTCTTCAATCTGCACTTCTCTCTCTTTCGATCCAGAAGATCCTGGAACCCACGTGTTTGTGTGAAAAAATGCTGGGGTTTGTGTGGAAAAAAAGAAGAGCTTGGGTTTGTGTGAAATAAAGCTCCATGAGATTTTGATGGAAAAGTGGGGTTTTACTTTTAAGTTTTATTTTTCTGGGTTTTTTATTTTTATTTTTTACATGAAGAAGAAGATGAAGATCATGGGGAGGAGATGAAGATGAATATAGTTTTTTTAATTTGTAAAAATTTTGTTTTTTTGTTTTTAACTTTATTTATTTATTTTTTCCTTTATTTTTTTTTTCTAATTGAAGGGTGTGGTTAGTAAAATGAAGAGGTGAAAATAACAATTCCGTTAGAAATTAGATGGAAAGTTAACGGCAACACAAATTGAAACATAAGAGAGGGAATCTGCTCAATTTAAACATGGAGAGAGATTTCGCACAACGGTGAAAGATGAGGAAGCAAATGTGCAATTAAGCCTTTCTATAATAAAAATACTTGCAAGTCCGCAAAGTATTATTGACTTGTAAACAATATGAATCTCCAGTACCGTGCTTGAATTTTTTGGGCTGGTCGGGTAAGATACTTAGAGCAACTCCAACGCAGGTTGCTTAACCTGGTTGGAGAAAATAAGATGCGTTGCTTATTTTTTCGAAGCGTTGGAGCTGACTGAGCTGGCGTTGCTTAGCCCTCAAAGTTAAGCAACGTTGCTTAATCCTTCCTTCTTCCTTTTTATTATAAATATCATATTTTCTCTTTCATTCAACAACTGATTGTAGTTAAAAAAAAAAAAAAAAGAGGGAATAATCACTGAGAAGAGAGAAACAGAAACGAAATTAACATCTAACTTTTTTACACTTCTGAAGTAAATCTTCAACAGAAAAATTTTAAAAACCCAAAAAAATTGAAAGATGAAATTACACATTTGGAAGTTGGAACCTCTGATCGGTCTTCTGAATCTCTGATATGAGTGAAGGAAGACATGGCGGCACTGCACAGAGGTCATTGAAGCTGTGCATGTCACCAATTTGGCCCTGAAACCTCCAACGGCAGAGGAAACATCTGATTTTGGACCATTGAAGTTGTGCATGTCACCGATTTGGCCATTAAAGTTGTGCATGACACCAAATTCGTGTTCTGATGTGTGTTCCAAACCACCGATCTGGGTGAAACGAAGGTGAAGGAAAGAGATGTGAGTCTGAGAGACCAGGAAGTGACATGAGTATCAAAACCCCTCTGATCTGAGTGAAGAATTTGGGACTTGGGTCTGAGAAAGAGAGAACCTTTGATTGAGAGTGAGAGAGAGAAAGGCAAGGGGGCGTGAGCATGAGAAAGTTGTTGATCTGAGTGAAGAAAGGTTGAGGTTGGAGTGAAAGGAATAGAGGAGCGTGAATGAGAGAGACAGAAACGGCTGAGTGAATGAATGAATGGTGAGGATTAGTAGTTATTTGGTTTTAGGTTTAATTTGGGATAAAGGAATGGACTTTTATTGGGTGAAACGGCTAAATGGGCTATTTTTGGTTAATGGCTAAATGGATTTTGGCCCAGATTAAAAATAAATCAGATCAATTGATATATTAAATTTGTTATATTTGACAAAATTTGTTTTACGGTTGTCATCGAAAATTTGAGCATGATTAATTTTTTTTTAAAGAAACATGATTTAATATAAGGTTAACTGAAAAATCAGATAATATAATCAATTATATTGTTATAAATATTTAAATTTAAATCATGCTTAGGTAGACTTAAAAATATAAATATATGAGATATAGTAGGGCCCAACTAAAAGTAAAATAAGCAACCATGCATTGGAGTGAATTTTGCATGGGTTTCTTATGAGTTGGTTAAATCCTATGTGGCAATCTGGGCCCACCAGAATAGCATTTAAGCAACCCAACTAGCAACCATGCATTGGAGATGCTCTTATAGCAGCCAAGTTAGCCCTTTTAGTCCTTTACAACTAAAGCATTGATGAACAGTGCTAGAGATTTGAAAATCTCATCATGAGTTACTTTACTACTTATGGTAATAACTAGGTTTATTTTAATAGCATGTGTAACTAAATTAGGCTTTTAAAAGCTTTATTAAATGAAACAAGTGTTGAGAAATAATTCATTTCAATAATGGACAAAGTACAATGGCAACAACATGAAAAACGACCTACGTCAGAATCATAACAATTCTATCAAGAAAAATAACGAAAAACAAGCTGCAAAAACGCTAATTCGTACGCAACATATTATGACACTTCATAAAACACAACGCGCTTAATAGGGAGAGGTTAATATCAACCAATTTTCAACAACTTTAGTTTAGATGTGCACGCGCAATAAAAAAGAGGTACCGACATTATCACAATCCACAAAGTCAATAGGGATCGATTTCTAAACCATCCAATAATATTTCACACAAGAAAATTTTCTATGTTATCCTCATGAGCAAGGCACCGCCTAAAGAAAATGAACAACCTTCAATACTTTTTTCTATTTTAATATTTTTGCTATGCCGTCTGATTAAATATGGTGCCCCGCGTATGGGTAGCATTTTTCACATGAGAAGAAAAGAATAAAGAAAGAGCAAATGATTTTTTTTTATTCCATCGGAAAACTAACAACAAAGAAACAACTACAACGAGCTCAAGCGATCCCTCAATATTAGGGTCTCTAAGTCCCAAGGGGAGCCTCCATCACGCACCAAGGATTCAAAGGAGAAGACGCTCCTCTCTTCGCCAACCAATCCGCCGGTTCATTACATTCTCTAGGAATATTATCCAAAATGACCCTTCAACTCCTTTGCAAGAGCTGTTGAATGGTCCTCAAAGTTGGCATAAATTGACAGCGATCCCCATCCTGCAAAGCCAGAAGAAGGTCTCTGCAATCCACGCTACAAATAACATCTCTGTAGCCTTTTTCCCACGCCACTTGCAGCCCATGTTCTAGAGCAAAAGCCTCAGGCTGCAGTGTGTTTCCACCGCTTTGGTACCCATGAAATCGAAGCAACCACTGGCCCTGTGAATCGCGAAAGATGCCACCCCATCCCATACATTCTGTTTCACTTTTGAAGCTGCCGTCGACACAAAGGCTCACACACCCCTCTGGCGGCGGTTTCCAACTCTTGAGCATCCGTTGATCATCTTCTATCCCGTCACCACCCTCCATGAATTTGACCATGTCATCATGTTCGTGACAGATGCGACGCCAGGCCTCATTAGCCGACCTGGGAGACTTCTCAAAAACCATATTGCACCTCCACTTCCATATGCCCCATAAGCACCCCAGAAATTGGATCCCATACTTGCCTTATGCATGCTGACTAACCCAATCTCCACAATCGTTCACCAAGAAACCTTGCCAAGACAGTGCTCCACGTCTCAGCTAAATCTCCCGTGAATGAGGACAATCCCTTAAACAATGAAGGACATCCTCTTCCACCGCCGAGCACCGGGCATAGTTTGCGTTCTCTGCCATATTGCATCGATAATGGTACGCATTTGTCTGGATAGAATTATGGAGTATTAACCAGACAAACATACGCACCCGCTCCGGAACCTTCAAACGCCATACCCACTTCCAATTGCCCTACACAGCCAGCGGATATTGCCGTCGATGGAGCCAAGCGTATGCCTCCTTGACCGTGTAGCAACCTGTACTGCTTCCGTCCCATATCCAAACATCACGCTGATTGGGCTTTATGTGAGGTTCAATGAGTTGGAGACGCTGCTGATATTCATCTGGGATAGTTGTGTAGACGTTGCCCAGGTTCCAGCTCCCATTTGAAATAACATCTCTCAAGGATAACTCAAGGTCATGAATGTCCACGTACAACACCTTTATTGCTAGCGCTCCATCACCACACCAGTCACCAAAACACAAAGACGTGTCTCCGGTTCCCAACCTGAACTTGAAACCCTCCCTCAAGCGGTCACGGGCCTTGAAAATTCCCCGCCACACTGGCGAGTCAGTCCCCTTAGGTTTCACCTGCAAACAGAAGAGTTACAAGTGTATTTATGTTTCATTGTCTCCACCCACAATTTTTGTGGTTTATGTAAAATACTCCAAATAGCTTTGCCCAGAAGTGTCGTATTCGCCAAACTGGAATCTCTCACCGCCAAGCCACCTTGCTCCTTTGTTTCAACAATTTTGTCCCAGCCAACAAGATGCCATCCTCTCGAGACCCCGTTACTAGCCCAAATGAAGGATCTCAGCATTTTATCAATGCGATTTGTCACGCTCCGAGGGAGGTTAAACACTTGCATAGGATATGTCAGGATGGATAGGGGTGGGAATAGGCCAGGCCGTTCGTAGGGGCCTATGGCCTAGCCTACCACAGGCACAGGCCAGGCCAAATTGGTAAATAGGCAAGGTTTAGGCTTTTTGAAAAGTCTATTCAGTTAAAAAGGCCAGGCTCAGGCCATTCAACAAGCCTTGTAAGCCTTACAGGCTAGCCTATTTAAGTAAATATGATTAGTATTTTTTTGGTAAATTGTAAATATGATAAGTATAAATATATTTTACCCTTGATGATGTCTATATATTAGAAATTTATAATAATATCTTGATATTATATACTTATTGAGATTTTTATATATTTAAGCAAATTGACTTATATAACGATTCAAAGTTATAAGTCTATTTAACAATAAATATATAACGTATTTAAATATCTTAATATGACGTGTGATTTTAAATTGGCTCTCCAACTCTAAGAAACCAACATAATCTCGCTTAGTTTCATCACTACCTATTAGCTAATAATATTTTAAGTCTGATTGTTGAAAAGATTATTTTAGTATAATTTAGCCTGTTAGCTCATAAGTTTGATAGCTTCTTTACAGATAAATTTGTTAACAAACGTAAAACTCTTGTTGTGAAACATGCCTTTAAACAGGCTACCAGGCCAAGCCAGACTTTCGGAAGGCCCAGGCCAGGCTCGAAAAAAAGCCTTTGATAGGCCATAGGCCAGGCTCAGGCCTTAAGATTTTTAAACAGGTTAGGCCTATTTAAGCAAATCCTATCTAGGCCCAGCCTATTCCCACCCCTAAGGATGGAGGCAATCACAGATATTGCTAAGCATACTCGTCCTGCTAATTCAACATATTCCTTCTCCAAGTGCCAAGCTTCCGCTGAATATTCTCAATAAGAAAATCAAAATTCTGTCTAGTCATACGCCCCCCTTTAAGTGGGAAGCCCAAGTATTTACCCAAGTCTCTCACGAAAGGGATGGGAGCGATGCTTGAAATCTCCGCCCGAATCTCCGCGCTAACTCCCTTTGAGGTGATGGCCTTAGATTTTTGGAGGTTAATCTTGAGACTGGAGCTATCACAAAAAGACTTCATAAGGGCAGCAAGAAGATGAACCTGGTTTGTATTTGCCTGGCAACACAAAAGCACGTCATCAGCAAAAAAATAAATGGGATATTGGTGGCCCTCCCGCGAAATCCGAACTGGCTTCCAAGCTCCATCATCTACACTACACTGTATAGAAACAGAAAAACGCTTCATGCAAAGCACAAACATATATGGTGATAAGGGATCTCATTGCCTGAGCCCTCTCCCCGGCTTGAACTTAGGAAGCCTAGACCCATTCCAGAGGATAGAGATTTGGGCGGAGGTGACACAACTCATAATAAGATGAATAGTTCTTTATGGGAAACCATAAAACATTAGAGTTTCCTCAAGAAAGGCCCACGAGACGCTATCATATGCTTTCTCCAGGTCAATTTTAAAGGCTAGAGTACCTTTTTTTTGCCTTCGAATGGTGCATATGGTGTATGATTTCTTGCGCCAGGAAGGCATTATCTGTAGTACCACGGCCTGGGATGAAGTTATTCTGCAATGGCCCAATCAGGTTGTTAAAGTAACTTGTTTGTATTTGCTTTGACATTAAAAAAAAAACTACTGTGATTACAGATAGTGTAAATTTTTGTTAGGAGACTCATTCTTTTGATTTAAAGTTTAAACCATAAAAAACATTCATTTAAAATAAAATATACTATAATGTTATACATTTCTTTTGGAAAGTGTAAGTTTTGAAATAAGAGGTGACATAAATATAATTTACTCATCTCTCAGGGAGAGAACTGTAAGTTTAAAAATCAAAGGAAAGATATGAGTGTAATTTAAAAGATCGTTTGAGAAAATAGGTTTTGTTTTTCATTTTTCATTTTTCATTTGAAAATAATTTTCATATTCAAATTTTTAAAAAATTAGAAAACATGTGTTTTGACTTTTAAAATGTTTTCCATAAAAATATAAATATATTTTAAATAATTGAAATCAATTTTAAATTGATTTAATCACCACCGCCACCATCATCATTCTCTACTATTACTATTGCTACCACCACCCTAAAACACTACCATTTCTACCACCGCCACTACCATTGTCACTGTCGCAACTACCACACCACCAACACTGTTGCAACTTCGTTGCCACCTACACCGCCACCACCACCACTATCGCATTTCCATCTCAGTGCTTTCACTCGTTTTTCATTTTCATCAAAAATGAAAACTGTTTGTTTTGTATTTTGTTTTAATCATATTTTAGAAAATATCTTTAAAGAACACATTACCAAAATATTAACCTAACATCTTTTCATCTTCTCTTGCTGCAGTTTTCTTCTCCTCTTGTGACCATCCTTTACTGAAACTAGGGAATAGAACTCAGAAACATGAGAACTAAGGAATGGAGAAGAAAGTTAGGGTTGGGAAATAGATAACCTAAAATTGACATGTAAGGGGGAAAGGCTCCTACTTTCCTTGATCTAAGTTCGAGGGAGTGGAAATTGTTTAGAAAGTATATTCCTTTTCCATAATAGGGCTCGTCGGAGTGGTCGCCAGAAATCATCTCCAACAACGGTTCACGACGGCAGTTTGGTCGGAGCAGAGCTGAGCAACGAATCTTCTCCTCATGACGAGGATCTTCAAGGTGGTGTTTTCTTTCCCAAAAACCCTCGGGTTTGAGCGGAAAATACAGTTATAGGCGGTGGTAGCTCACTAGAAAACCTTCAATTCGCAGTGGAGCCTCGTTCTAAGGCTTCCTAGGAGCTTCCCCTTCGCCCACCTTCACCTTCATGGAGTTTCCGGTCTTTGATTTGGTAGCTAAAGTGTTTGAGAAACAACTTTCCAATTTCTTGAGAGCAAAGGAGGTTGAGCCTCTGCTCAATTTTTCTGGCGCGGATACGTTAACGTTCCTAGAGTTGACGTTTCAGTTCAAAGGCAGCGCAAGAATGACGTTGCCTCTATGGAATTATTTATCCTTGATCAAAGGATTTTATCTTCGTGCTTTAAGGTTTCTAAGCACTCCTTCTTCGTCTAGGAGGAAGTAGTTTGGGGTCGGGTGTAGTGCGAACCAAGGTAGTGGTTATTGGTGGAGATCTCGCCGGAACCGGAGGGAGATGAAGGAGCTCGCAGTAGTGGCAATATCCTCGTGCTTCTATGGCGGTGGTTCGGCCATGGAGCTCATGGTCTAGGCAATTGGGAGAGGATGAACATAAGCATGGGGTGGTTCTGTGAATGGTGGTTTTTATGAGAGAGGAAGAAGAAGAAGAAAACATGAAGAGAGAAATGGATGGTTTCTGAAACTAACAAGAAGATGAGATGAATTCAAATATTTTAATGAAATTAGGTTTCTGAAATTTTAATGAAATCAAATTGATTTGTTGTTAATCAAGTTTTTTTTATAAGCCAAAAATATATTGAAAGGAAGTACAAGAGGTACTTCAACCCAATACACAAGAGTCACAAATTAAAGAAAACAAGAAACAAAAAACGAGATAAAAACATGAGGATGAACAAGTAGAATTGTCATATGTCTTCTCCCTCCTCTTGCTGTTAATTAAGTATAAATTAGATTTAGTCAATGGAAAGTGGGGAAGAATATGAAGATGAACCATAAGAAGATAAAGATGAATGAGTATAAAATGAGGAGATATAATAAATTTTAGTTTTATTTTTAAATAATAAAAGAAGAGATATTACATGTTTACCCTTTTATCTCTAATTAATCAAAGTTGTCCATCTAAAGAATATTCTTAAATTCAAAGATCCAACGGGTTTGAAATGACTGACCTGTAAATTACATGTTGACACTTATAGCCGTCTAGAATTGTCCCGTGTACTAATGACTGAGTAAAAAATATTAAAAAATGCCTTATAACATTAAAGACATGCCTTAAACACCTTATTTTTCTCTTTATATTTCATTTCTTATCACATCACAATATATATATATATATATATATATATCACATATATTATTTATTTTCTTTCTTTTAGTATCTTAGTCCTTAATGACCTACAAAACATTTTCCAACAATGAAAGCAACTTCTGCGAATAAAACCTTTGAGCTGCTTCAATCACTCCTACATCTCTCTCTGTATATTCACTAGGTAGTAACCCGTGCTATGCACGGTGCCATTTTTTTTCCAAAATATTTTATTATAACATAATATGATGTGATTCAAATGTCTTAATCCAATTAAAATATAATAAATTAAATTGTACCTCACATCTTATTTTTTCCTATTTTTTTTTTCTAATTTAATTTAATTATAATTTCATACGAAAATATAAAGAAAAACAAATAACAATGTATCAAAACAATATCTATAAAATACCATGTTATATTATTTTTTTTCCAAATATTTTACAATGAGATATTAAGTTAACAATAAAATAAAACTAAGTGTCCATATTTTGAATTTTGGTTTTTCATAAATATAAATAGAATACTCATCCTACCAGAATTTAATATATAACAATCATACCAAATAAATTATGAGATTAATTTCTATGCACCAACGGTGTAAATAAGTTTTACACCACCATTCGTATTTGTGCTTAATTAAAAGAAACTTGTCACATCCACCAAAAACAATCTTCCACTTGTCAATACTTGTTTTCTGTTATTCAATTTCAACCCTTCTAATTCACTTTAACACAAATTTCCTATAGAAAGACTTATATCATATACTCTATTTTCATTGAATTTCGGTTCTTTTAATTTTTAAAAACCTACCTTGACAACAAATTAACCAGTACCATACATTATACCATGTGTAATCCCACTTACATTACTTTTACAATTTTCATTTCCAATTTTTAACCATTTATAGAACTAAAGCAATATTGAAATAAAATCTCACAAATCAATCTGCATATCTTAATTGCCTAACTTCAGTTGGACTGTTTTACCATGTCAAAGATGGATCTCCAAAGAAGACACAATGGACAAAAGGACTCAAAGCTATTCTACAAGCCCCTCCACCTACACAGGGTAATGATCAAAGACACTTATTGAATTTATATTTTGCAATTTCACTATCTGTTATGTTGCTTTTTACTTTGCTTTCTTTTCACTTTACTACCTTTCAAACTTAGAAGAGCCTCTTGATTACCTGTTTGCCTCCCCTTCTATATTGATTTAATCCTCTTTTGAAAACAAAGAGTAAACACTTGTTCTTACCAACAGTACTTTCTGTTTGTTACCTTTCTTATATTTTATTTCATCTAAATCCTCAACTTTTCATTCTTCTACTTAAATTGCAGAATAGTCTGCTGATTCCACGGTGGTTAACCAAAATATATGGACAAGAACTGCAACACCATGCCCTATTAGAAGATCCAGCAGGAAACGTCCTGGTTATGAAAACACATAGGCATAGAAACAGATATTGGTTCGGAAAATCTATAACTATCCTCAGAACTATATATAAACTTCACACTACAGCATGGATCAAATTTTCATATATTCAAGCAGCTAAATTTGAAATTGGAGTCTATGACAGCAACAACCATGAGGTAGAATATCCTGCTAAGATCACCAACAACTTAGAAGAAACTCCCCAGCATCACAAAGGCAAGCATGCTGACAAACCAGGTGTTCCAGTGAATTACGATACAATTAGATACTGGAATGAGATGGTTGCTTCAGGTAAACATGGTCTGCTCATGTGGAAGGCAATCTTAAGTCCAGAAGAAATGAAGGGAAAATCTGAAAGGGTATTTCACTTACTACATTTCATCATTTTCTTCATACCAAATCATTGTATATCATAAATTATACAAGTTACCATTTTCAGGGGATACCATCCTGAAGGTGCGAAAAACACTAGAAAGGGGGGGGGGTTTGAATAGAGTTTTTGAATCACGGGTATACTTTTTAAGCTTTTTCAAAACTCAAAGATAAAAACTAAGTGCTAAATGATAGGAAGTAAAGCACACAAGTATTTTATCCTGGTTCACTTGAGATAAAAGCTCAAGCTAATCCAGTCCACCTGTGAAGGTGATTTCTTCCTTCTTCTGATGAAGGCAATCCACTAAAATCAATGAGTGTTACAACTGCACTTTGCAACCTGCTAAGTGACTAACAATACACTGATTTTCTCACTAGTATCCTCTTAAGAAGCTGATCTACCGATCCTCTTAAACATCTGGTCTTCAGAACTTCAGACTTGAGTTCTTCAGAACTTCTTGAGAGCTTCCATCTTCAGAGCTTCTGAAGTATTTGCCACTGTTCAGAACGAACATGGTGGCTTAAAGAGCTCTCTTTTTAGTAACCCTTGGTTCTTCTTCTTCTGAACGAATAGGCTTGGGTCAGATTCAGAACCTGTTTGTCACAACTTAAAAAGACAAACGTTAGGGTACCACAATTGTTCATCATCACAAACCTTAATTGTAATCATCAAAACATAGAGATGCAACCACTGATCAAACCTTGATCTTACAATCTCCCCCTTTTTGATGATGACAAAACAAGTATTTTGATGAACAATTTTTACACAATAAACTGAATACATAGGAAAGAAAGGATCAGAGATTAAACTTATCCTTGTGTAACGGTTTGCATTGCTCTTTCTGAATCTGGGATGACATCTGATTCTGAGCTAGGGTCTCCCCCTGAATCTATGACTTGATGAGATGATGAATAGTCTAGATTCGGAGTCTGGTTATGTGATCAGAATTTACGACGCTTGAAGAGATGTATACTCATCAGAAGTGATGGTTCAGAACTTAGCGTATATCACATAATAACATAGATTCTTGTCCATATATAATTGGAATAAGGCGTCAGAAGCAAGATTAGTTCAGTATATGAACAAAATGTATTCCTTATTTGAGACGCTTGACAATATCTATGTGCTATAAGTAATTATACTTATTCTCCTCTACTGGTTTTATATATATATAAGAAAAAAAAAATTATCAAAACCATTTTTATGTACTCCCCCTTTTTGTCATAAGCAAAAAGGGTGAAAAACAAAACCAACAATAACGATAACAAGAAGGTGATGCAAATAAGATATGTTATTATTACTGAACGGAGAAGAAGTACAAAGGATCGAGAGGAACGAAGAAGACTAATCCTAGATAAATAGGAAAGCTCGAGAATTCTTCATGGAGAGAAGTTGAAGGTGGAGGGGACGAATGTCCTGATCAATTGAGGCTAACTGAGTAGCCAGTTCTTCCTTCAAGGCAACATTCTCCTGCACAGCTGCTTGATCCGCTTCATCGTGATCTTCTTCATATTCTAGAAGCATGCAAATGCCCTGGAGCTGATCTTCAACGTCCTTCCGGCGAGTGGTCAAACGGAGGAGGTCAGTCAGAACTTCTTGAAGGTTCTGAAGACAGTGAGTTTGATGAGAAGTGAGCCAGCATTTCAGAAGAGTCTCAATCCGCTCAAGAGCGAGAGAGAAGAAGATACATTGACGCTCCATGGAAAGACTTGGTCGAATACCAAAGTCTTGAGTCCAGAAATCAAATCGACAGTAGTCATTCTTGAATTGGAAGTTATGGAAGATTTGAAGTGAACGAAGGATGAGGTGAATTGTGGTGTGATGAAGAAGAAGTATTGGAGAGATTATAAGAAGAAAAAGTAACAGAAAAACATGCATAAAACTTATCAATCATAAAAGCATGTGAGTTACTAAATGGATGGTGCATTGAATCAGAGAATGAAAAATTAACACAGTCAACATGAATTAAATTTAGTCATGACAAATAAATGCATGCATGATAGATGTGGGGGATTCAAGGCTTGGAAGATGAAGGAAGGTTGTCCATTAAATACTTCATGATTGCTTCCATTTTGCTTGAGGACTCTTGAATTCGCTTGCTTTGCTCATTCTGAACATGTCCTTGTTGCTCAACCATCTGAAATAACCTCTGCTGATCATCCTGAATCCTGTCAATCCGAGCAGCAAGAATGGCAACTTCTGGAGCTGGAGCAGAAGTAGGAACTTCTGGTGCTTGTGTAGGAGTAGCAGCTGCAGCTTCTGAAGACATGACAGTATCAACTTGAGTTGGCCCTTGCTTCTCAACTTCATGATCAACTGCATCTTCCAGAATGACTATACCATCAGAGCTTTCTTCTTCAACCTCTGCTGAAAGCATCACAGCATCTTCTGAGGTACATTCAGAGACAACACATGGTCGTTGAGCCATGGCTCTTCTCAAGGGTTCACAAACCCTGTCCAGCACTCTCTGCCTTTGCTCATAGGCCCTCTCAGATGCATCATGAACTCTTAGTCGTTTCTCCCTGCTAAGTTGCTTCTGAAGTTCATGAACTTTGCCTTCTGACCATCTCTCAAAGGCAGACCATAGACCATCAACAAGAGAGGCATCAAACTGATTATCAGTTACCTGATACAGCCATTTCAGTCTTCTGGAGGCCTCTTCAGAAAACTCCCGAATGAGTTGAGTAAGATTCTGAGGAGGAAAGGAGGTGGCCAAGGTCAGAACAAGCTGAGGAGTTCTGGCAGCATTGGAGCTTGAAGCATTTGATTCATCCAGGTGCTCTGAAGGTGTGGAATCAATCTCGTGGTCCTTCTCTACGCCTGAGTGATCTGATTCATCCATGTGCTCAGCTTCAGAGATAATATTTGGCCTTTGCCTTGAGGTGACAGTCTTCTCAGGTGAAGTGAAACTCAGATCCTGTGAGTTGACTGCTGAGTAGTTGGACAAGGACACATAGGAGGTCTCAGCAGCATCTGGAAGCTGATCTTCAAAGTTGGAAGCAATTTGTTGAAGGGGCTTCACATTGAAAGGCGGTACAAGAATCTGAACATCATCATCATCCTTTTCTTTCTCAGCATGGATCTCACCAGTCTGGGTTATGAGGAAGGTGTGTGAAGTGGATGAAGGCTTGGGGTTGAATTGTTCAACCAAGGTTCTCAAAGTGGCCTCACTTTGAGAAATACCTTGAATGAAGGAATTGAAAGGAGGTACTGGTTCAGTTGGGATGGATGTGGAAGAGGTGTAAATTGGAGTGGAAGGGATGACTGTGGTAGCTGTTTGGATGGTGAATTTAGGAGCTTGAGGTTCAGCTTGTGTTTCAGCTTGTGTTTCAGGTTGAGTGGGTGTTGTTTGGATTGAGGTAGGCATGGAGGTAGATATAGGCAGGGGTTGTTCAGGAATAACTACTAAAGCAGAATCAGAGTTAATGCTTTCAGTAATTACCTTACTTGGACTTCTGATGGATGTGGTTGTGGTAAGATTTGCAGCCCTTGCTGGATCAGAAGTTCTTTTAGATCTCCTTTCACGTTGAACTTCTGAAGCAGGTTCAGATGCTTGCTCTGCAACTGCCTCTTTCTGCTGAAGGGGACCCCTCAGAGGAAGCTTCCTTCTCTTCACTAAGGGAACAACATCAGAATCAGTGGATTCTTCAGCGTCTGAAGCTTCCCTCATAACCTGAATCACATTCTGGATGATCTCATGGTCATCCTGCTCATCTTCTTCTTCCTCAAGAGTAACTTTTCTTCTCTTAGCCACATGAATATCATCATCTTCAGTTTCCTCGCTTGAGGAATCTTCCCATGTGTCTTCAGAGCTTTCAGATTCAGACACTTGACGTGGTTGAACTAAGGTTCTCTTGGAAGGTTTTACAGTAGAGGGTTCTCTGATGATCACAGTCTTGGATGCAGCTTTCTTCTTTGCAGGTTCCTCTGTCAGAATCCCTTTGCCCTTAGGATCTGAAGGCTTGCTGCTTGTTGCCCTCCTTGATTTCCTTGTTGCCAACTTAGGAGGACTTTCAGGAAGTGTCTTGACAAACTCCTCAAGAGTGATAGGATCTCCTTGTCTTCTGAGCATCCGCACATACTCCAGAATACATGCTGGATTGTCCTTCTTGGACCAAATAGGAAAATCATCAATGGGGTAGTTTCTCTTACGAACCTCATCAGAAGTGTCTTCTCTGGGAGCAACTTGAACTTTCTCAATGATTTGCATTTTCTTCAACTTTGTGCCATTGAGAGCATCGCCAATAGACATGGCCAGATCTTCGTGAAGTCCAAGGTCTGATAGGGTCTTGACAAGCTTATTCTGGACGAAGATATCTGACAGCAGCCTTCCATACGGAATGTAAAATATGAACCTCTTGTTCTCAGAACCAGTTGTAGTCCTTGATTTCTCAACACATTCCTTCAGATAATTGAAGAGAAGGAATGGAAGACAGATAGGTTCGCCCTAGGGATGGCAGAGAAGCCCGAACCCATGGGCATCCGACCCGACCCGACTCGATTTCTTGGGTGAAAACCCGAGTTAAATGGGTTCGGGTTCGGGTTCGGGTTCGGGTTTTACCCGATCACTTTCGGGTTCGGGTTTGGGTTTGACCAAACCCGCACCCGAACCCTACCCGAACCCGGATCTGTATAAGTGAAACCTAAGTATTCTGCTTGTGCAGTACAATATATGCAGCATCTTGCATATTAATTTAACAGTAACATGGCAATTACAATGTTACATTACATAATATAGCTCTCTTCACAGTCTTTTTCAGGTCGGGTTTCCGAGTTCAACTGTTTGTTTGAGGTTGTGTGCAGGTGTGGGTACGGGTCGGGTGAACCCGAAACCCAATGGGTTCGGGTGTGGGTTTAAGTTCACCACCCATTTCGGGTTCGGGTGCGGGTGCGAGTGTGGGTTTTTGATTTCGGGTTTGGGTTTGGGTTTGGCAAAACCCGCACCCTACCCGACCCATTGCCATCCCTAGTTCGCCCTTAGAAATGTAGTACATGATTACCTTTTGAGTTGCATTAAGATAATCAGTTCCACCAGTTCTGGGGTGAATGCAGGTAAGGAATATCTTCTGCCAAATCTTCATATGAGGCTTCAAGTCCTTTATGTTGTACTTGGTTTTCTCCATTTCCCAGTGGTCATAAATCGCCTTGTTGACCACGCTCCTCATCCCAGGAACATTTGCATCAACGTTCTTAATCCTTTTTCCTTGCTGGAATTCCATACCCAGCAACTTTTCAATGGACTCTTCTGAGATTACAATCTTCTTGTCCAGCACGTGAGAAACAACGTAGTAGTCGTTGCAGACAGCGTTCTTCCAGAACTCAACAACCAATTTGTTGTAAATCGGACCATCAAGTCTATTGAAGTAGTAGCCAGACCACCCTTGTAAGTTGACCTGATCCCTGATGTCGAACCCATGTTCAGCTAGATTGTCGAAGTCAACTCTTGCTTCACAACACACATTCAGTTCTTCTACTTTCTTGGCACAAGTGACTACATTTGGTGCATTCAGAATCTTCTGTGCTTCTTCGAATCTTTGATTCTCTTGATCTTCGACAGTTTGTTTGGAAGAAGCAGAAACATTTACCTTAGGTTTCCTCGATTTGCCCATGATTCTCAGAGAATGAGGTTTAGGGTTCAGAGAGAAGGGGGAAATGTTGGAGGAAGGAGTATGAATGAATGCAATGCACACGGATAGTTTCAAAACCGTAAGTGTAAGTGAGTGGGAGATCGTGTGTGACAGTGCATATAGTGGGTTTAATGGTAACCGTTGACAGTTATAAGAAATTAAAGGCAAAATCAACGGTTATAAAATAGATAGTCTGAAAATAGCATAGTAGAGAAGAGTAGACATCATCATTATAGCAGATATACCACGCGACTCAAGGAACTATGTCACAAATGAAGTGACACGTGTATTGTTGCCTACCACAGAAGTTTAACCGGTGGGTTAAGTGCTTCTGATCGAGTAACTTCTGAAGGAGGTAACATCTGATGACTTCAGAGGTACCAGGGTCAGAAGTTCTGAAGAAAACCTTACTCTGGACAAAATTCCATGTTCAGGTTTTCAAGAATGAATAAAAACCTATCTTCTGCTAATAAGATGAAGATAACAAGATACCAAATCCAATGAGAGAAGTTTGAAGAAAAATGTTCAACAAACTTAGTGCTAAATAGTTGAATTTTAACTGGATAAACTTTTATTTTAGCGACTTTGTTTTTAACCTTATATGTCATACTTTTTGCTCCAAGACATACATATCAATGTTGGCTTTTATATATGGCTATAGTTACTATATTGCAGTTTATGATAATTGAACTTTTAGTATGAAAGTTAACTACTGACGTAGTACTGATTATATTTATGCTTAAAATGGTTTTGTGTGTAAACTTCCATTGCACAAATGGCCTATCCCTTCAACAGGTTAGACGTACCTATTTTTTTATTAAATGAAGTTGCTTCTTTAAGTTAACAACGAAACCAATGAATACATAATAAGTTCATCTTTAACATTTTACATATAATAAATTAAATAATCAGATACTTACATGTACAAATACCAAAACCCTATAAAAGAAGAAAACTACCCCACCTAATACCCCCTTGAAAATAGACTTAACAAAACATGCCTCATTAAAACCTTTCTAGGATAAAACCCCCTTGGGAAAACCTAGCAAGGAAAAAGAGTACCTATTTTGAAAAGTTAAGAAGAATTTTCAAGGGTGTTTACAAAGAAAACTAATACTCAACCCAAACCCAATTCGTAAGCCTTCCAAAATCAAGACCAAACATTCCACCAAATTCTTAATACAGAATCTGTACCTCCAGGAAATAACCAGCAGAGGTAGACTTGTGAAAAAGGAACCAGGAAGCAAAAGCCATTCTAATGGGAGCTCACGAGTTTGCATCAATCAAAAAAACCAATATCCTCCACCAAAAGAGAGTGTTGCAACACCATCACTTAGAGTACAAAAAACGGCCATCCATACTTCATTTTAGTTGAACAAATCTGTTATTTAACTGAGCAATACAAGAGCACGGCTACAAGATCCATTCAAGCAATGTACACCTAAAATCACTTACCATTTATGAGAATCCATGCCTTCCATTAAATGGTACATAGGAGACCTTCCCCATCTGGAGATTCATTTGAAAATAAACTAACTACCATAAATATTGAGTTAACATAAATCATAAAATTACTATTTATCATAGTATTTGCTTAAAAATTGTCACTATCTAAACCTACCTTTATACTAAATTTAAATAAGGGGACCAACATATATAATTAGCAATTGACTCATCTTCATACCTCAGCTTAAATTTTTGAATACTTCTTTGTAAACAACATTTTTTGTGTGCTCCAAAGGCGGAACTTCTGTCTGGTCAACATAAATTTTCAATCCATCCCTTGATTTCACACGCGACAACGCAACATATAGTTGACCATGGAAAAAAACAGGTCTCGGTAAAAAAATCCCCACTCGAGACAACGTCTACCCTTGACTCTTATTAATTGTCATTGCAAAACAAACACACACCGGAAATTGCCTACGTTGAACTTTAACATGTAGACCACTATCAGAAGGAACAATAGTCATGCGTGGGATGTATGTTTTTGTGCCAGCTTTATTTCCATTTAGCACTTTCCCATAAATCAAATTTGGTCTAAGATCCAACACAATAAGCCGAGTTCCATTGCATAACCCAGCTGAAACATCAATATTTCTCATTAACATAATGGGCGTTCCAATTTTCAAACACAACCTATGATCAGGAAGTCCAGATCCCTTAATGTCGTTCAAAAACTCAATGGTTATCCAATTTGCATCAATGGCTACATCTTCATCAACTTTGACTACACTGTCTGAACTTAAATACACTTTTTCTTTGCCGGGTACTATTGAAAGCACAAACTGGTTCACACTATCAACAATATCCAAAGTGGGAGCAAGAATAGCTTTATCAATAAAATATTCCTCATCAAAAAATTTCCTTTGAATATCAGGGTAGGTGGAATAAACTATACTTGACACAGCATCATCTTTAAAGGGAACCATCAAGTCATGTGGAATATCTAAATCACATTCACCATCATTGTAATCACCCAAATTACCATCACCAATATCAAGTATCCACTTGCTAAATTCAACCAATTTTTCACAATCATGTAAAGAATCATTCCCATGCAAACGCATATTCTCAGTAAGTTTTAAGACTTTGCAAAATTTCCATAGTCTTGATGAGTTAATAGTAGCCATTACAATTTCTTCCCTACTTGCTTTCGGGATAATAGGAAGAGTTTGTCTAAAATCTCCCCCTAAAACCACAACTTTTCCACCAAACGGCTTTCCCCCACCATAAACATCCCCAACTTCCATTATATCACGCAAGGTTCTATCAACAGCCTCAAATGCCCACCTATTAACCATAGGTGCCTCATCCCATATAATTAAACTTGTATGTTTAAGCAACTCTGCCTTGTTACTACCCAGCCTAATATTACAACATGAATCCTCATTTAACACAAGTGGGATACTAAATAACGAATGTGCAGTCCTCCCACCAGGTAACAAAAGAGATGCTATACCACTGGATGCAACATTCAACACAATCTTCCGCTCAGATCTTAATCTATAACTTAGGGTTTTCCAAAGAAAAGTTTTTCCTGTACCACCTGAACCATAGACAAAATAAAATCCTCCATCTGATTTATTAACTGCATCAATAACCTCATCATACACTTTCCTTTGACCATTATTCAACTTCATCAAATGGTCATTATGTTTAACTGACATATCATCAATGTCAAATCTTAACTCGTTAAACAACATGACATTCTCAAACTGAGGGACTTCATCTGAAATAGGATACGGAATGCCAGGAAAATCCTTTAGTGTTTTCCCATTATTAACTAACATTTTTTCAAGCTCAATCAAACAAAGCGTCTTCAAAGTCTGATCATCCAAACGCAAAGCTAGATAAAATAAAACAATTTATATAAAGTCAAAATAACAATTACTTTAACAACCACAAAGAAATGACATGTACAAAACATAAATATATACATGTATATAAACAAATACATAAATAAATAAAAAATACCTGGATTGCAAAGTAATTTCCTTCGCTTATAAAGAATTCCATCGGCTAACAACCTCCAAGTTTCCTCAAAAACTTTTCCTGGTGTGACAATTGAATTAGATAATAGCAACACCATAAACAACTTTCTAACAGACATACCACCTGACAATTCAGCACAATCAATTAATCCATCAATAAATTCTTTATCATCCTCTAATAATCCCAAGGCAGAACATGCTTCCTGAAAGCTCACTCGAACAACACCATCAACAGTTCTCAAATCGGCATAACTTGTGCATCCACATTGTAGATTTAACAATAAACGCAAATAATATACCTCCCCACACCCCAAAGGTATAAAATTCATTCTTCCAATGGAAAACCCTCTTTTGCGTGGTCGCCACTCTTTATCTTTAGGATGCCAAACAAATAACTGCGGATACTCAGCATATGTCAAATGCCTACCATGTTCATATATCATATTAGCAACCATCCACCCAGTAAACATTGTTTCAGACATCTGACCTCTTTGAACGACCCTATCAATTGGTTCTTCATTACCATATAATACAACTTGTTTGTTGGGCATATGAAAAGGTAATCGCTGAACGGGAGGCCAATGATCATGAATACGAAATGAAAATGATCTCCAAGCAGCTTCACAAGCAGACAAATAACGACAATCATAATATTGTTGGATCTCATCAACCTCCGGCACATTTTGTCCTTTATTACATTCATTTTTCATTGAAACTGTAACCCGATCAACTCCTTTGTTGATATACTTAAATAAGTATTTGATGCAATTCGATTTGTTACAATATTCAATGTTAATGTGGGCTTGGTACTTCATCAACAATTTTGCATTATAAGGAACAACATACCCATTATCTAATTGAACATCACGTCTTTCAACAAAAACACCAGTGTTCCTCCTTCGATATGTCGGATAACCATCAATGTCAAATGAGGTCTTATCCACATATTTCTTAGGAAAAAATTTGGAACACCGACCATTTACCATGCACGGAGAATTTTTCCTACTACTACCACATGGACCATGGACCATGAACATAGAAACAACTTCAAATAGTTTCGGGCTAGCAACTGGATCAGGTAACTCTGCACATATAACTGAATCAATTTTCTCTGGTGTTGTTAGCTTTGAACCAGGCGCTAACCAAATAAGTATATGGGCATGTAGAAGTCCCCTCTTTTGAAACTCAATGATATACATTCCTATAAATAAATTAATCACCCATATAATATTTTTCAATATCTACATATATATATATATATATATTATATTCAATTGAAATATTACTAACCAGCTGAGACTTTCCCAAAATATTGACCTTTCCTCAAATCTCGCATTAACTGCTTCACTTTAATATGAAAAACCCGACACGAGATATCAGGGCGATCATAGGCATTCAAGTCTTTTTCAGAAACACACCTTTGAATTTCAAGCCACTTTGGGTTGCAAGCAACAGTTATAAAAAGATCTGGATATCCAACATGTTTGCAGATTGCCATTGCATCTTGACAATTGTTAAACATATATCTTCTTCCACCAGTAAATGATGAAGGTAGAACTATCCTTGTTCCAACTGATGCTGAATCGACATCACCTTTCTCCATAGCCTCCTCCAATCCAGATAAGAAGTCTCGACGTATTGTCTTTTGATTACCCTTGATATATGATAATCTTTGAGCCTCAATCATCGAATAACAATCCACAAGAAATTGTTGGAATAATCTTCTACTACGCAATATAACTGAATCCGCTCTCATTCTTTCATGAATTCTAAAAGAAATAAATTCTCTCAAAGATACTCGTACTCTCTTTTTAAAAACACGACCATCTCCATCTTGGCGAAACAAAATATCTTCTTTATATCCATCTTCTCCATTAGGAAAAAGCAAAGGATATTGCAACGGTAAAAATGAAGTGTGTGTCTCATGAATTCTTCTAAGAGTACCATCCATTGAACTAACAACTATGTCTCGACCACAATCAGTAGAATCAAAATCACCAACAATTAAACCAGCTACCTCATCCACAGAAGGTAAATTGTACACTCTTGGGTCTTTGGGTCTAGCCCTAAACAATCTTAGAGAAATCCTTAACAATGGGTTGATAGAAATGAAATCACGTACCTTTCGAAATGATTTCACCAAGACATTACACTCATCAACCATTGCCAAAAGATCTTCAATTAAGGATTTGTTTAGCTTACAACTTCCATCCGAATTCCTAAACAATAAAACAAAAATATTAATAACATTAAAACATAATATACAACATTCATAAGAAAAAATAGCATTTACGTACCTAAAGTGTGAACTTCGATTTTGGATCTCATTCTGAGTATCATAAACATAAAGTTGGGCAAATTTAGGAGTCTCTCCCACATTTGGAAGCAAGCTACCAATACGATGATAATTTTGCCCACTAATAACAAATTGTGGTGGACCGCCTCCGTCATTTAGACCAATTTCAATTTTTCCACCAAATGAAGTAAAAGAAAAAGCACTATTATAACTTCTTATATTTGCTAAGAATTCTCGACTACGAACATCATTTCCCATTATCAAATCCCATAATAAAGTCGGTGGCTTCCTGAAGAAAGGAACTAACACTTTTCCGTTTAGACAACACAGAGAAAAAATTGTGGGAATATTATTCTTTTTCTTTCTAACTCCTTCAGCATACCAATGCAAAGCCCCACAATACTGACACTCATACTTCATGTCTCCAATATCAGAATATTCTGCATTTAAATTCAATAACACTTACATGGAAAATTTTTCACAATCAACCTTTAATTACAAATTTATATCATAAAACAATAATTTACCCTCAAACTCATCAAAATTTTTACTGCAAGGCATATCATCTCGTTCACCATCTTCACTATCTTCACTTTCATCACTTGATGAACAACCACTAAATGTTTGAACTTCATCTACAAATAGTTGCAATTAATTATTATTTCATAAATAGAAAGAATAGAACAAAAAATATAATAAACATTATTCAAAACCTCCATTAAAAAAAAAAGCAATTCTACTCTATTGATCAAAAAGTTAAGCGATATGCATAAAAATATTTACTTAAAAAAATAATTGATTTTATTTTAAGTGAATTTTTTGAATAAAATAATTTTTTATTTAAGTTTGTCAATAAGTTTTTTTTACAAAAGATGCAATTTAAAACCATTTGGAGATAAATATTTCAAATATAAATTAGGAGCAATATGGACCATTTAAATTTTTAAGAGTGTGTTTCATTATGTTCCACCATTTTCTAAAGAACAAAAATGTGATATTCCAAGAGCATTTAATTTTCTTCTCTTCTGCTCCATCATAAAAACATAACAATCACAAAACTGAACTCAAATGTGACATTCCATTCACAAATGTCTACCAAACAATACTTTAAATTAAAAATCAAAATCATGGTTGGAAAATGGAAATGAACTGTCCTAGACACCAAAAATTGGCCATAAAATTATTTAAATTATATACCCCTGGCAGCTTATCATCTCTACTAATCCAATTATCCACACCAACATCACTCGCGCCATCTTCTTGTACTGGACTTTAAAAAGTATACCTTATATTAATTTCTTCAACTTCAGATTCATATCATATCATATGACACCTAAATAACCTCCATTGTAATATTTTATAATCCACAAAATCATCCCCTTGGATTTAAACTACTAACTCAAAAACAGTCATCTTTATAATCCCACTTTTGATAATTCGTTCATTTGACAGTTAATATTACTTATCTTAAAAATTTCTAAAATCAAGTTATACATTTTTCAGTCACTCAAAATTTCACATTATAAACCATTAGAAAAAAATACCAGCATTAGTCGACACCGATGACGAGGAAATATCCATAGCATCATAAAGAGTGTCATTAGCCAAACTTGAGGTAGTCCTTGAGCACACTACCAAAAGATAAAAACTAAGGTAAAAAAAACCTTCACAACAAAATAATCACTACTAATGAACATGCTAAGTTAATTAACTCAACTGAATTTCTCTTGGCGCATATATCTTTGGCCTCTCGGAAAACATTTCTTTTTGTTACCCCTTGTTCTTTCTTCAGATAATGAGGGCACCGATCCCTGTCCAATACCTTACCAAAAAGAACACAAAGGATTAATAAGCTCAGCTCTTCTTCATATATTCATATCAAACACTTTTAATCATAATTCTTTCACACAATTGATATAGAAGGAACACATATTTACCTGTTGATTTGCTACTGGACGACATTACTCTTTTATATTTTATAGGAACACCAGCCATGACAAAGCACCACAAATCTGCCCACACTAATTACCTAAAAATTTAACAAACATGATACTAATTAAATGAATATGCCAGAAAAAAAAACCAATTGTTCCTCACTGGTTATACTTCAAGTCTTACCTATTCTTTTGGACAACAAATCTAAGGTAAGAGCTTAGAAAATAAGGGCAATAAACAAAACACAATGATCACCTAGCTTACATGCTCTTCACAAATGAAATTTTACAACCTACTTGTACTATATTTATACTGAAAATGTGTTTTTTTTGCCTCCACGGGTGTTAAAGGTATTACCTCTATAGCAAACTAAATCCAATATACTTAGAGTCACTTTTTCATGAAAATGATTCTTCCCAAAAAAGTAACCAATTCATTACAAAAGTCAATACTTCTCTAGTACACAATTTTTTAAAATTTTAATGCGTTACACTTTTTACATGATAAAACAACTCTTCATCCTTATATTTTGTCATCGTACCAATATAGCTTCTAGAACAAACATAAGCTAAAAAAACTTTTCCAAGAATGACAAAAATTTACTAATAAATGTTAACTTTTTACAATGCTATGTGAACTTCTCTTAGTCAAGTACCCTATGTTATGTACTGAATACATATAACCTCTATCATAAATAGCGTACTACCAAATTTAAATAACAAAATTATACATACTTCATAAATCAGGTATTTACATATACTATACTATTAAAGTAAGAACAAAATAATTTTCCCACTAATACTTTATGGTAACCCAAATTTGATTAAAATACATTGCGTTGCACCCAAGAACACAAATAGAAGGAAAATAACATGTCAAATGTACAAAAGAAAAACCAAAAGAAGGTCAACCATAAATTAAATAACATTATTGAGCAAAAGTTAGAAGAGGAAACATGGAATTGGCCATCATTCAACTTGGGTTATCTGAGTGAAAACAAAATTAATCTATTCAATAGTTTACCAAATTTGAAGTCTGGGCAGCAGAAAGTGCTAGAGGCAGAGAGACGTGAAGCTGAAGCTGAAGCCCTTAGACTTGCACCAGTGGTTTTTACTCCTGCTGCTTCTGCTTCCACTACAGCTCATCAAGCAGCTCAGAATGTTCCTTCCAGCTCCACACCGTCAAGCTCGTCCAGACTCGACCTCATGGAACAACGTCTTGATACTCATGAATCTATGCTACAGGACATGAAGCAAATGATGATGGAACTTCTGCGTCGCACTGATAAACCCTAGTTTTAGGATCTCTCCGTTTTCCCTCTTAACTTACTTTATTTTAACTTCCTTTTATTATCTTCTTTAAGTTACTTTAGCTATTCTGCTTTGTTCATTACTGTTTCTCTTTGCATATATCTCTCTTTGCATATATATATATATATATTTGTCACCTTGTGTTTGCAAAATTTTTTTTATTCATAATCATTTTGTTTACATCATACATTTTATTTTTCCTAAAGTCTAGAATGGAGGATCCTTCCTCATTCTTCTGCACTCTTGACGCTGCTCTGACCTTTCCCTCTCCAGACGATCCAGTGAATACTGGATGTTGTTGAGACTGACGTTCAGCTCTTCCCTCTCCAGAACCTCTTCTGTTGTCTTGAGCTTCTCCTCTATGGTCTTCCTTTCTTCTAGTAGCCTCAGCTCAAGCTGGCTGAGTTCTTGAACTTCTTCCACGAAGGCAAGAAATTCCTTCAAGTCGTTCTTCAGCTCTGGACGAAGGTCCTCCTCAAGCAGTGTCCTCGTTAGCTCTGATATGGTCGTTGTACCCTCTGGATGCCTTATGTTCAGGAACAAGTCCTCCTCACAGGCCTTCCTTCTGAGCTCTTCAAGTGCTTCCATGTATGATGCCATTTTTTTTAATTGTTCGAGTTGTGAAGCTTACCCTCTTTCTCCATCGCTTTATATAGGCTTCACTTTCTCTCTGAAAGTTAATGCTTCTACAGTTTCTCGAGGTTAAGTTCTTGGTAACTGACCCCTTTCATTACTTCCTTGGCCGGTGGTAAACGTTCTTCTTTTGCATTAACTCTTCTATTTATTTCGCCTAACTCTGATTCTTGCATCATTTTATTTTTTCTTCAAACTTAGACCTTCTCTAAGGGGGAGTACCTTGTACTTCAAGCTAAGTTTTTCACACCCCAAGCTTTTTGCTTATGACAAAAAGGGGGAGTACAACCCAGTTTTTGATGTGTAAGATGTGTTAGTGTGATTTATTTTTCTTTTGGAGAATTTAAGAGTTCCACTCTTATGACCATAGATGTGTCACTGGGCAAATACAAGGAATACATTTCACTTCTTCTGAATTAGTTTGACTCTGACCCAAGACTCTGATACCTTGTCCGTTGACTCTGAATACTTATGCGCTCTGATTATTCTATTTCATCTATGTCATAAGTTTTTTCACTCTGAACTCTTATATTACTTAGCTCAGAATCTAGATTCAGGGGGAGCTAAGCTCAGAATCAAGCGGTGGCTTGAATTCAGAATGAACAAGATAAACTATTCACATCAGGATAAGTCTTATTCTATATCCCTAAACTCTGAGTGAATTCAGTTTATTGTTTAAGAATTGTTCATCAAAAATCTTAGTTTTGTCATCATCAAAAAGGGGGAGATTGTAAGATCAAGTTTTGATCTAGTAGTACAACTCTATGTTTTGATGATTACAAGTTAACCTTTTGATACGAACAATTATGGTACTCTAACGTGTTTTTCTGAGTGTGCTATTTACAGGCTCTGACCTTGATTCTATCTCACACAAATCACTCTGACCCAAGCAACGCTTTCGCATTCTCCATGTTCACTCTGAACAGTGGAAAAGCTTCAGAAGATCTGAAGTCTTACAAACTCTGATATGGACTCAGTCACCAGAAGTTCTGAAGATCCAGAAGATCTGACAACCAAAAGACTCTGAAGACTCAGAAGCTCTGATGGTGTAGAAGACTCTGACAATCCAGACTCTGAAGAGTGAAGACTCTGATGTCCAGAAGCAAGAAACTCGGAAGACCATGTACTTCCCTCTGAGTTCAGAATCAGAAGATACAACGGTCAGAGGATCTGTGCTTTCCCTCTGACTCTGATCAATCAGCTTCACAAGTTCCTATACGAAGCGCTCCCCTGATCAGAAGTCTACAAGGTTAAGGTCAAGTCACTATCCTGACGACCTACCTAACATCCTCAGCCACAGCAGAAGCTGGAATTTCCAGAACTGCCCTCCAACGGTAGCATTTCCATGCAACGTTCAATCCTAATCCTTGGAGTATAAATAGTGACTGAAGATTGAAAGAAGCGGCTAGAAGCATTCACACACGCGCAAGAAAGAAATCACCTTAACATGATACAGCAAAACTATATAACATGTATATGACAAAATAATAACTCGATATTCAAAGAACTATACAAGATCATCAACTTATATATAAACATGGATACATACATTCATTACATAAACAATTTTAGTCATCAAGTAGTTAACAAAACAAGACTACAAATTGCTTAGAGTAAGCCAAAATAAACATTAACCTACAAACACTACCTAATATTCCAACTGATTAACCTACCAACTTCTTAGTTTCCTTGATATCAAATAGTGCAACTATGGTCTACAAAAAAACTACCCATAGTTATTAACTTGTTTTCAAAACCAAGGAATAAACACCCCCACTTTCACACAAGTACTAATCTGTTCCATACTTGCACTCCTTAAACTTCACATTCTGAAATTCTTCCTCCACAACAAATTCATCCTCTAGCTTTCTCTTGAATGATTTTGAGCAACCACCATATTCTGTAGTGCTCCTTTCAATAGCTGGCTTCACAATCACAGGGACCACTAAATCAGGAGGGCTTCCCAATAACTCCATATCTATCTCATAATCATCAAGGTTCAACTCAGAAAATGAATTGGGGAACTTTGCCTACAAGATATCAAATAAACAATTAACTATTTTACAAAATTGTTGTTTCCAATACTAACCCAGTAGAACAAAATTAAGCACCAAAATAACATAAACAAACCATAATGGGAGTCTCAACAGATGAATTTGCCATAAACACTTCCATAAGATCAAAATCATCACAAACACGTTTCACAGTATATGGATCCTCAAAGTTGTACACATTAACCAAATTCTTCTCAACCTTAAATAGCAAATCCCTTCCAACCAACCCTTCCTGCATAACAGTGGTAGCACGAGTGCAGTTCGGATCCTAAACAATTTTGTAAGATCAAGTTTTGATCTAGTAGTACAACTCTATGTTTTGATGATTACAAGTTAACCTTTTGATATGAACAATTGTGGTACTCTAACGTGTTTTTCTGAGTGTGCTATTTACAGGCTCTGACCTCAACTCAATTTCACACAAATCAGAAGCACTGTGTATAAAGAGCAACCCAAGCAACGCTTTCGCATTCACCATGTTCAGTATGAACAGTGGAAAAGCTTCAGAAGTTCTGAAGTTATACAAACTCTGATGTGGACTCAGTCACTAGAAGCTCTGAAGATCCAGAAAGTCTGATAACCAAGAAACACTGAAGGCTCAGATGTTCTGATGGTGTAGAAGACTCTGAAGATCCAGAAGCTGAATAGTGGAAACTCTGATGTCCAGAAGCAAGATACTCTGAAGACCATGTTCTTCCCTCTGAGTTCAGAATCAGAAGAAACAATGGTCAGAGGATCTGGGCTTTCCCTCTGACTCTGATCAACCGGCTTCACAAGTTCCAATATGAAGCATTCCCCTGATCAGAAGTCTCCTAGGTTCAAAGGTCGCGTCGCTATCCAAGTACAAAAGCAACTGTACCTTCCTGACGACCTACCTAACGTTCTCAGCCACAGCAGAAGCTGGATTTTCCAGAACTGCCCTCCAACGGTAGCATTTCCCATGCAACGCTCAACCCTAATCCTTGGAGTATATAAAGAGGCTGAAGCCTGAAAGAAACCGCTAGAAGCATTCACATACGTAAGACATATTCAAAATCTTCTAAGTTTTCTTTCATCTGAAATTCATTGAGTTTACTATTAGCTTTTTAGAAGCAAATCTCTTGTAAACAATTCTTTGATAAACAGTTTGTTTAGTTCCTTTAGGAGATCAAGGTTGATCGGATCCTAGAGAAGACTAAGAGAGTGAATCTTAGTGTGAGCTAAGTCAGTGTAATTGTTAGTCACTTGTAGGTTTCAAGTGCAGTTGTAACTCTTACCTGATTAGTGGATTGCCTTCATTCTAAGAAGGAAGAAATCACCTTAACGGGTGGACTGGAGTAGCTTGAGTGATTTATCAAGTGAACCAGGATAAAATCCTTGTGTGCTTTTCTATCTCTTATCTTTAGCACTTAAGTTCTCGAAAGATTTGTCAAAATCTTTAAGGTGGAAGTTTTATACTGAAAACGTTATTCAAACCCCTCCTTTCTACCGTTTTTCATACCTTCAATTGGTATCAGAGCGCAAGTTCTGATTACCACACCTAACAGTGTTCAGTGATCCGGGCCGGTGTGAAAAACAATGGCTGCCACCACCAGTGAAACTCAAAGAGATGGTTACAATGCAAAGCCTCCTATGTTCGACGGTCAAAGGTTCGAATATTGGAAAGATAGACTGGAAAGTTTCTTTCTGGGTTTCGATGCAGATCTCTGGGATATTATTGTGGATGGCTACGAGCGTCCAGTTGATGCAGATGGCAAGAAGATCCCAAGGTCAGAGATGACTGCAGATCAAAAGAAGCTGTACTGACAACATCACAAAGCAAGAGCAATTCTTCTAAGTTCTATTTCCTATGAAGAGTACCAGAAGATTACAGATCGTGAGTTTGCAAAAGGCATTTTCGAATCTCTGAAGATGTCTCATGAAGGAAACAAGAAAGTCAAAGAATCAAAGGCATTGTCTTTGATCCAAAAGTATGAATCCTTCATCATGGAGCCAAATGAGTCCATTGAAGAAATGTTCTCCAGATTTCAGTTGCTTGTAGCTGGCATACGACCTCTCAACAAGAGCTACACAACAAAAGATCATGTCATAAGGGTCATCAGGTGTCTTCCTGAAAGTTGGATGCCTTTGGTGACTTCAATAGAGCTCACGAGAGACGTTGAAAATATGAGTTTAGAAGAACTCATCAGCATTTTGAAATGCCATGAGCTGAAGCGCTCAGAGATGCAAGATCTGAGGAAAAAGTCCATAGCCTTGAAATCCAAATCTGAAAAGGCTAAGGTTGAGAAGTCAAAAGCTCTTCAAGCTGAAGAAGAGGAATCTGAAGAAGCATCAGAAGATTCTGATGAAGATGAGCTGACTCTGATCTCCAAGAGACTCAATCGCATCTGGAAGCACAGGCAGAGCAAATACAAAGGCTCTGGAAAGGCAAGAGGAAAGTCTGAATCCTCAGGTCAGAAGAAGTCCTCGCTCAAGGAAGTCACATGCTTTGAGTGCAAAGAATCAGGGCACTACAAAAGTGACTGTCCAAGATTGAAGAAGGACAAGAAGCCAAAGAAGCACTTCAAGACGAAGAAGAGTCTGATGGTGACATTTGATGAATCAGAGTCAGAGGATGTTGACTCTGATGGTGAAGTCCAAGGACTCATGGCTATTGTCAAAGACAAGGAAGCAGAGTCAAAGGGAGCTGTTGACTCTGACTCAGAATCAGAAGGAGATCCTAACTCAGACGATGAAAATGAGGTATTCGCTTCTTTCTCTACCTCTGAACTGAAACATGCATTGTCTGATATTATGGATAAGTTTAACTCCTTATTGTCTAAGCATAAGAAGCTTAAAAAGAACTTATCTGCTGTTTCCAAGACTCCTTCTGAACATGAGAAAATTATCTCTGATTTGAAAAATGATAATCATGCCTTGATCAATTCTAACTCTGTGCTTAAGAACCAGATTGCTAAGTTAGAAGAAATTGTTGCCTGTGATGCCTCTGATTGTAGAAATGAATCTAAGTATGAAAAGTCTTTTCAAAGATTCCTAGCTAAAAGCGTGGATAGAAGCTTAATGGCTTCAATGATCTATGGCGTAAGCAGAAATGGAATGCATGGCATTGGCTATTCTAAACCAATTAGAAATGAGCCCTCCGTGTCTAAAGCTAAATCCTTGTATGAATGCTTTGTTCCCTCTGGTACCATATTACCTGATCCTGTACCTGCTAAAGTTGCTAAACACCCTCTTAAAAAGGGATCTTTCTCTATGACTAAATATCATGCAAATATTCCTTTAAAATATCATGTTGAGACACCCAAGGTGATCAGAACCTCTGGGGTAACTAACAAGAAAGGACCCAGAAAGTGGGTACCTAAGGACAAGATTATCTATGTTGCAGATATCCTTGATAGCTCCACTGAAACACCAATCATGGTATCTGGACAGTGGATGCTCGCGTCACATGACGGGAGAAAGGCGTATGTTCCGAGAGCTGAAACTTAAGCCTGGAGGCGAAGTTGGCTTTGGAGGAAATGAAAAGGGTAAAATTGTTGGTACTGGTACTATTTGTGTAGATAGTAGTCCATGCATTGATAATGTGTTATTGGTAGACGGCTTAACACATAACTTATTGTCTATAAGTCAATTAGCTGACAAGGGTTATGATGTTATATTCAATCAAAAGTCCTGCCGGGCTGTAAGTCAAATCGATGGCTCTGTTCTGTTTAACAGCAAGAGGAAGAACAACATTTATAAGATCAGATTATCTGAGTTGGAGGCTCAGAATGTGAAGTGCCTTCTGTCTGTTAATGAAGAGCAGTGGGTATGGCATAGACGGTTAGGGCATGCCAATATGAGAAAGATTTCTCAGCTGAGCAAGCTAAACCTTGTCAGGGGCTTACCCAATCTGAAGTTCGCTTCAGACGCTCTTTGTGAAGCATGTCAGAAAGGCAAATTCACAAAAGTCCCTTTCAAGGCAAAGAATGTTGTCTCAACCTCAAGGCCGTTAGAACTTCTGCATATCGACCTTTTTGGACCAGTGAAAACTGAGTCTATAGGTGGCAAGAGATATGGGATGGTTATCGTTGATGACTATAGCCGTTGGACATGGGTAAAGTTTCTAACCCGCAAGGATGAGTCTCATGCTGTGTTCTCTACCTTCATTGCTCAAGTGCAAAACGAGAAGGCTTGTAGGATTGTGCGTGTCAGAAGTGACCATGGTGGAGAGTTTGAGAATGACAAGTTTGAGAGTCTGTTTGATTCCTATGGAATTGCACATGATTTCTCTTGTCCCAGAACTCCTCAACAAAATTGTGTTGTTGAGAGGAAGAACAGAACTCTTCAGGAGATGGCTAGAACCATGCTCCAAGAAACTGGCATGGCTAAGCACTTTTGGGCAGAGGCAGTAAATACAGCATGTTACATTCAGAACAGAATCTCTGTGAGACCAATTCTGAATAAGACTCCTTATGAATTGTGGAAGAACATAAAACCCAACATTTCTTATTTTCATCCTTTTGGCTGTGTTTGTTATGTTCTCAATACTAAGGATAGATTGCATAAATTTGATGCTAAGTCCTCTAAGTGTCTATTACTCGGTTACTCTGAGAGATCTAAAGGTTTTAGATTTTATAATACTGATGCTAAGACTATTGAAGAATCTATTCATGTTAGATTTGATGATAAGCTTGACTCTGACCAGTCAAAGCTAGTTGAAAAGTTTGCAGATTTAAGCATTAATGTTTCTGACAAAGGCAAAGCTCCAGAGGAAGTTGAGCCAGAGGAAGATGAACCAGAGGAAGAAGCTGGTCCCTCTAACTCACAAACTCTGAAGAAGAGCAGAATCACTGCAGCTCACCCTAAGGAATTGATTCTGGGCAACAAAGACGAACCAGTCAGAACCAAATCTGCCTTCAGACCCTCTGAAGAGACCTTGCTCAGTCTGAAAGGATTGGTGTCCTTAATTGAATCCAAGTCCATAGATGAAGCTCTTCAGGACAAGGATTGGATTCTGGCCATGGAAGAAGAATTGAATCAATTCTCCAAGAACGATGTTTGGAGCTTAGTGAAGAAGCCTGAGAGTGTCCATGTTATTGGAACGAAATGGGTATTCAGAAACAAGCTGAATGAGAAAGGAGATGTAGTCAGAAACAAGGCAAGGCTAGTTGCTCAAGGCTACAGCCAGCAGGAAAGGAATAGACTACACTGGAACATTTGCTCCAGTAGCAAGACTGGAGGCAATCAGACTGTTGATCTCTTTCTCAGTAAATCACAACATAGTTCTACATCAGATGGACGTGAAGAGTGCCTTCCTAAATGGTTATATCTCAGAGGAAGTCTATGTTCATCAACCCCCAGGTTTTGAAGATGAGAAGAAACCAGACCATGTGTTCAAATTGAAGAAATCACTCTACGGTCTGAAGCAAGCTCCCAGAGCATGGTATGAGAGACTTAGCTCATTCCTTCTGGAGAATGAGTTTGTAAGGGGTAAAGTAGATACAACTCTTTTTTGCAAGACTTATAAAGATGATATCTTAATTGTGCAAATTTATGTTGATGATATTATATTTGGTTCTGCTAATCAATCTCTATGCAAAGAATTTTCTGAGATGATGCAGGCTGAATTTGAGATGAGTATGATGGGAGAATTAAAGTACTTTCTGGGAATACAAGTTGATCAAACACCAGAAGGAACATATATCCATCAGAGCAAGTACACTAAAGAACTTCTGAAGAAGTTCAATATGCTGGAATCTACAGTGGCCAAGACTCCAATGCATCCTACATGCATTCTAGAGAAAGAAGATAAAAGTGGTAAAGTATGTCAGAAGCTCTATCGTGGCATGATAGGTTCACTTCTATACTTAACTGCATCTAGGGCAGACATACTATTTAGTGTGCATTTATGTGCTCGTTTCCAATCAGATCCAAGGGAAACCCACTTAACTGTTGTTAAGAGGATCCTAAGGTATCTGAAAGGCACCACTAACCTTGGCCTGATGTATAAGAAAACATCAGAGTATAAGCTTTCAGGTTACTGTGATGCTGATTATGCTGGAGATAGAACAGAGAGAAAAAGTACTTCTGGAAATTGTCAATTTCTGGGAAGCAATCTAGTCTCATGGGCAAGCAAGAGGCAATCAACCATTGCACTATCAACTGCAGAGGCAGAATATATCTCAGCAGCAATATGCAGCACTCAGATGCTCTGGATGAAACATCAGCTGGAGGATTATCAGATCCTTGAGAGCAATATCCCAATCTATTGTGATAACACTGCTGCAATCTCATTGAGTAAGAATCCTATCTTGCATTCAAGGGCAAAGCACATTGAGGTAAAGTATCACTTTATTAGAGATTATGTACAGAAGGGCGTACTTCTTCTGAAGTTTGTTGATACTGACCATCAATGGGCAGATATCTTTACAAAGCCCTTAGCAGAGGATAGATTTAATTTTATTCTGAAAAATCTAAACATGGACTTTTGTCCAGAGTGAAGATGGATCAGAACCTCTGACTATGATACTTCTTGATCAAAAGATGTCTAGTTCAGAAGGTAACTCAATCAGAGTGTGTGTACCCACTGGTACTGACTCTGAAGCTGAGACAACAACACGTGTGTCAGTATTTCTGATGCATAGTTCCTTGTGCCCGTGTGACAGTCTGTTATGATTGCGTGTAGATGTGCTTCTCTCCTGTGTGTGATTTGTGTATTTACTGTTATTATCTATCTTTAATTTTCAACCGTTGATCTTAAAGTGCTTTTTGAATCAACAACGGTTATTTGTTAAAACCCACTATACACACACGATCTCGTTCACTTCCGGTTTTTACTCTCTCTCTCTCTGCTTTTCAAAACCGCTTTTCCTCGTTTTCTCTCTCGATCTCTCTTCATCTTTCAACCTTCATCTTCTACCTCAAACCTTCAACCGCTTCAAAAATGGTGAGTCAAACCAGAAGATCTACTGCAGATGCACCCCAGTTCCCTCACATGGTAGTTGGTCTAGCAACGGGTCAAAGGGGCCCTGAGAATCCGACTCAAGATCAAGGTCAAGCTCAAGAGCAGATTCTTCCGATTGCAGAACGGGGCTGTGCCGTTCATTGCGTTTTTGCTCCTGAGGAACTTCAAGTCCTGGCAGAATGGAGATTCGACCTCGACAACCTGGCTACAAATGGGTATGATCTTCGTCCTGAAGTCCAAGTTCAAGGTTGGGGAAATTACTTCAACAGACTTCGAGGACCGGTGTATGAGAAACTGGTAAAGGAATTCTGGAAGCACGCCGACTGCGATGATACTCAGGTGGTATCTCACATTCTTGGAAGAAAGATCATCATCACTGAGAAGTCTTTCGTGAATTTGCTGGGTGCAGACACTGCTTTTGGGTATCGTTTCCAACTCACGGAATCGAAGCTGAAACCCAGCACCAAAGATACAATCAACCAGGCCCTGTACACAACTTACAAACCGGGCAAGACGACTTACAAGGTGATGGACCTTCATCCCAAGCTCAGGATCTGGCACAAGATCCTGCTCCACTGCATAAACCAGAGACCAAAGGGCAGTTCTCCTGACTACATCAACTTCAACCAGAAGGTGATGTTGTTCTTCATCCAAGACCAGAAGAAGATCTGCCTTCCCTACTTCCTGTTCTCCTACTTGAAGGAATGCATCCGGAAGTCTCGTACCACTGCCTCCATCAAGTCAGCGATCAAGTATATTCCCTTCGGGAGACTCTTGTCTGATCTCTTCATTGAGAGTGGCCTCGTTCAAGATCTGATAAATGCTGGATGCACAGAGGATCTGAGCACCATTGTCAGTGATGTCTTCACGGCAAACTCTCTAAAGAAGATGGGCCTAATCAAGAAGAAGATTGCTCCTGCCCATGAAGACACATCTTCTGAGATCAGAAGCAGAAGGATGCCTCTGAATGACTACCCTCTGTGGACGCAGGCAGACAATCCTGACGCCATTAGGTGCTATGTTGAAGACCTAAGGGCTCAAGGATTCGAAATTGATCTTGACGACTTCTTCAGCAGACTGCCGCCAGCTCTAGAGTTTCCTTCTCCTCCCAAGAAGAAAGTTCAGAGGAAGATGGTCCTAGAAGAATCTTCTGAGGAATCAGATGTCCCTCTGGTCAAAAAGAAGAAGAGAAAGCCTGATGATGGTGATGATAGTGATAATGAGGATGGTCCTCCTAAGAAGAAGAAGAAGCAAGTCAGAATCGTGGTGAAGCCTACTCGGGTGGAACCAGCTGCTGAAGTGATCAGAAGGACTGAACCTCCTGCCAGAGTGACACGATCATCAGCACATTCAAGTAAGTCTGCACTTGCTTCTGATGATGATTTGAATTTATTTGATGCACTCCCTATATCTGCCATGCTCAAACACTCCTCAAATCCCCTCACTCCTATTCCTGAATCCCAACCAGCTGCACAAACCACCTCTCCACCACATTCCCCAAGATCTTCATTTTTTCAACCTTCCCCTACTGAAGCATCTCTCTGGAATTTGCTTCAGAACCAACCCTCTAGGTCAGAAGAACCTACCTCTCCCATTACCATTCCATACAACCCACTTGAACAACCAGAGCCTACCCACACACAACCTGGACCCAGAACCTCTGATCACTCTGTCCCAAGAGCATCAGAACGTCTGGCTCCCAGAACCACGGATACCGACTCTTCCACAACCTATACACCTGTATCCTTCCCAACCCATGTTGCTGACTCTTCTCCCTCCAATAACTCTGAATCCATTAGAAAATTCATGGAGGTTAGAAAAGAAAAGGTGTCTACCTTAGAAGAGTATTACCTCACTTGTCCAAGCCCTAGGAGATATCCTGGCCCTAGACCTGAACGTCTAGTTGACCCAGATGAACCTATCTTGGCCAATCCTTTACAAGAGGCAGACCCTTTGGCTCAACAAGCTCACCCTGTCCCTGACCAACAAGAGCCTATTCAACCAGAACCTGAACCCGAACAATCAGTGTCTAACCAATCCTCGGTTAGATCACCCCATCCTCTGGTTGAAACTTCAGACCCTCACCTTGGAACCTCTGAACCCAATGCTCAAATGATTAACATTGGTTCTCCACAAGGTGCCTCTGAAGCCCACAGCAGCAATCACCCAGCCTCTCCTGAAACCAACCTCTCCATAATTCCTTGTCACATGTGTTTGCAAAAATCTTTTTATTCATCATATTTTTATGTTTACATCATACATTCTTTCCCTAAAATCTAGAATGGAGGATCCCTCCTCATTCTTCTGCACTCCTGGCGCTGCTCTGACCTATCCTTCTCCAGACGCTCCAGTACATGCTGGATGTTGCTGAGCCTGTTCTTTAGCTCATCCCTCTCCAGAATCTCTTCTGCAGTCTTGAGCTTCTCTTCCAAACTCTCTTTTTCTTCCAGCAGCTTGAGTTCAAGCCGGCTGAGTTCTTGCACCTCCTCAACGAAGGCAAGAAATTCCCTCAGGTCTCTCTCCAACTCTGGACGCAGGTCCTCTTCCAGCAGTGTCCGTGTTAGCTCCGAGATGGTCGCTGTACCCTCTGGATGCCTGATGTTCAGGAACAAGTCCTCCTCGAAGGCCTTCTTCCTCAGCTCTTCTAGTGCTACGATGTATGATGCCATTTTTTTTACTGAAAATTGTTCGAGGTGTGAAGCTTACCTTCCTCTCCAACGCTTTATATAGGCTTCACTTTCTCTCTGAAAGTTAATGCTCCTACAGTTTCTCGAGGTTAAGTTCTTGGTAACTGACCCTTCTCTTTACTCCCTTGACCGGTGGTAAACGTTCTTCTCTTGCATTAACTCTTCTATTTATTTCGCCTAACTCTGATTCTTGCATCGTTTTCACTTTCTTTAAACTTAGACCTTCTCTAAGGGGGAGTACCTTGTACTTCAAGCTAAGTTTTTCACACCCCAAGCTTTTTGCTTATGACAAAAAGGGGGAGTAAACCCAGTTTTTGATGTGTAAGATGTGTTAGTGTGATTTATTTTTCTTTTGGAGAATTTAAGAGTTCCACCTTCATGACCATAGATGTGTCACTGGGCAAATACAAGGAATACATTTCACTTCTTCTGAAGTGATTCTAAGTTGACTCTGATACCCAAGACTCTGATACCTTGTCCATGACTCTGATTACTTATGCGCTCTGATTACTCGATTTTCATCTATGTCATAAGTTTTTCACTCTGAACTCTTATATCATTTAGCTCAGAATCTAGACTTTATTAACGTTTTCATCAAGTATTAGATTCAGGGGGAGCTAAGCTCAGAATCAAGCAGTGACTTGAATTCAGAATGAGCAAGATAAACTATTCACATCAGGATAAGTATTACAACTCTATGTTTTGATGATTACAAGTTAACCTTTTGATATGAACAATTGTGGTACTCTAACGTGTTTTTTGAGTGTGCTATTTACAGGCTCTGACCTCAACTCAATTTCACACAAATCAGAAGCACTGTGTATAAAGAGCAACCCAAGCAACGCTTTCGCATTCACCATGTTCAGTATGAACAGTGGAAAAGCTTCAGAAGTTCTGAAGTTATACAAACTCTGATGTGGACTCAGTCACTAGAAGCTCTGAAGATCCAGAAAGTCTGATAACCAAGAAACACTGAAGGCTCAGATGTTCTGATGGTGTAGAAGACTCTGAAGATCCAGAAGCTGAATAGTGGAAACTCTGATGTCCAGAAGCAAGATACTCTGAAGACCATGTTCTTCCCTCTGAGTTCAGAATCAGAAGAAACAATGGTCAGAGGATCTGGGCTTTCCCTCTAACTCTGATCAACCGGCTTCACAAGTTCCAATATGAAGCATTCCCCTGATCAGAAGTCTCCTAGGTTCAAAGGTCGCGACGCTATCCAAGTACAAAAGCAACTGTACCTTCCTGACGACCTACCTAACGTTCTCAGCCACAGCAGAAGCTGGATTTTCCAGAACTGCCCTCCAACGGTAGCATTTCCCATGCAACGCTCAACCCTAATCCTTGGAGTATATAAAGAGGCTGAAGCCTGAAAGAAACCGCTAGAAGCATTCACATACGCAAGACATATTCAAAATCTTCTAAGTTTTCTTTCATCTGAAATTCATTGAGTTTACTATTAGCTTTTTAGAAGCAAATCTCTTGTAAACAATTCTTTGATAAACGGTTTGTTTAGTTCCTTTAGGAGATCAAGGTTGATCGGATCCTAGAGAAGACTAAGAGAGTGAATCTTAGTGTGAGCTAAGTCAGTGTAATTGTTAGTCACTTGTAGGTTTCAAGTGCAGTTGTAACTCTTACCTGATTAGTGGATTGCCTTCATTCTAAGAAGGAAGAAATCACCTTAACAGGTGGACTGGAGTAGCTTGAGTGATTTATCAAGTGAACCAGGATAAAATCCTTGTGTGCTTTTCTATCTCTTATCTTTAGCACTTAAGTTCTCGAAAGATTTGTCAAAATCTTTAAGGTGGAAGTTTTATACTGAAAACGTTATTCAAACCCCCCCTTTCTACCGTTTTTCATTCCTTCAAATTTAACAATTGATGAATACATATTTAGAGATATTTAAACTCATCAACTAAGGCTAAATTAGACAACAAAATCGAAAATAATCAAATCAAAATCATAAATTCCCACACACACACACACACACACACATATATATATATATACCTCAACTTCATTTAGCATCTGACTACATGTTTTCTTTAGCAGATTTTCAGCAATTGAATCGGGCATCACAAAATCAGCAGAATCTACCCCATCAGAGACTTGTAGCTTAATCCTAAACCTAACAACATCAAGAACACAAGTCATTTAGGTTTTTATAAAAACAACACAACAACTAAGTACAACTTCAAACTCCTGAAAAATAAATATCCCTTGCAGATTTTAAATGTCAAGATTTATAACATATACCTAGGAGCAACATAATTAACAAGTCTAAAGCAGCCAGAACAGTAATAATGCCCATTCTCATTCATAACTGCACGAGAGCACTTGCAAGCTAGGTACCACCAGCTATCATCTTCGCTCGAACAACAAAATCTTCATCCTGCATTTATACATCTTAATTCATTCTTTCCACAAACACAAGGTACTAAAGAAATAAAACATCTCTTAATGGAAGAAATTACAAAAACCTCAATCGTTTCATTCAATGATTTCACAGTTTTTCTTGGATGATTCTTAATAAAATTATCATACACTGAAACAACAGAATTTTCAATCATATTAAACCCAGCTTCATCAGCAAACTGAGTATCAGTCACCATAATCCTGAAAAAAAAAGAAATAAAAGCACAAGTAGATTATATCCACCTAACTCAAAAAAAAAACCTTACTCTACAAAGAGGTTTCAATTTTGAACAAAAACATACTCATTCCAGAATGATAAAACCTCCGGGATTTGAGCGTTAAAACTTAGCCTCGTTGCACCCACTACACCTTGAAGCACACTTTTTCCTAAAAATACATGTTACATAAATCAAGAAATTATCTACTTATTAAAAAAATACAAACAAAACACATCACCATTTATAGTCAAACAATATATCAAGTTTTATACAAGCTTTATACCTCTGAATTTTTTTATTTTGGCTAACTGGAAAACCAAGATTGCTTCTTCAGTAGAATGAATAGACAGATAGTCCGTGACAAATTTGGCATGCTCTTCAAACAAAACACATTGAACTCTCCCCCTAAATATAAAATTAACACAAACAAGAATGAAATTATAAATACAGAGTAGACCAACAAACACATGCACTAAATAATAGTTTAGTTCTTAACTAAACAGGAAATGAAAATTACTTGTCATCAACAAGCTCTATGATCATCATCTTAGACATCTTCCCTTTTTTAACACAAGTCCTTTCTTCAACAATACATGTGAGCAACCCAATAAAATCTGCACAATAACAAATAAATTATAAACTAACATCTATGCATACCATACATTAGTTAATATAACAAGTTAATAACTCTACACAGCTACTGAAATCAACCACATATTTATGCAAGTTTTCAGAACTGCAATAGCTTAAGGAAACCTATAAAATCCATAAGTGATTCTACATACCACTATGAAGCATAAAACTTATCACACATTTTAATATTCTTACCAACTAAACAATCTGACCGTCCACAAGCCATATTTACTTGTTCTGAATTCTTTAGAGAAAGACCCCACATCGGAATCAAAGTGTTCTCACATGGGACAACAATAGAATCATGATTAAGAAGAATCTTGAAGGGATGTTCAGTTGCACGAAAAGGTCCCAAATTAGGCACCAACCGACCAAAAGTTATCTTATATACATTCCCTTCCATGAATGTTTGTCCCCATTTAACATACATTTCTCTCCTTAGAGAGCATTGAATCTTGCCTCCCTTCAAATGAAACCATATAGCATTTATTATTCACAACAAACAATCATAAATCACACTTAATAACTATCCAATAATAACCAAATTAAACTTTGAATGACTTCTGAAATAAAACAATTCTAAGATCATACTACATACATATTGATCCATAAGAATTATCTCCACTGATTTTGGTACTCCATTTCCATTACATGTGTGCACAGTCCAAAGCCTGACTACCCTCACTATCACACTCCAAATTTGAGAGGGTGGACACAAGGCATTAACAATACCCAGAGAGAAAGAGTTAGCCATCACAAATTACTCCAAGTTTTGAAACTTTATCTTAAGCAAAGACTGAATACTACTAACACGTTTAGCTTGGACCACAACACATTACTATCTTATATAGGCAATATAGGCGGGCTCTTAAAATTTTGTAATTCAAAATTTTTTATTAAACAATTATAAATGATAAAGTTTATCCCTAACTTTTACTGCTTATTACGAAGTTTTATCTAAAACTTGAGTACCTGTCAGTAAAACCAGCCTATTGCACCCAAGCTTAATAAAATGATATTTTAATCCATCTAACTAAACCTAACTATACATCACAACTGATTACCATCATTTTAACTCATATAAGAGACACCCTTTAGGACTGTTTCCAAAAAGAACAACTAAGAGAAACTAATTTGTTATTTACTTCAGACTCACAGCTCATGTATAATATAATAATTAATAATAAAAGATATCCCTTAGTTTACCAATCGGTTAGACATAATAAAAATCTACAACAGTAACTGAACAAAATTGGAAACATGCAAGTACCAATCACCTGACACGTACTGGAGAGTGTGATAGATGACATATAAATCACCTTCAACAAGTAGATAATGGACAAAGCGGCAAAAAGAGTTTTCGAATTCACCATATCCCTTTTCACGCCCACTTCATGAAAACAACACTTCAAAAGGCAGACACCTTGCCCCTAACCTGTCAATTTACCCAAAAATCAGCAGCACCTTTACAACCTGAAACTTACCCAAAATACGAAACAGAGGAACACCACATATGCCAGATCCTTCTAAACCTGACAAAATCTTCCCTCATTGACATTCCGAATGCAAACCACACGTGTATATAACAGAGGCCAATGTCAAATCCTTTTCAAAGTTTTTCCACACAAAAAGCCCAATCACTATTATATAAAATAAAAGAAAATAAAACAAGATCACAATTTATTTATATATCAATTAAAAAAAGTTGTCTTAAAATTGGAAAATATCTTTTTATGTAAATACCATTAATTACTAACTAATAAATAATAAACATAAACTTCACTACAAAATAATTTATCAAATATAGTAAAAAATAAAAAAATCTCAAAAAAGGTATTTGATGTTCACTATATCACATGTTTTATTTTAAATATTCTTTAAATATATTTGATCTATAAATATCATATTGAAAATAACTTCAAGAATTATAATAACAAATAATTATAACCAAGGAAAATAAATTTAAATTCTAGTAAATAAAATTTTACAATATACAAGTTCTAACATATTATAATTTTAAAAGTTAAATCGTTTCATTGTTGATAAAAAAATAAATAATGCTATTATATCTTATACTACCAATTTTTTAATTAATATAAAATATTTAAATTTCACTTAATTGTTTCCAAATTATAAAAAAAAGTTAATCACTAATCTTTTAATGCTATTCTAATAATAGTTATTCAAATAACTAAACTAAACTATTAGTATTATTTTTATTAAATATTTTTATATTAACAAATAAATAATTATTAAAAATAATTTCAATATCCTGGATACTTAGATTGCAACAACCATATTTAAAAAAAAAATTGCCTTACTAACAACCCTGGCCAGATGATATATTAATTACACACGATATAACTGAAAAAAACACATATAAATTAAATAAATAAATATATCAAATCTAAATAAAATATCCTTATAACAATTATACGCATTCGATCGTTTTTAATCAAATCCCAAACAAAATAAAAAACCATAAAATATATTTTAACCTTATTTGCTTTATCGAACAAATCAAAATATGAACTACTTATAAAACAAAGATATAAATAAAAATTACAAAGGTTAAATAAAATATAATGGTCCATGACTCAACATATTATCTCCCTTTATTATCTTTATCAGATGACATCTACAAATCCAGATACAATAGTCTTATAATTTTTAAAATGTAGAAAACTAAAAACTTCCAGTCCACATAGAAGGAAAATTACGGCATACAACTTTGATAACAAAATAAATTAGACAACTACAATATACAATAAACACCATACTCCATCTTTCTAAGAAATTTAAATACTAAATAGCTTACATTAGATACTTCCAACATCAACCCCAAAAAAATACAAATCTATAGTACTGAATATTACTCCAACCTAACACTCCAAGTAATTTGATATCACCTAAATCTTCCTTGCCTTCACATCAGCACAATTGTTCTCACAACCTTCATCATCATCCTTAGAAGATCCCTCAACAGACAACCTTTTGCATGGTAACAAAGATTTTCCAATAATAGAATTAGAGGCCTCACTTCCACCTTCTGTGCTTACAAAATGTTGAACAACATCTTCGGTTTTATCAAATTCAACAGCTAAACCCCCACAAGAAATATTTGCCTGCATTCACCAAAGAATATAAAAACTTAAACTAACATACAGATAATTAAAAACACCAACTGCACTTTAGATTTCATACTAATCAATCAGCATACCACTGCCTTTTTTTCACAAAAAGAAGAAGCTTCATATGCTTCCCATATGTCATAGTAATTAAACACTATGGACCTGCCGAAATCACACACTTCATAAACATTGCAATAGTTTTCATCGACATTAAGACAGAGTCCATTATGTCCCATTGGTTCATAGAAAGAACACACATAATCCAAATCCTTCAAGTCCTAAACATCCAAACACCTCAATCAATTAGTGCATCAAACAAACAAACTTCAAATGACAAGACTATACCCAAATATAGATTTAACAATCCATTTTCCACCAGCAAAATACCTGAATTGGATATATCACTCTAATTTCATCAATCTTTGGATACGAAGAATTCAGAAAAGATAGATCACCCACAGGTCCACCAACATCTATACCACTTGCAAGAATCCTATAAAAATATGGTTGAATACATTAATCAGTATTTTCAAATAAAATAAAATAAAATTATTTACATTTGATTAATCAAATCAAAAACTTGTTTGCATACCTGTTCTTAAACGATATAACTTCGTCAATATCAGCATTTAAGCTAATTTTAGCAGCAGGTATCAATGTCTGAAGCAAATTTGCACCTACAGCGAGTAAAAAATTTATGCACCAATTGACCAACCATCTATATCTCAAAATAAGCATAAATTAAATACAAAGCCATGAAAGAAACTGGTGTTCAAACAATCAACAAACCAGTTAAACTTACGTCTGCATTTCTTAATCTTGGCATATTGGACAACAACCACAGGCTTCTCATTGGTATGAATCAATAAATATTCAGTCACAATCCTCACACAGTCCCCAAGCACAAGAAATACAACTTTACCCCTATTATAAATGTTATAAATTAGATGATATCAACACTTAACTAAACTAATTTTTAACATACAATTAGAAAGACTCTCTCAATAATCCCAAATATTAGAGAAATTACTTCTCATCAGATAACTCCATCATAATCATCTTCATTTCTTCCAATCCACCTAATTGAATTCTCTGAGTAGATATAGCAGTTAACAACCCCACCATATCTGACATCAATAATCATAAAAATAAAATTACAACCAAAATAAAACATTTCTGCAAGTTATAAACATGAAAATCATGCAAATCAAGTAGTTAACTTACCAACTAAAAAATCAGTTTGAATTTCAGGACAATTAAGATCTTCAGAAGATCTAAGTGACAATCCTGACATTGGAATTAAATTGCAGTCCGACTCAATAACCTTCGTTTTCCCACTAAATAATAACCTATACGCATGCTTAGTAGCACGAATGATCCTTTAGCAGGCAAAACAATCAAAAATGATATCTCATACACACTGCCTTCAACAAATTGGTGAGCCCACTTACGGAACATGGCCTTCCCTAAAGATGCTTGTATTTTATCTCCCTAATTAAAATAGAGGTTAGGCAATATTATTCAACTCTAATAGCTGAATAGTAAAATATGAAAAAGCTAAATTATACATACATTTTGGTCCATAAAAACCATCTCCAAAGTAGATGGTGCTTCATTTATAAGAACAGCAGGTAAAAACCACCTACGAATAACTCTCACTTTTATTTTCCATTTGGAGCTCGGTGGGCAGAGGTCAACCACTCTATCAAATGCATTCATAATTCCCAGAAAATTAGACAAAATAGGATTTCAAATGGTGATATGATAAAAATGAGGATCTCACTTGTTTGCCATTGACACCAGCTTATAAACGACTTTCTTAAACTCTTTCCATTAAAGTTAAATTGCTAGAAAAAGTAATTTTAAATAGAAAAACAACTTTTTCTGACTAAAAGGAGATACACAATTTCAAATGATCCAATATAGAAAGACCAAAAATAAATTTTGCACTGAGTGTCACTTGACTACTCACCTTTAGCAGTACCAACCTATAAAACAGTTTTCCATACAAGAAAAAGGTAACCCATGGCAGAAATGTCACAGTTAAGTACAATATGATGTGAACAATTATGGTACTCTAACGTATTTTTCTGAGTGTGCTATTTACAGGCTCTGACCTTGATTCTGTCTCACACAAATCAGAAGCACTGTGCATAAAGAGTGACCCAAGCAACGCTTTCGCATTCTCCATGTTCACTCTGAACAGTGGAAAAGCTTCAGAAGATCTGAAGTCTTACAAACTCTGATATGGACTCAGTCACCAGAAGTTCTGAAGATCCAGAAGATCTGACAACCAAAAGACTCTGAAGACTCAGAAGCTCTGATGGTGTAGAAGACTCTAACAATCGAAACTCTGAAGAGTTCTCTGATGTCCAGAAGCAAGAAACTCTGAAGACCATGTACTTCCCACTGAGCTCAGAATCAGAAGATACAACGGTCAGAGGATCTGTGCTTTCCCTCTGACTCTGATCAATCAGCTTCACAACTTCCTATACGAAGCGCTCCCCTGATCAGAAGTCTACAAAATGGGTGTTCAGAAACAAGTTGAATGAGAAAGGAGATGTAGTCAGAAACAAGGCAAGGCTAGTTGCTCAAGGCTACAGCCAGCAGGAAGGAATAGACTACACAGAAACATTTGCTCCAGTAGCAAGACTAGAAGCAATCAGACTGTTGATCTCTTTCTCAGTGAATCATAACATAGTTCTTCATCAGATGGATGTGAAGAGTGCCTTCCTAAATGGTTATATTTCAGAGGAAGTCTATGTTCATCAACCCCCAGGTTTTGAAGATGAGAAGAAGCCAGACCATGTGTTCAAATTGAAGAAGTCACTCTATGGTCTGAAGCAAGCTCCCAGAGCATGGTATGAGAGACTCAGCTCATTCCTTCTGGAGAACGAGTTTGTAAGGGGTAAAGTAGATACAACTCTCTTTTGCAAAACTTATAAAGATGATATCTTAATTGTGCAAATATATGTTGATGATATTATATTTGGTTCTGCTAATCAATCTCTATGCAAAGAATTTTCTAAGATGATGCAGGCTGAATTTGAGATGAGTATGATGGGAGAACTCAAGTACTTTCTGGGAATACAAGTTGATCAAACACCAGAAGGAACATATATCCATCAGAGCAAGTACACTAAAGAACTTCTGAAGAAGTTCAATATGCTGGAATCTACAATGGCCAAGACACCAATGCATCCTACATGCATTCTGGAGAAAGAAGATGAAAGTGGTGGTAAAGTATGTCAGAAGCTCTATCGTGGTATGATAGATTCACTTCTATACTTAACTGCATCTAGGCCAGATATATTATTTAGTGTTCACTTATGTGCTCGTTTCCAATCAGATCCAAGGGAAACCCACTTAACTGCTGTTAAGAGGATCCTAAGGTATCTGAAAGGCACCACTAACCTTGGCTTGATGTATAAGAAAACATCAGAGTATAAGCTTTCAGGTTATTGTGATGCTGATTATGCTGGAGATAGAACAGAGAGAAAAAACACTTCTGGAAATTGTCAATTTCTGGGAAGCAATTTAGTCTCATGGGCAAGCAAGAGGCAATCAACAATTGCTCTATCAACTGCAGAGGCAGAATATATCTCAGCAGAAATATGCAGCACCCAGATGCTCTAGATGAAACATCAGCTGGAGGACTATCGGATCCTTGAGAGCAATATCCCAATCTATTGTGATAACACTGCTGCAATATCATTGAGTAAGAATCCTATCTTACATTCAAGGGCAAAGCACATTGAGGTAAAGTATCACTTTATTAAAGATTATGTACATAAGGGCGTACTTCTTCTGAAGTTTATTGATACTGACCATCAATGGGCAGATATCTTTACAAAGCCCTTAGCAGAGGATAGATTTAATTTTATTCTGAAAAATCTGAATATGGACTTTTGTCCATAGTGAAGATCGATCAGAACCTCTGACTATGATACTTCTTGATCAGAAGATGTCTAGTCCAGAAGGTAACTCCATCAGAGTGTATGTACCCATTGGTGCTGACTCTGAAGCTGAGACAGTAACACGTGTGTCAGTATCTCTGATGCATAGTTCCTTGTGCTCGTGTGACAGTCTGTCATGATGTGTGTAGATGTGCTTCTCTCCTATGTGTGATACGTGTATTTACTGTTACTATCATGTCTTTAATTTTTAACCGTTGATCTTAAAATGCTTTTTGAATCAACAACGGTTATTTGACAAAACCCACTATACACACACGATCTCCTACACTTTCGGTTTTTACTCTCTCTCTTCTGTTTTTTCAAAAACCGCTTACCCACGATCTCTCTCTCGCTCTCTATTCATCTTTAACCTTCATCTTCTACCCAAAACCTTCAACCGCTCCAACAATGGTGAGACAAACCAGAAATGAAGCCGCTGAAGCAACAAGTTTCCCTCACATGGTTGTGGGTCAAGCTACAGGCCAAATGGGTCCTGAAGCTCCTGATCAAGGTCAAGAGCAAGTAATTCCGATTGCAGAACGGGGTTGTGCCGTTCATTGTGTGTATGCTCCTGAAGAACTTCAAGTACTGGCAGAATGGAGATTCGACCTAGACAATCTTGCTGCAAATGGGTATGACATTCGTCCTGAAGTCCGTGTTCAAGGCTGGGAAAATTACTTCAACAGGCTTCGAGGACCGGTGTATGACAAATTGGTCAAGGAATTCTGGAAACACGCTGACTGCGATGACACTCAGGTGGTATCCCACATTCTTGGAAGGAGGATCATAGTTACAGAGAAATCATTCGTGAACCTACTGGGTGCAGAGTCTGCACATGGGTATCGATTTCAACTCACTGAATCGAAGCTGAAACCAAAAAACGAAGGATGAGACCAACAAGGCCCTGTACACCACATACAAACCGGGCAAGACTGATTACAAGGTGCTGGACCTTCATCCCAAGCTCAGAATCTGGCACAAGATTCTGCTCAACTGTATCAACCAGAGACCAAAGGGGCAGTTCCCCAGATTACATCAACTTCATCCAGAAGGCGATGTTATTTTTCATTCAAGACAAGCAGAAGATCTGCCTTCCCTTCTTCCTGTTCTCTTACTTGAAGGAGTGTATCAAGAAGTCCAGAACTACTGCCTCCATCAAATCAGCAATCAAGTATATCCCTTTAGGGAGATTGCTATCAGATCTCTTCATTGAGAGCAACCTTGTGCAAGATCTGATCAACGCTGGATGCATATAGGATCTGACCACCATTGTCAGTGATGTCTTCACTGCCAATTCTCTAAGGAAGATGGGTCTGGTCAAGAAGAAAATCGCCCCAGCTCATGAAGACACATCTTCTGAAATCAGAAAGAGAAGGGTGCCTCTGAATGACTACCCTCTGTGGACACAGGCAGACAACCCAGAAGCTATTAGGAGCTATGTTGAAGACCTAAGGGCTCAAGGCTTTGAAATTGATCTAGATGAATTCTTCCGAAGACTGCCGCCAGCTCAAGAGTTTGACTCTCCTCCAAGAGGAAAGTTCAGAGGAAGATGGTCTTAGAAGAATCCTCTGAGGAATCTGATGGCTCTCAGAAGAAGAAGAATAAGGCTGACCAGCCAAAGAGGAAACATGATGAAACCATCAAGCCTGATGCTGGTGGTGATGATAACGTTGGTCCTAAGAAAAAGAAGAAACAAGTCAGACTTGTGGTGAAGCCTACAAATGTGGAACCTGCTGCTCAAGTGATCAGAAGGATTGAGACTCCTGTCAGAATGACTCGGTCTTCAGCACGATCATCAAGTAAGTCTGTTATTGCTTCGATTGATGATTTAGATACATTTGATGCACTCCCCATCTCTGTTATGCTGAAACATTCCTCCAACCCACTCACTCCTATCCCAGAGTCCCAACCAGACACACAAACCACTTCACCACCCAATTCACCAAGGTCTTCATTTTTCCAACCTTCTCCAAATGAAGCACCTCTCTAGAATATGCTTCAGAACCAACCTACCGGACCCTCTGATCCAACCTCACCTATTACCATCCAATACAACCCATTAACTTCTGAACCCATCATCCCTGATCAACCAGAACTTAACCAACCAGAACCTGAACCCAGAACTTCTGATCACTCTGTCCCCAGAGCATCAGAACGTCTGGTTGCCAGAACCACTGATACAGATTCATCAAGTGTCTATACACCTGTATCATTCCCAATCAATGTTGCTGACTCCTCCCCTTCCAACAACTCTGAATCCATTCGGAAATTCATGGAGGTCAGAAAAGAAAAGGTGTCTTCCCTAGAAGAGTATTACCTCACTTGTCCAAGCCCTATGAGATATCCTGGCCCTAGACCTGAACGTCTAGTTGACCCAGATGAACCTATCTTGGCCAATCCTTTACATGAGGCAGACCCTTTAGCTCAACAGGCTGAACCTGACCCTATCCAACAAGAGCCAGTTCAACCAGACCCAGAACAATCTGTGTCTAACCACTCTTCGGTTAGATCACCCAATCCTCTGGTTGAAACCTCTGAACCTCACCTTGATGCCTCTGAACAACATGTTCAAAACTTTAACATTGGCTCTCCTCAAGGTGTTTCTGAGGCACACAGCAGCAATCACCCAACCTCTCCAGACCAATACCTCTCCATAGTTCCCTACACTCATCTCAGACCCACCTCTCTCTCCGAGTGCATCAATGTGTTTAATCAAGAAGCTTCTTTGATGCTACGCAACGTGCAAGGTCACACTGACCTGAGTGAGAATCCTGACTCTGTTGCTGAGGAATGGGATAATCTGAGTACTTGGTTAGTTGCTCAGGTCCCTTCTATGATGAGTCATCTCATTGCTGAAAGGGATCAGAGGATAGCAGCTGCTAAGCAGAGGTTTGCCAGAAGAGTGGCTCTTCATGAACAACAACAGAGACATAAGCTTCTTGAAGCTATTGAAGAGGCCAGAAGAAAGAAAGAACAAGCAGAAGAAGCTGCACGTCAAGCAGCAGCTCAAGCTGAAGAAGCTCGGTTAGAGGCAGAAAGACTTGAAGCTGAAGCTGAAGCACTTAGATGCCAAGCACTTGCACCAGTGGTTTTTACTCCTGTTGCTTCTGCTTCCATTCCAGCTCCTCAAGCTGCTCAGAATGTTCCTTCCAGTTCTACACAGTCAAGCTCGTCCAGACTCGACATCATGGAACAACGTCTTGATATTCATGAGTCCATGCTGATTGACATGAAGCAAATGATGATGGAACTTCTGCGTCGCACTGATAAAACATTAGCTTTAGGATCTCTTCGTTTTTCCCTCTTAACTTTGTTTTGATTTTAACTTCTGTTAATTTTTAGTTCTTTTTTTATTTTTGCTTTTTCGTTGTGATTATCTATGCATATATATATTATATATATTTGTCACTCTGTGCTTGCAAAATATTTTTCTTTATTCATAATCATCATATGTTTACATCATATATTTTCTTTTTCTAAAAGTCTAGAATGGAGGATCCCTCCTCATTCTTCTGCACTCCTGGCGCTG